>NW_028227267.1:87085856-87748356 GCF_978045245.1 Mus caroli | reverse complement strand
AGAAAAAAGAAAAGAAAAGAAAGAAAAGAAAAATAGCTAAGATCAATTACATGAATGAGAGTTCATGATGTCAAGAATGTGGAACAAGAAGAGCACTCCTCCATTGTTCCTGGGTGCATAAACTTTGCACAGGCACTGTAGAAATCAATATGGTGGTTCCTTAGAAAATTGGGAATCAACCTACCTCAACAAGTACCATACATGTGCCCAAAGGATATTCCATCCTACCACAAAGATACTTTCTTAATTATGTTAGTGGCATCTTTATTCATAAAACAGAATCTAGAAAAGCTTAGAAGTCCCTTAACCAAAGAATGGATAAAGAGGTTATGGTATGTCCTACGGTATAATATAGAGTGTTTCTCAGTTGCAAAAACAAAACAAAACAAAACAAAACAAAACGACATCATACGAATGGCAGGCAAATAAATGAAATGAGAAAGAAAATTTCTCATGAGTGAGAAAATTTGTAGTAAGACCAATATGGTATGTACTTACCATGTTAGCTGTTAAGTAAACAGTAATCAAGCTCTAGTCCACAGCAGGGTAGGCAAGAGGAGGGCACAGATCTCCATAGGAAGGAGAAATAGAATAGCTTCTGTGGGTGGTCTGTGAGCAGTTAGAGCCAGGAGTAAGAAGAATGTGGTAGGAAAGAAGAGAGGGAAAGTATGAAAGGAGAAACACCTGGAAATGAGGGACATTGGGGGTGGTGGTATGGAAACTTAATGCAGAAGAAATGTCCTGGAATCTATTAACACTAGTGAAGACTCAGCATAGGAGATTATGGAATATGAACTATCTTGTGTACACTGGCAGACCTCCAAGTGTTTTTTTTTTGTTTTGTTTTGTTTTATTTTTTTTGATTTTTAATATTTTTATTACATATTTTCCTCAATTACATTTCCAATGCTATCCCAAAAGTCCCCCATAGCGCCCCCCACTTCCCTACCCACCCATTCCCATTCTTTTGGCCCTGGCATTCCCCTATATTGGGGCATATAAAGTTTGCAAGTCCAATGGGCCTCTCTTTCCATTGATGGCCGACTAGGCCATCTTTCGATACATATGCAGCTAGAGACAAGAGCTCCAGGGTTCTGGTTAGTACATCATGTTGTTCCAACAATAGGGTTGCAGATCCCTTTAGCTCCTTGGGTACTTTCTCTAGCTTCTCCATTGGGAGCCCTGTGATACATCCAATAGCTGACTGTGAACATCCACTCCTGTGTTTGCTAGGCCCCGGCATCGTCTCACAAGAGACAGCTATATTTGGGTCCTTTCAGCAAAATCTTGCTAGTGTATGCAATGGTGTCAGCGTTTAGAAGCTGATTATGGGATGGATCCCTGGATATGGCAGTCTCTAAATGGTCCATCCTTTCATCACAGCTACGAACTTTGTCTCTGTAACTCCTTCCCTGGGTGTTTTGTTCCCAATTCTAAGAAGATGCACAGTGTCCACACTTTGGTCTTCATTCTTCTTGAGTTTCATGCTTTTATCAAATTGTACCTTATATCTTGGGTATCCTAAGTTTTGGGCTAATATCCACTTATCAGTGAATACATATTGTGTGAGTTCTTTTGTGATTGTGTTACTTCACTCAAGATGATGCCCTCCAGGTCCATCCATTTGGCTAGGAATTTCATAAATTCATTCTTTTTAATAGCTGAGTAGTACTCCATTGTGTAAATGTACCATAATTTCTGTATCCATTCCTCTGTTGAGGGAAATCTGGGTTCTTTCCAGCTTCTGGCTATTATAAATAGGGCTGCTATGAACATAGTGGAGCATGTGTCCTTTTTACCGGTTGGGACATCTTCTGGATATATGCCCAGGAGAGGTATTGCTGGATCCTCCCGTAGTACTATGTCCAATTTTCTGAGGAACTGCCAGACTGATTTCTAGAGTGGTTGTACAAGCTTGCAATCCCACCAACAATGGAGGAGTGTTCCTCTTTCTCCACATCCTCGCCTGCATCTGCTGTCACCTGAATTTTTGATCTTAGCCATTCTGACTGGTGTGAGGTGGAATCTCAGGGTTGTTTTGATTTGCATTTCCCTGATGACTAAGGATGTTGAACATTTTTTCAGGTGCTTCTCTGCCATTCGGTATTCCTCAGGTGAGAATTCTTTGTTCAGTTCTGAGCCCCATTTTTTAATGGGGTTATTTGACTTTCTGGAGTCCACCTTCTTGAGTTCTTTATATATATTGGATATTAGTCCCTTATCTGATTTAGGATAGGTGAAGATCCTTTCCCAATCTGTTGGTGGTTTTTTTGTCTTATTGATGGTGTCTTTAGCCTTGCAGAAGCTTTGTAGTTTCATGAGGTCCCACTTGTCAATTCTCCATCTTACAGCACAAGCCATTACTGTTCTATTCAGGAATTTTTCCCCTGTGCCCATATCTTCAAGGCTTTTCCCCACGTTCTCCTCTATAAGTTTCAGTGTCTCTGGTTTTATGTGAAGTTCCTTGATCCACTTAGACTTGACCTTAGTACAAGGAGATAGGAATGGATCAATTTGCATTCTTCTACATGTTAACAACCAGTTGTGCCAGCACCATTTGTTGAAAATGCTGTCTTTCTTCCACTGGATGTTTTTAGCTCCCTTGTCGAAGATCAAGTGACCGTAGGTGTGTGGGTTCATTTCTGGGTCTTCAATTCTCTTCCATTGGTCTATTTGTCTCTCACTATACCAGTACCATGCAGTTTTTATCACAATTGCTCTGTAGTAGAGCTTTAGGTCCGGCATGGTTATTCCACCAGAGGTTCTTTTATCCTTGAGAAGAGTTTTTGCTATCCTAGGTTTTTTGTTATTCCAGATGAATTTGCAGATTGCACTTTCTAATTCGTTAAAGAATTGATTTGGAATTTTGATGGGGATTGCATTGAATCTGTAGATTGCTTTTGGCAAGATAGCCATTTTTACAATGTTGATCCTGCCAATCCATGAGCATGGGAGATCTTTCCATCTTCTGAGATCTTCTATAATTTCTTTCTTCAGAGACTTGAAGTTTTTATTATACAGATCTTTCACTTCCTTAGTTAGAGTCACGCCAAGATATTTTATATTATTTGTGACTATTGAGAAGGGTGTTGTTTCCCTAATTTCTTTCTCAGCCTGTTTGTTCTTTGTATAGAGAAAGGCCATTGATTTGTTTGAGTTAATTTTATATCCAGCTACTTCACCGAAGCTGTTTATCAGGCTTAGGAGTTCTCTGGTGGAATTTTTAGGGTCACTTATATATACTATCATATCATCTGCAAAGAGTGATATTTTGACTTCATCTTTTCCAATTTGTATCCCTTTGATCTCCTTTTGTTTTCGAATTGTTCTGGCTAGGACTTCAAGTACAATGTTGAATAGGTATGGAGAAAGTGGACAGCCTTGTCTAGTCCCTGATTTTAGAGGGATTGCTTCAAGCTTCTCACCATTTACTTTGATGTTGGCTACTGGTTTGCTGTAGATTGCTTTTATCATGTTTAGGTATGGGCCTTGAATTCCTGATCTTTCCAAGACTTTTATCATGAATGCGTGTTAGATCTTGTCAAATGTTTTTTCTGCATCTAACGAGATGACCATGAGGTTTTTGTCTTTGAGTTTGTTTATATACTGGATTACGTTGATGGATTTCCGTATATTGAACCATCCCTGCATCCCTGGGATGAAACCTACTTGGTCAGGATGGATGATTGTTTTGATGTGTTCTTGGATTCGGTTAGCAAGAACTTTATTGAGGATTTTTGCATCAATATTCATAAGGGATATTGGTCTGAAGTTTTCTATTTTTGTTGGGTCTTTTTGTGGTTTAGGTATCAGAGTAATTGTGGCTTCATAGAATGAGTTCGGCAGAGTACCTTCTGTTTCTATTTTGTGGAATAGTTTGTGAAGAACTGGGATTAGATCTTCTTTGAAGGTCTGATAGTACTCTGCACTAAACCCATCTGGTCCTGGGCTTTTTTTAGTTGGGAGACTATTAATGACTGCTTCTATTTCTTTGGGGGATATAGGGCTGTTTAGATCATTAACCTGATCTTGATTCAACTTTGGTACCTGGTATCTGTCTAGGAACTTCTCCATTTCATCCAGGTTCTCCAGTTTTGTTGAGTATAGCCTTTTGTAGAAGGATCTGATGGTGTTTTGGATGTCTTCAGGATCTGTTGTTATGTCTCCTTTTTCATTTCTGATTTTGTTAATTAGGATGCTTTCCCTGTGCCCTCTAGTGAGTCTGGCTAAGGGTTTATCTATCTTGTTGTTTTTCTCAAAGAACCAGCTGCTTGATTGGTTGATTCTTTGAATAGTTTTTCTTGTTTCCACTTGGTTGATTTCGCCCCTGAGTTTGATTATTTCCTGCTGTGTATTCCTCTTGGGTGAATTTGCTTCCTTTTGTTCTAGTGCTTTTAGGTATGTTGTCAAGGTGCTAATGTGTGCTCTCTCTAGTTTCCTTTTGGAGGCACTCAGAGCTATGAGTTTTCCTCTTAGAAATGCTTTCATTGCGTCCCTTAAGTTTGGGTATGTTGTGGCTTCATTTTCATTGAACTCTAAAAAGTCCTTAATTTCTTTCTTTAATCCTTCCTTGACCAAGGTATCATTGAGAAGAGTGTTGTTCAGTTTCCACATGAAGGTTGGCTTTCTATTATTTATTTTGTTATTGAAGATCAGCCTTAGTCCATGGTGATCTGATAGGATGCATGGGACAATTTCAATAGTTTTGTATCTGTTGAGGCCTGTTTTGTGACCAATTATGTGGTCAATTTTGGAGAAGGTACCATGAGGTGCTGAGAAGAAGGTATATCCTTTTGTTTTAGGATAGAATGTTCTGTAGATATCTGCCAGATCCATTTGATTCATAATTTGTATTTGGAGCATAGATATTCAGGATTGATAGTTCCTCTTGGAGGATTTTACCTTTGATGAGTATGAAGTGTCCCTCCCTGTCTTTTTTAATGACTTTGGGTTGGAAGTCAATCTTATCAGATATTAGAATGGCTACTCCAGCTTGTTTCTTCATGCCATTTGCTTGGAAAATTGTTTTCCAGCCTTTCATTCTGAGGTAGTGTCTCTCCTTTTCTCTGAGATGAGTTTCCTGTAAGTAGCAAAATGTTGGGTCTTGTTTGTGTAGCCAGTTTGTTAGTCTATGTCTTTTTATCAGGGAGTTGAGTCCATTGATATTAAGAGATATTAAGGAAAAGTAATTGTTGTTTCCTGTTATTTTTGTTGTTAAAGTTGGCATTCTGTTCTTGTGGCTGTCTTCTTTTCGGTTTGTTGAGGGATTACCTTCTTGTTGTTTCTAGGGCGTGGTTCCTGTCCTTGTATTGGTTTTTTTCTGTTATTATCCTTTGAAGGGCTGGATTCGTGGAGAGATAATGTGTGAATTTGGTTTTGTCGTGGAATACTTTGGTTTCTCCATCTATGTTAATTGAGAGTTTGGCTGGGTATAGTAGCCTGGGCTGGAATTTGTGTTCTTTTATTGTCTGTATAAAATCCGTCCAGGATCTTCTGGCTTTCATAGTCTCTGGTGAAAAATCTGGTGTAATTCTTATAGGCTTGCCTTTATATGTTACTTGGCCTTTTTCTCTTACTGCTTTTAGTATTCTATCTTTATTTAGAGCATTTGTTGTTCTGATTATTATGTGTCGGGAGGTATTTCTTTTCTGGTCCAGATTATTTGGAGTTCTGTAGGCTTCTTGTATGTTCATGGGCATCTCTTTCTTTAGATTTGGGAAGTTTTCTTCTATAATTTTGTTGAAAATGTTTGCTGGTCCTTTGAGTTGAAAATCTTCATTCTCATCCACTCCTATTATCCGTAGGTTTGGTCTTCTCATTGTGTCCTGTATTTCTTGGATGTTTTGAGTTAGGATCTTTTTGCATTTTTCATTTTCCTTGATGGTTGTGCCAATGTTCTCTATGGAATCTTCTGCACCTGAGATTCTCTCTTCCATCTCTTGTATTCTGTTGCTGATGCTGGTATCTATGGTTCCAGATTTCTTTCCTAGGGTTTCTATCTCCAGTGTTGCCTCATTTTGGGTTGTCTTTATTGTGTCTACTTCCCTTTTTAGGTCTAGTATGGTTTTGTTCGTTTCCATCATCTGTTTGGATGATGTTTTTCCTGTTTTTCATTAAGGACTTCTACCTGTTTGATTATGTTATCCTGTTTTTCTTTAAGGATTTGTAACTCTTTAGCAGTGTTCTCTTGCAATTCTTTAAGTGATTTTTTGTGCTTCCTCTTTAATGTCTTCTACCTGTTTACCAGTGTTACTTTGTATTTCTTTAAGTGTGTTATTAAAGTCCTTCTTGAAATCCTCTACCATCATCAGGAGATGTGCTTTTAGATCCTTGTCTAGCTTTTCCGGTGTGTTGGGGTGCCCTGGACTGGGCGAAGTGGGAGTGCTGGGTTCTGATGATGGTGAGTGGTCTTGGTTTCTGTTAGTAAGATTATTATGTTTACCTTTCGCCATCTGGTAATCTCTGGGGTTAGTTGTTGTCGTTGTCACTGTTTAAAGATTGGAGCAGAAGCTGTGTTCCACTCACCAGCAGTCTCAAAATCCTGTGGTGGGGGTCGTGGGTAGCTGGTGGTACCCAGGTGCTGGTCCAGCCGGAAGAGGCCTGTGGTCCAACTCAGGCTGGTTTTCTGCTTCCCTATCTAATGCAGTCTCTGGTCCCGCGAGCAATTGGATTGGAGCAGAAGCTGTGTTCCACTCTCCAGAAGTCTTAAGATCCTGTGGCGGGTGTTGTGGGTAGCAGGTGAGTGTCAGCCAACCCTGCGCCCTAGCTGCCCCGGTGCTCTTCTGACCTGAAGAGGCTTGTGGCCCTATGTAGGCTGGATTTCTCCCTCCTCAACCAAAGCAGTCTCAGTTCCCGCGTGATTGGACTGGAGCAGAAGCTGTGTTCCACTCACCAGCACTCTCAAAATCCTGTGGCGGGGGTCGTGGGTAGCTGGCAGGTGTCAGGCGACCCTGTGCTAGCTACCCTGGTGCTGATCCGGCCGGATGAGGCCTGTGGCCCTACTCAGGCCGGTTTCTGCTTCCCTAACTAATGCAGTCTCTGGTCCCGCGCGCAATTGGATTGGAGCAGAAGCTGTGTTCCACTCACCAGAAGTCTTATGATCCTGTGGCGGGTGTTGTGGGTAGCTGGTGAGTGTCAGCTGACCCTGTGCCCTAGCTACCCAGGTGCTTTTCTGACCGGAAGAGACTTGTGGCCCTATGTAGGCCGGATTTCTCCCTCCTCAACCAAAGCAGTCTCAGTTCCCGCGTGATTGGACTGGAGCAGAAGCTGTGTTCCACTCACCAGCAGTCTCAAAATCCTGTGGCGGGGGTCGTGGGTAGCTGGCGGGTGTCAGGGGACCCTGTGCTAGCTACCCTGGTGCTGATCTGGCCGGATGAGGCCTGTGGCCCTACTCAGGCCGGTTTCTGCTTCCCTAACTAATGCAGTCTCAGTTCCCGGGTGCAATTGGATTGGAGCAGAAGCTGTGTTCCACTCACCAGAAGTCTTAAGATCCTGTGGCGGGTGTTGTGGGTAGCTGGCGAGTGTCAGCCAACCCTGCGCCCTAGCTGCCCTGGTGCTTTTCTGACCGGAAGAGCTTATTTTGTTTTTAATTAGGTATTTTGTTCATTTACACTTCCAATGTTATCCCAAAAGTTCCCCCATACCCCCCCAACTCCCCCCCCCCACTCCCAATTCTTGGCCCTGGCGTTCCCCTGTACTGAGGCATATAAAGTTTGCAAGACTGATGGGCCTTTCTTTCCAATGATGGCCAACTAGGCCATTTTCTGATAGATATGCAACTAGAGACATGAGCTCGAAAGGGTGGGGCAGTATTGAATAGTTCATATTGTTGTTCCACCTATAGGGTTGCAGACCCCTTTAGCTCCTTGGGTACTTTCTCTAGCTCCTCCATTGGGGGCTCTGTGTTCCATCCAATAGCTGACTGTGAGCATCCACTTCTGTGTTTGCTAGGTCCAGGCATAGCCTCACAAGAGACAGCTATATCTGGGTTCTTTCAGCAAAATCTTGCTAGAGTATGCAATGGAGTCAGCGTTTGGAGGCTAATTATGGGATTGATCTCCAGGTATGTCAGTTTCTAGATGATCCATCCCTTCGTCTCAGCTCCAAACTTTGTCTCTTTAACTCCTTCCATTGGGTGTTTTGTTCCCAATTCTAAGAAGGGGAAAGTGTCCACATTTTAGTCTTCATTCTTCTTGAGTTTCATGTGTTTTGCAGATTGTATCTTGTATCTTGGGTATTCTAAGTTTCTGGGCTAATATCCACTTATCAGTGAGTACATATCATGTGAGTTCTTTTGTGATTGTGTTACCTCACTCAGGATGATGCCCTCCAGGTCCATCCATTTGCCTAGGAATTTCATAAATTCCTTCTTAATGGATTCCATTAGGTTGAGATTTTCGCCACGAAGTTTACAAGCCAGGCTAGTGCGAAGACATGTCTCACTCTGAAAACTAACAGAGCCCATTGCAAAGACAAGTTCTACTCAGCTCACTGAATGTAGAGAAGCTGAGCTAGTGTGGGCTTCGAGCCTTGACACTCATGTTCCAGTCTCTTTAGTGTGACTTTAGTTTAGTACCTGCAGGCTTAGGAAAGAGAAACCTGGACACCATCCCAGCCAAAAAAATCCTCCAATTATATTTTGTCCTGCCTTCAAGATATGCTGAGGCAATGGTGTATGTAGGTCTGCATGTGTCTCTTAGGTGTTCTGTGTGAACACTGCTTCTGCAGAGGAAATGCAGAGGCTCTAGGATACATTCCATTCTCCCCTTCACCAGGGAGCCCTGCTGATGGGATGCTGACAAACCCCTCAGGGAAGGTGGAATGCAGCCAAAGATGGACCCATCCCCCCACCCCCTTGCTGCACTTCCCCCAGCTCAGGTGAGAAATGGCACAGGCTGAGGCCTAAACTGTGGTTTCCAAACTCCCTGCCACCAAGAGACTGCTGAAAACCTTTTGGAGTTTTGATCACTGTACTGGCCAGAGATGAGCACATGGCAGGGGGAGGGGGAATTCAGCTTAGCTTAGGGGACAATGTCAGGAAATCCGAGTGGCTTTCTGCAGGAAATTGAGGTGATAGGGCTCTGTAGCAAAGGCCCCCACCCCCCATGGCAATTTTCCCTCTGCCAGGAAGTGAAACTTATTGGAAGCTTATACCCCACCACCACCAATCTAGATACCTGATTAGCATGGAGAACTTTGGGCTCTGTGGTTGTTATGTGACCAGTCGCCATGTCCACTTAGTGGGGTGTTGTGGTCACATGCTCCAGGAGAGAAATGAGGTCAGGTGTAGATTCTCAATTATGAGAACTGCCAGGATTTCTTGATTGGCTTGATCTTAACAGGTTTTCTTCTAGTGACAAGGTTCCACTTGCCCCACAATTGTGGACAGAATATGTGGGAGGGGTGAACTAATTTTTGGTTTATATTGCATCTCATCCTCAGAAGAGGAATTTCATACCTTACACTTCTGGTTAAAAAGCAGAGATCAAAATAGCTCAGAATCCTAAGGTAGAACTAAGTAGGACTGACACAGCAACAAACAAACAACAAAACAAAACCAAGCAAAACAAAACAGCAATAACAGCATACCTAGTGTTATTCTACTACACTCATAAATCAGTGCCTTGTCCAGTCACCATAAGAGAACCTTCCTCTGGCAGTAAATGAGAGTTGGTACAGAGACTCAGAGTCCAACATTATGCAGACAGAGAAAGCTTAAATTGAATTTCTCTATCAGATTCCTTCCCACAGAGATCAGAGATCCTCAAAAGAGGTGAAAGAAATACTATAGAAGTCAGAGAGGATGGCCCACGGAATTAGGTAAGCAGGGTGCACATGTGCTCACAGAGTCTAAAAAGACAACCACTGTTCTACTGTACTGGGTCCTCTGAATGGATATTAAGGCTCTTAGCTTGCTGCTCTTGTGAAATGTCTAACAGTCGGAGTATTATCTGACTCTTTTGCCTGCTCTTGAGGCCCCTTTCCTCCAATTGCGTTGCATTGTCAAGCCAGAATGATGGCTTTTACCTTGTCTTATTGTCTTATTGTATCAAGTTTGGCTATCATCTCTTGGAGACCTTCTTTTTTTTTTTTTTTCTGAATAGAAAATGAAGGGAAAGTGGATCTGGTAGAGAGGGGAAGTAGGGGGCAGTGAATCTAGAAGGAGTGGAGGGAAAGGAAGTTGTGGTTGAAGTGTCCTGTGTAACAGATGAATCTATTTTTAATTAAAACTAAATCACAAGGGAAGAAAACCCAAGTTCATCTTTATACATACTAAAAAAACTCACACTAGAAGTAATTATTTTTAAAAATTGTATTAATACATGAGAATATTGTCACATCATTATGCAAATTGCCTTCCTTTAATTGTTGACTTTTGACCAAATTTATATCCGAATTTCCTCAGAAAGAAAATAAAAGCCAGAGTCATCCATCCTGTTTATTTTCCTCATGTCTTGTATTCTCTTGTTCTTATTAAACATCCTGTCTCTGCTCTATTATGTTGCATTATTTAAAGACTATTTGACATACTTACTACATGTGGAGAACTAACTTAAGAGCAAAGTTGCTTTTAACATTCTGTGATAGATTTTCAAAAAAATTCAAGTTCAATTATTTATAGACTAATTTTCTGTTTGCTGTCTACAGCACGGCAAAATGAAAAGTTCACAAGTCCAGTCAGATGACACTTGCCTCCTCCTATTCTAGGGCACTGACATTTCTTAGTAGGCTGACAGGAAACCCTAAGTCCCCAGGCTGCTCGTTAACTTTTAGAAGTTGATATAGTAACTTATAAGTTTGGTCTCCCTTGGATGAACATGAATTCTGCTTATGGATACTATTTGTAAAAAAATACTTATGATGGTGATAAATGTGCCTCAAAGACTTGCTTTAACTCTCTTGAACTTGAACCTAGAAAACTACTGATATTTCCTATTAAACTCCATATTGATGCTCGGGATGGTCTGGAAATAGCAATATTTTTCACTTAAGACTAATTGTATTTTCATTGAATATTATGGTGTTCTCAGACCTCTGGGCATCCATCAATCACCTGTGATCACTGAGTCATTTATCAGAGTTACCAGGGTTTGCTCAGATGTACTCAAAGTAAAAGTCCAAACAGTAAAAACTGAGGGCATTTTGCTCAGATAATAACTTGATAACTATTCAATGATTTTCCAAAACCAGGCAATAAGTAATACAGAAATTTTAAAAATAAAATGTGAATTTATCAAATACATTTTAAAAACCTATACTAACATGAAATAGGTTTCATATATAAACACATTTCCTTATGACAATATATATTTTTAGTATGTAAAAAATTGTAGAGCTGCTTTATAAAATTATAATTAAATGGTATTTCTATAAAGTCTTAGTCAAGAAAATATAGTAAAATATAGAGTAAAATTCCAGGGAATTTATTTAGTATTTTCAATGCCTAATATATTAGGTTTTTTTCTCTGTTTAAGTATTTAGTGAATATATTTTTAATGTAAATTGTTTTTCTCTGTTTTACTACTTTGTGGTTATTCATGCATATATTAACAATTAATCATGATCAGTGTTTAATTGATTAATAGCTATTAGTAACAATAGTTTTTAGCTCATGAACTGAAACTTAATAAAATTTCTTATTGAAAAGTTAGGAAAATATATAATTACGTCTCATATTTAGAAAATAAATATTTTCTGATGTTCTTGAGTACCTGTCTTTAGATTCATTAATATACATGTAGTCACAATTCTAGGTTTACTCCAAGACCATATCATATTTATTGAGTTTTATGAACTTACAAGACATAATATGAGCAACCTAGGAATCTTTTTCTATAACTGTTCAACTGCATATTTACAGCCAATAGTTAGTTAGTTAGAAGAGGAATGCAGAGCTCACTATTATAAATTTTCTAAACTCAACAAGTAAAAGCTTGAAGAAATTTTAAAAGACCTAACTTGGAATGTGGTGCCATTTTTCCACAAATATATTTTTTTGAAGGTTTGCTACTTTGCTTCCTACTCTAAGGTTTATTATAGTGTTTTACTTGCAATTTTGTTTTATTGTTTTATTTATTTTATATTTCTTTCTTTTGATCCACTCTTGACCATTCTTTAAATCTTTAATTTGAATATACCTTTAGAAAACTTTCTTGATAGTTGAAGTCAGTTCCTTAATCTTTACCTAAATATTGATTATTTTGGAGTTTGGGATACTTGATGTTGCTAATCTAGCACAAATTAAACATTTAAGAAATTTACTTTTCTTCAGTACCACATTTACCATAATCACTTTTGTCATATAACTTCTGTCTTGATATATGTAAAGCATCATACACAGAGATGAGCAAAATATAAAATTAAAATTTAATCTTTACATAAAGTAGTATATTATAGCCTTCTCTAAACCTTCTCTTCAATTCTTTTTCTTTTTTTTTTTTAGTTTTTTTTTTATTACGTATTTTCTACAATTACATTTCCAATGCTATCCCAAAAGTCCCCCATACCCCCCCCCACTTCCTTACCCACCCATTCCCATTCTTTTGGCCCTGGCATTCCCCTGTATTGGGGCATATAAAGTTTGCAAGTCCAATGGGCCTCTCTTTCCAGTGATGGCCGACTAGGCCATCTTTCGATACATATGCAGCTAGAGACAGGAGCTCCGGGGTACTGGTTAGTTCATCATGTTGTTCCAACTATAGGGTTGCAGATCCCTTTAGCTCCTTGGGTACTTTCTCTAACTTCTCCATTGGGAGCCCTGAGATCCATCCAATAGCTGACTGTGAGCATCCACTTCTGTGTTTGTTTGGCCCCGGCATAGTTTCACAAGAGAGAGCTATATCTGGGTCCTTTCAGCAAAATCTTGCTAGTGTATGCAATGGTGTCAGCATTTGGAAGCTGATTATGGGATGGATCCCTGGATATGGCAGTCTCTAGATGGTCCATCCTTTCATCACAGCTCCAAACTTTGTCTCTGTAACTCCTATCATAGGTGTTTTGTTCCCACTTGTAAGAAGGGGCACAGTGTCCACACTTTGGTCTTCATTCTTGTTGAGTTTCATGCGTTTAGCAAATTGTATCTTATATCTTGGGTATCCTAAGTTTTGGGCTAATATCCACTTATCAGTGAATACATATTGTGTGAGTTCCTTTGTGATTGTGTTACCTCACTCAAGATGATGCCCTCCAGGTCCATCCATTTGGCTAGGAATTTCATAAATTCATTCTTTTTAATAGCTGAGTAGTACTCCATTGTGTAAATGTACCATATTTTCTGTATCCATTCCTCTGTTGAAGGGCATCTGGGTTCTTTGCAGCTTCTGGCTATTATAAATAAGGCTGCTATGAACATAGTGGAGCATGTGTCCTTCTTACCGGTTGGGACATCTTCTGTATATATGCCCAGGAGAGGCATTGCTGGATCCTCTAGTAGTACTATGTCCAATTTTCTGAGGAACCGCCAGACTGATTTCCAGAGTGGCTCTTCAATTCTTAAGTACTATATTTTTAGGACAGTTTTATTCTTAATAGAAATTATTCAGAAAGTAGAGACTTCATACATGGTCTTTCTTAACTCACTGTTTATCCTGTTGGACATTAGTGTCATATGCATGCCATAGCTCATCAATGAGTACTGCAACACTGTCATTAATAAAAGTTCATAATTATTATCTGATTTTACTATATTTTACTTTTCTAAAGTATATAATGCTGTATTAATTGCAAATGTGCCCATGGATCATATTCCCATCCAGACAAATACCATTCACTTCAATATTTATCCCCATTGTTCCTCACTCTGCCAATTGCTGATTTTTGTCTTCAGCATTTTATCTTTTGTCAGAGTATCTGGCAGTTGAATTATGATTGTTTTTTTCCTTTATGTCTTGAAAAGGATCTTGATTGTTTACAAGTTTAAAGGGTTATGCCTAAAAACATTATGTTTACTAGCACTTCATGTTTAAATACCAGGGTTTCACTTCCGTTGAGCAAATATCACATACACATTTTCTAGATTGTATCCTGAGATTATATGTCTTAAAGTAAAAATTGCTTAACTGTCCTCCAAGGTTGTCAACTATTTCCACTTATTGCCAGCATTCTAGATATTCCTGTTTTTACACATTCCAATAATGCTTTCTGTCGTCAACTTTCTGTATATTGGACATTTTTTTCAGATATTTATTGATATATTACTGTCTGGATTAAAATTGTTTAACATAATGTGTTGTTGATCTTTTACATGCACATTTGTATCTAGTCTCTGTGATGCCTTATCTTTTCAAACTTATTACTCATTTTAAGATGTTTCTTAATTTTAGTTTCATAAGTATTTGAAAACTAATCTGGTATCACATATGTGCTTTACAAAAATTTCTTTCCAGACAGTTGATTCTTTGAGTAGTACCACTTCTCCATTGATATTTTACTTTCGATTTAAAACACGGTCAAAGCTGGCACTAAGATCTTTACTTACATTATCAGTAAAATGCATATATAGATAAGTATTTAGATATTTATAAATGAGATTCACATTAAAATTTTGTAAAACACATAAACTGTGACTATTTTTTTCTGTGAAGTTATATATTTACATATAACTTCTCAACTGAGGAATCTCGAATAGCCAACAGTACCTAAAGAAAGGTTCAAAATCCTTAATCATCAGGTAAATGCAAATTAAAACAACACAGAGATTCTACTTCACACCAGTCAGAATGGCTAAGATCAAAAACTCAGGCAACAGCAGATGCTAAGGAGGATGTGGAGAAAGAGGAACAATTCTCCATTGCTGGTAGATTTGCAAGTTCATTAAACCACTTGGGAAAACCATTTGGTGATTCCTCAGAAAAATGGAAATAGTTCTAACTGAAGACATAGCTACACTACTATTGTTCATATACCCAAAAGATGCTCCAACATATAATAAGGATGTATTCTCCACTATGTTCATAGAAGCCTAATTTCTAATAGCTAAAAGCTGAAAACAACCCAAATGCACTTCAATGAAAGAATGGATACAGAAAATGTACTACATTTACACAATGGAGTACTACTCCACTATTAGAAACAATGACATCACAAAATTTGCAGGCAAATGGATGGAACTAGAAAGTATTATCCTGAGTAAGACACAAAAGGACACACATTGTATACCCTCACTGATAATTGGATATTAGCACAAAATCTCAGAATATCCATAGCACAATTCACAGACCATAATAAGCTTAACAATAAAGAAGACCAAAAGTACGGATGCTTCAAATCTACTTAGAAAGGGAAACAAAATAATCATGGGAGGTAGAGGGAGGGAGGGAATTTTAATGGAGAGAGAAAGGAAAGGAAAAAGAAGGGGGGGCAGGTTCACAGATCGGAGAGAAGTTCAGAAGGTCAGGAAAGTAATTAGAAATATGTAGCAGTGTGGAGTAGGGAACTGGGAGTAGTCACTAGAAAGTCCTAGATGCCAGGAAAGTGAGTGATTCCCCACACCCAATAGGGATGACTATAGCTGAAATACCCAACAAAGTGGAGGTAGAACCTGTAGAACCACCTTTAGTAGATAGGCACGGCTTGCAGTTGAGGGATGGGGTCACCTACCCATTTCAAAAATTTTAACCCAGAATTGTTCCTGTCTAAAGGAAACACAGGAAAAAAAATAGAGCAGAGAGTGAAGAAAAGGCCATCCAGAGACTGTTCCACCAAGGGTTATATCCCATCTGCAAACTCCAAACCCTAGACAGTATTGCTTATGCCAAGAGGTGCTGCTGACAAGAGTCTATATAGATCTCCTCTGAAAGGCTCTGCCAACATCTGATTAATACATATGCAGACACTCACAGACAACCATTGGACTGAGCCTGGGGACACCAGTGGAAGAGTGAGAGAAGGACGAAAGGATCTGAAGGAAATTGCAAGCCCATAGGAAGAACAAGAATATCAACTAACTGGATACCTCAGAGCTCCCAGGGACTAAACCACCAACCAAAGTGTACACATGGAGGGACCCATGGGTCCAGCTACATACTTAGCAAATGATAGCCTTATCTGGCATCAATGGGTAGAATGATAGAGCACTGGGGAAGGAGGGGGTAGGTGGGTGGGGGAGCATCCCCTAGAAGCAGGGAGGAGGTGATATGTGACAGGGTGTTTGCAGATGGGAAACCTGAAAGGGGGATAACATAAAATGTAAATAAATAAAATAGTCAATACAAAGAGCAATTATTGTTTTAAGTATTATTCACCAGCACAATGTAGGAAGACTTGTGCTCAGTTATATTTTTAGAACTAGTGATTTATACTTCTGCGGTTTTTCTACTTGATTTAAGTTCTAACAATGTTTACTTTCAGCAAAGTGAACAGATATAAAGTCAATTTACAAAAATCAATAGCCTTTGTATACGTCTATAACAAATATAGTGAGAAGAGGATTGTAGGCACACTACATTCCTAAGTCTCATAAAATAAATAAAATATCTAGGAATAAACTTAATAATGAGACAGAACAGCTCTACAATGAAAATTTCAAATCTCTGAAGAAAGAGATTGAGGAAGACATTAGAAAATGAAACACTTCTCATGATCATGGATTGGTAAAATTAATATAGTGAAAATCATATTCTATGAAAATAATTTACATATTCAATACAATCTTAATAGAAACCCCTATAATATTCTTAACAAAAAATAAAAAAAAACTGAAATTAATGCATATTCACCAAAGATTCTAGGTAGACAGAGCAATTCCAATGAAAACAAACAATTTCTCAAGGGATTACCATACCATATCTCAGTACATATTTAAAACAAAATGATCTCCTTGCTTTAGAAACCATTTTTACCAGATTGGGCCTACTAATACTCAATTATGGAAGGAGGAGGAAAAGACAGGAAGCTATTCTTTAAAACTGAGCTATTGGCTAATTTTTGAAGAAATTGAATCTTATTATTCAGTTATATACCTACTGCATAACCGAGAAGGGGTAAAGGGTAGCTCCAATCCCAGGATCAGACAGGAAGCTGGAGTTAAACTTAGACTATCACAAAAGAAATGAGTAGATATGAATGTGACAAAGAAAGAAAGACTGAAGAATACATTGTGTTGAGAATAATCAGCATGTATTATGCACATGCATACATTTGCTAAAGACCCAAATTAAGTAGCTCAAAAAAACCCTAGAAGAATTAGTTTATTGATTTAGAATTTCTATAATCAATTGCCAAATAATCAAATCTGATATGTATTATAGGTATATCCTGTTGAGAATGAGCTCGTCCCTTTAATATAGAGTGCATTAGGTAAAATTGAAATAAACTTTTGTAAATAAATTCAAAATAATCATATGCATGTATATTTAAAAGAAATATAGGTGACTGCTTGATAGACTATGGGAGGTAAACCGGCATTTTAAATTTTATGCAAAATATTTTATGCATTATTTCAGCAAACATCAAAAGCAGGAGTCTAGTGCTGCCATTTAGAAAGATTGAGCTTTTAAGAAGTCTCCTAATTACATATTAATTTTCTAGTGGAATAAATTCAGAATAAAAGAAAACACACAAGCAACTCTATAGGCTCAAATCATGTTCTCGAAATGATGTTTTATTTTAATAAAATCAATTACATTTTCTTGTGGCTTACAGAAGCTCTGTTCACTTTCTTTCAGATTAAATCTCATGGAAACAGGAGTTTGGGGAGGAGGTATGGGATGTGGAACAGTTGCAGGGTGGACCAGGAGGGGAATAAAATCTGGAGTGTTAAAAAAAACAAAATTAATCTATTAATTTAAAAAATCTATGAAATTACTAACAGCTATATGAGGATTTTCAGCATAAAAACAAATGCATACTTTCCACAGGAAGTTACTGATATAGGTAGATATTCTCCTCAGCTAATTAATTTCTCGAGGCTACATCCTCATTTATCATCTGACAGTCTCACAATACGAGTACATGCTCTTGTGATCACAAGATTCAGGTTATATCTTTAAAAAATGCCTTTTCATAGAAATTTTCAGGCTTTGTTAATTTTAGCTGTTATACAGCCTGTTTATGAGATTGAAAAAAGCATTTAAGTTTTTCAAACTTTAAGATATGCACACTATTTACTTACTTATGTCACCTTATGCCTATTACCAGTATCTGTATTCTAGCACAGATCCATGGTAAAACAGCAAAACTAGGTTCTCCCATACTCTATTTACACACAGTAAAATAGGAATTATTTTAATCATGTATTAAAGGAAAAGGATCTCTTTATATTAACTATATGGAACTTTCCATTATTCCTGATAATCATGATTTTCTTTTGCTTTGCTCATGTCATCCTAGGGACTAACCCAAGGCATTCTGTATGCTAGGCAACTCCATCTCATCGCTCTTATCGGCATGGTAAATTTCAAACTGAACTGATGTCTCTGATTTTAACCAAGGATTATCACATGATCTTAAAAATATGCGCCCCAAGATGGCCTCTATGGTATTTATAGTTTTCAAAATTATTTTTGTTGGAGTCCTTTTAAACCCTTTTGTACATTTCCACTTTCTTTAGAATTTATATCCCCAGATTTACAAATTGTTATATGAAATGAGTGAAAATATTTGCCTTTACTTCTTTAAGAAATATTTACATGGAAGGAACATATGTTTCCTTAATGACTAAGCCATTTTCTTATATACACACAAAACAAATTTTTTTACATCATCTCTTAAGTTCACTGAGAGAACTTTATCTACAGTAATGAAAAGAGTGTCAGGTCTTCCGGCACCCTCCCAGCCGGAGGACAGAGACCTGCCCTGCAGAGAGTGCCATCTTGGCTCCGGGACTCCGCCGAACTTAGTCTACAGGTTAGAGTGAGGACCACAGAGGCAGACAGCTTCTGGGACAGGCGGGAGCCACAGAGCCGCTGAGGCAGCACCCTTTAGGGGCCGCAGACATCCGGCACCCTCCCAGTCGGGGGACAGTGACCTGCCCTGCAGGGAACGCCATCTTGGCTCCGGGACTCCGCCGAGCTTAGTCTCTACAGGTCAGAGTGGGGACCACGGGGGCAGACGGCTTCTGGGACAGGCGGGAGCCACAGAGCTGCTGAGGCAGCACCCTTTAGGGGCCGCAGACATCCGGCACCCTCCCAGTCGGAGGACAGTGACCTGCCTTGCAGGGAGCGCCATCTTGGCTCCGGGACTCCGCCGAGCTTAGTCTCTACAGGTCAGAGTGGGGACCACGGGGGCAGACGGCTTCTGGGACAGGCAGGAGCCACAGAGCCGCTGAGGCAGCACCCTTTTGGGGCCGCAGACTTCCGGCACCCTCCCAGCCGGAGGACAGAGACCTGCCCTGCAGAGAGTGCCATCTTGGCTCCGGGACTCCACCGAACTTAGTCTACAGGTTAGAGTGAGGACCACAGAGGCAGACAGCTTCTGGGACAGGCGGGAGCCACAGAGCCGCTGAGGCAGCACCCTTTTGGGGCCGCAGACATCCGGCACCCTCCCAATCGGGGGACAGTGACCTGCCCTGCAGGGAACGCCATCTTGGCTCCGGGACTCCGCCGAGCTTAGTCTCTACAGGTCAGAGTGGGGACCACGGGGGCAGACGGCTTCTGGGACAGGCGGGAGCCACAGAGCTGCTGAGGCAGCACCCTTTAGGGGCCGCAGACATCCGGCACCCTCCCAGTCGGAGGACAGTGACCTGCCCTGCAGGGAGCGCCATCTTGGCTCCGGGACTCCGCCGAACTTAGTCTGTACAGGTCAGAGTGAGGACCACAGAGGCAGACAGCTTCTGGGACAGGCGGGAGCCACAGAGCCGCTGAGGCAGCACCCTTTTGGGGCCGCAGACTTCCGGCACCCTCCCAGCCGGAGGACAGAGACCTGCCCTGCAGAGAGTGCCATCTTGGCTCCGGGACTCCGCCGAACTTAGTCTACAGGTTAGAGTGAGGACCACAGAGGCAGACAGCTTCTGGGACAGGCGGGAGCCACAGAGCCGCTGAGGCAGCACCCTTTTGGGGCCGCAGACATCCGGCACCCTCCCAGCAGGAGAACAGTGACCTGCCCTGCAGGGAGCGCCATCTTGGCTCCGGGACTCCGCCGAACTTAGTCTGTACAGGTCTGCTGACAGAGGATACTCAGAATCCCCAGAAGAACAACCTCTGAACAGAGACAACTATAACAACTTCAGAGATTACCAGATGGCGAGAGGTAAAGGTAAGAATCTTACTAACAGAAACCAAGACCACTCACCATCATCAGGACCCAGCACTCCCACTTCGCCCAGTCCAGGGCACCCCAACACACCTGAAAAACTAGACCTGGATTTAAAAGCATATCTCATGATGATGGTAGAGGACATCAAGAAGGACTTTAAAGAACTACAGGAGAACATGGCTAAAGAGTTACAAGTCCTTAAAGAAAAACAGGAAAACACAACCAAACTGGTAGAAGTCCTTAAAGAGAAACAGGAAAACACATCCAATCAGATGATGGAAATGAACAAAACCATACTAGACCTAAAAAGGGAAGTAGACACAATAAAGAAAACCCAAAATGAGGCAACACTGGAGATAGAAACCCTAGGAAAGAAATCTGGAACCATAGATGCAAGCATCAGCAACAGAATACAAGAGATGGAAGAGAGAATCTCAGGTGCAGAAGATTCCATAGAGAACATGGGCACAACAATCAAGGAAAATGGAAAATGCAAAAAGATCCTAACTCAAAACATCCAGGAAATACAGGACACAATGAGAAGACCAAACCTACGGATAATAGGAGTGGATGAGAATGAAGATTTTCAACTCAAAGGACCAGCAAACATCTTCAACAAAATTATAGAAGAAAACTTCCCAAATCTAAAGAAAGAGATGCCCATGAACATACAAGAAGCCTACAGAACTCCAAATAGACTGGACCAGAAAAGAAATACCTCCCGACACATTATAATCAGAACAACAAATGCACTAAATAAAGATAGAATACTAAAAGCAGTAAGAGAAAAAGGCCAAGTAACATATAAAGGCAAGCCTATCAGAATTACACCAGATTTTTCACCAGAGACTATGAAAGCTAGAAGATCCTGGACAGATGTTATACAGACACTAAAAGAACACAAATTCCAGCCCAAGCTACTATACCCAGCCAAACTCTCAATTAACATAGATGGAGAAACCAAAGTATTCCACGACAAAGCCAAATTCACACATTATCTCTCCACGAATCCAGCCCTTCAAAGGATAATAACAGAAAAAAACCAATACAAGGACGGGAACCACGCCCTAGAAACAACAAGAAGGTAATCCCTCAACAAACCTAAAAGAAGACAGCCACAAGAACAGAATGCCAACTTTAACAACAAAAATAACAGGAAACAACAATTACTTTTCCTTAATATCTCTTAATATCAATGGACTCAACTCCCCGATAAAAAAACATAGACTAACAAACTGGCTACACAAACAAGACCCAACATTTTGCTGCTTACAAGAAACTCATCTCAGAGAAAAAGATAGACACTACCTCAGAATGAAAGGCTGGAAAACAATTTTCCAAGCAAATGGTCTGAAGAAACAAGCTGGAGTAGCCATTCTAATATCAGATAAGATTGACTTCCAACCCAAAGTCATCAAAAAAGACAGGGAGGGGCACTTCATACTCATCAAAGGTAAAATCCTCCAAGAGGAACTATCAATCCTGAATATCTATGCTCCAAATACAAAGGCAGCCTCATTCATTAAAGAAACTTTAGTAAATCTCAAAGCACACATTGCACCTCATACAATAATAGTGGGAGACTTCAACACACCACTTTCACCAATGGACAGATCATGGAAACAGAAACTAAACAGGGACACAGTGAAACTAACAGAAGTTATGGATCAAATGGATCTGGCAGATATCTACAGAACATTTTACCCTAAAACAAAAGGATACACCTTCTTCTCAGCACCTCATGGTACCTTCTCCAAAATTGACCACGTAATTGGGCACAAAACAGGACTCAACAGATACAAAAACATTGAAATTGTCCCATGCATCCTATCAGATCACCATGGACTAAGGCTTATCTTCAATAACAAAATAAATAATAGAAAGCCAACCTTCACGTGGAAACTGAACAACACTCTTCTCAATGATACCTTGGTCAAGGAAGGAATAAAGAAAGAAATTAAGGACTTTTTAGAGTTCAATGAAAATGAAGCCACAACATACCCAAACTTATGGGACGCAATGAAAGCATTTCTAAGAGGAAAACTCATAGCTCTGAGTGGCTCCGAAAGGAAACTAGAAAGAGCACACATTAGCAGCTTGACAACACACCTAAAAGCACTAGAACAAAAGGAATCAAATTCACCCAAGAGGAGTAGACGGCAGGAAATAATCAAACTCAGGGGTGAAATCAACCAAGTGGAAACAAGAAAAACTATTCAAAGAATCAACCAATCAAGGAGCTGGTTCTTTGAGAAAATCAACAAGATAGATAAACCCTTAGCCAGACTCACTAGAGGGCACAGGGAAAGCATCCTAATTAACAAAATCAGAAATGAAAAAGGAGACATAACAACAGATCCTGAAGACATCCAAAACACCATCAGATCCTTCTACCAAAGGCTATACTCAACAAAACTGGAGAACCTGGATGAAATGGAGAAGTTCCTAGACAGATACCAGGTACCAAAGTTGAATCAAGATCAGGTTAATGATCTAAACAGCCCTATATCCCCCAAAGAAATAGAAGCAGTCATTAATAGTCTCCCAACCAAAAAAAGCCCAGGACCAGATGGGTTTAGTGCAGAGTTCTATCAGACCTTCAAAGAAGATCTAATCCCAGTTCTTCACAAACTATTCCACAAAATAGAAACAGAAGGTACTCTACCCAACTCATTCTATGAAGCCACAATTACTCTGATACCTAAACCACAAAAAGACCCAACAAAGATAGAAAACTTCAGACCAATATCCCTTATGAATATTGATGCAAAAATCCTCAATAAAATTCTTGCTAACCGAATCCAAGAACACATCAAAACAATCATCCATCCTGACCAAGTAGGTTTCATCCCAGGGATGCAGGGATGGTTCAATATACGGAAATCCATCAACGTAATCCAGTATATAAACAAACTCAAAGACAAAAACCACATGATCATCTCGTTAGATGCGGAAAAAGCATTTGACAAGATCCAACACCCATTCATGATAAAAGTCTTGGAAAGATCAGGAATTCAAGGCCCATACCTAAACATGATAAAAGCAATCTACAGCAAACCAGTAGCCAACATCAAAGTAAATGGTGAGAAGCTTGAAGCAATCCCTCTAAAATCAGGGACTAGACAAGGCTGTCCACTTTCTCCATACCTATTCAACATTGTACTTGAAGTCCTAGCCAGAGCAATTCGACAACAAAAGGAGATCAAAGGGATACAAATTGGAAAAGATGAAGTCAAAATATCACTTTTTGCAGATGATATTATAGTATATATAAGTGACCCTAAAAATTCCACCAGAGAACTCCTAAGCCTGATAAACAGCTTCGGTGAAGTAGCTGGATATAAAATTAACTCAAACAAATCAATGGCCTTTCTCTACACAAAGAATAAACAGGCTGAGAAAGAAATTAGGGAAACAACACCCTTCTCAATAGTCACAAATAATATAAAATATCTTGGCGTGACTCTAACTAAGGAAGTGAAAGATCTGTATAATAAAAACTTCAAGTCTCTGAAGAAAGAAATTATAGAAGATCTCAGAAGATGGAAAGATCTCCCATGCTCATGGATTGGCAGGATCAACATTGTAAAAATGGCTATCTTGCCAAAAGCAATCTACAGATTCAATGCAATCCCCATCAAAATTCCAAATCAATTCTTCAACGAATTAGAAAGTGCAATCTGCAAATTCATCTGGAATAACAAAAAACCTAGGATAGCAAAAACTCTTCTCAAGGATAAAAGAACCTCTGGTGGAATCACCATGCCGGACCTAAAGCTCTACTACAGAACAATTGTGATAAAAACTGCATGGTACTGGTATAGTGACAGACAAATAGACCAATGGAATAGAATTGAAGACCCAGAAATGAACCCACACACCTATGGTCACTTGATCTTCGACAAGGGAGCTAAAAACATCCAGTGGAAGAAAGACAGCATTTTCAACAAATGGTGCTGGCACAACTGGTTGTTAACATGTAGAAGAATGCGAATCGATCCATTCCTATCTCCTTGTACTAAGGTCAAGTCTAAGTGGATCAAGGAACTTCACATAAAACCAGAGACACTGAAACTTATAGAGGAGAAAGTGGGGAAAAGCCTTGAAGATATGGGCACAGGGGAAAAATTCCTGAATAGAACAGTAATGGCTTGTGCTGTAAGATCGAGAATTGACAAGTGGGACCTCATGAAACTACAAAGCTTCTGCAAGGCTAAAGACACCATCAATAAGACAAAAAAACCACCAACAGATTGGGAAAGGATCTTCACCTATCCTAAATCAGATAAGGGACTAATATCCAATATATATAAAGAACTCAAGAAGGTGGACTCCAGAAAGTCAAATAACCCCATTAAAAAATGGGGCTCAGAACTGAACAAAGAATTCTCGCCTGAGGAATACCGAATGGCAGAGAAACACCTGAAAAAATGTTCAACATCCTTAATCATTAGGGAAATGCAAATCAAAACAACCCTGAGATTCCACCTCACACCAGTCAGAATGGCTAAGATCAAAAATTCAGGTGACAGCAGTTGCTGGCGAGGATGTGGAGAAAGAGGAACACTCCTCCATTGTTGGTGGGATTGTAAGCTTGTACAACCACTCTGGAAATCAGTCAGGCGGTTCCTCAGAAAATTGGACATAGTACTACTGGAGGATCCAGCAATACCTCTCCTGGGCATATATCCAGAAGATGTCCCAACCGGTAAAAAGGACACATGTTCCACTATGTTCATAGCAGCCCTATTTATAATAGCCAGAAGCTGGAAAGAACCCAGATGTCCCTCAACAGAGGAATGGATACAGAAATTATGGTACATTTACACAATGGAGTACTACTCAGCTATTAAAAAGAATGAATTTATGAAATTCCTAGCCAAATGGATGGACCTGGAGGGCATCATCTTGAGTGAAGTAACACAATCACAAAAGAACTCACACAA
The DNA here is from genome assembly GCF_978045245.1 of Mus caroli. NCBI lineage: Eukaryota > Metazoa > Chordata > Mammalia > Rodentia > Muridae > Mus > Mus caroli. The sequence continues at coordinate 87,723,220 of NW_028227267.1, read as the reverse complement.
TATGTATTCACTGATAAGTGGATATTAGCCCAAAACTTAGGATACCCAAGATTTAAGATACAATTTGCTAAACGCATGAAACTCAAGAAGAATGAAGACCAAAGTGTGGACACTGTGCACCTTCTCAGAATTGGGAACAAAACACCCAGGGAAGGAGTTACAGAGACAAAGTTCGTAGCGGTGATGAAAGGATGGACCATTTAGAGACTGCCGTACCCAGGGATCCATCCCATAATCAACTTCTAAACGCTGACACCATTGCATACACTAGCAAGATTTTGCTGAAAGGACCCAAATATAGCTGTCTCTTGTGAGACGATGCTGGGGCCTAGCAAACACAGGAGTGGATGTTCACAGTCAGCTATTGGATGTATCACAGGGCTCCCAATGGAGAAGCTAGAGTAAGTACCCAAGGAGCTAAAGGGATCTGCAACCCTATTGTTGGAACAACATGATGTACTAACTAGAACCCCGGAGCTCTTGTCTCTAGCTGCATATGTATCGAAAGATGGCCTAGTCAGCCATCAATGGAAAGAGAGGCCCATTGGACTTGCAAACTTTATATACCCCAATATAGGGGAATGCCAGGGCCAAAAGAATGGGAATGCGTGGGTAGGGAAGTGGGGGGCCCTATGGGGGACTTGTGGGATAGCATTGGAAATGTAATTGAGGAAAATATGTAATAAAAATATATATAAAAAAAAAAAGAAAAGAGTGTCAGAAAAGCAAGGAATATTGTCGTGGTTTGAATGAGAATTTCTCCCATAAATTCATATATTTGAATGCTTAGTTACTAGAACTGTTTGAGGAAGATTATGGTATATATCCTTGTTGGAGTAGGTGTGTTCTTGTTGTACGAAATTTGTCACTGGGAATTGGCTTTGATGTTTAAAAAACACATACCAGGGCCAGTGTCTCTCTCTCTCCCTAATGTCTTAGGGTCAGGAAACAAAGCTATCATTTATTACTTCAGCTCCATGCCTGGATGCTGCTATGCTTCCCATCCTATGAATCATGGACTAACCTTCTTAAACAATAAGCCATGTCCCAATTAAGTGCTTTCCTTATAAGAGTTAACTTGGTCATGGTTTCTCTCCAGAGCAATACAACAGCAATTAGAACAAATATCTGATGGGACTTAATATTAATGTTCTATTATGATTCACATATACTAAAATGAGTAGATACAAGTCCTGACACTTGAAAGCCCTTTATATTTATCTCTAAGACATTTTTTTACATTCCAAATTATAACTCATTACCTTTCTCACTTTTCCTTTTACTGAGATTTCTCTAACTCCTGGGAAAGTAGATAAAGCACTTGTTCTTTTTTTTTTTTTTTGGCATTTTTTAATTAGATATTTTCTTCATTTACATTTAAAATGCTATCCCAAAAGTTCCTTATACCCTCCCCCTGCCCTGCTCTACTACCCACCCATTCCTAATTCTTGGCCCTGGAGTTTCCCTGTACCAGAGAATATAAAGTTTGTAATACCAAGGGATGTCTTTTCCCAATGATGGCTGAGTAGGCCATCTTCTGCTGCATATGCAGCTAGAGACAGGAGCTCTGGGGGTACTTGTTAGCTCATATTGTTGTTCCACCTATAGGACTGCAGATCCCTTCAGAAAACTTCCCTAACCTAAAGAAAGAGATACCCATAAACATACAAGAAGAACTATGGTCTTAGTCCATATAACTTAGCATTCATATTTAAGAAGCTCTTGCAAACTTTGTCATCTTTAGATTCCTATAACAACCACTTTTGGTAATGTACTTAATAAGAGAAATAGCACACATTGCCTCACAGTTTTATAGTATTTAGGCCATAACAATTATCTAATTGTTTGTGAACATGTGAAGAGGCAGCACATATTAGGACCAAATCTATGATGGCTGTGGGTATCTGCATCTGTTTCAGTCAACTGCTGGGTGAAGCCTCTCAGAAGACAGTTATGCTAGGCTCCTGTCTGCAAGCATAACAGAGTATCATTAAGAAAATCAGCAGTTGTCGGGTGGTGGTGGCACACACCTTTAATCCCAGCACTTGGGAGGCAGAGGCAGGCTGATTTCTGAGTTTGAGACCAGCCTGGTCTACAAAGTGAGTTCAAGGACAGCCAGTGCTATATAGAGAAACCCTGTCTCGAAAAAACAAGCAAGCAAGCAAACAAACAAACAAACAAACAAACAAACAAGATGAATATCAGCAGTTGGTACTTACCCATGGAATGTGTCTCAAGTTGTACTAGTTATTGGTTGGCCATTTTCTTAGTCTCTGCTGCATTCTTGTCTCTTTATTTCTTGTAGACAGGATGAATTTTGGGTTGAAAGTTTTGTGGATGGGTTTGTGTCCTTATCCCTCCACTGGGAAGGGGCTTCCCTGGCAACAGGAAGATGCTTTAGCTTCCATATCCCATCTGCTATCAATGTCAGCTAAAATCACCCCCATAGATTTCGGAGAGTCTCCCCCATCACAGGTCTCTGGCACATCTTAGAGATGCCCTCAATATCCCTCATCCCACCCCAGCTGCAGATTTCCATTCATTCTCCTGCCACTCTGTCCCTGTCTCCTCTTTCTCCCCATGCCTAACCTTGAATTCCCCCACATCCTCTCCCCATCTGCTATCCCTACCAGTTCCCTCTGTCCATCTGCCTCTTATGACTATTTTATTCCCACTTCTAAGTAATATTCAAGCATCCTTGCTGGGGCCATCCTTCTTGTTTAGGTTGCTTGAGTCTGTGGAGTAGAGCACTTGTATCTTATAATTTATGGCTAAGATGTACTTATCAGTAAGTAAATATCATGCCTGGCCTTTTGGGTCTCTGTTACATCACTGAGGATGATATTTTTCTAGTTCTATCCATTTGCCCCCCAAATGCATGATGTCTTTATTTTTAATTCTTGAATAGTATTCCATTGTATAAGTGAACTAGATGTTCTATATCCATTCTTCATTTGGAAGAGCATCTGAGCTGTTTCCAGTTTCTGGATATTATGAATAAAACTTCTATGAACATAGTTGGGCATGTGTCCTTGTGGTATGGTTGATCATCTTTCTAGTATGTGCTCAGGAATGATATATCTGGTTCTTCAGATAGAAATAGTTCCAATTTTCTGAGAAACCACCAGATTTATTTCCAGAATGGGTGTACAGGATTGTACTCCCACCAGCAATGGAGAAGTGGCTCCACTGATCCACATCCTTGCCAGCATGTTCTGTCACGTCATTTGTATTTCCCTCATGACTAATTATGCTGAACATATCTTTCAGTGATTCTTGGCCATTCAAGATTGCTCTGCTAAGAATTCTCTGTTTATTTCCCAAGTTTTAATTGTGTTATTTGATCTGGTGATGTCTAATTACATGAGCTCTTTATATATTTTGGAAATTAGACCTCTGTCTGATGTAGTGAAGATTCTTTCTCAATCTGCAGTCTCTCCTTTTCTTATACTGACAGTGCCCTTTGCCTTATAGAAGCTTTTCAATTTCATGAAGGCTACTTTCAATTATTGATTTTAGAGCCTGAATCATTGGTGTTCTGTTCAGAAAAATTTCTCCTGTAGCTTTAAAGGCTATTTCACACTGTTTCTTCTATGAGATTTAATGTATCTGATTTTCTTTTGAAGTCTTTACTCCACTTCAACTTGAATTTTGTAAAATGTGGATTAATTTGTATTCATCTACATGCTGATATTCAGTTAGATCAACACCATTTCTTAAAGATGCATCCTAATTTCTTCTTTGTTTTGTCTTCTTTGTCAAACAGCAATGTTTATGTTTATAAATATCAGGGTTTATTTCTGAATCTTTTTTTTTTTTCTCTGAGACAGGGTTTCTCTGTATAGCCCTGGCTGTCTTGGAACTCACTTTGTAGACCAGGCTGGCCTTGAACTCAGAAATCAGCCTGCCTCTGCCTCCCAAGTGCTGGGACTAAAGGCATGCACCACCATGCCCGGCTATTTCTGAATCTTTAATACAATTCAATGTATCAACCTGTTTATATCTATAGTAATACCAAGTTTTTATCAGTATTTCTATTATTATTGGTAGTGTTTATTACTACTGCTCTGTAGTACAATATGAGATAAGAAATGTTGATAGCACCGGAAGTTCTTTTATTTCTCAGGATAGTTTTAGCTATCCCTGTTTTTTTGTTTGTTTATTTGTTTATTTTGTTTTCTATATGAAGTTGAGAATTTCTCTTTCAAGGTCTGTAAACAATCATGTTTGAATTTTGATGGAAAATTCATTGTGTATGTAGATTGCTTTTGGTAAGATATCCATTTTCACTAAGTTAATCCTATCTATCCAGGAGCATAAGACAGAGACTTAAAGTTCTTTTCATAGAAGTCTTTCACTTGCTTAGTCGGAGTTACACTAAGATATTTTATACTATTTGTGGATATAATGAATGGTGTGGTTTCCCCAATCTATTTCTATGCCCATTTATCATTTGTATAAGAGAATGGTTACTGATATTTTTGAGTTCCGTTTGTATCCAGTCACTTTGCTGAAGGTATTTATCAGGTTAATTAATTTTCAGGTAGAATTATGTCACATGTTCATAAGATAAATTTGTCTGAAAATTTCTTTCCTTGTTGAGTTTTTTTTCTTGTGTGTGTATGTGTGTGTGTTAGGTATCAAGGTTACTCATGCCTTTAAAACTTGATATTATCTCCTCCATCTCTTGTATTCTGTTGGTGATGCTAGCATCTATAGATCTTGGTAGCTTACCTAGATTTTTCATTTATATGAATGGCTTGGTGTTTTCTTTATTGTTCCTATTAGCACTTTCAAGTGTTTAACAGTTTTATTCATGTCCTTTAGGTATACATTTTTTTTTAACTTGGCCTTCTTGGATTTCTAGGGATTTATTTATTTCTACTTTAAGGAACACTACCGTTTTTTTTTAAGTTATCTCTTTAAGGTCCCTTTCTTGCACTACAGCTGTGTTAGGATATTCAGGGCTTGATGTCATAGGATTCTGGGCTCTCTGGTGGTGACATAATGCCTTGGCTATTGTTGATTTTGTTCTTACACTGGTGGCTAGGCATCTGAGTTTGGGTTGATTACAGGTCTAGGTCCCAATTTCTGAATTTCAATTTGTTGGATAAGTCTTTTGTTCCTTGGTTTCTCTTTCCTCTTTGGTCTTCTGACAGGAGTGGATGTGGATGAGCAGAGGGACTCCACTTGAGGCTAGACTCCTGATAGCTCTCATGGCCTTTAAACAAATAGGCAGTCTCCACTGGAATTGGCGATTGGGGCATGGTGATGAGGAGGGGGAGAGAATGTGGACAGTGTGTGGCAGAACTGAAAGAGTGAGGGAACATGTGGCCTATCTGGAGATTTGTTGGCTGGCTGTCATTCCCCACTGCTCCACTTTCTTCAGCCTCCTCTCCAGCCAAACATACTTTAGCTTCATGTACATGTTGATTAGCCAGATGTCCTTTGATGAAGCCAGATCTTCAACCAAGTTGGGGACTAGGAAACATTAAGGAGGAGGAGTAGTGTATGACTGCTGGTGGGCTTGTCAGGCAATGAGAGAGTTGGGGTAGCCCTTAGGCAGGTATCCTTCCTAGAATTGTGGCTAACAGAGTTACTTTTGGTATAACAGAGGTGGATGCAAATGTAGGCATAATAAGTTTGTGCACCTTGTTAAGATTATTCTTGAGTTATTCAAATGCTAATTTCTCTGCTCCCATACCTAGTTTCAATACAGACACAGCATTGTAATGCTCATGTCAAGAATTTCCTGTCTCAAGTTTATAAACAATGCCTACCTTTTATTCTCTGCCTTGTCAATTCAACCCTGGCTGTTGAAAAATGAGTAGCTGGGCAAAAGAGATAATAGGGTAGGACTTTCAACAGCCAGGGTAGGGGGAGAGAGAAGAGTAAGGCAAATTCGACCACAACAAGAATAAGAGGATAGCTTGTGAAAAAAGACAGCTGAAGCAAAGAGAGCCAAACTAACACTACAATGCAAGTATTGCAGAGATTGTGGTAGGTAGTCAGATTAATTTAGAGGATTAAAATAGATCCATGACTGTCTAGGATTTGTGAAGTAAAGCTTAAGAAAATAAGTCATATTCTCTCCATATCATTACTGGGGATGGAGCTAGAATAAAGAACAACAGCCACTGTATTAATTTACTGCATACATTTATTTTTAAATTACCATCACATGCAGATACTTTAAAGTAAGTAACCTACTAATAATCAAATTATTTAACTATTCATTCTAAATAAAAATCTTATGCAATAACTCAAAATTATTTATGTCATGTAATACTTGTTAAAGTTCTGCCAGATTGAAAATATATATAACTAGAGGAGACAATGAAATGTTAGTGTAACAATGTCCCAAATATTAAATTTCTAAGCATCCTTCTAGTATGATGTTATTAATTTAAAATAAACTTTATTTGATGTTTCTAAATAATTTTTTGCAAATAAGTATCATTAGTTAAATTATTACAAAGAAGTGTTGTAATTTATATATCTTTGTGATAATCTGGATGGTTGAATGAATGCCTTACAGAATATGAAAACAAAGTATCTAAAATATTAGCAATAGTTTTATATATATATATATATATATATATATATTTAATAAAGATTAGGTAAAATAAGCCACACTTCAGAAACTACCACAGATATGAATATAAAATGAAGAATCAAGAAGTATGTAGAGCTTCCTTTCCCAGTAATAAAGCAAGGAGGCAGCAAAGAAGAAAGCTTGAAAGAATTCTTCCCTTCTGTGTCAGAAAAATTGGTCCCTCCTGAATATTCTACTGTGAGATAACAAACTACATAAATTTAATTTTGCTTATTTTGAAGGCTCCAGCATTTTTAGGAGAAAGTAAAATTTCTCTGGACTTACCAGATTTCCCATTGCAAGATAATATATAGTATTATTAAAAGGGTGAAAAAGGAAACAATAGTGAGTTTAAAATTGTATAACTTGAGCCAGGCAGTGGTGATGCACACCTTTAATTCCAACACTTCGAAGGTAGAGGCCGGCAGATTTCTGAGTTTGAGGCCAACCTGGTCTACAGACTGAGTTTCAGGACTGCCAGGGCTACACAGAGAAACCCTGCCTCAAAAAAACAAAAACAAAAACAAAAAACAAACAAACAAAAACAAACCCAAACAAAAAACAAAAACAAACAAACAAGAAAAACTTTCAAAATGTAATTTCTATATATTTTAATAATTTGTTTAGATTACAATGCAAAATAATTGGTTTCTTTGTGGCCTTCTCATATATTTTAGTTTGTTCCTATCCATCTCTTATTTGATTCCTTTAGTGGGGCGTCTATCTGTCCATTTGACCTTTCCTCATTATGTACAGAAAAATAATTCTTTGGAGTTTGGATGTCTGATAGAAAGACAAACAGACAAATGATAGCAATAACTTATACATTTCTGTTTCTTCTAGTTTCAGAATCTTATAATCAATCAAATACATAGCAGACAACACAGAACGAAACTCATTTCCTTGTAACACATATTTTGCCAATAATTATTTTTGAATGCTTTATATTTAAATTAAATCTAATTACATTTTAAATGGCATGGTTTTTCACTTTTCACTCTATCTCAAAGCACTATTTTTGGTACATGATGATCTGCATAGTGGCTTATAAATGGTAAGAGATAAAGCATTGCATTCGAAATATGTACTGTATTCATATGTCATGTGCAGTAAAATTTAAAAAGGAATAAAAACATTTACATATGTAAAAGGATAAGGGATAATTAGGATTTAAATATCAAAGAATAAAATTATCAAACAATAAAGAAAACATTTCCTAAAATAGTTAAACTTTCTTTTTCCTGTCATATTTACAGAAGTTTTGCTTATCCCTTGGACACAAGGAAGAAAAATGCATTATATATTCTTACGTTTACAGAAAAAAAAAATGCATTGAGATCGGGAACATAAGTATGCTTGTTCTTGATAAATACATGATTGGTGACAATATTTTATAGTGCAATAAGCTTCAAAAGAGTATATTTTTAATTATTTGCTTATTTATTTATTTGCATCCCAAGTGCTGCCTCCTCTCCTGGTTTCCTCTTGTAGAGTTCCTCCCCTAGTGTGCCCTCCCCTTTGCCCCTGAGAGGGCAGCATCACCACCAGTATTCATCCCCCATTGTGGTGCATGATTAGTCACATCCTCTCTCACTGAGGACCAGCCCTTGTATGCTCTTTGATTGGTGGCTCAGTCTCTGGGAGCTCTCAGGGATTCAAGTTAGTTAATGCCTTTGGTCTTTCTGTGGAGTTCCCATCTCCTTGAATGCTTTCAATCCTTTCTCTAACTTTTCCATAGGAGTCCCAACTCCTGTCCAATGTTATTCTGTGTTAACAACGTCTATATTGTACATAAATATTTTTTTGTTCATCTTTCCAAAGTATATTTCTGAGAATAAATAACAATTGCTTTAATTTGAATTGTCAAAAAAAAAATTAAAAAGCATGTGTAAATGTCAAAAAGGAGGCAATATTAACAGACTGCAGAAAACTGAAGTGAAAATATATGGGTTACAATTGTTGAAGTGAATAAAAAACTAATTTCATAATGTTTGTCCTCAAAATGTGTATAACTATAGCAGGGTTTTATGTACACTTGGAACTATAAATTTAGACGTTTGCCTGTGAAACAGCCTATAGAAAAGTCCCACATCTTTCTCAGTTGTGCTCTTGCAATCAAACAGCTCTCCCATGAGGATGAAGATTGCAAGTTGCTGAATGAGATTCAATCTTCCACTTCCCCAGAATGATAAAATTAGGGTCTTTAAAAACTGACTAAAGGCAAGTTATTTTTCCAAAATCCCATTCATCAGTGTCTAGCTGACTTCCTTCACAATAGTGCCACTCAAGCTGCCATTCAGTAGCTACTTAAAAATAATTTATCCAATCATCCCTCTTGCTCAATTATTTCACTTCTGTGGAGCCCTAGGTAGAATTTACTTGATGAACATTCTACTCTCACAGAGGAGCTTCCTGTAATTCACCTGGAAAGGCAAGGGTTTCTTATGCTTTCATCCTCTTTTCATTTTATTTTATGGTTTAAAAGGGTGACAGCCTGCTGCTATATGCAAAAGAATTCGAGATAACGTCACATGTGTCATTTCTTAAACAAAATCCATATACATAGATTTTTATTGATATAAAACAATGGTTTGTCTCATAGAAATATTTTCTAGACATAATTCATATAATATAACTTTCCAATCTCTTTAAAAGCCATTATTTTGTCTGAGTGAGCCAGGAGTACATGTATTGTCATATTTTGCATCATCAAGACAGTCCAAGGGTAACAGAGAAACTGCCACAACGCATTGTCTTTCTCAGAGAGCAAGGAAGCTTCTTATTGAAAACTTCAAGATAATCTCTTATTATCCCCCAGATAAACGAGTTCCCACAATGTGTCCACTACTGAGATTTCTTTCACAAATACAGTGTTTATCATATTTCATAAAACAGTTGGTTCTCAGTTATCAGCCTGTATTATTTTCTGATAAAAGATCTCACCTGGCTGGCATCTGACAGGTATAAAGCAATGTACATGTGCTCCACCGTGGGATGCCTGTCAAACCTCTGCAAAAATATTGGTTTCCTCTAGCCCTTTTGTTTATAATTCCTCTAACAGGAGGCTATCATGATAGCCTATATTCTCCTGCAGACAAACCCGGGATGAGATACATTGGTTCTTTTGGAGTTGTCTGAACATTTCAGTTACTGCTAAATCCACCCACAGGGCAAGCAATAGCACTTTCTCTATTTGAAATGTTTACTGTGGTTTTCCAATAACTTTTTAACAGTGAAAGGCAAACAGAGACCTCAAGAGTTTTTATATCCCGGTGACCTTATTAAAATTCACAGATGCTATCACTATCAATCACATGCTAAAGAAACAAAACTTGTTTTTTTTTTTTTTTATTTTTTTATTTTTTTTTCATCTACCAACAGAATTATAGGAGGAAAATATGGAAAGTTGTAATTTATTTTAATTAGGTAATTTCCTCAATTACATTTCCAATGCTATCCATAAAGTCCCCAATACACTCCCCCCCAGTCCCCACCCACCCACCCCCACCCCTTGGCCCTGGCATTCCCCTGTACTGGGGCATATAAAGTTGGCAAGTCCAATGGGCCTCTCTTTCCAGTGATGGCCTACTAGGCCATCTTTTGATACAAATGCAGCTAGAGACAAGAGCTCTGGAGTACTGGTTAGTTCATAATAATGATCCACCTATGGGGTTGCAGTTCCCTTTAGCTCCTTGGGTACTTTCTCTAGCTCCTCCATTGGGGGCCCTGTGAACCATCCAATAGCTGACTGTGAGTATCCACTTCTGTGTTTGCTAGGCCCCGGCATTGTCTCACAAGAGACAGCTATATCTGGGTCCTTTCAACAAAATCTTGCTAGTGTATGCAATGGTGTCAGCATTTGGAAGCTGATTATGGGATGGATCCCTGGATATGGCAGTCTTTAGATGGTCCTTTCTTCACAGCTCCAAACTTTATCTCTGTAACTCTTTCCATGGGTGTTTTGTTCCCAATTCCAAGAAGGGGCACAGTGTCCACACTTTGGTCTTCGTTCTTCTAGAGTTTCATGCGTTTAACAAATTGTATCTTATATCTTGGGTATCCTAAGTTTTTGGGCTAATATCCACTTATCAGTGAGTACATATTGTGTGAGTTCCTTTGTGATATGTTACCTCACTCAGAATGATGCCCTCCAGATCCATCCATTTGCTTAGGAATTTCATAAATTCATTCTTTTTAATAGCTGAGTAGTACTCCATTGTGTAAATGTACCACATTTTCTATATCCATTCCTCTGTTGAGGGGCATCTGTGTTCTTTCTAGCATCTGGCTATTATAAATAAGGCTGCTATGAACATAGTGGAGCATGTGTCCTTCTTACCGGTTGGAACATCTTCAGGATATATACCCAGGAGAGGTATTGCTGGATCCTCTGGTAGTATTATGTCCAATTTTCTGAGGAACCTCCAAACTGATTTCCAGAGTGGTTGTACCAGCTTGCAATCCCACCAACAATGAAGGAGTGTTCCTCTTTCTCCACATCCTCGCCAGCATCTGCTGTCACCTGAATTTTTGATCTTAGCCATTCTGACTGATGTGAGGTGGAATCTCAGGGTTGTTTTGATTTGCATTTCCCTGATGATTAAGGATGTTGAACATTTTTTCAGGTGCTTCTCTGCCATTCGGTATTCCTCAGGTGAGAATTCTTTGTTCAGTTCTGAGCCCCATTTTTTAACGGGGTTATTTGATTTTCTGGAGTCCACCTTCTTGAGTTCCTTATATATATTGGATATTAGTCCCCTATCTGATTTAGGATAGGTAAAGATCCTTCCCCAATCTGTTGGTGGTCTTTTTGTCTTATTGACGGTGTCTTTTGCCTTGCAGAAGCTTTGCAACTTTATGAGGTCCCATTTATCGATTCTCGATCTTACAGCACAAGCCTTTGCTGTTCTATTCAGGAATTTTTCCCCTGTACACTTATCTTCGAGGCTTTTCCCTACTTTCTCCTCTATAAGTTTCAGTGTCTCTGGTTTTATTCGGAGTTCCTTAATCCACTTAGATTTGACCTTGGTACAAGGAGATAGGAATGGATCAATTTGCATTCTTCTACATGATAACCACCAGTTGTGCCAGCACCATTTGTTGAAAATGCTCTCTTTTTTCCACTGGATGGTTTTTGCTCCCTTGTCAAAGATCAAGTGACCATAGGCAAGTGGGTTGATCTCAGGGTCTTCAATTCTGTTCCATTGGTCTACTTGTCTGTCTTTATACCAGTACCATGCAGTTTTTATCACAATTGCTCTGTAGTACAGCTTTAGGTCAGGCATGGTGATTCCTCCAGAGGTTCTTTTATCCTTGAGAAGAGTTTTTGCTATCCTAGGTTTTTTGTTGTTCCAGATGAATTTGCAGATTGCCCTTTCCAATTTGTTGAAGAATTGAGTTGGAATTTTGATGGGGATTGCATTGAATCTGTATATTGCTTTGGCAAGATAGCCATTTTTACAATGTTGATCCTGCCAATCCATGAGCATGGGAGGTTTTTCCATCTTCTGAGACCTTCTTTAATTTCTTTCTTCAGGGACTTGAAGTTCTTGTCATACAGATCTTTCACTTCCTTAGTTAGAGTCACCCCAAGGTATTTTATATTGTTTCTGACTATGGAGAAGGGTGTTGTTTCCCTAATTTCCTTCTCTGCTTGTTTATCCTTTGTGTACAGAAAGGCCATTGACTTGCTTGAGTAAATTTTATATCCAGCTACTTCACCGAAGCAATTTATTAGGCTTAGGAGTTCTCTGGTGGAATTTTTAGGGTCACTTATGTATACTATCATATCATCTGCAAAAAGCGATATACTGACTTCTTCTTTTCTGATTTGTATCCCCTTGATCTACTTTTGTTGTCTAATTGCTCTGGCTAGGACTTCAAGTAAAATGTTGAATAGGTAGGGAGAGAGTGGGCAGCCTTGTCTAGTCCCTGATTTTAGTGGGATTGCTTCCAGCTTCTCACCATTTACTTTGATGTTGGCTACTGGTTTGCTGTATATTGCTTTTATCATGGTTAGGTATGGGCCTTGAATTCCTGATCTTTCCAAGACTTTTATCATGAATGGGTGTTGGATTTTGTCAAATGCTTTTTCAGCATCTAACGAGATGATCATGTGGTTTTTGTCTTTGAGTTTGTTTATATAATGGATTACATTGATGGATTTTCGTATATTGAACCATCCTTGCATCCCTGGGATGAATCCTACTTGGTCAGGATGGATGATTGTTTTGATGTGTTCTTGAATTCGGTTAGCGAGAACTTTATTGAGGGTATTTGCATCAATATTCATAAGGGAAATTGGTCTGAAGTTCTCTATTTTTGTTGGGTCTTTATGTGGTTTAGGTATCAGAGAAATTGTGGCTTCATAGAATGAGTTGGGTAGAGTACCTTCTGATTCTAATTTGTGGAATAGTTTGTGAAGAACTGGGATTAGTTCATCTTTGAAGGTTTGATAGAACTCTGCACTAAACACATCTCGTCCTGGACTTTTCTTGGTTGGGAGACTATTAATGACTGCTTCTATTTCTTTAGGGGATATGGGACTGTTTAGATCATTAACCTGATCTTGATTTAACTTTGGTACCTGGTATCTGTCTAGAAACTTGTCCATTTCATCCAGGATCTCCCGTTTTGTTGAGTATAGCCTTTTGTAGAATGATCTGATGGTGTTTTGGATTTCTTCAGGGTCTGTTGTTATGTCTCCCTTTTCATTTCTGATTTTGTTAATTAGAGTACTTTCCCTATGCCCTCTAGTGAGTCTGGCTATGTGTTTATCTATCTTGTTGATTTCTCAAAGAACCAGCTCCTAGATTGGTTGATTCTTTGAATTGTTCTTCTTGTTTCCACTTGGTTGATTTCACCCCTGAGTTTGATTATTTCTTGCCATCTACTCCTCTTGGGTGAATTTGCTTCCTTTTGTTCTAGAGCTTTTAGGTGTGTTGTCAAGCTGCTAATGTGTGCTCTCTCTAGTTTCTTTTTGGAGGCACTCAGAGCTATGAGTTTTCCTCTTAGAAATGCTTTCAGTGTGTCCCATAAGTTTGGGTATGTTGTGGCTTCATTTTCATTAAACTCCAGAAAGTCCTTAATTTCTTCCTTTATTCCTTCCTTGACAAAGGTATCATTGAGAAGAGTGTTGGCTTTCTATTATTTATTTTGTTATTGAAGATCAGTCTTAGTCCATGGTGATCTGATAGGGTGCATGGGATAATTTCAATATTTTTGTATATATTGAGGCTTGTTTTGTGAGCAATTATGTGGTCAATTTTGGAGAAGGTACCGTGAGGTGCTGAGAAGAAGATATATCCTTTCGTTTTAGGATAAAATGTTCTGTAGATATCTGTCAGATCCATTTGTTTCATAACCTCTTTTAGTTTCACTGTGTCCCTGTTTAGTTTCTGTTTCCATGATCTGTCCATTGGTGAAAGTAGTGTGTTGAAGTCTCCCACTATTATTGTGTCAGGTACAATGTGTGCTTTGAGCTTTACTAAAGTATCTTTAGTGAATGAGGCTGCCCTTGTATTTGTCGCATAGATATTCAGAATTGATAGTTCCTCTTGGAGGATTTTATCTTTGATGAGAATGAAGTGCCCTTCCTTGTCTTTTTTGATGACTTTGGGTTGGAAGTCAATCTTATCAGATATTATAATGGCTACTCCAGCTTGTTTTTTCCTATCATTTGCTTGGAAAATTGTTTTCCATCTTTTCATTCTGAGGTAGTGTCTATCTTTTTCTCTGAGATGAGTTTCCTGTAAGCAGCAAAATGTTGGGTCCTGTTTCTGTAGCCAGCCTGTTAGTCTATGTCTTTTTATTGGGGAGTTGAGTCCATTGATATTAAGAGATATTAGGGAGAAGTAATTGTTGCTTCCTTTTATTTTTGTTGTTAGAGTTGGTGTTCTGTTTTTGTGGCTGTCTTCTTTTAGGTTTGTTGAGGGATTACCTTCTTGCTTTTTCTATGACGTGGTTTCTGTCCTTGTATTGTTTTTTTTTTTTGTTTTTTTTTTTCTGTTATTATCGTTTGAAGTGCTGGATTTGTGGAAAGATAATGTGTGAATTTGGTTTTGTGTGGAATACTTTGGTTTCTCCATCTATGGTAATTGAGAGTTTGGCTGGGTATAGTAGCCTGGGCTGGAAATTGTGTTCTCTTAGTTTCTGTATAACATCTGTCCAGGCCCTTCTGGCTTTCATAGTCTCTGGTGAAAAATCTGGTGTAATTCTGATAGGCTTGCCTTTATATGTTACTTGACCTTTTTCCCTTACTGCTTTTAGTATTCTATCTTTATTTAGTGCATTTGTTGTTCTGATTATTATGTGTCGGAAGGAATTTCTTTTCTGGTCCAGTCTATTTGGAGTTCTGTAAGCTTCTTGTATGTTCATGGGCATCTCTTTCTTTAGGTTTGGGAAGTTTTCTTCTATAATTTTGTTAAATATATTTGCTGGTCCTTTGAGTTGAACATCTTCATTCTCATCTACTCCTATTATCTGTAGGTTTGGTCTTCTCATTTTGTCCTGGATTTCCTGGATATTTTGAGTTAGGATCTTTTTGGATTTTGTATTTTCTTTGATTGTTGTGCCGATGTTCTCTATGGAGTCTTCTGCACCTGAGATTCTCTCTTCCATCTCTTGTATTCTGTTGCTGATGCTCGTATCTATGGTTCCAGATTTCTTTCCTAGTGTTTCTATCTCCAGTGTTGCCTCAATTTGGGTTTTCTTCATTGTTTCTACTTCCCTTTTTAGGTCTTGGATGGTTTTATTCAATTCCATCACCTGTTTGGTCTGGTTTTCCTGCAATTCTTTAATGGATTTTTGTGCTTCCTCTTTAATGTCTTCTACCTATTTAGCAGTGTTCTCCTGCAATTTTTAAAGGGATTTTTGTGCTTCCTCTTTAATGTCTTCTACCTCTTTAGCAGTGTTCTTCTGCAATTCTTTAAGGGATTTTTGTACTTCCTCTTTAATGTCTTCTACCTGTTTAGCAGTGCTCTCCTGCAATTCTTTAAGGGATTTTTGTGCTTCCTCTTTAATGTCTTCTACCTGTTTACCAGTGTTCTTTTGTATTTTTTTAAGTGTGTTATTAAAGTCCTTCTTGATGTCCTCTACCATCATCATGAAATATGCTTTTAGAACCGGGTCTAGCTTTTCCAGTGTGTTGGGGTGCCCTGGACTGGGTGAAGTTGGAGTGCTGGGTTCTGATGATGGTGAGTGGTCTTGGTTTCTGTTAGTAAGATTCTTACGTTTACCTTTCGCCATCTGGTAATCTCTGGGATTAGTTGTTATTGTTGTCACTGTTTAAAGATTGGAGCAGACTCTGTGTTCCACTCACCAGAAGTCTCAAAATCCTGTGGCAGGTGTTGTGGGTAGCTGGTGGGTGTCAGCAGACCCTGAGCTCTAGCTACCCCGGTGCTGTTCAGACCTGAAGAGGCTTGTGGCCCTACTCAGGCCGGATTTCTGCCTCCCCAACCAAAGCAGTCTCAGGTCCTGCGGGATTGGACTGGAGCAGAAGCTGTGTTCCACTCACCAGAAGTCTCAAAATCCTGTGGTGGGTGTCCTGGGTAGCTGGCGGGTGTCAGCAGACCCTGCCTTCTAGCTACCCAGGTGCTGTTCAGACTGGAAGAGGCTTGTGGCCCTACTCACGCCAGATTTCTGCCTCCCCAACCAAAGCAGTCTCAGGTCCTGCGGGATTGGACTGGAGCAGAAGCTGTGTTCCACTCACCAGAAGTCTCAAAATCCTGTGGTGGGTGTCCTGGGTAGCTGGCGGGTGTCAGCAGACCCTGCCTTCTAGCTACCCAGGTGCTGGTCAGACCCGAAGAGGCTTGTGGCCCTACTCAGGCTGGTTTTCTGCTTCCCTAACTAATGCAATCTCAGGTCCTGCGCACAAATGGATTGGAGCAGAAGCTGTGTTCCACTCACCAGAAGTCTTAAGATCCTGTGGCGGGTATTGTGGGTAGCTGGCGAGTGTCAACAGACCCTGCGCCCTAGCTACCCTGGTGCTGGTCTGACCAGAAGAGGCTTGTGGCCCTACTCAGGCCGGATTTCTGCCTCCCCAACCAAAGCAGTCTCAGGTCCCGCGCGATTGGACTGGAGCAGAAGCTGTGTTCCACTCACCAGAAGTCTCAAAATCCTGTGGAGGCTGTTGTGGGTAGCTGGCGGGTGTCAGCTGACCCTGCGCTCTAGCTACCCAGGTGCTGGTCAGACCCGAAGAGCGAAAATTGTAATTTTTAACATCTTGATAGTTATTTTCCGATGGTTGTATCTTATTTATTATTAATACCAAATATCTAAATTACTAATAGCATTCAATATACTAAAGCTATATCAACACATGTATCAACCTCAATGTTTCAATAGAGTCAAAATTGACTGTTCAATAAAAGACAATTTTTTTGTTTAAAAGTTTACTTTTTAAGAAGAAAAGTAAACAATGTGATAATTTTATCATGTACAGAAAAATACGATGAATTTATGACAAGTACTTGTAAAAATCAATTTTAATGCAACATAATTCTGAAAAGATATTGTTAAATAAAGTTGTAATAAGTAATTTCTGGTGAAAACATACTTAATAATTTAAATAAAAGTGTTTGGTAAATTTCACTAAGCTTGAAATAGATGTAAGATTTCAGACTTCTGGTATGTAGCTACTTCAATGTAACTTGGAAGGTTTTGAGAGTCAGGGGGGCAGTGTAAGTCTACGACTGAAATACATAAAACAAATTACACTATATAGATAAAACTAAGATGTTCTTGGTGAGGATAGACTATGTCACTTTTATTCCCTTCGATGAAGGGCTGGAATGAGGGCATACCCAAAGCTTTACAAATATATGGCTTGGGCATAGCCTAGAGCATTTCTAGCTAACTATTCCTAGGCTTAGGCTTGGAAGCTCCTAGTCTCTATGCAGTCTAATTTTCTCTTTGACCAGATCTTGAAGATTTCAGCTTCTAGCAGATGTCTTCTAATATAAGCATAACGTTTAAGCCTCCAAGACTTACTGGTGAATAAATTAACTCTTTCTAGCTCTTTCTGAACTATAGAGAATGGTTCAACTCAGCTGTTCTGATTCAAACTTCTCTCTAAACTAACTGATTCCAATCGGATTCTCTCAGATTCTGTCTGAATTGCTATGCTTAGAAGACTGTCTCTGAACTTCAGGTACTGAGCCGCTCTGAACTTAACTGGGCTGAACTGTTATCATCTGAACCAAACTGAACTGAACGGAACAAACTGAATTCTTGATCTGAACTCATCTAAACTCCTCCCTCTCTTCCTCACTGCTCTTTTGCCAGGAGCCATGGTCTCATTCATGGCCTTGTGGAAATTTTCTAGCTTACATAAACAGCCCTGAGAGAACATTCATTGTCATAACAGTAAGAATGTTTGTGGGTAGAGAGGACACTGTGACCTTTGGTTCCAGGAGCTGAAGATTGCCACCTGACCTTCAGAGAGCTCCCACCCCCCAGGCTCTTCCCCCCTCCCTTGGAGCCTCCTCTTGCTTCTGCTTATATTACCACTCCTGAATAAAGTTTTTCAGAGCTTGATCAGTCTAATTGACTTGCTCTCATTCTTCATGTTTCTTGTCCGTCCCACTCTCTCTCCCCTACCCTATGTCCCCACTGATTACCCCTGCAGGTCAGAGCATTCTTTAGTAGCCTCTTTTTCCTGTCTATTCTCATAAGAGTTGTGTGTATCTGATCTCAGATTTATTCTGTCAAATCTTTCTCTTATTCATCACTTTGTCTGCCCCTCAACTAGATGTCATTATTTGGGAATAAAGGTCTTTATTAAGGGTGTATCTATATTCTAGACAGAGGGATTAAAGGCATGTGGTGTGTCTGCATTCCAACTGGATCTTATATTTAGAGATAATCTCTTACCAGGACTACCATATTGCTGAATTAAACTCTTCTACAAACTCTATTATTAGATTGAGTAAAAACTTTAACAACCAATAATATATCTCTGGAATTTATTTGACATTGAAAGGTCTCTGTCCATTAAACAATGCATAAAATGTCTTCTGTTTAATAGTCAATTTGTAAAATATTTTCAACTGAATAAACCAAAGAAATAGTAACAATATGAGCAAAAAATGTATTAGACAAAACTAATATATTTGCTAAGAGGTGCTTAAGAACCTATTGGGGAGAAGGAATTGTCACTCTTCAGAATATAGAGCAACTTTGGCCTTCATTTAGATAACAGTACCACTCACATTTGTGTTCATAATCATCTCCATTAATTCTCTTGGATTTTTTCCCCTGAAATGTGTTATTAAGCAATGTGTAGCATAACCTCTAGATATTTGGAAGTATCTCATAAGTTTTAAAGTTCAAGTTTAATTCTGTTTAGAACCTGAAAAGAACAAGTAAGTTTTTTGTAAGAAAACTGAACGCTTTTTTTTGTAATGCTTACAGTATGATACTGACTTTATTTTATCTTTCATAGAAGTTGCTTTTGATTATTGTTGAAGATGGAAATTGCTTTTCCTATCTTCTTAATTCTATTTAATAACATTTTCCAGGAATTTTATAAAATTTATATTTTTATAAAAGTAATCAAAGACATTTTGGTAATATCTTAAAATATTAGTACTTAATAAACATCCAATTTTGAACATGTTCATTCATTCCTTGAGAATTTTATGTGTGTACAATTTGTCTTAATCATTCACTTACCACAAAACATCTTCTAGACCTTGCCCACCAATCTAAAATCATATTCTCTTTCATAGCCTCCTGAAAACAATCAATGCTGACCTTGATTGTATGGGTTTGGGGATATGTACTGAATCATGGGCATCTTTTTGTCTTTTCATTATTTTTGCCATAATAAGCTCCTCAAATTCTTTATTTTCTAAAGTGCTGCTATGCATTCAAATGACAATATCAAATATCTAGTACAATATAATGCTCTAATCATTAATCTATGTACAATAATAAGTATTTTATAACAGAGAGGCATTACAAAAGGTATAATTAAAATTCAGATTTTTAAAAACGTATTCTCTTATATATTAAATTCTGATTTCAGTTTTTCTTCCCTCCAGTTCAACCACTTTCCCCCTCCTCTAGAACAACTTCTCAGAAAAGTGCATCCTTCCCAGATATATCAAATGAGAACAGCAAGGCAAATTACAATAAGACTTAGCACAAACCCTCATTTCATGGTTGGATTAGGCAATCTAATAGGAGAAAAAGGGTACCAAAATAGTTAGAGCTATGCCCCACTTTCTTCCACTGTTAGGACTCCCACAACATTACCAAGCTACAGAGCCATAACCCATGAGGAATTAGGTCAAAACCATCCAGGCTTCGAGATGATAGTATACGTAAGCAACCTCCATAGTTCTACTAGGGAATTCCAACAGCTGATAAACATTTTCAGTGAAGTGACCGAATACAAGATCAACAACACAACTAGTTATGTACAAATGACAAACAAGTCGAGAAAGAAGTCATTAAAAAAAAAAAAAACACCTTTCACAATAGCTTCAAATTATATAAAGTGACATAAGAAAACTCTAACTAAACAAGTACCGTAGTTTTATGACAACTTCAAAACTTTGAAAAAAATAAACAAATTGAAGAAGATATTAGCTATAAAATGGTCTCCTATGCTTTTTGATTGGTAGGAGTTTCAAAGTGGCCATCTGTGATGGTACGTATACTGAGGACTGGCAAGATTAGAAGGTGTGACGTGTTGGAATATGTGTGTCACTGTGTGTATGGGGGGGGTGGCTATAAGACCCTTAGGTGCCTGGGAGTTAGTATTCTGCTAGCAGCCTTAATATAAAGATGTAGAGTTCCCAGCTTCCCTGTACCATGCCTGCCTGGATGCTGACATGGTCTCGCTTTGATGACAATGGACTGAACTTCTGAACCTATAAGCCAGCCCCAATTAAATGTTGTCCTTATAAGAGTTGCTTTGGTTATGGTGTCTGCTCACAGCAGTAAAACCATAACTAAGACAGAATTTGGTACCAGGAGCTGGGGTATTGCTATGATAGCAATGGTTTTGTTTGGAAGAATATGGATTTGGAGAGTTTGGATTTGCAAATCATTGGAATGCTTAAAGTGGGCCTTAATGGGCTATCTTGGGAGAAATAAGGAAGGCTTTGTTGCTGTGATTTGAACTGTGTTGACATGGTCCAAGAGTTTTCAGTGGAGAACAATTTCAGACTGTTTTTGTGGTATTTTGGGGAACAATGTGGATGATTTTTGCCATTGTCTAAAGAATTTACCTGAGTCTAAGATAAAGATAATTATATTAGTTGCATTGAAAAAGAAAGTCTCAAAAAAGCCCATCAGAGACTTTGTTTTCTGTTTAAGTCTCAGTAAGAGCATTTTGAACAGTGTAGCAAACTTAGAAAGGAAAAATATAAAATATATGGCTCAAGTATTACAGGTGCACCAGGAAGTGAAATGTAACTGAATCCTTTGTTCTAGGAAATGAAAGATTAAGGATTTTGGGGGCAAGTCCTACCCAGCTAAATTTAGATCCAGGCATGGTTGTATATACCTTTAATCTCAGGAGACACAGCCAAACAGATTACTAAGTTCAAGGCCAGTCTGTGACAAAGAAGTTTCTAAATGAAGAAAAGCTCAAATTCAGGCATAGTGGTATATGCGTTTAATCCCAGCATTACAGCAGACAGAGCCATGCAGATCTCTGAGTTTAAAATTAGTCTAAGTACTAAGTTCCAGGACAGCCAATCTTAGGCAGTGAAGAAGTTGGAAAACAGATAGCTGGTGATAATTTAATAGAAGAAGGGGTCCATGTTGCAGTCCCAGCAAGCAGCAGATCTTAGCAGCTTTAGCCACATGTCTCTGGCTTTAGAGTCCAGAATAGAAGGGACTAATGGGACAACTGATGCTGGTTAGGTAGAGCTAAGAATTTAGTGGTGATGAAGAAGAGACCAGCATCAATGAGGTGAAATCTTCTGGGAAGTGTTTTCTAAGAGCATAAAGAAGCTGTGTTCCCAATAGCCAAGGTTGTACCTTGTGCTGTAGCTGTACTTGGTAATGTGTAAGAGTCACCCAGGTGGTGCTACATTTGAAGGCATGAAGATGCCATGAATAACAGCTTAGGCTTGACACTGTGAGAGGCCATGGGAGGCCATTGGGGAAAGTGCACCCTCAGTTGCAGTTGATGGTCCAGAACTAAAAGAGTTATGCAAAGGATTTGAGAATTGGCACCATGAAGAGAGCCTGTGAGAGGCTAGTGGTGAAGTCTAGTTGCAGTGGAAGACCCCAGTGTATTGGAGATACCAGTACTATGGAATGATCACCAAGAAAAGCAGCAGCAGTGGAGTAAGTCAACCTAAGCTTAGAAAGTACAGAGAGTATAGCTGGAGAAGTGATGCCAGCTCTTTGTAGGAGCCAAGAAGATCATGTGTGAATCCCAGATGTTGAAACAAGAAGCTATAGCATTGAAGTTGTGTAGGAGACCCCAAGATGTATGTGATGACAGAGTTGTGGGCTATCTGCTGAGGAAAGCTGCTAACAGGAAGTGGAATCAGCCCATGAGAAAGAAGTTTGTTGCAGTCAACAACGATGAAAAGGAGTTGAAATTCTGAAGACTGTTTCATCATTAGCCAATGTGATGCAGAGTTTGGAATTTGCCTATCTGATTTCCTGTCTTTCTTTGGTGATTACAGCTTAGATGAATCTCAGAAGAGGCTTTGTACTTTGATCTTTTAACATTGTTGAGACTGCTGTAGACTATGGGGACTTTTGAAGTTGGACTAAATGTACTTGTCATTATGCTATGTTTAGGTATGGCCTCCATAGACTCATAAGTTTGGGCAAACCTATGGGGTAGGGAGTGGAATGTGATGGTTTGTATATGCTCAGCCTAGGGAATGTCACTATTAGAAGATGTGGCCATGGTAGAGTAGGTGTATCACTGTGTGAGCTCTATGACCCTCATCTTAGCTGCCTGGAAGTATTCTTTGAGTAGCTTTCAGATAAAGATGTAGAGTTCTTAGCTCCTCCTGCACCATGCCTGCCTGGATGCTGCTATATTCCTGCCTTGGTGATAATGGACTGAACCTCTGAGCCTGTAAGTCAGCCCCAGTTAAATGTTGTTCTTTTAAGAGTGTCTTGGTTAGCCAGGCGTGGTGGCACACGCCTTTAATCCCAGCACTCGGGAGGCAGAGGCAGGCGGATTTCTGAGTTCGAGGCCAGCCTGGTCTACAAAGTGAGTTCCAGGACAGCCAGGGCTATACAGAGAAACCCTGTCTAGAAAAACCAAAAAAAAAAAAAAAAAAAAGAGTGTCTTGGTTATGGCATCTCCTCACAGCAGTAAAACCTTAATTAAAACACCATCTTACCAAAAGCAATCTACACACTCAGTGCAATCTCCCACCAGCTTTCCAACACAATTCTCTACAAATCTTAAATAAATAATACTCATCTTTATAGAAAAAGAAAAAAAAAAAACAAACAACCAAACAAACCAGGATAGGTTAAAAACAAGTCCTATAAAATGAAAGAACTTCCTGATGTATCCCTATTCCTGATTTCAAACTGTACTACGTGCATAGTACTATCCTAAAAAGAGACAGGTTGGTTAATGGAATTGAACTGAAGACCCAGACATAAGTACACATATCAATGAACAACTAATTTTCGATAAAGGGCCCAGAAAGACATAGTGGGGAAAAAGCATATTCATCAAATCATGCTGGTAAAACTGAATGTCTGCATGTAAAATAATGTAAACAGATGCATATCTTTTATCGCACATGGAACTAGAGTCCTTAATCTAGAAGGCATCACCTGACAAAGGTCCTTAGCTAGAATTAGAGTGCCATATATCCTTCTTCCCTCTATGGTGGAATATTGGCTCACTTGAATTTCTATAGAACTTGTGCAGACAACCACAACTCCTGTGAGTTTATGAGTGTAAAGGAATGAAATGTCCAGAGGACATGTTTTCCCTTTAACTTCCTAGCATTTACTCCATGTAGATTATAGTCCCTTGTGCTGTTTACAAATGTCAAGTCAACAATTAAATCTATTTGTAACAGATTTCTCAAAGAAATATCATTTTTAACAGGAGTTCATCCACTTCTTTGTTAACCATAAGGTGGAATAGTCACAAATCTAAAATACATCAGTTCATGGCAGGTCATTTAAACATATCACGTTTGTTTCACTTAGCACTTTAATATGTGAAGGTTAAGTGCATGGCTGCATCTTATACTATAGGGAAAATTGAAAACATTCACAACCAGGAGTGAAAACATTCCTTACCAAAAAGGAGGGTAGAGGTTAGATTCCTAAGACTATTATATAGAGTACATATGTTTTCATTCCCTCTTGATAAATACTTCACTGGTTGTTACTCACCCTTTGACTCATCTTCTCAGTTTTACTGCTTGCATAGCTCTATCATTTTATCTACTTTTAGTTAAATTATACTTAATTGCTTTACTTACTTTTCTAAAATCAAATTGTTAAAAAATAAAATGAAGCTGTACTTACTTAATTTGCTTTTTACATTTGTTTTTCTCTCATATACCACATCCTGACAACTGTTTCCTCTCACAGACCTTCCCTTCTCTCTACCCCACTCTCCTAGATCCTCTTTTTCCTCCTCTTCCCCACTTCTCTTCAGAAAAGGGCAGGTTTCCCCGGGATAACAAACAAGCTGGGCATAACAGATTGCACTAAGACTATCACCACCACTTATAATATGGCTGGATGGTGAAACCCAGTAAGAGGAAAGGATCATTAAAGCAAGCAAAAGAGTCAGAGGCAGCCCCTGTTCTCACTGTTAAGAGACTCTTAAGAACACCAACCTATACATCCATAAAATCTATATATGCAGACGACCTAGATCAGACTGATCTAAGCTCCGTGGTTATCAGTTCTGTATCTTGGGCTTCCTATGGATGCTAGCTAGCTGATTGTACAGGGCATGTTTTTGTAATGTTCTTGTCCTGTTGTCTTCTACAGTCCTTCCTTACCCTGTTCTTCCAGGATTTTCTGAGCTATATCTAATCTAATGTTTGGCATGGATCTCTGCATCTGTTCACATTATTTGCTGGATGAAACATCTCTGATGACAATCATGCTATGCTTCATTCTACAACAGTGCAGAATATCATTTCATGGACTTTTTGTTTTGTTTTGTTTTCATTTTTTTCCACCCTAGGTCTCTGGGCTATCTAGCCTGTGGCTTCTGGCCTTTCAGGCAGTG
The DNA here is from genome assembly GCF_978045245.1 of Mus caroli. Taxonomy (NCBI): domain Eukaryota; kingdom Metazoa; phylum Chordata; class Mammalia; order Rodentia; family Muridae; genus Mus; species Mus caroli. Next base: position 87,698,423 of record NW_028227267.1, on the reverse strand, counting down.
TCATGAATGGTCCCTGTCTTGTTGCATGGGTTTCGCATTTGATCAGTCATTAGTTTTTCAATATCTCAAGGTATGTGATACCTTAATCTAAACACAGCTTGCAGGGAGGACAAACCATAGAGTCTCAAATAACCATCTACTCTACCACTCTAACCACTCTAGGCTTCCAATGAAGATATTGGAACACCAACCCAGCCACAAAATCTTAAGCTGTATATTTATAGTCAATATTAAATGGGACTTTTACCATACTCATAGCCAAGGAAAGATTTTATTGGGATAATAAACCATGCTGTAATTTATGTACCTATGCCCATGTTGTAGTTTGCCTAGAGTACTGCCTATTGGTAATAGATTATACAGGTGCCATCAAAAGCCTTTTTCACAGGTGTCAGAAAGTAAACTCAAAATATTATTTTGAGCAACAGAATCATTATCAATTGAGTCATGTACATCTATGTTTTAAACATTTTAAAAAAATATTTAGCTTACACTGCAATGGTTTGCATAGGAATGACACCCATAAACTTTTGGGTATTTGAATGTTTGGTCGATACAGAATGACATGATTAGGAAGCACTATTAGGTAGAGAAGATGTGGTCTTGGTAGAGTAGGTGAGACTTTGATGAATGAGTTACTGTGGGGTAGGCTTTAAAGTTTCCTATGCTTAAGCTCGGTCCATCATGGAATCCAGGTGATCATGAAAATAATAACACATATAAACTTACCATATACATGGTAAAAAGGAATGTTGAATATGCTTGAAAGGTCATTTCACATTAACATGATTGCCTTCACACAGCTCAATGTTTTGAAATATTAGTGGTGGAGCATTCTGCACATTCCCTGATATAAAATGCTTTAAAGACAATGAAAGGACAGTTTAAATTGAAAATTAATTGTTTATGTAATGGTTCCTATATACAGAACTGAATGTGGTTACAATCTCAGTAATAATGTGCATTCAAGATGAAAAATACTTTCCTTACAAATATAAGAAAAACCTGTATTCAGTCATTTCACAAGTTAAAGATCACTCAGTCATTTTAAATGTAGGCAAACAACAAAGAAGCAGACATAGAAGCAGATTAATGCATTGTCGTTGAATCTGTTGTTCTTTAATGTCAAAACAGTGTTCAGAGGCTTCAGCTAATGTCCCTGATGCATAGATTATAGGCATGAAAGAAGGCATGGAATTATTCAACATGGGTTTGCTTGTTGGATCTTACTCTATTAAATCTTCTACTGAATATTGCTTTTCAAATTGAAGTCATTCTAAAGACAGATTTCAAACCTGTTTTCATGGTAAAATCATGCATATACAATGTTAATAGCAACCAATGAAATATTTACAATGCTTTGTGTTCGATTCAAAGTGTGTTTGGGGAACAAAATAAATTATCTGTTATTGCCTTATTATTTACATATCCAGGTTAAAGTAGAACATAAATATATTTCATAATATTTATACTTCATAAAAACACTCAGTACTTCCAAAATAAGAGAAAAAGTATAATTGTTGTAATTACTCTTACAGTTTATTATTGTAAATAATTATCACTGCTTGTTTTGACTCAGTTTATCTGTATTTGCAGAGTTGCCTTGATTTTTCAAATCGTCCCACCTCAGTGGGATTTATTTTTACCTATCTATCTATCTATCTATCTATCTATCTATCTATCTATCTATCTATCTATCTATCTATCTATCTATCTCTATCTATCTATCTATCTATCTATCTATCTATCTATCTATCTATCATTTTTGGTTTTCTGAGACAGGGTTTCTCTGTGTAGCCCTGAGTGTCCTGGAACTCACTCTGTATACCAGGCTGGACTCAAAGTCAGAAATCTGCCTGCCTCTGCCTCCCAAGTGCTGCGATTAAAGGCATGTGCCACCACTGCCTGGCTTAGTGGGAGTTGTTATTTGTAACATAAGTGTTCCATTTTGGATAAAAGCTTTTGCTTACAATATGTGGGCTAGCTCAGTCAAAAAAAGATCATTGTAACCCATGTGGTAACACTGAATTTAAAGATAGTTTCAGTTTTAAGTTCTTTACATTAAAGTACAAATTTTATATGTCACATGAAAGCACTCTATTTTTGTTTGTTCATATCACTTTCAATGTTTCCCATATCACTTTCTATTTTCATTGCATATTTCTTACAGTGGGATATAAAGATGAAATACAAAGTCAAATTATCCTGGGACAAATAACAATGTGTTTGATCATTTTTGTGTAACATAGTTTTTTTTTAAAAAAATGTTGTTTCACCAAAGACCAACAAAACTGTTTTACTCTCTAACTTAAATGCTAGATACCTTTCTGCATTTCTCTAGTGATCTCATTTTGATTTTATATAAAGAAAAATAAGTGTACTATTTAATTTTCTATTGCTGTGGTAAACATCAGGTCTGAGTCAAATTATCTGAGGAAGACTTACTTGGCGCTCACAATTCTAGAGGGGTAAGCGTTTAATACCATTACTGCATGGAGACACTGCAACAGACAAACGTCTCAATTAAAACTGAAAGATTAAAGCTGAGGCCTCATATCTTGAATGGCAAACAGAACACTGACAGAAGGAACTAAAATGGAAAGAATGATTAAACTGTCAAAGTCTACAGTCAATGACATACTTCTCTAGCAAGACCATACCTCTAAAATCTCCCAAAAGATTTCCAGGAACTGAAGAGCATATATCTAAACTCAAGAACCTATGTAGGAAATTTTCATTCATACCATCACATTTCCCTCCCGAGCACATGTAAGCTCCTGGCCATATCAAAAATACAAAATGCATTTAGTCCAACTTCAATATTACATACTGTCTCAGAGTCAACATTGTTTACAAGTCTGATATTTTTTCTGAGACTCAAAGTAATTTCTTAGCTGTAACTATCTCTAAAACCAAAATGCAAATTACACACTACCAGCATACAATGGCACAGATTAATTGTTATGATTTGGAAAGAAAGGGATAATCTACTTCCAATGAGGTAGTGAGAAAACAGTGAGAAAAACGTAGACCACATCAAGACTGAAACATAACAGAGAGAAAATGACAAATCCTCTACCTTCATGTTTGTTATAAAAGGGATTAGATCATTCTGTGTGTCCCTCCAGCTTTAATGACTGAAAGATCTCAATCTATCTGTCTCTCTCTGTCTCTCTCTGTGTTTCTGTCTCTCTCTGTCTCTGTCTCTGTCTCTCTCTGTCTCTCTTTCTCTCTCTGTCTCTCTCTCTCTCTGATTTATCTACCCATATGAATATCTACTGGACAAATACTCCATATTTAGCATTTTGGGATCACCAATATAACCTAACCTTCAGGTCCACAGCCTTTTATGACTTAAAGACTCAACTGTCACAGCCCAGGTTGCTCTCCAAAACGATAAAAAAGAAACTTTCTGAAACCTCTTTCTCATACATGCTTCATGACTCTAAGCAAAAAACCATGTGGATGACACTTCAGTTTCCACTGAAAGCTTTGCATAGATACTTGGCCCATTGAGGAGTGGTATTGGCAGTAACTTTTGTTTGTTGTTGCTCTGTGGGGTCTTGCCCCAAGATCTTCCAACTTTTCTGGTGTGGATCAAAGCTCTGCTTAATCTTTTTATCTCTTTCCCCACAAGCCTTGGTCAAGATAAAGTAATTTGCCTCCAAGCCTATGAAATTTCCTGCATGTCCACAGCACTAAAGTTCTGGTCCCTCAATCAATATCTGCAGACAGATATGGTTTTCCCAGGAGTTTTGTTCACAGCCAGACACAACCTGTTTTCAGGAAATTTTGATTACATTGCTGTGATAAAGACTTTGACAAAGCAAACAAACAAACAAAAACCTTATTAAGAAAAGGTTTTATTTGTATTATGTATCCTGGTTTAGAATCCAGAACTGAACCAGAAGCCATAAAACAATGATACTCCTTTGTTCATCTTTACTTGCTTATTATAGTGGATTGGATATGCTTGGCTCATGGGAAGTGACACAATTAGGAGGTGTGACCTTGTTGAAGGAAGTGAGTAATTGCTGTGGTGGGCTTTGAGGCCAAGTTTGAAGGTGACTCTCCTTCTGATTGTCTGCAGAAGACATTCTCCTCTCTGCCTTTGGATCAAGATATAGAACTTTCATCTTTTTCTCTATGTCTGTCTGGATGCTGCCATGCTTCCCACCATGATGATAATGGACAGAACCTCTGAAACTGTAAGCCAGCCTGAATTAAACGTTGTGCTTTATATGAATTCCCTTGGTCTTCATAACCCGTTTCTTTCTTTCTTTCTTTCTTTCTTTCTTTCTTTCTTTCTTTCTTTCTTTCTTTCTTTCTTTCTTTCTTTCTTTCTTTCTTTCTCTCTCTCTCTCTCTCTCTCTTTCTCTCTCTCTCTCTCTTTCTTTCTCTCTCTCTCTCTTTCTTTCTTTCTTTCTTTCTTTCATTAGATATTATCTTTATTTACATTGCAAATTTTATCCCCTTTCCTCATTTCTCCTCCAAAAATTCCTCTATCCCATCCCCCCTCCCTCTGCTTACTAACCCATCCACTCCCACTTTCCTGTCCTGACATTCCCCTACACTAGGGCATAGAGCCTTAAACAGTCTTGGTAACTCTTTACAGCAATGGAAACCCTAACAAAGAGGCTTAATTTGTTTTTTTACACAACCCTGAACTACCCTTTCTGGAAGGGGCTATACTTCCCACAGTGTGATAGGTCCACTCATATCAAATATTGAGCAAGAAAACACCCCACTGGTTTGCCTTCAGGCTAATCTATGGAGACATTGTCTTAGTTAAAGAGACATTTCCTGTTTTTATATGATTCTAGTTTATGACAATTTGACAAAACTAACCAACACTGTAAACATTAATCCTAGAGAGACAACTTTAATTCTAGTTTAAAATGTCACTATTGTGTATCTATTAGAATACCTCTTGAAATCTATTACATAAATTAAAAGATATTTTAAGTCAAATATTTTAAATCAATAAATAAGTTAATTTGAATCATTAATATTTTTCAAATTCAGTTCCTTTACTTCTTGAATTAGTACATATAATATTACATTTATCCACCCTTATTTTCTATATTTTTTGTTCTTTTTAAATATTGGATGTTTTTTGTATGTTCCCAGTCAGGTATAAAAATAGATACTAGCTGTTTGGGAATAAGTCTTCAACCCTGCTGTGAAATTCTTCATAAAGGCATCCTGCCTTCACTAGTAAATTGAATCATACTGTGGTGAATGTAAGAAGCAGCGCTCCCATCAATTAGATGAATTTAATCTTTAAAGATAAGCTCGGTTTGATAGCCATTAAGTGTACCTTAAATTAAAATGAAGAGTTCACCTTTTTGTCTCAACAAGAATTAGTCCAAAATAGAGTTTTAACAAAACACATGCATCATGATTTGGTTTGTTTGACAAGTATAGATAATCTGTATAAATCCTCATAGGCAATGCATATGGGCCATTAATTATCTAGAAACCATTCTTAATTCAAACTGTGTTAAAGATTTATAAGCCTTTGTTTCAATATAAATTTTCAAATGATTATATAAAATGATAAACTTGAAATTAATATAATACACCTTATGAAATCACTGAAAATACAAAGAAAAACTACACATGATGTACACAAAGCTGTGTTGGCTTTATAAAATTATATTTTATTGTTTATTTCATAGGAGTGAACTGTTTAAAGTATATCATAAGGAAATGGGAATATCCTTTAACACATGCTTTCTTTTCTACAGGTTTTTATTTGCTTGTTTGTTTCTGTAAATCTGAAGAAAATCTTTAAGTTTTACTGAGGAAAGAAGAAAATCACCAAGAGACTTTTTTATTCCCAACAAGATAAGGACCTAAGCTAGGTGGAACTGTCAATTGACAAAGAGATACTGTCCAATAAAAACTGACATAAGATGCTTAGACTTTAAATGCCTATATGTCTTTGTGTGTGTGTGTGTGTGTGTGTGTGTGTGTGTTATCTTCAATTTGATAAAGTTAGATAAGTACATAGTAGAAATGGTCTTTGATAAAATGAAATTCTAAGGGGACAGTAAAGTGAAATGAAGAACAAGTAGTAAATGAGACTCCTTATTCTCCTGTGTCACTGGGCTAGTATCCACTGATGTATGGCATATAGAAAAAGACAACAGTACAGCAGAAAAACATGTATGCTAAGAGCCATTGTCTTTTCTTTATACTATATCATCTCTATTATCAGTGAGGTAGGGATGAATTTATGCCTTGACTTTTTTTTTTCAGAGAAAAGTCAAGTTCCTGTTTTCAGAGAATATAAGATTTCTTGGTTTGTATACTTATTTTTAAATTGACATGGGATCTTTTGAGTTTGAATGTCCATTATCTTAGGATTAGAGTAAAGGGTTTAAGTTGAACATATTTTATCCATTATTATATGGGGCAAAATGAATTATTCATTTTCCCGGGGAACTTGACAGGCCACAATGATAATAAAACTTGGGCTAGTCAAACTACTAGGTATTTTAAAATGAATAACTTTTTCATGATTTCTTCATATATTTCCTTCTCCTTCCTTTGTTATTCCAACAAACCACAAATTCCATGGGTTTATGTATGGGCTTACCTCAGATCTAAAGTTTACGTGGTTTTAATTGCATTTTTAAAGTCAGTCTTTTCTTTCATGTTTTTAATATTTGGATTAACCCATTTGTAGAACAATTTTCCAACACAGCATTTAGTAAAAGAAATCATTTGCATGGATACAAATGTGTGTATGTCTGTGTGTGAGAGAGAGAGAGAACAGGGGGAAGAAAGGAGGAGGAGGAGAGGAGAGAGAGAGAGAGAGAGAGAGAGAGAGAGAGAGAGAGAGAGAGAGAGAGAGAGAGAGAGAGAGAGAGAGAATAGAACTTCTAAACTTCTGATGCCTCAACATATTGAGGTATTTTGTACAAATATTACAAAAAAACTGTTTTGAACAGTTTTTTTAACTGTGTTTGAATTCTTCTAATTTACTGATATTTTCATGTCTTAGTAATCTTTATCACTTTTCTTCCCCTTTCTCAGTTATATTCATTTTTACCATAAGCTCTGAAACAAACTCTTGATTATATCATAATGATTAGAAATTTTATTTACTCTCATAAAGAGTTCACAGGCTGTATCTATCAATTTCTTCTCTGTCCTACTCACTATAGCTTTTTCTTTTTAAATTGAATTTTAAGTTAAAGTGGAAAATTCCAATGAGACATTCTATTATCCTCTACAGTACCATTCTTGGATATGCGCATGAAAATGGAAAGGATTGGACAAGCTCTTGCCCTTAATATGAACAGCATTAGGTAATCAAGTTTAAATGAAAGGAAAAAAATCTGAATTATGTAAAATAGAGTTATATGGATATCCATGGCCTCAATGCTAATTATCCCACCAGCATTGTTTGTTTTCAATTTTTATACTGTACAAAAAGAAATTTTCCAAATTTTGACTCTCTAAACTTTTACACACCCTTTACTTCACACTACCAATATCCACTGTTAGCATTATGGTGAGCGACCATTTCCCCAGAAGGGAAACATGAATAACCAAGAAAACCTTTGGTTTCCTACTAGCAGCATAAACACCCATTGAATCTTCAACAATGTTATTATGTGGCAATTATGCTTACAATATGTTTACCAGTTTTTACAGAATGCTTAATTATTTTATTTCTTAAAATTATGAAAAAATATACTTTCTTAAGAAGTATAAACTGAGAATTTAAAACTTTCTTCTATGCAATAATGCATTTTTTTTCTTTTTTCCTTTTTTTTTTACGAGTATACAATGTATTTCTTCCACTTAGAGTTTGTATATATATATATATATATATATATATAGTTAGTTAGTTAGTTAGTTAGTTAGTTAGTTAGTTCATATTGTTGTTCCACCTATAAGGTTACAGATCCCCCGAGCTCCTTGGGTACTTTCTCTAGTTCCTCCATTTGGGGCCCTGTGATCCATCAAATACCTGACTGTGAGCATCCACTTCTGTGGTTGCTAGGCCCCAGCATAGTCTCACAAGAGACAGCTATATCTGGGTCCTTTCAGCAAAATCTTGCTACTGTATGTAATGGTGTCAGCATTTGGAAACTGATTGTGGGATGGATCCACAGACATGGCAGTCTCTAGATGATCCATCCTTTCGTCTCAGAGCCAAACTTTGTCTCTGTAACTCCTTCCATGTGTGTTTTGTTCCCAATTCTAAGAAGGGGCAAAGTGGCCACACTTTGGTCTTCATTCTTCTTCAGTTTCATGTGCTTTGCAAATTGTATCTTATATTTTGGGTATTCTAAGTTTCTGGGCTAATATCCACTTATCAGTGAGTACATATTGTGTGAGTTCTTTTGTGATTGTGTTACCTCACTCAGCATGATGCCCTCCAAGTCCATCCATTTGCCTAGGAATTTCATAAATTCATTCTTTTTAATAGCTGAGTAGTATGCCATTGTGTAATTGTACAACATTTTCTGTATCCATTCCTCTGTTGAGGGGCATCTGGGTTCTTTCCAGCTTCTGGCTATTATAAATAGGGCTGCTATGAACATAGTGGAGCATGTGTCCTTCTTACCTGTTGGAAAATCTTCTGGATGTATGCCCAGGCAAGGAATTGCAGGATACTGCAGTAGTACTATGTCCAAATTTTTTTGAGGAACCCCAGACTGATTTCCAGAGTGGTTGTACAAGCTTGCAATCCCACCAACAATAGAGGAGTGTTCCTCTTTCTCGACATCCTCGCCAGCATCTGCTGTCACCTGAATTTTTGATCTTAGCCATTCTGACTGGTGTGAGGTAGAATCTCAGGGTTGTTTTGATTTGCATTTCCCCGATGATTAGGGATGTTGAACAGTTTTTCAGATGCTTCTCAGCCATTTGGTATTCCTCAGGTGAGAATTCTTTGTTTAGCTCTGAGCCCCATTTTTTGATGGGGTTATTTGATTTTCTGGAGTCCACCTTCTTGAGTTCTTTATATACATTGGATATTAGTCCCCTATCTGATTTAAGATAGGTAAAGATCCTTTCCCAATCTGTTAGTGGCCTTTTTGTCTTATTGACGGTGTCTTTTTTCCTTGCAGAAGCTTTGCAATTTTATGAGGTCCCATTTGTCAATTCTCTATCTTACAGCACAAGCCATTGCTGTTCTATTCAGGAATTTTCCCCCCGTGCCCATATCTTTGAGGCTTTTCCCTAGTTTCTCCTCTATAAGTTTCAGTGTCTCTTGTTTCCTGTGAAGTTCCTTAATCCACTTAGATTTGACCTTAGTACAACGAGATAGGAATGGATCGATTCGCATTCTTCTAAATGATAACCACCAGTTGTGCCACCACCATTTGTTGAAAATGCTGTATTTTTTCCACACGTTAGTTTTAGCTCCCTTGTCAAAGAGCAAGTGCCCATAAGTGTGTGGGTTCATCTCTGGGTCTTCAATTCTCTTACATTGGTCTACTTGTCTGTCGCTATACCAGTACCATGCAGTTTTTATCACAATTGCTCAGTAGTACAGCTTTAGGTCAGGCATGGTGATTCCACTGGAGATTTTTTACTATCCTAGGTTTTTTGTTATTCCAGATGAATTTGCAGATTGTCCTTTCTAATTCATTGAAAAATCGAGTTGGAATTTTGGTGGGGATTGCATTGAATCTGTAGATTGCTTTTGGCAAGATAGCCATTTTTACTATATTGATCCTGCCAATCCATGAGCACAGGAGATCTTTCCGTCTTCTGAGATCTTCTTCAATTTCTTTCTTCAGAGACTTGAAGTTCTTATCATATAGATCTTTCACTTCCTTAGTTAGAGTCACACCAAGGTATTTTATATTATTTGTGACTATTGAGAAGGGTGTTGTTTCCCTAATTTCTTTCTCAGGCTGTTTATCCATTGTGTACAGAAAAGCCATTGATTTGTTTGAGTTAACTTTATATCCAGCTAATTCACTGAAGCTGTTTATGATGTTTAGGAGTTCTCTGGTGGAATTTTTAGGGTCACTTATATATACTATCATACCATCTGCAAAAAGTGATATTTTGACTTCTTCCTTTCCAATTTATATCCTCTTGATCTCCTTTTGTTGTCGAATTGCTCTGGCTAGGACTTCAAGTACAATGCTGAATAGATAGGGAGAAAGTGGGCAATCTTGTCTAGTCCCTGATTTTAGTACGATTGCTTCCAGTTTCTCATCAGTTACATTGATATTGGCTACTGGTTTGCTGTAGATTGCTTTTATCATGTTTAGGTATGGGCCTTGATTTCCTGATCTTTACAAGACTTTTCTCTTGAATGGGTGTTGGATTTTGTCAAGTGCTTTCTCAGCATCTAATGAGATGATCAAGTGGTTTTTTGTCCTTGAGTTTGTTTATATAGTGGATTACGTTAATGGATTTCACTATATTAAACCATTCCTACATCCCAGGAATGAAACCTATTCGGTCACGATGGATGATTGTTTTGATGTGTTTTTGGATTCTGTTAGTGAGAATTTTATTGAGGATTTTTCATCGATATTCATAAGGGAAATTGGTCTAAAGTTCTCTATCTTTGTTGGGTCTTTCTGTGGTTTAGGTATCAGCTTAATTGTGGCTTCATAGAATGAGTTGGGTAAAGTACATTCTGCTTCTATTGTGTGGAATAGTTTGTGAAGAACTGAAATTAGATCTTCTTTGAAGGTCTGATAGAAGTCTTCACTAAACCCATCTGGTCCTAGGCTTTTTTTGGTTGGGAGACTATTAATGACTGCTTCTATTTCTTTAGGGGATATAGGACCATTTAGATCATTAACCTGATCCTGATTTAACTTTAGTACCTGGTATCTGTCTAGAAACTTATTCATTTCATCCAGGTTCTCTAGTTTTGTTGAGCATAGCCTTGTGTAGAAGGATCTGATGGTGTTTTAGATTTCTTCAGGATCTGTTGTTATGCCTCCTTTTTCATTTCTTATTTTGATAATTAGGATGCAGTTCCTATGCCTTCTAGTGAGTCTGGCTAAGGATTTATCTATCTTGTTGATTTTCTCAAAGAACCAGCTCCTCATTTGGTTTGGTTGATTCTTTGAATAGTTTTTCTTGTTTCCACTTAGTTGATTTCACCAGTGAGTTTGATTATTTCCTGCTGTCTAATACTCTTAGGTGAATTTGCTTCCTTTTGTTCTAGAGCTTCATGTGTGCTGTCAAGCTGCTAGTGTGTGCTCTCTCTAGTTTCTTTTTGGAGGCACTCAGAGTTATAAATTTCCATCTTAGAAATGCTTTCATTGTGTCCCATAAGTTTGGGTATGTTGTGGCTTCATTTTCATTAAACTCTTAAAAGTCCTTAATTCCTTTCTTTATTCCTTTCTTGACCAAGGTATCATTGAGAAGAGTGTTGTTCAGTTTCCACATGAATGTTGGCTTTCTAATATTTATTTTGTTATTGAAGATCAGCATTATTCCATTGTGATCTGATAGGACGCATGGGACAATTTGTATATTTTTATATCTGTTGAGGCTTGTTTTGCGACAATATTATATGGTCAATTTTGGAGAAGGTACCATGAGGTGCTGAGAAGAAGGTACATCCTTTTGTTTTAGGATAAAATGTTCTGTAGATATTTGTTAGATCCATTTGTTTCATAACTACTGTTAGTTTCACTGTGTCCCTGTTTAGTTTCTGTTTCCATGATCTGTCCATTGATGCAAGTGGTATGTTGAAGTCTCCCACTATTATTGTGTGAGGTACAATGTGTGCTTTGAGCTTTACTAAAGTTTCTTTAATGAATGTGGCTGCCCTCTTATTTGGTGCTTAGATATTCAGAATTCAGTTTTTCTTCTTGGAAGATTTTAACTTTGATGAGTATGAAGTACCCCTCCTTGTCTTTTTTGATGACTTTGGGTTGGAAGTTGATTTTATTAGAATGGCTACTCCAGCTTTTTTTTTTCAGACCATTTGCTTGGAAAATTGTTTTCCAGCCTTTCATTCTGAGGTTGTGTCTGTCATTTTCCCTGACATGGGTTTCCTGTAAGCAGCAAAATGTTGGATCCTGTTTGTGCAGCCAGTCTGTTAGTCTATGTCTTTTTAGTGGGGAATTGAGTCCATTGATATTAAGAGATATTAAGGAAAATTAATTGTTGCTTCCTGTTATTTTTGTTGTTAAATTTGTCATTCTGTTCTTGCGGCTGTCTTCTTTTAGGTTTGTTGAAGAATAACTTTCTTGCTTTTTCTAGGTCTTGGTTTCTGTCCTTCTATTGTTTTTTTGTTTGTTTGTTTGTTTTGTTTTTTTGTTTTTTTTCTGTTATTATCCTTTGAAGGACTGGATTTGTGGAAAGATAATGTGTGAATTTTGTTTTGTTGTGGAAACTTTGGTTTCTCCATCTATGGTAATTGAAAGTTTGCCTGAGTATAGTAGCCTGGGCTGGCAATTGTGTTCTCTTAGTGTCTGTATAACATCTGTCCAGGATCATCTGGCTTTCATAGTCTCTGGTGAAAAAACTGGTGTAATTATGATAGACCTTCATTTATATCTTACTTGACTTTTTTCCCTTACTGCTTTTAATATTCTATTTTTATTTATTGCATTTGTTGTTCTGATTATTATGTGTCAGGAGGAAATTCTTTTCTGGTCCAGTCTATTTGGAGTTCTGTAGGCTTCTTGTATGTTCATGGGCATCTCTTTCTTTAGGTTTGGGAAGTTTTCTTCTATAATTTTGTTGAAGATATTTGCTGGCCCTTTGAGTTGAAAATCTTCTTTCTCATAGGTTTGGTCTTCTAATTGTGTCCTGGATTTCATGGATGTTTTGAGTTAGGATCCTTTTGCATTTTGTATTTTCTTTGATTGTTGTGCCGATGTTTTCTATGGAATCTTCTGCACCTGAGATTCTCTCTTCCATCTCTTGTATTCTGTTGCTGAAGCTAGCATCTATGATTCCAGATTTCTTTCCTAGGGTTTCTATCTCCAGCGTTGCCTCACTTTGGGTTTTCTTTTTTGTGTCTACTTCCCTTTTTAGGTTTAGTATGGTTTTGTTCATTTCCATCATCTGTTTGGATGTGTTTTCCTGTTTTTCTTTAAGGACTTGCAACTCTTTAGCAGTGGTCTCCTGTATTTCTTTAAGTGAGTTATTAAAGACCTTCTTGATGTCTTCTACCATCATCATGATATATGCCTTTAAATCCAGGTCTAGGTTTTCGTGTGTTTTGGGGTGCCAAGGACTGGCTGAGTTGGGAGTGCTGGGTTCTGATGATGGTGAGTGGTCTTGTTTTCTGTTAGTAAGATTCTTATGTCTGCCTTTCGCCATCTGGTAATCTCTGGAGTCAGTTGTTATAATTGTCTCTGGTTAGAGCTTGTTCCTCTCATGATTCTGTTATTCTCTACCAGCAGACCTGGGAGACTAGCTCTCTCCTGGTTTCAGTGGTGTTAGAGCACTCTCTCCAGGCAGGCTCTCCTCTTTCAGGGAAGGTGCACAGATATCTGGTGTTTGGACTTGCCTCCTGGCAGAAGATGAAGGCCCGAAACCGGACCTGTCCCAGAAGCTGTTAGCTTCTGTAGTCTACACTCTCACCTCAGCAGACTAGTCTTGGTGGAGTCCTGGAACCAAGATGTCTCCCGCAGATGCTCCTGTAACTCCCTCCCTGGCCTGGTGGGCTCTTCTCTTCTGTTTGGGAAGGTGCCCTGATATCTGGAGCCCGAATAGGGGTCTGCCTCAGAAGCTGTTAGCTTCTCTAGTCTTCACTCTCACTTGTCCAACTCTTGTTGCTCATTCTTTGTGGAATCCAGGAACTGCAATAATGCATTGGTAACCATTCCTGTTTATATAACTTCTACCTTTCCTTTATTTTAATCTACCTTTCTTCAAATACATACACCTCTGTGTTTATTCACATAATTTACTTTGTTACACTGTGGGGGAAATATTTAATAACTAATTCCATAGAATTACTGGTTCATTTTCTATCCCATCTGGGTTAAATTCTGAGCCTTTCTATTTCTAAATTCTGCGACTCAGAACAAATCCACAGTTATTGCTTCCTTTGCTACAATTGTATTTTAGCATGATGTATTTATACCTTTTACACAGATTATTTGAAAACTTCGTTAAATATAAATTATGATTAAGACTTACAGTTATAAAAACTATGGTTGTTATATTACATGCTAACCATAATATGTTATTTATTCTTACAAGTTGAACAAAACATATGAAAATACTGTTTTTATATTAAGAGAATGAGCTATTCAAGAAGAAAATTAGCATCCTGTCATTTTGCAAGAGGAGCTAGAACCTGTAGAGACCATATCCAGTGAAAAGTCTCAGCCCCAGTTGAGGAATGGGACCACCCACATACCTCAAAAATATTAATCTAGAATTCCTCCTGTTAAAAAGAACTACAGGGACAAAGAGTGGAGCAGAAACTGGAGGAAAGGCCATCCAGACACTGCCCCACCTAGGGATCCATCCCATCTGCTGACACCAAACCCAGACACTATTGCTGATGCCAAGAATCATTTACTGACAGGAGCCTGGTATAGCTGTCCTCTGAGAGGCTCTGCAAAAGTCAGACCAATAAAGATACTCACAGCTAGATATTGGACTGAGTGTGGGGACCCCAATGGAGAACTTAGTGCAAGGACTGTAGAAGCTGAAGGGGTTTCCAACCTCATAGGAAGAACAACAGTATCAACCAACCAAATGCCCCACCCCCAAAGCTCCCAGGAACTAAACCACCAACCAAGGAGTACACAGGCAGTACCCATTGCTCCAGCTGGATATGTAGCAGAGAACTGCTACAGGGAGGGAGCCCTTTTGTCCTGTGGAGGCTTCATGACCAAGGATAGTGGAATGCTAGGGCACTGCTGCAGGAGTGGGTGGGTGAGCACCCTTATAGAGGCAGGGGGATGGAGGAGGTGATAGGGGGCTTGTGGAGGGGAAACTGAGAAGGGGGATAATATGTGAAATGTAAATAAATAAAATAACCAAAAACAAAACCCCCTAAACAAAAATAAAAACAACAACAAAACAAACAAACAAACAAACAAACAAAAAACTTTGCTTGGGCTGTTTGTATGTGAGTATTTTCTCACATAGATCAGTAGAGGGCATAAGACTGTAAAGACTCCCTATAACTGGAGTTACAGGTGATTATGAGCTTCCTGAGCTGTGAGCCCTGAATCAAATACAGAACATATTCCTCTAAAATAAGTTACAATTACAATTACGTTTGAATCTAAAAAAAAAAAATTCCCAATATAATGAGATGGGCTTGATATTGTTGAGAAGAGATTTCCCTAGTTAATTTTTTTTTGTTTATTTCACATAAATTAGGATCATCTTGGATGAATGAATGCAGTTAGAAAAATGCTTCCATCAGACTGGCCTGTAGGCAAGTCTACGGAGTATTTCCTGGATTAATGATTTATGTGAAAGGTTCTAGGACATGGTGGTAAATGCCATCCTAGGGAACTGGTCACTGGTCATACAAGAAATCATGCTTAGGAAACCATTCAAAGCACACTGGTAAGCAGTGTTTCTTTGTGACTTGTGCTTCACTTCCTGACACAAGTTTTGTCCTTGATGTCCCTTCATGCTAGACTAAAACCTGTAAGTTAAAATAAGTCTTTTCTTCTAAAAGTTCTTTTGATTTTGATATTTTTCTGTATTTTTTAATATACACTGATTGTATTTCCCCTCCTTCTACCAATGCCAGCTTCTCTCCAACTCCCCTCCCATCTGGATCTACATATTCTTTTTCTGTCTCTCATTAAAAGCGAACAAGCTGGGACTAAACCACCAACCAAAGAGTACACATGGTGGGACTTATGGCTCCACCTGCATATGTAGCAGAGGATGGTGTAGTCGGTCATCAATGGGAGGAGAGGCCTTTGGTCATGTGAAGATTCTATGCTCTAGTATAGGAGAATGCCAGAGCTAGGAAGCAGGAGTGGATGGGTTGGTGAGCAGAGGAGGGGCCAGGGATAGGGGGTTTTTGGAGGGGAACCTAGGAAAGGAGATAACAGTTGAAATGTAAATAAGGAAAATATCTAATAAAAATATATAAAAGAAGAAAACAAGCTTATAAAGGATATGAACCCAGCACAACACAATAAAATATAAGATAAACCAAAACCCCTAACACTGAAGTTAGACAAGGCAAACCAACAGGTTAAAAAAGGACCCCAAGAGGAGCCAAAAGTACCAGAGACCCATTCACTTACATGTTCAGGAATTCCCTAAATCTACTACACTCTAAGCTATAATACATACAGAGGATCTGCTACAGACCTGTGTAGGATCTTGCTTGCCACATCAGTCTCTGTGAGTTCAAATGTGCTTTGTTTAGTTGATTAAGAGGCTCTTGTTATTCTGGTGTCCCCCATCTTCTCGTGTCTTACACTCTTTCTACCTCCCCTTTCACAGGGTTCCATCAGATTGGAGAGGATGAATTTGATGGCCATATCCCATTTAGAGCTTAGTATTCCTATGTTTCACCTTTTATATAGTGTGTGTCAGTGGCTCCCTGCATTAGTTCTCATTTGATGCTGGGGGATGCTTTCTTGATATTGGTTGAATAAGGCACTGATCTATGAGTATCAGACCTATGATATCAGAATATCATAAGGAGTCATATTATTGTTACTTTATTTATCAGACCAGTAGCATTTGATTTTACCCTACATCTCTGGGATCCTGATGTTTTATCATAGTAATAGAAAGAAAACAAGGACTGGGTGAAAAAAATATTGTTAAAATGAATAAATGCTATACTATGTATAATTAATTATAGAAATTATAATTTTAAAATTTCAGGTATCAGACATATTTTGTGCATATAAGTTAAAAGGAAAAAGGTAGAAGATAAAATATTTGTCAAATTTAAATAATTTAAAATAAAAAATTTTAAAAGCAGTTTAAAAGATCTTTAAGTATGACTCTCTAGTTTTCCACACACCTTCCTAGCTGCTGGTCATATGGTGGGGGTTGTGGTGAGGGTGCCTCTCTAGTTCGCTGCCTGTGTCTATGGACTGGTCTGAAGCATCCAGCTACTCAGATTCCAGGTGTATGATTCCACAGGAACCTGCTCCCTAATCCAGATAATAGGCTACCTCCACAGTTCTTGACCAGGTATAAGGCTGATGAATGTCTGTGCTACTTCCAGAACTGCCCAAGACATTAAGGTCGCCCTAGTGTTTGAACATATGGATCAGGACCTAGGGACATGCCTGGACCAAGTGCCCCCACCAGGCTTGCCAGTTGAGATGATTAAGGATCTGATGTGTCAGTTTCTAAGGGGCCTAGATTTTCCTCATGAAAATTATATTGTTCACTGTGACCTGAAGCCAGAGAACATTTTAGTGACAAGTAATGGGAGAGTCAATCTGGCTGACTTTAGCCTGTCCAAAATCTATAGCTACAAGATCCCTGTGACTGTTACACTCTGGTACTGGGCTCCTTAAGTTCTTCTGCAGTCTATACATGATATGCCTGTGGACATGGGGAGTGTTGGCTGGATCTTTGTAGAGATATTTTGTCAGAAGCATCTCTTCTGTGGAAACTGAATCTGACCCGCTTAGGCAAAAATCTTTGATCTCCTTAGTTTGCCTCCAGAAGATGAGTTGCCTTGAGAAGGAGGTACCTCTACCCTGAGGAGCCTTTGCCCCAGTTGGGCCTTCTGGTCAGTACCATCACTGATACTGGAGATGGAGGAATTTGGAGAGCTTCTGCTGCTGGAAATGCTGACCTTTAACCCACATAAGGGACTCTCTGCCTTCTGAGCCCTGCTGCCCTCTTTCCTCATAAGCAGAAAGGTGACCAGGAGTGAAAAGAGTGGCTGACTGTCTCCCCCATTTCTGGAAACTCAGTGGAGAACATGAACCTGCAGCCTTTGCCTTTCCTTGAGGCTCTGGAGACAACTTGAGATTTTTACAGAGAATATTTTAAGCCTTCAGTGACAACTCCCTACCTCTCCTAAAGAAGATTTTCCCCTCTCTCTCTCCCATTTTTCTACACTAAAGGGCAGGTACATTTGTCTTCATCCCTCCCTGATTTATATTGGGATCTTTTTGGTATATAGGAAAATAAAACAAAACAAGACAAAAAGAAAAAAATCTTTAAATATTATGTTTGCTAATGTAGCTCAGGATAATCTGCTTAAATAATTCATATGAAAATTGTACTGTGGTGGTTTGAACAAGAATGGCCTCCTTAGACTTATATTTAAATGTTTAGAGAGTGGTATTAGAAAGTGTGGCCTTGTTGGAGTAGGTGTGGCCTTGTTAGAGGAAGTGTGTCACTAGGCAGGAGCTTCCGGGTTTTAAATGATCAGGCCAGATTCAGTGTCCTTTTCTTCCTGCTGCCTGTGAATCAGGAAATAAAAGTCTTAGCTACCTGTCCAATAACTTGTCTTCCTGCTTGCTTCTGTGTTTTCTGACATGACAACAATGGATTAAACCTCTGAACTGGAAGCCAGCCCCAATTAAATGTTTTCCTTTATAAAGTTGCTGGGGCTGTGGTGTGGTATTGTTGCACAGCAATAGAACCTAAATAACCCATGTAGTAGTAGTACTAACATATTATAAAGTAGACAGTTTGGAATCAGTGTTTTAATAGGCTTGAAGAGGAGTGGGTGTGTGGGTGGGGGAGCACCCTCATAAAGGCAGGAGGAGGACAGAGGGGATAAGGGGTTTGTGGAGGAAAAGCTAGGAAGCAGGATAATATTTGGAATGTCAATAAATAAAATAACTATTTAAACTGGAAAAAATGCTTTAAGAAAAAACAGAATATCACAGCTTTATCAAATATAAGATGTGCCTTTATGAACATCCCTAATAAAATGCTGGTGGGAAGGTAAATCAGAACAATCACTAAGAAAATGAAGCTAGTATTGAAATTAAAATAACCATATAATAGCTATAACTTACCTGTTTAATGGGCAGTACTTCCATAAACATACCCATTACCATATTATTATTTTTTTTAATATTTTTATTACATATTTTCCTCAATTACATTTCCAATGCTATGCCAAAAGTCCCCCATAGCGCCCCCCACTTCCCTACCCACCCATTCCCATTCTTTTGGCCCTGGCATTCCCCTATATTGGGGCATATAAAGTTTGCAAGTCCAATGGGCCTCTCTTTCCATTGATGGCCAACTAGGCCATCTTTCGATACATATGCAGCTAGAGACAAGAGCTCCGGGGTTCTGGTTAGAACATCATGTTGTTCCAACAACAGGGTTGCAGATCCCTTTAGCTCCTTGGGTACTTTCTCTAGCTTCTCCATTGGGAGCCCTGTGATACATCCAATAGCTGACTGTGAACATCCACTCCTGTGTTTGCTAGGCCCCAAGCATCGTCTCACAAGAGACAGCTATATTTGGGTCCTTTCAGCAAAATCTTGCTAGTGTATGCAATGGTGTCAGCGTTTAGAAGTTGATTATGGGATGGATCCCTGGGTACGGCAGTCTCTAAATGGTCCATCCTTTCATCACCGCTACGAACTTTGTCTCTGTAACTCCTTCCCTGGGTGTTTTGTTCCCAATTCTGAGAAGGTGCACAGTGTCCACACTTTGGTCTTCATTCTTCTTGAGTTTCATGCGTTTAGCAAATTGTATCTTAAATCTTGGGTATCCTAAGTTTTGGGCTAATATCCACTTATCAGTGAATACATATTGTGTGAGTTCTTTTGTGATTGTGTTACTTCACTCAAGATGATGCCCTACAGGTCCATCCATTTGGCTAGGAATTTCATAAATTCATTCTTTTTAATAGCTGAGTAGTACTCCATTGTGTAAATGTACCATAATTTCTGTATCCATTCCTCTGTTGAGGGACATCTGGGTTCTTTCCAGCTTCTGGCTATTATAAATAGCGCTGCTATGAACATAGTGGAACATGTGTCCTTTTTACCGGTTGGGACATCTTCTGGATATATGCCCAGGAGAGGTATTGCTGGATCCTCCGGTAGTACTATGTCCAATTTTCTGAGGAACCACCAGACTGATTTCCAGAGTGGTTGTACAAGCTTGCAATCCCACCAACAATGGAGGAGTGTTCCTCTTTCTCCACATCCTCGCCAGCAACTGCTGTCACCTGAATTTTTGAACTTAGCCTTTCTGACTGGTGTGAGGTGGAATCTCAGGGTTGTTTTGATTTGCATTTCCTTGATGATTAAGGATGTTGAACATTTTTTCAGGTGTTTCTCTGCCATTCGGTATTCCTCAGGCGAGAATTCTTTGTTCAGTTCTGAGCCCCATTTTTTAATGGGGTTATTTGACTTTCTGGAGTCCACCTTCTTGAGTTCTTTATATATATTGGATATTAGTCCCTTATCTGATTTAGGATAGGTGAAGATCCTTTCCCAATCTGTTGGTGGTTTTTTTGTCTTATTGATGGTGTCTTTAGCCTTGCAGAAGCTTTGTAGTTTCATGAGGTCCCACTTGTCAATTCTCGATCTTACAGCACAAGCCATTACTGTTCTATTCAGTAATTTTTCCCCTGTGCCCATATCTTCAAGGCTTTTCCCCACTTTCTCCTCTATAAGTTTCAGTGTCTCTGGTTTTATGTGAAGTTCCTTGATCCACTTAGACTTGACCTTAGTACAAGGAGATAGGAATGGATCGATTCGCATTCTTCTACATGTTAACAACCAGTTGTGCCAGCACCATTTGTTGAAAATGCTGTCTTTCTTCCACTGGATGTTTTTAGCTCCCTTGTCGAAGATCAAGTGACCGTAGGTGTGTGGGTTCATTTCTGGGTCTTCAATTCTATTCCATTGGTCTATTTGTCTGTCACTATACCAGTACCATGCAGTTTTTATCACAATTGCTCTGTAGTAGAGCTTTAGGTCCGGCATGGTGATTCCACCAGAGGTTCTTTTATCCTTGAGAAGAGTTTTTGCTATCCTAGGTTTTTTGTTATTCCAGATGAATTTGCAGATTGCACTTTCTAATTCGTTGAAGAATTGAGTTGGAATTTTGATGGGGATTGCATTGAATCTGTAGATTGCTTTTGGCAAGATAGCCATTTTTACAATGTTGATCCTGCCAATCCATGAGCATGGGAGATCTTTCCATCTTCTGAGATCTTCTATAATTTCTTTCTTCAGAGACTTGAAGTTTTTATTATACAGATCTTTCACTTCCTTAGTTAGAGTCACGCCAAGATATTTTATATTATTTGTGACTATTGAGAAGGGTGTTGTTTCCCTAATTTCTTTCTCAGCCTGTTTATTCTTTGTGTAGAGAAAGGCCATTGATTTGTTTGAGTTAATTTTATATCCAGCTACTTCACCGAAGCTGTTTATCAGGCTTAGGAGTTCTCTGGTGGAATTTTTAGGGTCACTTATATATACTATCATATCATCTGCAAAAAGTGATATTTTGACTTCATCTTTTCCAATTTGTATCCCTTTGATCTCCTTTTGTTGTCGAATTGCTCTGGCTAGGACTTCAAGTACAATGTTGAATAGGTATGGAGAAAGTGGACAGCCTTGTCTAGTCCCTGATTTTAGAGGGATTGCTTCAAGCTTCTCACCATTTACTTTGATGTTGGCTACTGGTTTGCTGTAGATTGCTTTTATCATGTTTAGGTATGGGCCTTGAATTCCTGATCTTTCCAAGACTGTTATCATGAATGGGTGTTGGATCTTGTCAAATGCTTTTTCCGCATCTAACGAGATGACCATGTGGTTTTTGTCTTTGAGTTTGTTTATATACTGGATTACGTTGATGGATTTCCATATATTGAACCATCCCTGCATCCCTGGGATGAAACCTACTTGGTCAGGATGGATGATTGTTTTGATGTGTTCTTGGATTCGGTTAGCAAGAACTTTATTGAGGATTTTTGCATCAATATTCATAAGGGATATTGGTCTGAAGTTTTCTATCTTTGTTGGGTCTTTTTGTGGTTTAGGTATCAGAGTAATTGTGGCTTCATAGAATGAGTTGGGTAGAGTACCTTCTGTTTCTATTTTGTGGAATAGTTTGTGAAGAACTGGGATTAGATCTTCTTTGAAGGTCTGATAGAACTCTGCACTAAACCCATCTGGTCCTGGGCTTTTTTTGGTTGGGAGACTATTAATGACTGCTTCTATTTCTTTGGGGGATATAGGGCTGTTTAGATCATTAACCTGATCTTGATTCAACTTTGGTACCTGGTATCTGTCTAGGAACTTCTCCATTTCATCCAGGTTCTCCAGTTTTGTTGAGTATAGCCTTTGGTAGAAGGATCTGATGGTGTTTTGGATGTCTTCAGGATCTGTTGTTATGTCTCCTTTTTCATTTCTGATTTTGTTAATTAGGATGCTTTCCCTGTGCCCTCTAGTGAGTCTGGCTAAGGGTTTATCTATCTTGTTGATTTTCTCAAAGAACCAGCTCCTTGATTGGTTGATTCTTTGAATAGTTTTTCTTGTTTCCACTTGGTTGATTTCACCCCTGAGTTTGATTATTTCCTGCCGTCTACTCCTCTTGGGTGAATTTGCTTCCTTTTGTTCTAGTGCTTTTAGGTGTGTTGTCAAGCTGCTAATGTGTGCTCTTTCTAGTTTCCTTTCGGAGCCACTCAGAGCTATGAGTTTTCCTCTTAGAAATGCTTTCATTGCGTCCCATAAGTTTGGGTATGTTGTGGCTTCATTTTCATTGAACTCTAAAAAGTCCTTAATTTCTTTCTTTATTCCTTCCTTGACCAAGGTATCATTGAGAAGAGTGTTGTTCAGTTTCCACGTGAAGGTTGGCTTTCTATTATTTATTTTGTTATTGAAGATAAGCCTTAGTCCATGGTGATCTGATAGGATGCATGGGACAATTTCAATGTTTTTGTATCTGTTGAGTCCTGTTTTGTGCCCAATTACGTGGTCAATTTTGGAGAAGGTACCATGAGGTGCTGAGAAGAAGGTGTATCCTTTTGTTTTAGGGTAAAATGTTCTGTAGATATCTGCCAGATCCATTTGATCCATAACTTCTGTTAGTTTCACTGTGTCCCTGTTTAGTTTCTGTTTCCATGATCTGTCCATTGGTGAAAGTGGTGTGTTGAAGTCTCCCACTATTATTGTATGAGGTGCAATGTGTGCTTTGAGATTTACTAAAGTTTCTTTAATGAATGAGGCTGCCTTTGTATTTGGAGCATAGATATTCAGGATTGATAGTTCCTCTTGGAGGATTTTACCTTTGATGAGTATGAAGTGCCCCTCCCTGTCTTTTTTGATGACTTTGGGTTGGAAGTCAATCTTATCTGATATTAGAATGGCTACTCCAGCTTGTTTCTTCAGACCATTTGCTTGGAAAATTGTTTTCCAGCCTTTCATTCTGAGGTAGTGTCTATCTTTTTCTCTGAGATGAGTTTCTTGTAAGCAGCAAAATGTTGGGTCTTGTTTGTGTAGCCAGTTTTTTAGTCTATGTCTTTTTATCGGGGAGTTGAGTCCATTGATATTAAGAGATATTAAGGAAAAGTAATTGTTGTTTCCTGTTATTTTTGTTGTTAAAATTGGCATTCTGTTCTTGTGGCTGTCTTCTTTTAGGTTTGTTGAGGGATTACCTTCTTGTCGTTTCTAGGGCGTGGTTCCTGTCCTTGTATTGGTTTTTTTCTGTTATTATCCTTTGAAGGGCTGGATTCGTGGAGAGATAATGTGTGAATTTGGCTTTGTCGTGGAATACTTTGGTTTCTCCATCTATGTTAATTGAGAGTTTGGCTGGGTATAGTAGCTTGGGCTGGAATTTGTGTTCTTTTAGTGTCTGTATAACATCTGTCCAGGATCTTCTAGCTTTCATAGTCTCTGGTGAAAAGTCTGGTGTAATTCTGATAGGCTTGCCTTTATATGTTACTTGGCCTTTTTCTCTTACTGCTTTTAGTATTCTATCTTTATTTAGTGCATTTGTTGTTCTGATTATTATGTGTCGGGAGGTATTTCTTTTCTGGTCCAGCCTATTTGGAGTTCTGTAGGCTTCTTGTATGTTCATGGGCATCTCTTTCTTTAGATTTGGGAAGTTTTCTTCTATAATTTTGTTGAAGATGTTTGCTGGTCCTTTGAGTTGAAAATCTTCATTCTCATCCACTCCTATTATCCGTAGGTTTGGTCTTCTCATTGTGTCCTGTATTTCCTGGATGTTTTCAGTTAGGATCTTTTTGCATTTTCCATTTTCCTTGATTGTTGTGCCCATGTTCTCTATGGAATCTTCTGCACCTGAGATTCTCTCTTCCATCTCTTGTATTCTGTTGCTGATGCTTGCATCTATGGTTCCAGATTTCTTTCCTAGGTTTTCTATCTCCAGTGTTGCCTCATTTTGGGTTTTTTTTATTGTGTCTACTTCCCTTTTTAGGTCTAGTATGGTTTTGTTCATTTCCATCATCTGATTGGATGTGTTTTCCTGTTTCTCTTTAAGGACTTCTACCAGTTTGGTTGTGTTTTCCTGTTTTTCTTTAAGGACTTGTAACTCTTTAGCCATGTTCTCCTGTAGTTCTTTAAAGTCCTTCTTGATGTCCTCTACCATCGTCATGAGATATGCTTTTAAATCCAGGTCTAGTTTTTCAGGTGTGTTGGGGTGCCCTGGACTGGGCGAAGTGGGAGTGCTGGGTCCTGATGATGGTGAGTGGTCTTGGTTTCTGTTAGTAAGATTCTTACCTTTACCTCTCGCCATCTGGTAATCTCTGGAGTTGTTATAGTCCAGAGTTATAGTCTTGTTCAGAGGTTGTTCTTCTGGGGATTCTGAGTATCCTCTGTCAGCAGACCTGTACAGACTAAGTTCGGCGGAGTCCCGGAGCCAAGATGGCGCTCCCTGCAGGGCAGGTCACTGTTCTCCGGCTGGGAGGGTGTCGGATGTCTGCGGCCCCAAAAGGGTGCTGCCTCAGCGGTTCTGTGGCTCCCGCCTGTCCCAGAAGCTGTCTGCCTCTGTGGTCCTCACTCTGACCTGTACAGACTAAGTTCGGCGGAGTCCTGGAGCCAAGATGGTGCTCCCTGCAGGGCAGGTCACTGTCCTCCGACTGGGAGGGTGCCGGATGTCTGCGGCCCCTAAAGGGTGCTGCCTCAGCAGCTCTGTGGCTCCCGCCTGTCCCAGAAGCCGTCTGCCCCCGTGGTTCCCTACTCTGACCTGTAGAGACTAAGTTCGGTGGAGTCCCGGAGCCAAGATGGCGTTCCCTGCAGGGCAGGTCACTGTCCTCCGACTGGGAGGGTGCCGGATGTCTGCGGCCCCAAAAGGGTGCTGCCTCAGTGGCTCTGTGGCT
This sequence comes from Mus caroli, assembly GCF_978045245.1. Taxonomy (NCBI): domain Eukaryota; kingdom Metazoa; phylum Chordata; class Mammalia; order Rodentia; family Muridae; genus Mus; species Mus caroli. Next base: position 87,673,231 of record NW_028227267.1, on the reverse strand, counting down.
CCCGCCTGTCCCAGAAGCTGTCTGCCTCTGTGGTCCTCACTCTAACCTGTAGACTAAGTTCGGTGGAGTCCCGGAGCCAAGATGGCACTCTCTGCAGGGCAGGTCTCTGTCCTCTGGCTGGGAGGGTGCCGGAAGTCTGCGGCCCCAAAAGGGTGCTGCCTCAGCGGCTCTGTGGCTCCTGCCTGTCCCAGAAGCCGTCTGCCCCCGTGGTCCCCACTCTGACCTGTAGAGACTAAGCTCGGTGGAGTCCCGGAGCCAAGATGGCGCTCCCTGCAGGGCAGGTCACTGTCCTCCGACTGGGAGGGTGCCGGAAGTCTGCGGCCCCAAAAGGGTGCTGCCTCAGTGGCTCTGTGGCTCCTGCCTGTCCCAGAAGCTGTCTGCCTCTGTGGTCCCCACTCTGACCTGTAGACTAAGTTCGGCGGAGTTCCGGAGCCAAGATGGCGCTCTCTGCAGGGCAGGTCTCTGTCCTCCGGCTGGTAGGGTGCCGGAAGTCTGCGGCCCCAAAAGGGTGCTGCTCAGCGGCTCTGTGGCTCCTGCCTGTCCCAGAAGCCGTCTGCCCCCGTGGTCCCCACCTACCATATTATTTATAATAGTTATGATAAGCTATCAGGTTAAATGGTCATTGGTAGGTAATTTAGAGGTTTCATACATATATATGTATATAATCTGTATATATGTATAGTATATATTATATGTGTATAATATGTTTGTATAATATAATATATATGCATTATATAATAGAAAGAAATTTATTAATATACTATACTGTATTCATAGTATTATATATAGTAAAATATATGAGAGAAGGAGAGAGAGAGAGAAAAACAGAGAGAAAGAGAGAAGGAAAGGGAGAGGGAGAGAGAGAGAGACAGACAGAAACAGATTAGAATTACACAAAGTATAAACTGTAGCCATGAGTTTAGTCATAAGAATTAGAAAACCTGAAAATGACAGAACTCCCAAATTCCCTTAGTATTTTGTCTCATTCAGGTCCAAATACATTTTAATAATTACAACTCACCAGCATTTTCAATGCCCTCAGGTTAACAAAATAAGCATATATCGTCATGGTTTATTTTTCTTACATTCTTCTTTACTGTTCTTGGAGTAAATGATCATAAATTGCTACTTTTTACTATCATCATCCAGTGAAGGCAAAAATAGTCATTTACAAAAATGGTAATCACCAAACCCTCTTGAATCTATTCTGTGATACTTAAAATGTCCAGCTATACATTTTGGAAAATTTCTCATTGTATTAATTGTATCACAGGAGTTGAATAGAGAACTCTTTCTTTTCCCATCAACTCATACTGTAAAAATGACCATAGGAAATCCATGGAATAATGGAAAAAGATGATACAATTTTGAATTGTGGAGTTTTAGGAGGTTGTAGGAGAAAGTGTTGATCTTCACGCCAGGATAATGGAACAATGACTTATGCAGAGTAATAATTTATAAATGATGACAATTCTAAAGGTTTATCCTTAGCCTTTGATCCTTTGAACACCACTTTTAGGGAGTAAAAGAAATTTCTGAAAGGACCTTGCCAGGAGCCCAGAACCTAAGGACCCAGCAATACCTCTCCTGGGCATATATCCAGAAGATGTCCCAACCGGTAAGAAGGACACATGCTCCACTATGTTCATAGCAGCCCTATTTATAATAGCCAGAAGCTGTAAAGAACCCAGATGCCCCTCAACAGAGGAATGGATACAGAAAATATGGTACATTTACACAATTATTAAAAACAGTGACTTCAGGAAATTCTTAGACAAATGGATGGAACTAGAAAATATCATCCTGAGTGAGGTAACCAATTCACAAAAGAACACACATGGTATGCACTCATTGATAAGTTCATATTAGCCCAATATACAATTCATAGACCACATGAAGCTCAAGAAGAAGGAAGACAGAAGTATGAATGCTTCAGTCCTTCTTAGAAGGAAGAACAAAATACTCACACTTAGAAGGAAGGAGACAAAGTGTGTAGAAGAGACTGAAGGAAAGGGTATCCAGAGGCTGCCCTACCACTGGTCATCCATCCCATATACAGTCACCAAACTTGGAAACTATGGTGGAAGCCTAGACTTGCTTGCTGACAGGAGCCTGATATAGCAGTCTCCTGAGAGGCTCTGCCAGAGCCTGACAAATACAGAGGTGAATGCTCACAGCAAAACTTTGGACTAAGCACAGGGTTAGAGAAAGGACTAAAGGAGCTGAAGGGATTTGCAACTCCATAGGAAGAACAATAATATCAACCAACCAGACACCCCAGAGCTCTTAAGGACTAAACCACCAACCAAAGAATATACATGGAGTGACCCATGGCTCCAGCAGCACATGTACCAGAGGTTGGCCTTGTTGGGCATCAATGGGAGGAGAGGCTCTTGGTCCTGTGAAGGCTAGATGCCCCAGTGGTGGGCATGTGGGGGAGCACCCGAATAGAAGCAGAGGGAGAGGGGATGGAAAAGGGGGGTTCTGGAGAGGAAACCAGGAAAGGGCATAACATTTGAAATGTAAATAAAGAAAATATCCAATAAAAGAAAAGACAAAGAAAAAAAGAAAAGAAAAGAAAAGCTAATAGCTTGGATAGTGTTTTTTAAACCAGCGAATAGCAAAATGTTTACATGATATTATTTTTAACCAGCGAAATAATAGAATAGAATAATACTTTGAAATCATTCACTGGGGCAATTAAAAGTAAAATCTATTATGCAAATATCTAGTGAGGTATTGATACTCACTGTGAGGAGCTTCAGGGTCCGATGTGACAGATTTGCAGTTTGGCTTTTTCCACTTGCAGCACAATTCTATTTTAGCAGTGGATAGCTGTATACTTCTAAATAATTAACAATGGTTATGGAAAAATATTATGCAGTGCTTTGTGATATCCGAGCATCCATATGACTTTTGTTTTGTTATTTTTATCCCGTTGTCCCTTTCATTAGCTTCCCAAGGTGGAAATATTAACAGTGACATCTAACTCTGGTGGAGAAATTTTCATTTGCAGAATTTTAAATCCTACATTCTTTAATTTGAAATTTAAATAGTACACATAGAAAAGATATCGCAATAATAAAATTTAGATGATAATTTTTCTATTGTAAAATGTACAGTGTGAATAGAAATGCAGTTATTAAGTACATTAGAACATGAAAAGTAACAATCTGAGAAATCTGGAACCATAGATGCGAGCGTCAGCAACAGAATACAAGAGATGGAAGAGAGAATCTCAGGTGCAGAAGATTCCATAGAGAACATCGGCACAACAATCAAGGAAAATGGAAAATGCAAAAAGATCCTAACTCAAAACATCCAGGAAATACAGGACACAATGAGAAGACCAAACCTACAGATAATAGGAGTGGATGAGAATGAAGATTTTCAACTCAAAGGACCAGCAAACATCTTCAACAAAATTATAGAAGAAAACTTCCCAAATCTAAAGAAAGAGATGCCCATGAACACACAAGAAGCCTACAGAACTCCAAATAGACTGGACCAGAAAAGAAATACCTCCCGACACATAATAATAAGAACAAGAAATGCACTAAATAAAGATAGAATACTAAAAGCAGTAAGAGAAAAAGGCAAAGTAACATATAAAGGGAAGCTTATGAGAATTACACCAGATTTTTCACCAGAGACTATGAAAGCCAGAAGATCCTGGACAGACGTTATACAGACACTAAAAGTACACAAATTCCAGCTAAGGCTACTATACCCAGCCAAACTCTCAATTAACATAGATGGAGAAACCAAAGTATTCCACAACAAAACCAAATTCACATATTATCTCTCCAGGAATCCAGCCCTTCAAAGGATAATAACAGAAAAAAAAAAACAATACAAGGACAGAAACCACGTCATAGAAAAAGCAAGAAGGGAATCTCTCAACAAACCTAAAAGAAAACAGCCACAAGAACAGAATGCCAACTTTAACAACAAAAATAACAGGAAACAACAATTACTTTTCCTTAATATCTGTTAATATTAATGGACTCAACTCCCTAATAAAAAGACATAGACTAACAAACTGGCTACACAAACAAGACCCAACATTTTGCTGCTTACAGGAAACTCATCTCAGAGAAAAAGATAGACACTACCTCAGAATGAAAAGCTGGAAAACAATTTTCCAAGCCAATGGTATGAAGAAACAAGCTGGAGTAGCCATTCTAATATCTGATAAGATTGACTTCCCACCCAAAGTCATCAAAAAAGACAGGGAGGGGCACTTCATACTCATCAAAGGTAAAATCCTCCAAGAGGAACTATCAATCCTGAATATCTATGCTCCAAATACAAAGGCAGCCACATTCATTAAAGAAACTTTAGTAAATCTCAAAGCACACATTGCACCTCATACAATAATAGTGGGAGACTTCAACACAACACTTTCACCAATGGACAGATCATGGAAACAGAAACTAAACAGGGACATAGTGAAACTAACAGAAGTTATGAATCAAATGGATCTGGCAGATATCTACAGAACATTCTATCCTAAACAAAAGGATATACCTTCTTCTCAGCACCTCATGATACCTTCTCCAAAATCGACCACATAATTGGTCACAAAACAGGCCTCAACAGATACAAAAATATTGAAATTGTCCCATGCATCCTATCAGATCACCATGGACTAAGGCTGATCTTCAATAACAAAATAAATAATAGAAAGCCAACATTCACGTGGAAACTGAACAACACTCTTCTCAATGATACCTTGGTCAAGGAAGGAATAAAGAAAGAAATTAAGGACTTTTTACAGTTCAATGAAAATGAAGCCACAACATACCCAAACTTATGGGACGCAATGAAAGCATTTCTAAGAGGAAAACTCATAGCTCTGAGTGCCTCCATAAAGAAACTAGAGAGAGCACACATTAGCAGCTTGACAACACACCTAAAAGCACTAGAACAGAAGGAAGGAAATTCACCCAAGAGGAGTAGATGGCAGGAAATAATCAAACTCAGGGGCGAAATCAACCAAGTGGAAACAAGAAGAACTATTCAAAGAATCAACCAATCAAGGAGCTGGTTCTTTGAGAAAATCAACAAGATAGATAAACCCTTAGCCAGACTCACTAGAGGGCACAGGGAAAGCATCCTAATTAACAAAATCAGAAATGAAAAAGGAGACATAACAACAATTCCTGAAGACATCCAAAACACCATCAGATCCTTCTACCAAAGGCTATACTCAACAAAACTGGAGAACTTGGATGAAATGGAGAAGTTCCTAGACAGATACCAGGTACCAAAGTTGAATCAAGATCAGGTTAATGATCTAAACAGCCCTATGTCCCCCAAAGAAATAGAAGCAGTCATTAATAGTCTCCCAACCAAAAAATCCCAGGACCAGATGGGTTTAGTGCAGAGTTCTATCAGAACTTCAAAGAAGATCTAATCCCAGTTCTTCACAGACTATTCCACAAAATAGAAAGAGAAGATACTCTACCCAACTCATTCTATGAAGCCACAATTACTCTGATAGCTAAACCACAGAAAGACCCAACAAAGATAGAAAACTTCAGACCAATATCCCTTATGAATATTGATGCAAAAATCCTCAATAAAGTTCCTTCTAACTGAATCCAAGAACACATCAAAACAATCATCCATCCTGAACAAGTAGGTTTCATACCAGGGATGCACGGATGGTTCAATATACTGAAATCCATCAATGTAATCCAGTATATAAACAAACTCAAAGACAAAAACCACATGGTCATCTCGTTAGATGCGGAAAAAGCATTTGACAAGATCCAACACCCATTCATGATAAAAGTCTTGGAAAGATCAGGAAATCAAGGCCCATACCTAAACATAATAAAAGCAATCTACAGCAAACCAGTAGCCAACATCAAAGTAAATGGTGAGAAGCTTGAAGCAATCCCTCTAAAATCAGGGACTAGACAAGGCTGTCCACTTTCTCCATACCTATTCAACATTGTACTTGAAGTCCTAGCCAGAGCAATTCGACAACAAAAGGAGATCAAAGGGATACAAATTGGAAAAGATGAAGTCAAAATATCACTTTTTGCAGATGATATGATAGTATATATAAGTGACCCTAAAAATTCCACCAGAGAACTCCTAAACCTGATAAATAGCTTCGGTGAAGTAGCTGGATATAAAATTAACTCAAGCAAGTCAATGGCCTTTCTGTACACAAAAAATAAACAAGCAGAGAAGGAAATTAGGGAAACAACACCCTTCTGGATAGTCACAAATAATATAAAATATCTTGGCGTGACTCTAACTAAGGAAGTGAAAGATCTGTATGACAAGAACTTCAAGTCCCTGAAGAAAGAAATTAAAGAAGATCTCAGAAGATGGAAAAACCTCCCATGCTCATGGATTGGCAGGATCAACATCGTAAAAATGGCTATCTTGCCAAAAGCAATCTACAGATTCAATGCAATCTCCATCAAAATTCCAACTCAATTCTTCAACGAATTAGAAAGTGCAATCTGCAAATTCATCTGGAATAACAAAAAACCTAGGATAGCAAAAACTCTTCTCAAGGATAAAAGAACCTCTGGTGGAATCACCATGCCAAACCTAAAGCTTTATTACAGAGCAATTGTGATAAAAACTGCGTGGTACTGGTATAGTGACAGACAAATAGACCAATGGAATAGAATTGAAGACTCAGAAATGAACCCACACACCTACGGTCACTTGATCTTCGACAAGGGAGCTAAAACCATCCAGTGGAAGAAAGACAGCATTTTCAACAAATGGTGCTGGCACAACTGGTTGTTAACATGTAGAAGAATGCGAATCGATCCATTCCTATCTCCTTGTACTAAGGTCAAGTCTAAGGGGATCAAGGAACTTCACATAAAACCACAGACACTGAAACTTATAGAGGAGAAAGTGGGGAAAAGCCTTGAAGATATGGGCACAGGGGAAAAATTCTTGAATAGAACAGCAATGGCTTGTGCTATAAGATCGAGAATTGACAAGTGGGAACTCAAGAAACTTCAAAGCTTCTGCAAGGCAAAAGACACCATCAGTAAGACAAAAAAACCACCAACAGATTGGGAAAGGATCTTTACCTATCCTAAATCAGATAAGGGACTAATATCCAATATATATAAAGAACTCAAGAAGGTGGACTCCAGAAAGTCAAATAACCCCATTAAAAAATGGGGCTCAGAACTGAACAAAGAATTCTCACCTGAGGAATACCGAATGGCAGAGAAGCACCTGAAAAAATGTTCAACATCCTTAATCATCAGGGAAATGCAAATCCAAACAACCCTGAGATTCCACCTCACACCAGTCAGAATGGCTAAGATCAAAAATTCAGGTGACAGCAGATGCTGGCGAGAATGTGGAGAAAGATAAACACTCCTCCATTGTTGGTGGGATTGCAAGCTTGTACAACCACTCTGGAAATCAGTCTGGCGGTTCCTCAGAAAACTTGATGTAGTACTACCGGAGGATCCAGCAATACCTCTCCTGGGCATATATCCAGAAGATGTCCCAACCGGTAAGTAGGACACATGCTCCACTATGTTCATAGCAGCCCTATTTATAATAGCCAGAAGCTGGAAAGAACCCAGATGCCCCTCAACAGAGGAATGGATACAGAAATTATGGTACATTTACACAATGGAGTACTACTCAGCTATTAAAAAGAATGAATTTATTAAATTCCTAGGCAAATGGATGAACCTGGAGCACATCATCTTGAGTGAGGTAACACAATCACAAAGGAACTCACACAATATGTATTCACTAATAAGTGGATATTAGCCCAAAACTTAGGATACCCAAAATATAAGATACAATTTGCTAAACGCATGAAACTCAAGAAGAATGAAGACCAAAATGTGTACAATATGCCCCTTCTTAGAATTGGGAACAAAACACCCATGGAAGGAGTTACAGAGACAAAGTTTCGATCTGTGATGAAAGGATTGACCATCTAGAGACTGCCATATGCAGGGATCCATCCCATAATCAGCTTCCAAACGCTCACACCATTGCATACACTAGCAAGATTTTGCTGAGAGGACCCAAATATAGCTGTCTCTTGTGAGATTATGCCGGGGCCTAGCAAACACAGGAGTGGATGCTCACAGTCAGCTATTGGATGTATCACAGGGCTCCCAATGGAGAAGGTAGAGAAAGTACCCAAGGAGCTAAAGGGATCTGCAACCCTATAGTTCGAACAACATGATGAACTAACCAGTCCCTGGAGCTCTTGTCTCTAGCTGCATATGTATCTAAAGATGGCCTAGTCGGCCATCACTGGAAAGAGAGGCCCATTGGACTTGCAAACTTTATATGCCCCAATATAGGGGAATGCCATTGCCAAAAGAATGGGAATGGGTGGGTAGGGAAGTCGGGGGCGGTATGGGGGACTTTTGGGATAGCATTGGAAATGTAATTGAGGAAAATATGTAATAAAAAACTTTAAAAAAAGTAACAATCTGTAAGTTTTGAGCTCAGGAGCATCCCAAACAAAAATATTTGGGGAAGATTCATTTCTCTGTAATGAAGGAAAAACATAATATTTAAAATCCCATTTCTTAAAATGTGACCCAGCAGCAGAAGCTCTCTCACACTTACATTTGGTGTTCTTTTTCAAAATTCAATGTCTGTCTCAAACAATCTTTTTAGAAAAAAAAATAATAATGCTGTCTATGCAAATTCAGATGCTTCTTTAAAGATCATTTTAATTTTATTATCTGAGCCAACTATATTGTTGCAACTGTAAGAGAAAAGAACTGACTATGACTTTCCAAATCAATGAACCATTAGAACTTAAGGAGAGAAGCTGAGTACAATAAAGGTTTAAGGGCATGATTCAAATAGGGAATAGTACCCAGTGAACAAGATTACTACAGCCTCCTCAAAACCACCACTTCAGCGTACTCAGAAGTAATGGTTCTTTGAAGTGTTCTTTTCATGTAAAAGGTACCATCATATTTTTGTAAATTATCCTTGAATCTTCATATTGGTTCTTTCAAACCTATGTAATATTTCAATCTATATACTAATTTGTAAAAGAGAATAGAATGTCAACATTTCCTTGACTTTATTTCACACTAAAACCCATTCAGAAGTAACTTCACATTTCAATAGATGAGGAAATTACCTAAGGCTCTGAATTATTAGCAGTAGTTACAGAAGGATCTATTGTGAAATTCTTATCTATAAGCATCCGGATAACATACAAATATCCAAATAAGTAGGCAATATTTTATCAGAATTCACAATAGTAACATTCCTTGAAGAGGAAAATAAACTGATAAACAATTTTATCATTATGCTAAGTTTGTACATTTAATTATGGCATAAAATCAATTGAAAAAAATGTCAAAATAAGTAAGGAAAAAAGAAATCTGCTGGTTAATCTTGTAGAGTTCAGTAATTCTAAATCAAGACTGTCATAAAATAGAAAAATTCCCTATTAATATTAATGCATTTTAATATGTAGTTTGGACATTAAAGACCACAACTCTCACCATAAAGAAAATAAATAAAACATTGTTTATTCTAAAGTTATTTTGAATGCCTTGGGACACTGATTAAAGTTACCACAAATTTCATGTTCCAGTTTCCTAGTGATTTCTGGTTTACAAAACCAAAGAATAATAACTCAATGAAAGTTCAAAATACAATATATTGGCTGGTATATCAGAAAGGCAGTCACATTAATATTAAGAAAGCCTTCCTAGTTACCTAAATATTATCTAACAGCATTCTTTGCTCTTGCATCAGCAAAGTTCTGCTAAGTTAATAGTTTCTAAGAGGTTTTTGTTTATCAGGAGATATTAGTTCAAATGGAGAGCGGGGCAAGAAGTGGGTATTCTAGGAGCTAAAACTAGCCCAAGACAAAGTAATTCGCCTATGGGTATATAAAAGTCTAATTTCTCCACAGTATTCCAAACTGTCAGTCTTAGACCATGCAGACACTGTTGTTCACAGCCAGTCACAGCTTCTTTTCAGTTCTAAGTAAGTAGAGTACACAGGAAGTATTTACATTTGTTAGTAATCTAATGAGAAAAGCAAGTATTAGAATGCTGTCTCCTCACTCAGTTAAATTACTGCCTTCATCTCACCCACTCTGACCAGAGAAAGACATGCCCATGCCCGTATGCACGCATTTCTAAGGGAAACCTATTCTTCCTAGCCTAATTACCTTAAAACGTTTTTTTATGGGGGGAAGTCATATTTTATTAATTTACTCAATCTTCTTAGATAGCATTTTTCCATATATATCATGTAGCATTTATCTTATACATACATGATACCATCTAAATCATGATTACTGGGAAATTTGACATGACAATCATGGTTCTTTTTAAATATGATAATCAAATTCATCCATGACAAATTAGTTTTAGAGAGCTAATACTATGATAAGTGTGACCAAAGAAATATTGCTATGAGCACTATATAAATCAACTCTTCAGCGATTTACCTACAGCAATAATATATAAATCTGTGTTTGTGTGTTCATATAACTTTTTTTAACTTTTGAGGAGAAAACATGGTATTTATTTGATTTAAAAAAAATAGATCACAGGTTAATTTACATTTTTCAAGGATGTTTTGTTTCATTCACAGAAATGATTACGTAAGGCAACATTTAGTTTGAGGATGATATAAATAATAAATGGTGATTTTCTCTTTTATAAATGACTTGGATGTAACATTAGCATTATTTCTCAAAATATACACCATATTTTATTTCAATAGCTCTTACTTACAGTAGGTGTTCTAGTGGAGATGATTTAAAAACTCTTCCTAATTCCTTAGCACTTGGAATCACTGCAAACTCAATGTGAAGTGGTCAGGGGAAACACTATACTAGATTTAATCGTCCAAATAATATCATCACATAAACGCTACTTCATCCCATGTATTAAGATTCAAGGCCTTCTACACTCTAGTATTCCTCACAGCTCATGAGTGATATACTTGATATTCAGGCAAAATTTTCGTTGAAGTCAAGGCCTGGGGCCTTGTCTGTTTTCCCTCACTGTTATAATAGGAGTGCCTTAAAGCAGTATAAGATCAGTACAAGAAGTAAATGATTATTTCTCTTGAAGATTTCAATGTTCTGATGATAGCCTACTACATATCATAAAACAAAAATAATCTACAACAGCTATAAAATCATAAGTATTCAAAATATTTGGAGATTCACTCTTAGAAGATTTGGAGCTCATATTTACTAAGAAACCTTGGAAATGAGAAAATTTGTACATTCCATCAGTATATTTTTAAATATATCTTATTCACTGATGAATAAAATGAGATATCTGTTGATGAATTGCCTAGATTAGTGTTTATTAGAGATGTATCAACCAATTTTCTACTTGCTTATTTGACAAATACTACATACCTGATATTTTCTCTTTCATCTTAATCATGACAAAAAAAAATGACAACAGGTAGGTACTCATATTTTGGTAGCTTCTATTACCAAAGAACTTTTAGTCCATTTTCCAGTATTATCATACAGAGAACTTATCTTTTAAAATGTATTAAAATTACATTAGTTATTAAAATCACAAAAGAAAACCACAGAAGAACCTTCTCTTTAGACCTGCCATTGAATAATAACAAGCTTGCAATCTTTTTTTTGCCAAAATGTGTTCGCTATAAATATTCTACAAAATTATATCTACTGACTTCTCTCAGTACATCTCTCTTGGCCCTGTATGGCAATGTTGAAGCCTCTGCATGCTTTGTAACCAGGCGACACAGGGTTGCATTTAGACTTATTTTGTAAAGTCACACTTTTCTCTTATTCTTCCTTACCTTGTGTGAAACTATGGAAGCTTTAATCTAATGTTTTCCTGGATATCATATAATATAAATTCAAGCACTCATCCAACAGGTAGGTCTCAATTTCTTCAGGTATTATATTCTTTTCCTCAGAGGGAGAAATCTTGTATGCTCACATTGAAACACCTAGAAAATATGAGAGAGAATTATTACTTATATTTGTAAGTCTTCAATATTATAGATCTAATTTACAGAATCATATATTGCCATCTGACTTCTATTTTAGAGGTGATTAACTTAAAACTAAAAGTATTATGTAAATGTTTTAAATAATTTTTAAAACAAAATATATAAATTATATCATTGGATTCATTATTTATCCATAACCTGTTTTACTTATGAGTTACAGTACAACTATTCTTCTAAATATAGATTTAGTTTGGAATTTTTTGGGGGGGGTAAAATGACAGATAGTTAATTACTCATTTCAAATAGTAACTTTTGATAACTCTTATAAGTAATATCATAATGAAGACTACTGATTTTAAAATTCAATTCAAATAAGGGATTCTTTGTACAGATGTCATGTTTGTAAATAATAGTTTGTGAAAATTTCTCGTATAAACTACAGGTTTTTAAGGTCATGTAGAAGAATTCTCTTCTAATTAATTGACTAATAATGATGACAGGAAGACAATCACTGGGACAGGAGAAGTTGGGCCTTCCAGGTCCAAGAGAGGAATAGGAAAGGCAAGAGGAGGCACTTCCTTTTGGACAACAAGGGGAGCGAAGCAGACAAAATGTAGGCCAACGGCAGTTAGATCTAGTGGTGTGGAATCCATCAGGATCCACCAACAGATTTCTAGCGTAGAATAGTTGATGAATTTAGGATGATAGATTCTGCCTCCAGCGATTATGTTATCTGTTGATTCTAAACTAAGATTGTTCAGAGTTTCGCATTCCACGGAGGTGAGCAAGAGGGAAAGAACAGCTCAGGTGGAGTTCGGCCAGGCTTAGGGACAGGAAGATTAGGCAAGGACTGAGTTCCAAGGACTGGCCAGCTATAGCATGAATTGGTTTTTAATAATTACACGCTACAGGGCCATATATTTCTACTCAATGAAGCTAATTCGTCAAAAATAAACGATATGTTTTGAATATCACCCACCACAAAAGCACTTCATCTAACAACTAAAACGTTTTAGTGTATTGACTGGCGAGCAGGTCTGTGCTATGTGGGCCAAAAGAATGAAGGAGGTTGTGGACTGTAGAATTACATTATACGTGTTTCCCTTTCATTCTCTCCTGTATTTGCTATTATTTGTTTTAGCAACTTCAATCATTTTGACTGTAGTAAGATAAGAATCTTAAAATAAATTTAATTTGAATTTCCCTGATAGCTAAAGATGCTGAATATTTTAAAAAAAAATATGTTTCATCCATTTGTATTTAATCTTTTGATAACATTTTGTTCAGTTCTATGTCCTGTTTTAGTTACTTTTTTCTTGATGTTTAACTTTCTGCATTATTTTTATATTCCAGATACCACTCCTTTGTCTGAGTTATAGTTGCACACTGTATTTTAACATGGTGTGGACTATATCTACACACAAGAGATGGTATGTTTTGTTGAACCGAAGCTCCTTAACTTGTGAAATCCCATTTACTAATTGTTGATATTAATCCCTGAGGTAGTGGGATATTGTTCAGAAAGTTCTTTCCTGTGCCAATGAATTCAATTTCCCATCCCATCTCATCCCTGTGTATTCCCTAATTTTTTTTCCATCATATTCAGAATAATAGTGTTATAAGGAACCCATTAGAGTGGATTACTCAAACACCGTTTATAAGCCAACTGGAAATCTTGACTCTAATGGTGGGGACTATGCTCATGACAAAAGTATACTATACAGTGTTTAGAGTAAGTGATATTTAAAGATAAAACCATTTAAGAGAATCTAAGATAAGTTAGTTAGATAATCTTGATCTTGGGTTCCTCCAATTCTCTTGGGTAATTTCCCACAGGATTCTCCATCAATGACATCAAATTCACATCAAACCAGAAATTATCTCAGCATGAATCCAAGATGGAGGAAACTTTGCACAGTTTTGTCTTGTCATGTTAGAACTTATATTGATGTACTTGATCTGGTATCTAGAATATAAAGATAACTTAAAAAGCTAAACATCTGGGAAGGTGAACCCTTCAGCAGTTTTCATCTCTCAATGTATTTAGTTTAATTAAATAAGTAATAATTAAATCATTTTTCCACCTTTTACTTCCTCCCTCCAATCCCATTCATGTCCTCTGCTTGCAACATTTTCCATGATCCCCTTTTGTCCTGTCAAATTCATTCGATTAGATTATTACACTTATATATACATATAGGCACAAAAATATATAAACACAATATTTTATTGGATAACCAATTAAAGAACTCATCCTAGAGGAAGACTAATTTTCTTTCAGACAGCCTTAGTTGACTAAAGTCCTTTGTCTAGGGGTAAGGCTCTTTGAGATCTTACCTTTCTACGTTAAAATGTCATTAATATATCTATTAGTATTTATTAGTGTGGCCATTGTTTGGTTCTTGTTTAGGCAGCAACATTTTGCAATAGTAACCCTGTAACTTCTAGAAGATACAATCTAACAAACTTTTCTATCTTCAGTCTCATAAAATCTTCTGCCCTCTCTTTTTCTGTTGTTCCCTAAGACAGGATCTGTCCTGCTGGTGTTTACCCTGGGGCTGGACAACTATTGTGGAAATTTGGACCAGTTGTGGTTTTCTGTGATGATCACTATTTACAGTGAAGAGACATTTTCTGGAAAAATGTAAGAGCCAAGTATATCTGGTTGTATAATCCTAAGTATTTATAACACAGTTAGGAATTACGGGGGTATAGTAAACTAGTGGTAACAGGGTACCTCTAAGATCCATAGCTCTTAGGCCCAGGTAGTTGGCTACTTTCACAGTACTGAGCACAGTCCCTCTCCTGACTTAAGTCCAATCAGATTGTGGCTGGTTTCTACCAATGTATTTGTGGCACTATTTCTCTTTTAGAGATACCTTGCATTGCTGATAATTGTTATGTCTAAATATAATAGCTGTCAAAAATTATTGTCTTGCCTTTGGCAGCTTTAATAGCATCCTCTGTCTCTATAAAGCCTAATGTTCAAGAAAGAGGTTTACAAATCATATCAAATTCATATCATAGTGTGCTCTGTCCCAAGTGCACGGTGTTGTCAGCATAAGGATGTACTTTTAATGAAGAACATATATATATGTATATATATATATACATATATGTGTGTGTGTGTGTGTGTGTGCGTGTGTGTGTATATTCAGCAGGTTTTCTCTGACCAAAACTGAAAAAACATATTTCTATAGTTTCCATTAGATAGTCTACATCTTTTGTCTTTTGGAGATTAACACTTTGAGGTGAAGTGGTATAACTTAATATAAAATATAATTATAAACATTTACATGTATATATTGATTGTTAGGTTAATAAAAAATAATGTTTCCTTAATTTGTTTTTAAACATCAATGGTGCACTATATTTCTTTTCCTTCTGTTTTGGCTTCCATTTCATTTTGAAGTTAAAAGTCCCCTTGACAGTCTCATTTCATGTCTCTGATATCCTACCATTACATTCTCGGTCCATCTTCCCACACCCATGGCCTTATTAGAACTGTCTGTTTTACTTCCCTGGTATGGTTACTTTAGACTATGTGCTCACATCTGAATATTTGAAGGAAGAAACTTTAGATGAGACAGAACCTGTGACATTTGTCTTTCTGAATCTGGGCTAATACCACATATAAAGTCAACTGGCAGATAACACTTAACATGAGAGAAGAAATTTGAAGTATTACTGAATGAATAAATTTTTATGCAATACACACACACACATATGTGCATGCAAGCACACACATGTATATATATGTATATATACATATATGTATATGAATATAAATGAATATGAGTATATATATATAAGTGACTAGTTAGATGAATTGAGAAATACATTAGAAGCAGTTTTATAATATGATCATAGCATTTTAGACAACCACGACTAATGAACCAGTCTTAATGTTAATCAACAAGTTGAACTACAGTTGGTATTGTATATTTAATACTGTTATTAATAGTTACCAGTTACTGATTTATTCACACAGTGCTTTTATTCACATATACTCAATTGTTTTAATTTTTCAGTTATGTAAGCTCCTTAGAAATTTATTGGGTACTGTGAATTGTTTCAATTCATTCATGTGTTGCAAAATATTCAACAGAGTGAATTTATCTTAAATGCCTACCCTTTTTACAGTCCTGGGGATCATACCCAATAGACCTTAAAAATGCCTTACTATTAAGCAACATCCCAAGCTTTAATACAGATTTCTTTATAAAGAAGTATTAAGCTCTCTTATAGTGTTTGGAAACATAAAATATATAGTTCATTATATCTAATTGTTAAACTGTGTAATAATACACTAGCAATTCTAGAAATATCTTAATTTAGGAGGACTGGTTAACCTTTCCCCATTTTCCCCCATTTTCCTCATATTGTCCCAGGCACTTTTTTTTTTTATTACATATTTTCCTCAATTACATTTCCAATGCTATCCCAAAAGTCCCCCATACCGCCCCCCACTTCCCTACCCTCCCATTCCCATTCTTTTGGCCCTGGCATTCCCCTATATTGGGGCATATAAAGTTTGCAAGTCCAATGGGCCTCTCTTTCCAGTGATGGCCGACTAGGCCATCTTTCGATACATATGCAGCTAGAGACAAGAGCTCCAGGGTACTGGTTAGTTCATCATGTTGTTCCAACTATAGGGTTGCAGATCCCTTTAGCTCCTTGGGTACTTTCTCTAGCTTCTCCATTGGGAGCCCTGTGATATATCCAATAGCTGACTGTGAGCATCCACTCCTGTGTTTGCTAGGCCCCTGCATAGTCTCACAAGAGACAGCTATCTTTGGGTCCTCTCAGCAAAATCTTGCTAGTGTATGCAATGGTGTCAGCGTTTGCATACACTAGCAAGATTTTGCTGAAAGGTCCCAGGCACTTGTAACAAACCTCTTATTCATAATTTCTAAGTGATTATAATGATTGGAACAAACTATTCTCAAGAATACACATGGTCTGTATATACATGAAAAAATGTGCAAATTCCTTAGCTAAATATGAAATATATATTAAAACTACAGACATTGTATCTCACTGTAACTAGATGGTTACTGTCAAGAAAGCAAACTATAAGCATTGCAACAATACAAGGAAAAGAGGCCCATTGCATTGATGATGAAAAAATATTTTTAAAGCAGTTGTTACAACAATTAGGGTGAAAGTTACACACACACACAGAAAGAGAGAGAGAGAGAGAGAGAGAGAGAGAGAGAGAGAGAGAGAGAGAGAGAGAGATACACACACAGACAGACACACAGACACACACAGAGAGACAGAGACAGAGAGAGACAGGGGAATTTTAATCCATCAACATGGATGTTCTGGCAAGGGATCACATCTAAAGAATTATGTGATCTGGCTGGAATGACACATCTTTAATTCTCTGGCTGGAATACAGACTTACCCCAATCCCTAACAACATGTAAAATTAAGTTTGTAGAAAGAGTTAGACATGTTTGAAAGTGACATCTAATTGAGTAGAGAGTGAAACAAATAGGAGAGACAGAGAGACACAGACAATGAGAGAAAAGAGTCAGAGAGACAGAAAGAGGAGAGACAGAAACACAAACACACACACACACACACACACACACACAGAGAGAGAGAGAGAGAGAGAGAGAGAGAGAGAGAGAGAGAGAGAGAGAGAGAGAGAGAGAGAGAGAGAGAGAGAGGAGAGAGAGAGAATTTTACCAGGTCAGTTATAGAGACAGGAGGCAGGTGAAAACAGAAGGAGCCAGAGAACAAAAAGGAACCAGAAGACTAGAGAAGATTGCCAGAATTAGTATGAGGCCAAGCAGAAAAATTCAGTCTGAAGGCAAAAGAAGCCAGTAAAATCATTCAGACTGGAGAAGAGTTTGAGCCAGAAAACTGAGTTGAACCAGGAAGATGGAGTTCAAAATAATCGAGAAAAGGTAAGTTTTTCATCAGTAAGTCCCTAGGATGACAAATGAATCTGATATATAAAAGTTACTTTCATACACACACACAAACACACACACACACACAAACACAGAACTAACTAAATAATAATAAAAGGGAAAATGACAGATACGATTTCAACATGGTAGTCCTTGTTATTATCCACAAGATTTAATGTAAACAGAAAATAAAGATATCTGTAAGTACAACCTTATTTTTATTACAATGATCAGGATATGCTATCAACCTATTTTCTAACCAAGGATGAGCAGATAGAGAATATATGTAATATATATATATGATATATGGAGTATTATCTGGCCATTTAAAAATCATTAAATTATATCATTTTTTTATATGAACTTATTTTAAGCAAAATACATGAGGCTCATAAAGAAAAACTAAATGTACTCTATTACATATTGAATTCAGATATTTTAAAATGTTTTATCTACTTTTATTTTCAGAAAATTTGTATTTTGCCTATTTATATTTATGTATTGTGTGTGTGCAATGTTCTAATTGGCCAGCCAAAAAGGGTGCTGTATTCCCTAGAATTTGAATTGTAGATAATCATTAGCTATCATGTGGTACTGGAAACTGTCCTCTGAAAGACTGTCTAATGCTTTCAAATTCTTGGCCATCTCTTCAAGGGAAAAATTATAATAAATAACTACTACTACTACTACTACCACCACTACTAACCACTACCACTACCACTACCACTACTACTTCTACTACTAAGACATTACTATAAAAAAGGGATTATTTGTCAAAATGGGTATCATCCTTAGAATGGAACAGGACAAGAATATGTATGTACTAGTTTTTTTTTTTTTTTTTTTTTGTCCACAATTCATTGTTGTAGTTACTTGATACATCATTCACACATTCTGCACTCTGTATGTCTCCTCCGATTATGTTTTAAAAGACTATATTCAACTGTTATTCATTACAGTTATAGGAATTCTGTATAGAAAAGAATAAAATACATCCTTAGATATACACTTGCAAATATTTTTCCTATATATGATATTACATTTTTTTTTAAAAACAGTTTAACTTCTGAAGTGCTCTAATTTTCCAAATTATTCATTTTATATTATCTTTCTTGCATCCAACATAAACTACCTTCAAATGTATAACAAGCTACAATAAAATAACACAGAAAAAATTATGGTAAAAATAGTAATCTCCTTAATTTTGGAATCATGACATTTATACATATTTACTGTTGCTCTCCTAGGGCATATTTGATACTCTAGACAGTAGAATACCTTATGAAAATGTTTGTAGACTATATAGTAAGACAAACAATGTCTTATTGTGCAAACATTTTTGTCTACTCTGAAAAAGTGTTAAAAATCTTGGTAAAATTTAGTACCTCTAATAAATCACAACAGCAAAGTAAGAAATATGCAAGGTCAATATAAAACCATCAGCTCTATTTCCATGGACCATTAATTAAAAATTAGAAATTACCTTTGAAGATTAACATTCAACTACATGGAGATTGTTTCATTGAAATGTTTCACAGTACATAAAAGTGGTTGGTCTTTTACCTGATGATGCAAGATTGATTTTCAGAGCCCACATATTAGATGGTAAACACTGTGTTACATAAATTGCTATCTGAACTGACCATAAACACTAAAGAACATGACCCACTCTCCATAGAAATATCAATTAATAAATTAAAATAAATATGTACTCATGTATAATGCATATAGGTTTGCTATTAGTAAAATGGATGTATAGGTGCTGTGTACCAAAGACTGTAAAGCATTGCAATAGTACATAAATTCTAAGTGAATTCAGAGCTATATTGTGTGGGTTAGAACCGATTGGCTAGGTTGCTATTTTCAGAAACTTATCTAATGATCTTAACTAGCAAAGGAATTTCTTATAGAAATGCTTAAACACAATATAAATATATAAGAGAAATTTCAAACCAATATTCAAATGGTCAAAGTCTCAAAAAGAACAAAGCTGTATTTCATAAACAATTTAACTTTAGGACACTTTTAGTGCCAAAATAATGAATATTCATGTAGTGTTGCAGTGATGGGATTATAGTATATGCCAAGCAAACAGCCTAAAAATAGATCTTTACCATGAAGATAAAGTAATTGCTTGGACACATAAAAGGGCAATTCAATGTTGAAAGCACATTCTTTTCATCAGTCAGACATTCACAAAGGGTAAAAAAACAAAACAAAAGAAAACAAAAACCAAACACTTCAGTATATGTCTTATAAAATAGTTAATAATATTTTCCCAAACTGAAGATGGTAGGATATTACCATCATGTATTACAAAAGCTGAGGCAGGAAGATAATGAATGTGAGTCTGGCCAATGTTATATAGACAGACTCTGGGTCTTGAAACAAACAATAAAAACAATTTGAAATGGTCACAGATTAGAATATAAATCATATACTCTAATAGATTTTTTTAATATCATAATGAGAATTTCAATGATTTGAGTTGGGAAACTTTCTTAAGTTTGGTAATCTTGCAAGCTAAACCAAAACACTCATCATGAGTAAGTCGTGTTTCTCCATCATGATTTGGTCATGAGGTCATTTTTATAATAAGGTGCCTGTCTTAAAAAAAAAAAACTTCTGGCAGCACAGAAGCAAAGCACTATATCTTAATATAGATATTAAAGTCAGTGTACAGAATCATACTCACAGATATCTAAACCCATCTATAAATAATCCCTCCAGTCATCCATAACACGTACTTTGAAGCATATTGCATCACAGTAAGTTCAGCACAGTGAGGCTATATCTTCATGGAGAACAGATGCCGCGCAGGCAATGTTTACTTGGCGGCTCAAAATAAGAGTAAGGGTACTGAATTCAATGTTTCAATATTTATTTTGTCCTCTCAGACATTATTTTCTGTCCTCTTTGCCAGACGGTGATAATTAAACTTGAATGTGGTAAATACATAAATGATCCTCCTAGCCAGTTTGTGTCTCATTACATAAAACTTTGAGATATTATGTTCTTAATATTTAAGGGGAATTCTCATAAATTCCCTAGATTCAAGTGAATCTGCTGCTCTGAGTTACTTCTGATCTTCAGAAAAATGACAATATTTATTTGTAGAGAATAAATTTATAACAAATTCGAGGTGAAAATATGAGTTCTATAGAATAATTTTGAGAGATTTTTATTGAATTTTTTTCTTGGAAATTTATTAATCACACTGCCAAATTTGAAATTCAATGCAATTCTATATCAAAATGGAAAATGTATAACTTTATATAGCTCAGTCTTATAAAACTTACTTGACTTTTGAAGACTTGGGGGAAGGCCATAATATTTAAAGTATTTTATTTCAAGATTAAATGAAATCTATAATAATGAAAACCATGAAGAACTGCCATGAAATAGTAATATAGGTAAATGAAGGCAAGTAGAAGCTGAAATTGACATATGGATATAAAATTTAATTTCTGACAAAACTCACCTAGGTGAGTTATTGGAAAACATGGTCTGGATGACTTTAAAAAATAAACCTCATCCCTTACTTCACACTGTGTAAAAATGGCCTTGAAATAGATCAAAGTTAGAATCATAGAAGCTAAAAATAACAGAAATAGGTTGGCACTTCACTGGGACTAAAGCTAGAGGTGCTGACTGCAAAGAGAACTAAGGAAATATTGTGAAAAATGCACATGTTGAATGGTCTGGCTATTGTGGTTTCTTTATAGTAGATATATGTCAATATCTAATTACATAAAGTCTTTTATATGTGTTTATATTTGTACATATGATTGTATAACTGATAAATTGATTTAAAAACAGGCAGCATATATTTTTATCCATTAAAACTTGTGTAAATTCACATTAGTATTTACTAGCAAAGGATTTTAAAAAGCTACAAACAAACATGACTGGTTCGAAAGTTGCAAGTAAACAGAGATGGTCTTGTGGGGAGTAAGCTCAGAATCTGTACATGGTTTTACCACAGAGTATCTTATATGAGTAAATGGTATTTCATGGAATTTTTATATGATCATATTTTATTTCTCCAATCATTTAGCAACTGCCTTATATGAATAAGATTTTCATTTATTTGACTAAATCCCCTTTTAATTGCTATCAAATTCCATTCACATTTGCAGTATTAATATGTGCTTAGATCCAGTCTTTCCAATTAGTGTGTCTGAGAAATATTCTCTGTCTAAATTCACACACAGCATGGTTGCTGAATCCTGCCTAGCTCCAGAGTATAGCTCCTTGTCAGCACAACTTTGACCTAACAGCTTACCAAGATCTCAGCAGAGTCAAATTCCGCTCCTGTTCAGCTTTTCAATCATGCCCTCACTAACCCTGGCCAATGTGACCCAATTTTTTCTTTACAGCATTATGGAATTTTGAGCCATGATTTTTCCACTTCAACTAGTATTGAGTGTCAGATAAAGTTTTCAAGGGATCACTACAAACAATTTTATTTAGCTTATGAAAGTTCAAGAGTCACGAGGTGATTTCTCACTCTACTGAATCTGGTCTTAGTCAGCCTTAAAGAGTCAGCAGAAGAACAGAGTAGAATTTCCTTGTTAAAAATTATTTCTCTTGCTGAAGTCCAAGAAAAAAAAAAGAGAAAGAACTTAAATTAAAGGCACATTTGTGAGTCTGAAAGAATGTCTGTAAGAAAGGATTCCATTATTTCCCACTGTAGTTATCTATTATAGTTAAAGTCCAATAGTATATTTCTAGGAGTAATGTAATATGGAAATCACACAAAGTAACTTTAAAATAATTCATAACACATTCTGTTAAAAGAAGTATCTCAAAGAATATTTTCTATATGTTCCCATGGAAACAAATGTACCTGCACAAAAATGCCATATCCATTATTTCTCAATAAAATGCCTTTGATTTATATTAGATTGGCTCAGTAGCAAAGGAAGTTGGGAATTCTAAAATTCAAAAATAGCTAAAAATTACAATTATAAGAAAGAGAAACTACTATTTTTTTCTGATTGCTTTAAATCCTAATCATCATCATTCGATGTAGTATTACAATCTAAATTTAAAGAAATCTGCTTACATTCTGATAATGATGTCATGAAACATTTCTCAAAAGAATATATCGATAAGCAATGTTTTATATAAACTACCTTTTCTTTGTCACTACACAATTAATTAATTGGAGAGCAATAGAAATATTTTGAAATATAACACACATATATTTTTGGAATGCAATCTTGGAGCTAATCACTCATATAAGATTTGTAAATGAATTTGACCTGTGGAGTTTTGTATTGCTCAGAAAGCTCAGCTGTGAATTGAGTAATGGTTTCTGACACACTGAAGAGAATGTTTCAAAGTATTATTTTATTTTATTATTTATTTATTTATTTATTTATTTATTTATTTATTTATTTTGGTTTTTCAAGACAAGGTTTCTCTGTATAGCTCTGGCTGTCCTGGAACTCACTTCGTAGACCAGGCCGGCCTCAAACTCAGAAATCTGCCTGCCTCTGCCTCCCAAGAGCTGGGATTAATGGCATGCGCCACCAGGCTTGGCTCAAAGTATTATTTTAAAATTCATTGGCAGGCTTAAATAACCTTTATTGAACTAAAACAACAGCAACAACAACAACAAATTCTTTCCCTAGAAATTCCTTAAAATCTACAAGAATCTAAAAATATCCTTATGTTAGTAAAAGGATATGTCACAAGTAAGCAAAAAAGGTTACTTACTTAACTAATTTATACATTTTACAACAATGATTTTATGCTACATCTTTGTGTTTTTTATGCTTTAACTATAATTCTATGTTTTACCCATATAAAAATGAAATTTATGAGGAAAAATATCAGGATGGAAATTTAAAAAGATTCTTCTAATACTTTTTCTCTTCCTCACCATTTACTTTTATTTATTTTTTAAGATTTATTTTTATTGAACTCCAGCAGAAGCCCACCTGTCTACCAGAGGTCACACTGTGATTGAAGCCCTTGGTAAGACTAGCCCATAGACATCCAATACTTCTTCAGAGTCAGCATAGTTTTAATAAAAGGATATAGTTTTCTCAGAAGCACTCCTTCCATATTCTGGCTCACAACTGCAGCACAAGGTCTATGCTGTACAGGAAACCTCACAAATATCTAGAATCTCAAAGACCAATTCTATACCCAGAACTTAAGATGACACACCAGTTCCCAGAACCCTAGAGGCACAACCAAAATCCCCAGAGGTTATACAGGCTGTCCAAAACCCAGCAGAGACTTCGGACTGTACTTGAGGACTCTTTTGTCACCAATTAACCAGAACTTCAGGCCAGAAAACCAGAAAAGTAACACAAACCAAAAGAATAAACATCCTCAAAAAAGAGTAGGACCTCATAGAAGCAGGGGAGGGGGATATGATGGGGCATTCCAGAGGGTAAACAGGGAGAGGGGATATTTGAAATGTAAATACATAAAATATCCAATAATAAATAGATAAATAAGTAAATATGTATATGAAAATTTAAAAAAAAATTATAAACTCAGAGACTGACAGCTAAACCTATAGTTTACTCCAATTCAAGATAAATGCCTAAACACCTGTGTGAGAACACAAAAAAACAATAGCCAGGGAAATATGTCATCATAATAGTCTAGATATTCTACTACAGAAACCCATAAATATTCCAACACAGCTGAAGCACACACACACACACACACACACACACACACACATACACACACACACACGAACACTACTATCAGCACCAAAATAATAGGAATTAACAATCATTGCTCATTTATTAATATCTCCAATATCAAACAACCCAATATCCCAATAAAAAGACACAGGCTTACAGAATGGGTGAAAAAACAGGATTCATCCTTCTTTAGCATATAAACACATACCTCAGCATCTACGTAAACATTACCTCACAGTAAAGAGTTAGACAATTTTTTTATAGGTAAATGGGCATAAGGTCCAAGCTGGTATAGCAATTCTAATATCCAACAAAATGGATTTCCAACCAAAATTAATCAAAAGAGATGCCAAAAAGTACTTCATGTACATCAGAGAATAATCTACCAAAATGACTTCTCAACTTTGAACATTTATGTCCCTAATGCATAGGTACCCACATTTGTTACAATCATTTCTAAACCTTAAGTCACACATAGAACCTCACAAATTAATAGCAGGATAATTCAACATTCCACTCTCAACAATGGACTGGTCATCTAGAGAAAACTTAAACAGAGAAATAATGGAAGCAATAGAACTTATGACATTAATGGACCTAATAGATATTTACAGAACACTTAATCCAAAACAAAAGAATATACCTTCTTCTCAGCACCTTTTCAAAATTTCTCCCTGTGTCCTATCAGGTCATCACAAATTAAAGCTACATTTCAGAAACAACAGAAAGCTTACAAACTCATGGAAACTGAACAACTCTCCACTGAATGAGTAGTCAGTCAAGGGAGACATATAGATAGATAGATAGATAGATAGATAGATAGATAGATAGATAGATAGATAGACAGACAGACAGACAGACAGACAGAGAGAGAGAGAGAGAGAGAGAGAGAGAGAGAGAGAGATAGATAGATAGATAGATAAAGCTAAAGACTCCGTGAGCAACCTGCTAACCCAGGGAGAGCTTCAATCTCCCACCATCTTTCTGCCTACCTTCATCAGATATGCTAAATTGGAACCACCTAAGTAAGGTTCCTTTCCCCACTTATCTTTCCTATTGCTGAGTCCATTGGGGTAAGCAGAGTTGCTCTGAGCAGCCTGCTATCCCAGGAAGACCTCAATTCTTCTGCCATGCTTCTCCCATCTTCATCATACCTACTGAGCCAGAACCATACAGAACAACACAGCTGGAAACATGCAACCTATAATAGGCCTGCCATACCAGGACCATCAAGCTTAACCCCCATCCCAGTACCTTCTACAACAGGAATATGCAGGGACCAAAGCCATCCAGAGAGCTAAAGGTCCTCCAAAGAACACAATCAAAAAAAGTCAGGGCAATGTGACAACTTCAGAGAATAGCTACCTTTCTACAGCAAGTCATGGATATCATAACAGAACTGTAACACAAGAAAATGACCTTTAATCCAATCTTAAAACATGATAGAGGCCTTTTAAGAGGAAATGAATAAATTCCTCTAAGTAATACAGGAAAATACAGTCAAATAGGTATAAGCCAATGAGGAGGTAATATATTTCCCTTGAAGATATATGAGAAAATATAATAAAACAAGAGAACAAAAATAAATAAAATGATGGAAGACCTGAAACTGGACATAGGAACTATAACAAAAACACAGACTCATAGATCCCAAAGATCAAAAACCTAGGGTAAAGAACAGGAACAACATAGGCAGGATACAGGAGATGGAAGAGAGAATTTAAGGTAGAAAATTCAAGACATCTGGGATACCATGAAAAAAAAATCTATCAAAGAATAATAGGAAAAGAAGAAAATGATGAGTCCCGGCAGCAAGGACCAGAAAATATTTTCAACAGAATCATAGAAGAAAACCTTCCACCTAAAGAAAGAGATGTGTAAATACAGACGGGAAGTTTATAGAACACCAATTAGACTGAGCCAGAAACAAAAATTAAAACACAAAATCTACAGGAGAAAGAAAGAATATTCAAAGCATCAAAAGATAAAGGGAAGACAACTTATAAAGGTAGACCTACCAGAATCATACCTGACTCCTCAGAGACTATAAAAACTAAAAGTACCTGGACAGATTTATTGCAAACTCTAACAGACACACACACACACACACATGCCAACCTGTACTAGTATAGCAAGAAAACCACTCAATCATCATAGACAAAGGAACCAAGATATTTTATGACAAATCCAAATTCAAACAGTATTTGTCCACAAAGCTAACCCTAACGAAAACACTAGAAGGAAAATTTCAACCCAAGGATGATAATTACATCCATGAAAACACAGGAAAAGTAATCCAGTACGAGGAAAAACAAGGGAAGCACACATAAACACACTAACATGACCAACATCAAAATAATAGAAAATAACAATCACTGATTATTAGTATCTCTCAATCTCAATGGACTCAATTCCCCAATTAGAAAGAAACATTCTAACAGAATGGTTATGAAAACAGGATCCATCATTCTGCTGCATACAAGAAACACACCTCAACACTAAAGATAGACATTATCTTAGAGTAAGGAGTTGGACAAAGGTTTTCCAAGCAAATATACCCAAGAAGCAAGTTGTAGAGGTCATTGTAATATCTAATAAAATAGACTTTTAACCAAAAATAATCAAAAGAGACAGGGAATGACACTTTATATTCCTCAAAGGAAATGACTACCAAGATGAACTCTGAATTCTGAACTTCTATGCCGCAAACACAATGTTTCCCACATTTGAAAAATAAATATTGCTTAAGCTTAAATTGCACATGAAACCTCTCACATTAATAGTAGGAGACTTCATCATCCCCCTCTCACAAATGGATATGTCATTCAGACAAAAACTAAACAGAGAAATAATGAAACTAACAGACATTATGAATGAAATGCATCAAAAACATATCTATAGAATATTTTACCCACAGAAGAATATAGCTTCTTCTCTGCACCTCATGGATCCTATAGTCTTTGACCATATAGTCATTCACGAAGCAAGCCTCAACAGTTATCTCAGACTATCTTGGATTATAGCTGGCCTTCAACAACAAGAGACATACCAGAAAGCCCACAAACTCATGAAAGTTGAATAGCTATCTACTTAAAGGTCTCTGGATCAGAGAAGAAATGAATACTTTCTAGAAT
Source organism: Mus caroli (assembly GCF_978045245.1). Taxonomy (NCBI): domain Eukaryota; kingdom Metazoa; phylum Chordata; class Mammalia; order Rodentia; family Muridae; genus Mus; species Mus caroli. Next base: position 87,645,541 of record NW_028227267.1, on the reverse strand, counting down.
GCAATGAAAATGAAGGGACAACAACCTAAATTTATGGGACATAATGAATGCAGTGTTATGATGAAAGTTAAGAGCACTAAGTGCCTTCATGATGAAATTAGAAAGTTCTCACAACAGCAACTTAAAAGTGCATCTGGAAGCTCTAGAACAACAACAACAACAAAAAAATTCAAGTATACACAAGAGTACTAGGCAGCAGAAAATAATCTAAATCAAAGATGAAGTCAGTCAGTTATAAAGAATACAAAGGATCAATGAAACTGAGAGCTGGTTCTTTGAGAAAAACAATAAGATAGAAAAATCCTTAGCCAATCTAACCAAATGACAGAGAGACAGTATACAAATAAATGAAATCAAAAAGGAAAAGGAAAAGGGAGAGATAACAGCAGATACTGAAAAAAACTCAAAGAATCATTAAGTCTTACTTCAAAAATCCTATACCCCACAAAATTGGATGATGTTTCTAGACAGATATCATTTACCAAAGTTAAATCAAGTCCAGGAAAACTATTTAAGTAGCCTTAGAACCCCTAAAGAAATAGAATCAGTCATTAAAAATCTCCCACCAAAAAGTGCCCAGGGCCAGATAATTTTAGGGCAGAATTCTAATAGACTGTCAAAGTAGAACTTGCCAATATTCCTCAAACTATTCCACAAAATAGAGACAGAAGGAACACTGCCAAACTCATTCTATGAAGCTACATTCACACTGATACTTAACCATACAAAAACCCAGCAAAGAACCAGTTTCCTTTATGAACATTGATGCAAAGAAACTAAATAAAATGTTCACAAACTGAATGCTGGAATGCATCAAAACCATAATCTATCTAATGTTTGGATAGTTCAAGTAAGAAAATCCGTTAATGCAATCCACCATATAAAAAGAAAAGAATCATATGATCATCTATGCTGAAAAAGACTTTGAAAGAATCCAACACCACTTAATGTTAAGAGTATTAGATCAGTGATAAAAGGTACATACACAGACATAAGCAAAGCAATATACAGCAAGCCAATAGCTAACATCAAGCTAAAGAGAGATGTTTAAAGTAATCCCACTAAAATCATGGAAAAGACATAGCTGCTTACTCTCTTCCTATCTATTAAATGTAGCTCTTGAAGTTCTAGCCAGAGCAATAAGACAACTAAAGGAGATCAACTTGGAAAGGAAGAAGTCAAAGTATCACTGTTTACAGATGATATGATAGTACATATAAGCAACCCCAAATATTCTACCGGAAAACTTCTCCATCTAATCAACAGCTTCAGCAAAATGGCTGGATAAAAAAGTAATTTTAAAGAAGTCATCATCCCTCTTTTACAAAAATGATTAACCTTCCAAGAAAGAAATTAGGGAAACAACACTCTTTACAATAGCCACTAATCGCATGAAATATTTTGGTATAATTCTGACCAAATATGTGAATGATCTGTATGACAAGAATTTCAAGTCTCTGAAGAAAAAAAATTGAAGAAGATATCTGAAGCTCGAAAGATCTCCCTTGCTCAAGGAGAGGTAGGTATAACATAGTGAAAATGGCCACCTTACCAAAAGCAATCTACAGATTCTATGCAATCCCTATCAAAATTTCAACAAAATTTTTGATAGATCTTGAAAAAGCAATTCGCAACCTCATACTGGAAAATAATAAAACTAAAAAAGCTAAAACAATCCTGAACAATAAAAACAAAACAAAACAAAAAATCAAAAAACACACGACTTGAAGCTATACTATTGAGTACTAATGATAAAAACTGTATGGTATTAGTACATAAAGAGGCACATTATCAATGGAATATAATCAAAGACCCAGAAATAAACCTATACCCATACGGGTACTTGAGTTTTGATAAACAAGCCAAAGTACAGTGGAAAAAGAAGGCATAATCAACAAATGGTACTGCTCTAACTGGATATCTTCATGAGGTATAAAAATATATCCACTCTGCAAAAAAGTCAAGTCTAAGTGGATCAAGGATCTCAACATAAAACTGAATTCACTAAATCCCTTTGAAGAGAAAGTGAGAAATAATATTGAACTCATTGATTTAGGAGAAATTTTTCTGAATAGAATTCCCAATGGCTCAGGATCTAAGATCAACAATCAATAAATGGGATCTCATGACACTGTGGATCTTCTGTAAGGCCAAGGACACTGTCCATAAGATAAAATAGCAGTCTACAGACTGGGAAAGAAACTTCTCCAAACTTAAATACACCAAAATGTATAAACAACACCTGAATTTAAACACCCACAACCCTAATAACACAGTTAAACATTGGGGCACAGAGCTAAACAGAGAATTATCAACAGAGGAATCCTGAATAACTGAGAAACCATTAAATAAATGTTCAAATTCCTTAGTCATCTAAGAGTCCATCTTGTACCAGTCAGAATGTCAAAGATCAAAACCTCAAGTGATAGAACATTCCGGAGAGGATGTGCAGCAAAGAGCACACTCCTCTATTGTTGCTGCTGGGAATGCAAACTTGTACAGAGACTTTGGAAAACAAATATCAGTTTCTCAGAAATTTGTGAATAGTTCTACTTCATGACCAAGTTATGGTACTCCTGGGTCAAAAGATGTTCTACTATCCCACAAAGACACTTGCTCAACTATGTTAATAGCAGTTTTATTTGCAGTAGCCTGAAACTGGAAGCAACCTAGATAAAGAAAACATGGTACATCTATACAATTGAAACTATTCTGCAACGAAAACCAAAGACATCATGGATTTTGCAGGCAAATAGAGGGACATTGAGAATATCGTCCTGAGTGAAGTAACCCAATTCCAAAAATACATACACAGTATGTCCTCAATTATAAGTAGATATTTTCCATAAAAAAGAGGCTGCCATGGTCTACTCCACAGACCCAAGGAGGCTGGACATGGAGCAGGGAACAAGCAATAATGCTTGATTTTTCTCTTGGAAATGGGAATGGAATGGTCATGGAAGGCATATGGAGGGAGGGAAAAGGGTGAGAGAGGGCGTCAGGAGGAGAGTGGGGTGGTTTGAGGTCAGGTGTGGGGAGAGGCGTGGGGATGGTCCAATAGCCGTGAGAATAAATAGAAACATGCACTGGTCGGGGAATAGGGCATCTTCAGGAATAGATGGATACTTGGGATAGGGGAAGTGCCAAGAATCACCAGGGATGTTTTTAGTTGTGACTCACAGCTTTGTGAATACAGAGCCTGGGAGAATGCCTTCTGTGGCCATGCAGAAACCCTGGTAGAGAAATAGGGACATCAGCCCACCCAGAAAACTTTCAACTGAAAACATCCTGTCTATATGAAACTTAGGGACTGGGTATGGAGTATAGACTTAGGGAATAGTCAACCAATAAGAAGCCCAACTTGAAACCCATCCCATGGACAAGCACCAGTGCTGGACACTATTAATGGTACTGTGTTATGCCTGCATGGTTATCCTATCATGGCTGTCCTCTGAGAGGATTCACCCACCAAATGACTCAAACATATGCAGATATTCAAAACCAAACAGTAGATGTAGCTTGGGCTATTTTTTAAATATATATATTAATACCATATATATATATATATATATATTTGGTTTGTTGAGACAGGATTTCTCTTTACAATCCTGGCTGTCCTGGAATTAACTCTGTAGACCAGGCTGGCCTCGAACTCAAAAATCCAAATCTGCCTGCCTCTGCCTCCCAAGTGTAGGAATGAAAAGCATGTGCCATCACTGCCCAGTGAGCTTGGTCAGTATGATGAAGAATAGGAGGAAGGATTACAGCCCGTAAGTAGATAGGAACTCCACAGAAAAACCAAGAGAATCAACTAAGCTGGAATGTTGGGGCTCTCAGACATTGAATCAGTAACCTAAGAACATATTTGAGTTGGGGAATTAGTCCCTGCACCTATATAGCATATGCGTATCTTGATCTTCATGTGGGTCCAGAACAACTGGAACAGGAATTATCCCAAAAGCTATTGCCTTTTTGTGGGATGTGTTTTTCTAGCTGCCTTGTATGGCCTTAGTGGGAGAGGATGTGCCTAGCTTTGCAGAAACTTGAAATGCCAAGGTAGGGGGAAACCTAGGGCAGGTCCACCTGCTCAAAAGAGAATGGAAGAGATGATGGAGGAAGGAATTTATGAGTGGGTGATGGTGGGGGGGCATGGCAGTGAAGGGAATATAGAATGAATTATCAATAAAGAAGAAAAACTATACACACACACACACACACACACACACACACACACACACACACAGAGTCATTCAAAGTGTTCCACTTCCTCCTGATCACCCTAAAAGCCCAGGGCCAGATGGTCTTAACTCAAAATTTTACCAGACTTTCATAAAAGAGCTAATAGTAATAATTCTCAAATTATTCCATAAAAATAGAAGTAGAAGGATTCTTGTCACATTCATTTTATGAAACTACATGTATCCTGAACTTAAACCACACAAAGATGCAATAAGAAAGAGAATTACAGACCAATTTACCTAATGAACATTGATGCATAAAAACTCAATAAAAATACTCACAAATTGAATCCCAGGACACATCAAAAAGATCATCAATCATGACCAAGTAGGCTACATAACTGTGATAAATGGATGGTTCAACATTAAAAAAAATTCTCAATGAAATCCACTACACAATCAAAATGGGAGGGGGGAACATGATTATCTTACTGCTGAAAAGGGATTTGACCATATCCAACATTCTTTCATGATAAAAGTCTTGGAGAGACCTGGGATACAAGGCACATACCTAAGTATAATAAAGGCATATTACATCAAGCCAATATCAAATGAAATGTCATTTACACTAAAATCAGGAAACAGACAAGGCTGTCTATTGTAGCCAAGCAAAACCTAATCAATAAGAGAACTAATGGAAAGGGGATGAGCATTGGAAAGGAAGAAGTATTGTTATTCATAGATGATAAGATAGTTTTCATAAGCAAACCCAAATGAATTTTCCAGGGAACTCCTACAGCTGAAAAACATATTCAGCAAAGTGGCTGAATTAAAAAAAAAAAGTAAAAGAAAAATAAAAGAACAAAAAATTCCACTATATAAAAACTATAAATGGGTCAAGAAAGAAATCAAGCAAACAATATCCTTTTAAATAGCCACAAATAATAGAATATTTTGGCATAACTAACAAAGTGAATTGAACACCTGGATGATAACAACTTCAACATTTAAAAAAAAATAATGAAGAGGTTATCAGAATATGAAAAAGCTCTCCCATGCCCATGGATCAGTTGAATTAACAGTAAAAATGGCCATCTTACTCAAACCAAACTACAGATTCAATGCAAACCCCATCAACATTCTAACACAGTTCAATCAAACTGAGTATGGGGACCCCAATGGAAGAGTTAGGGGAAGGACTGAAGGAGATGAAGGGATTTGCAACTCATAGGAAGAACAACAATATCAGCTAACCAGACCTCCCAGAGCTCCCAGGAACTAAACCACCAACCAAAGAGTACACATGGAGGAATTCATGGCTTCAGCTACCCAAGTAACAGAGAATGGCCTTGTAGGACATCAATGGGATGGGAGGCCCTTGCTCTTGTTGATGTTAGATGCCCCTGCAGAGGGGGATGCTAAGGTGTTGATTGGGGGGTGGGGCAGGACCCTCATAGCCGCAGGAGTAGGGGGATGGGTTGAGGGATTCACAGAGGGGAAACCAGGAAGGGGGACATTTGAAATGAAAATAGATAATATAATTAATAAAAAAAATCCAACACAATTCTTTAAAGACCTTGATAGAACAATACTCAACTTATTTTGAAAAACCAAAATCCCCATAATCCTGTATAATAAAATAACATCCAGAAATATCACCATCCATAATTTAAAGTTGTACTACATATGATTAGTAATAAAACCAGCATGGTATTTGCTTAAAAACAGATAGGTTGATCAATGGAATCTAATGAAAGCATCAGATGTAAATTCACACATCTATGGACACTGAATTTTTGATAAAGAAACAAAAATTATAAAATGGAAGAAGTAAAGCATATCAACAAATGTTTCAGATCTAACTGGATATTAGCCTACAAAAAATGGCAAATCAGTTCATATCTATCACTCTGAACAAACTCAAGTCCAACTGGATCAAAGGGCGCATCATAAAACTAGATACACTGAACTTGATAAAACAGAAACTAGGCGAGTGCCCTGAGCACACTGGCATGGGAGACAAAGTGTTCAGAACCCCAATAGAGCAGACAGGAATATCCATAATTAATAAATAGGTTCTCATGAAACTGAAAACATTCTGTAAGGCAAAGGACACTGTCAAAGGACAAAATGCCAACCTACAGAATGGGATAATATCTTCACCAACCTCACATCCAACAGAGGTTTGATGCCCCAAATACATAAGAACTACAAACTAGACAACAAACTAAATAATCCAGTTTAAAAATAGGATACAGAGCTAAACAGAGAATTCTCAACGGAGAAATATCAAATTGATGAGCAACTTTTAAAGAAATAATCGACATCTTTAGCCATTAGGGAAGGGCGAATCCAAGACTACATTCCTCTTTCTGTGTCCTGGTTCACTGAGATAGTGTCAAGTTTCTGCTACAACAGCTAACGTCTCTGTGTATCATCAAGCCCTCTCTGCCTTGCAGAATCTTATCACTCAGAACAAACCCAAAGCAAACTCTTTCTCTTTGAGGTACTTCCTATACGTTAGCTGGTCAGAGCAATGTCAAATTTGAGATACTTGTTTACTTAAGAGAATCATTTCTGCTTCTCTCACTGTAAAGCACATTAATACAATCCCTCTAGCTAAAAATGTTACAATTTCATTCCCTTTATGGTAACTAGTATTGGCATTTTCTTTCTCCCTTAATCAACTGAGTAATATATGGGTTGATTTAAAATTTTTGCTTTTATAAATAGAAAGGCAACAAACAAGGTAACACACATATGTTACTTCTCTTTTTCAGGTTTATACCCAGTAGTTGAATTATAGATTTCTGATCTTAGCATTCTGTTTTTTTTCGTTTGTACATTTCTTTGTTGGAAAAAAAAATTGGCTATACTCTTTGCTATAATGGCTGTAAAAATTTACACTCCAGCCAAAAGTCGTTTGTTTGTTTGTTTTTTTCTGTATCATTGCCAGTGTCTGTTGCTTCTCATCTTTTAACGATATATTTCTTAATGATGTAAGATAATATTCGAGTTTCTTTGTTTTGCATTTTTCTAATGATTCATGAAATTACACATCTTTTTCATATATTTCCTGCAATATTTTCTGCATATTTTGTTTATAAGTTTTGGAGAAGTCTCTGTTTATTTGTTTCATTTTTAAGTCAGATCATTTTTGACATTTATCTTTCTTATTTCCTGTGTATATAATAAGTGTTAACCCATTGATTAATGTTGTTAGAAGATGGGATGGAAAATGTCACCTATGTACTCATACATTTGAATAATTGTCTTTAGTGAATGGCATTGTTTTATGAATTGGTGGAAATCTAGAGAGAGCAGGCCTACACAGAGGAAGAATATATCTGAAGGATTGGCCTTGAGGTTCTCAGCCTGTTCTCACTTTCTGTCTTACTAGTAGTTATGTTCTGTGACCACATGACGAGAGAAGGAGTTACAAGCAGAGGACTACTCAGATTGCTATGCACTACCCAGGCTCAAGTAGGTAAATCACATATACATTTTCTGTCTTCAGTTATATTTTATCTGGCACAAGGTTACAAGCAACAAGAGAAGTATTTAATGTAGAATATTACTACCAAGTAATAGAATAATTGCCGTAAAGAAATACTCAATTAATTATAGGCACTGGGATCACACACACACACAAACGTACACATACATACATACATACATACATACATACATACATACATACGTATACACAGAGAGAGCAAACCCACTCACATACAGGTACAAACTAGCATAAAAATGCTATTTTATATTTCATATTAAGTCATTAATTAAAAAATATTAAATGAAATAAACCATCTTAAAGTTATGATTGTTACTTAATTACTCTTAGATAATGTATCTAAAAATGCCAAATTTATATATTTCTAAAAGAGAACTTTGGGTTGAAAAGCTTTAAGAGCATAGAAGTTAAATTTTATATAAAGGGTATGGTGTTTAAAAAGACAATAATCTAATCATATAACTCACATCAAGGCAAATATATTACTAAACTGTACTTATGTAGGTATGAATATGTATATGTATTTGTGTATATTATTATTATGATGACGGTCACAAATATTTGTTTTAATCATAATAAAAACAGAAGGAATGTACTTTAAATAATTTTAAGTATAATTTAGTTAATACCTTTTGTATCAGTGTAAGGAGGCAGTCATCCTATTAAAATTATATAAGTACTGACAGGAAAGAATGTTTTAAAAATACATAAGAAAAATAATATGCATATATATATATATACATATATATATATATATATACATATATATATATGTATATATATATACATATATACATATATATATATGTATATATATATATATATATATATATACTTTAAATTTTTTTCTTTAAGGTCCATAAAATACTTTTTCCTCTCACAATAAAGCTGCTACAAACTCCTTCACATACAGTATAGTTTCTATAACAATGTACCTACTTATAATATAATTCTTGAGATACAGAGCTGTAAAACTACCTATGGAAGTGGTACTTGTCCTCACAAGTCTAGTTGACTAGACTTCAATACTCCTAATGACATCTCTTAACAGGGTTACTAAGTGGCAGTGTTTAACTTTATGTGGACTTTCTAAAGACAATGGGAAATATGAAATATATTTGTATATCTCTGATGCTTAAAAAGAATGTGCCTATGTGCCCAAAAGATTGCTCCCAACAACCCATGTGTGTGTGTGTGTGTGTGTTCCAATAGATGACAATAGTCTTGTAATTAAAGCCTAAAACAGGAAAGCAGTAACGTTCACAAGTTTTCATAGTATACACATTACTCAAAAGGCAAAAGGTCTGGCATAGAGCATAGTTTGGATGCACATCCTAATTCTTTCAACACCATACCTACTTCAACTGGTTTCTTTATCTTCTATAATCATCATCAAGTCATGGCCCTTCCATCTCCTGTCTACCTACAAAGATCACAGCCTTCCAGGTATTGGTAAATGCAATCAACCTTGAATGGATTAAACCATCCCTTGGCTTACCCTCCTCTATGCTCTACTAATTCTCGTATTCTCCACTCTCATCTGATCCACAACCACCATAGAATCTTTCCCTCACAGCCCTCATGATATGTTTTATTGTTTGTTGCTTAGAAATTTGAGTAAAATATACTTTACTTTCCTAAGTCATTTTTGTGTTTCTTTGTATAGCCACACTTGACTATAAGGTAAAAGATATATAAATCCTTTACAGATAATTATGTACCATGAATTTCCTGTAAGTAGAAATAAACCCTCTGCAATACAATCAGGAGTCCTGCAATTGCCATCATAAGTAAGTTTATTTTCTCAGTAATATTAGATTTTCAAAGAAAATATACTCTGTTGTTGAAGGCAATGCAGTGACATCTTTTCAAGATCTGTGGTATCTATACAATGACCCTTGAGGAAAAGACACAACTAAAGCCAAACAACCGAACTTAACTGAGAAGAATGTGCGATGTCCCTGGGCCTCAATGACATCACTTTGCTTTTGGATTAATAGACCATCCAGTGTTCTCCTTAGGTAGGATAAAGCATATCCTGAGTGTTTAAGTCACTGTCAGTTGGGTTGTTTGTTACTTGCTGCTGAAGGGGTGCCATCTGGTCCTCATCATCATCCATCCATGGTGGTACCCAGGGACACATTCATCATCCTGTCCTGCTCTTAGTTGACAGTGCATATGGGTTGCCACTGAATCATTCTTCATTCCCATTCACATCGTCACCCTGGAGGAAATCATTCTGTTCTTGCTCTGGAAACTATATCAAATTATCTATGACTGTCTACTAAGATTTTTCATGGAGGAATTGATTTTTGTTTCCTTAAGTTCCTTTGCTTTCATCTCCTTAATCATCTAGTTCTATTTGAAGATCAAAATTAAAATGTGTGTGTGTGTGTGTGTGTTTAATTAGATAGTACTAAACTTGATGGGTGCTTTTTTCTTCCCTGTTCTTGATTCTGTGCACAGGAAAACCAAGACTTCATTCACAGAAACATGTCAACAATCAGGTTGATATGAATCTCCTCTTACCTTTTATTTTGATATTCATTTCCCCAGTGTTAAGGGTCATAGTATACAGTCTGTTTGTTCATAGTTTTTTCCAAAAAATTATTATTTTATTTCATCACATCTTTTATACTTTCCTCAAGGACTAATCATTTAAAATTCAAAAGTTACAGGAGACTGCTTTAAGCTATCATTTTTCCCTAGGGCCATGAGCACAGAGAATCTTATATTCCACTGAAATATGTATGAAACACAAAAGCTATCAAGATAAAACCATCAACACAATATAATCAAGACAATAGTTTTGTCTTATCCTGGTAAGCATAGATGTATGTTTATAAAATATAAATTTCACTGAAATATCCTATTGGCGTCAGTCCTAAGTGGGAGGATTAGAGAAAGGAGTTACTTCCAAATTGTTTCTCAAAACATATTAGAAATAAAAACTTTTTCTTTCTATTGCTGCTCATTTTCTAGACTATAGGGCATTGCACACTTATTAAGGGCTTAGCTATGGTGCAAATCACCATAAAATTTCTTAAGTTATGTTTTAGGAGACAAAATATATACCATAATCTACTGAAAAGACCAATTCTAGAGGTCTGTAAAGAAGCACTTATTCCTAATGGCTCTTTAACAATCGGCCCCCAAATCAGATAACTGGTATAATTGAAAGGAATGTAATTTCAAAGATGCATTAGTTAGAGGTGAGATTTAGTGGGTTTTTTGAAGATTAAAATTATCTCTTGGGAAAAGTGAGAGCACAGAAAATAAAAGGTCCTTTTGATATAATTGAGAGGGAAGAATCCTTTAATGAAAATAAGATTTTGAAAGACTCTCAAGTGCGATGTATATTAATATGAAAGAATGATTCCCTCTGGGAAAAATTGTCTGTTTTCTGGAAGCTTTGTTTTCATTCTGATGATATTGAAGCATGACCTACAAAATTATGCAAAGAAAGAAAAAAGTTTCAGTTAGTCAATGTTTATTTTTCTTCTCACTAGGAAGATTTAGGAAACTAAATGGCCTAGGTTCTAGAAACAGGTGAAAAAAAAAAGATTTCAATCACATTAAAATAAAAGGCAGAGAATCTAAAACAGAAACAAAAAATGCTATTGACTAAAGTAATTATAAAGTACATGTTTATTTTTATCTTAGGCATTTGTGGTTTGTTTCCTCATGTTTTGTGTCTGTTTCTAAAATTTTCCACACTGCATCATCGTTTGGATTTCTCCAAACTCCTTTATCTGTTTTAGGAATCATCTGAGTTATGTCTTGAGTTGAGATTAAGGGTGAGATCATGAGGAATATATCATAGATGCAATGAAGTGAAAAAATAGTACTGAACTGTGGCTAATAAGTAACTTGCAAACAATTGGTCTGTTTCACATGTTAGCTATTGGCCTATTGTATGTGAAAGCCATACAAGACAGGAGAACTCAGTTGTCCTGCATTAGTAGGGATAACTACATTAATTATGTGCTGCCAAATATAATGAGACATCTGTTTCACTGGTTTTGTACCTTATATTCTATACCATTTAGAAGAGAGCTAATGACACTTTGCTCATTTTCAAAAAAATTTTGAATTTGATTAAGAAATCTTTGACCTCATGAAAGTTTTCACAAAACAAAGCAAGGAAACTCCAGTCCTCACTTGTATTGTTCTAAACTATTCAGCTATGTTTGTTTCAAATATGTGCATCAGTAGGAATGGAGAATGGACAGTAGAAAAGTTCAGTTAGTCAAAAGAGGGCATAATGGTAATGAAAACAGCAACTTAGTGGATTCTGCTTACTAAGAAATGTTTCAGGGAACTGCTTTCATTACTTCCCTTGGAGTTTGAGTCAGGGTACCTATTAAAGAGGAGAACAAAAGTTCATATCTGATTTCTGAAGTTTCTGGAATTTTAAATACTCAGTATATTAATTACCCAATCTTAGTCTGAGACTGGGTACAAATAATCCTAAGGTAGTCCAATATTTAGTGCACATGAAAGCTATGTATTGGTGCAAAATGGAAAAAAACACTGCTCTAATCTGAAAGTAGGCAACTATCAAGACATAGAATATGAAGCATAAGATGAATTTGCTAAACGGCTACGAGGGAAGGGAGTTTCTATAGAATAAAACCACCACAGTAAGTCATAATCCAACACACACACACACACACACACACACACTCACACAGGCACACACACACTACTCATATTTATAGTTGGCATGTGCCTCTGTGCCTTCATAGGATTACAGCAACAATAAAAGTCACTTTGCAGCAAGTCAGGATAAAGTTGACATTGAGAATAACATATGATGAAAGTGGAAAAATAAATCCCTAATGACATAAATTTGGTTGATGTAATAAATAAACTTGTAAGTACTTGACTGCTCACAGGAATACGTGTTGTACAGTGCTTTGCATTTTGCATTTATATTTTTTTCTTTCATGTAAAGATCACTTTAAATATGTGTTTATTTCCTGCTTTTATTGCCTACTATTTTCTTATTAATATTGCTGAATATCAAGGGAAAGCATGAAAGATAAGCAGGAAACCTAGAGATATAGCAGATACTGTTCTAAGAATTAGTCCACTGAGAATTAGAGAATCTGTGGTAAAAAAAAAATCTTATTGTAGATATAAGGACATATTTCAGTTCCCTCTACAGGCTATCAAATCACAAACACAGTGACATTTTTATTAGCAATGGTCAAATAGCACTGTAACATAAATAAAATCCTGGTCTCAAAATGAAACCCATGAGTAAAATGCCATGTTATACTTATACTTCATGTTAACATATTTATAAATTGTACAGCTAAAATATATTTCTTAATTTACCTTCTCAAATTATTATTCTCAAATACTGATGAACAAATTATTTGTAAAAATATTATGTGATTTCTGTCACTTAAGAAATATAAAATACATAGGAAATATTCAATCCAATAAAAACAATAAATACCATGTAAAAGAATTAAACACATTCTCAATTTATTAATTCACCTTCCATACTACCTTTTCATAAAGGTCATAAATTTTTGCATGTATATTTCACTTTTAATAACACTTTCTTTATTTATTGTTTCTATTTTAAGATGTAAACGTCATAGCACTTAATACTATAAAGACAACAGAATAATTCTATCATTGCTGTTTCAAAAATCTGAGACAAAAAAATTACAGGGCTGTCTAAATGTCCCATAATATTCTAAAACAAAGAAAATATAAAAATTATGTATATGTGTTCTGTGTGTAAAAATTCAGATGGAGTGTTCTTGGGCAACCTTGAATAATAATCACAGTATCTCTGTTTAGTGCAGCATGCATATTAATTCCTCATAAACTGAATTTGAGATGCTCATCCATGAATCTACCAAACAATTTAAAATGTTCTCATACGTGTGTAAATGCCGTGGATTAATGCCTGTGTCTAATAATGGCACCTCACTTTTTTTTCTCCTTTGTTTAACATCTATCAAAAAATTACCAATTTCAGAATAATAAATATTTGAAGAAACAAGCCTTTAAGAATCACATGTGAGGGTAGTGTGATCACACCACCCTTGCAGTTGCCACCAGCTCTAAGAACATTCACACTCGAAAGGCTGTGTAAGTGCTCTTTTCTAAAGAAATGCAAGATTCTTTCCTTGCTCAAATGTCAGCTGTTTAGTGAAGTTTCTCCCTACCATCTAGAGGAGAGCAATTTGCTTTCAAAGGTAGATATTCTTGGGTTCCAGGCTGTGATTTTTCTTTTCCTCCTGGCATTCTAGCTTCTGACATACTCTATGCTTGAACACTCCATACTTAATGCCTTCCCTGTTTCTTACTTGACTTTTTCATCAAAGATAAAAGCTCAATGAAGACAATATTTACCATTAATGTCATATTACCAGATCAGGTATCTCAGCATGATACATAGTAGGCATTCAAAACATATGTGTTTGAAGAAAGTTTCTTTTTTTATTTTGTCCTAGTTGCTACTTATATTGAACGATAGCATAACATTTTATGTGTAAATATGAACTATTGAGAATCTGTCCCAATAGTAGCTTCATTGATAACCAGTAACATAAAATTATCACATGTTTTCTTTCTGATTTTACAGCTTGGTGATCCACAAAATTGTCTAGGATTTTTTTTCAATGTTGTTCTTAGTGGGTGCATGAATAAAGTTGTAGAAATTATAAGAAGGCAAGATATAACTATAGTTTTGCCAAAAGAAATGAATGCAAATAAAATGCAGTTCCCTCAGTGATTTACAAATATATTGTCACAGTAATGTGAAGATAAATGCCCACATTGCATAATGACTTGTTTTACAGTGGTTTTTTAAAATAGCATCAAACAAAGAAGCTGATCTCTTTAATGTCAGACTGCATCACATTATGCAGTATCAACCCAGAGAAATTCAACATAGCATACTATGACTTGTCTTGTTTATATAATATTCAGAGGTGTTTAATTTCTCAGATATGCAAGTTATTACTCTGTATTCTTAGCAAAAGAAAAGGGAGCTGTATCACTCTTCTAATACTAACTAAATGGGTTTACCAGTTTCCCTGTGCCAATCACAATGCTTATAACACTGTGTCTCTCTTAACCCAGACAGTGTTTTAGATGGTTATCAGAAACAACAATATAAACCTCTGCCTATGATGAAAAAGTCAGAGACACTTCCATTTGACATGGGCCACTGAATAGGAAGAATGCTTTTTTTTTAAGTAGGTATTTTCTTCATTTACATTTCAAATGCTATCACAAAAGTCCCCCAGACCACCCCCACTCCCCTACCCACTCACTCCCACTTCTTGGCCCTGGCGTTCCCCCATACTGAGCTATATAAAATTTGCAAGACCAAGGGGCTTCTGGAAGAATGCTTTTTAAGAAATATTAATTAATAAATTTTGATAGTTACTTTTACTAAAAGCTAATTATTTAGTTTGATCTCATCTAAGGACTCATTTAAATTTTTTTTTTTGAAAATAAAAGAACTTATAGAAGATAACACTTATTCCACTGAATTGAAAGCACTTTTAAGAGTTGTTTAAATATCTTCTTATTTTTAGAATGTAGGTAAAAACTATGTAATCATCAAGGCTTTGCAGTTGGTCTTTAGCATTTTACAACTTACTATATACTTTTCTACATTTTACCCATATTGGACTATGCTATTCTATACTAAAATTTCAGTCAAAGACTAAATTTATCATGATAGAAATTATACTCCTATTACTTACACAAGTACTTTACAATTACTGCACATATGAAAGTCACAATTTTTATCCATTCTAGTCCATTGTCATCACCCATGAAAGCTTTGTTCAGAAATGTATGTGTAGATTCTTTGTTATCATTATAATTCCAAAGAATCACAGACACCTCTGGCTCAGTAAATGCCCTCTAAATTCTATTTTTTAACATTTTAAACATTGTAAAATATCTTTTTAAACATGTTCTTAGTCTCAGACTTGATGATCTAAAACCCCAGCCTTTGAGAGCGAAAGGATGTAGATTTGGATAACATCATGGGCTCTAATGAGTTTGAGGAAAGCTTGGAATTCATGAGAGTCCAAGTGAATAAATCAGCAGACCAACAAATCAATGAATGAACAAATGAGAACAAACACATCACATGAATTCATAAATTAAAAACAAGCTTGTCCTTCCCACCTCCTCTCCTGCCCTCCTTTGTGAGCCAGTATTAAAACCGTTGTCTTACTATTCTATTATAGAACATCTTCTTTTCTTCAGCCTTTTGCAGCATCACTTTTTTTTAAAAAAAAAAGACCCAGCAAAGATCAATAAAAACACCTGCTGGAGCTTTTCTAGGTCCAGAATATGGTGTTTTATCAGGAAACTTATACATTGTATTAATGGTGCTTCCAAGAAACTAGAGCTTCAAACCTCAGTTAGACAAAAAATGCCGGTGTGTTTGTGTACTTGAAATGTTTGTGTATATATCACAGCCCATAATTTTCTACAACATGGCACACAGTAGAAACAATTAATTCTGCCTGATTATGTAATAAAACAACAGCAGTTCAATGAGGCATCTCTTTCATTGTGTGCATTTAAAAAAATCAGAAAATATGAAAAGAAAGTTGTAGAGGTTATCAGCATGTTTTATATATCTGTTTGTACATGTATTATACAAATGCAAACACACACACACACATATATATATATATATGTGTGTGTGTGTGTATGTGTGTGTATGTATATCTATATATGCATGAGTTTGCATTCATGTGTATGTTTTATATATATATATATATATATATATATATATATATATATATATACATATAACACTTATAGAAATGCTGAATATATTTGACATTCAGAAAAATATTTATCAGCTATTGTAACAAATATAAGTGTTTATTTGAATAAATATAGTAGACTGAGTATAGGACACATTTTAATGGTTTAAAGGTTTTCACATTAAATTTTTTTAAAATTATAAGCAAAAATTTAGAGTTAAACATAAACAATTTTCTGTGTACATTAATAAAGTTTCTTTCAACATAAAGTGTATTTGACATGAACATATTATAAAATATGTACCTATATCACTTAACAGACATACCCAATAAATAGAAACACACCTTTATTTAGTTCATTTTACAAGCAAAGCACAATACACACACACAACTGTACTTCATGAAAGTCAGTAATTTGCTTCACATTTTGATCTGGGTTGATATGGTGGGATGAAGTATTCTGTGAGTATCAATGTGAAAAAAGACAGAATCATGAAAGAGAGACTATATTCCTAGAATAAGAGGGAAACAATTACTAGAATCAAGCTAGAGAAGATACAGCATCAAATAGGATTTGCAATTCACAGCAAACATAGCCACAAAGAAATAAAATGGGGAAGAGAGGCAAGAAGGAGCATACAACTCAAATCATGGCTGCTATGCTTGCTTGAGGGAATCTGAAGCTACAAGCTCAAGATGAGCCAGGAAAATAGAAGATGTATCAAAAAAAAAATGGACCTCCAGTTGCTTGAACAAACAAACGTCCTTTCAAACTTTTAAGCCACTCAAGTATTTATTCTGAAAGCAATTTTTCACCAGTGGCTAAGTTTGGAGTAGAAATCCACTGCATAACAGCTTGGAGAACTCCAAAATGTCAACACAGAAGGGGTCCTATTGTTAAGGATTCAGTTCCTCTGGAGATAAGAAAACATGGAATAGTCACAGCTCAGTGGGGATCCTGCCAAAATGTTTAGATGAGAGATGGCCATAAGAGTCACCATATATATGAGAGAATTTGTGAAAACCAGCAAGAAATTGAGACAGCAGGGTGTTTAGATGGTGCAGAATCCAGTGGTCAGTAACATAATATTCTGTATTCAGGAAGGGATGGATACACAATGGTTACACATGTCAAAACACAGGTTAACTTCTGAGTTCTTTTACTATCTTTAATACATTGGAGATCTCAGTAGTCTATACATTTGCTCACTGTCCAACACCTTCAGAGGTATGCTTGAGTTTGGATATTTGCATGCCCTCATGAATAAACTTGAGCGTGCAGATAAGAGGGGAACATATCCTGTGTGTACACTCCTGAAAGAACATTGATGCTGGGGTCTGCCATGGCTAAACATAAAGAAATAATTATGGAATGAACATAAGCTTGTGAGTGAAGTATTTCCTTAAATGCAATTGCTTAGAATAATAATAATAATAATAATAATAATAATAATAATAATAATAATAATGTGTTTGCTCTAGTGATACATCTCAATGAAGATAGACCTTCATAAAAATACATAATTTTAGAATACTTCATATTTTGTTAAATGTATCTATTAATATTCATTCTGACTGTATACTTGACCTCTTATCATATAGCTTTTCATACAGCTTGTTTCATTTTAATACAGATTAAATTTTCTTTGTAATCAGATCACTCAACCCCAGGTAACGTGTAACCGAAACCATGTCCCTGAACCATAGTTGTATAAGACTGTATCTCATTGTTGTTGTAATCATGTGCTTAGAGAAGCCAAAATGTTGGAAGTAGACTTATAAAAAAAATAACACTAATAAACTCAGCAACCATTGGAAGTAAATTAATAATGTATATTTGCTATATTAAGTGGTTTTGGATCAGTTGAGATCAACACGGTGACATCGTAGTTTTTAAAACTGCATTAAACATCCCTGTAAGTTTTTATGTGTGTTCCATCTTGTGCTATTTAGTAAACAAGGATGAAAGCCTTTCATTAGGGAGAGATGGAAGATGAACTTTAAGGAAGCTATGCAAGTACAAGCACAGTGAGTTAAGAAATGCAGTCTGTGAAAAGAATGATTAACCATAATTGCAAAGCTTCTGAAACAAAAAGAAACTGTGAAAATAAAAGCATAAAATAAAAACTATAGCACTATTGAAGATCAAGAGATAGAGCAAAGAAAGATTCAAATTCTTGATCAAGTGAATGGAAGAGAATGTCTGTGTTTTCTTCCCTTAGTGCATGGATAGACACATTGATATGTGTGCATTTAAGTTAGTTTGTTGAGAAGAAACAGGAAAGTAAACATTTTTTAGCAACTACTCTTTATCCACAAGATACCTAGCAAATTCTAAGACTAAAACATTCAGAAAGATGCTTCCAGTCTAAAAATAAAGACTTTAAGTCAATTTTTGTGCTTTCCTTTGAAATCTTTTTCCTCTTACTTGGTGCTTTTTAATATAATTTACTTAATATTTAATTATTTTTACTATGTTTATGCTCCTGTTTGTCTCTCTGTCTCTTTTATGCCACCTGTGTGCAGGTCGTTGATGAGGTCAGAAAAATGCATGTGGTTTGCTGAAGCCATAGCAGGCAGCTTGATCTGGATGCTGAGAAGTGAACTTAGGAGCTATCTATGAAAAAGCAGGAAGTACTCTTTTTTTTTTTTTTCATTTCTTTTTGGTTAATCTTTCTCACATTCTAATTTCTTTAAGTATTTTTGTCTTTTTCCTTTTTTAAATCACCCTCCTTTGTGTTATTGTTTTATTTACATTTATTAATTTATTCCCATAATAATTTGCTATATCTTTTCTCTTCCTCATCTTTATTAGAGATGCAATTGCATTTATTTGGTTTTGACTATGTTTATATACGTTATTTGTTTTCTGTATCATTGTTAATGTTGTGGTTTATTTTCTTGTGGTATTAGGGATTGAACTCTTAAGCAATTAAGATGAAATCAGAAAATCTGTATTATAACTAGTGAACAAATACCAACAGAAATGCAACAGAGATTAGAATCAAGAAAAACATCTCATAACTCTATAGTAACTGAATATAAGGATATGAAAGTAAACAACATTCTAGAAAATAAAAAAAATGATGTTATAAATGATCAGCTTCAAGGAAAAAAATGAAACAGCTTAATGAATTAAGAAATGTCTATGAAAAGAATGGTTAATTACAAACACACTGCTTCTGAAAAAATACAAAAAGAAATCTTGAAAATTAAAAGCATAAAAGTCAAAAATAAAGCACAATTAAAAGTGTCTCTACAGATACAGATAAAGTGGAAGTGAAAATGACATATAAAATAAAAGTTGATGAATTTTTACATTTATAAGGTAATAAAGAACAACTTGCTCCCCGTTCTATGCAGGATTGAAGCATCCAAATGTTGATCTCCCTTCTTAAGCTCCATATCGTTTGTGGGTTGTATCATGGGTATTCTGAGCTTCTTTCCTAACATACACTTCTCAGTGAGTAAATACCATGTGTGGTTTTTTTCATGTCTAGCTTACCTCATTCAGGATGATACTATCTAGTTCTATCCATTTGCCTGCATATTTCATGTAGTCATTTTTTTAAATAGCTGAGTAGAGTAGTACTCCATTGTGTAAATGTACCAATTTTCTGTATCCGTTCTTCGGTTGAGGAACAGCTTGTTATTATAAATAAGGCTACTATGAATATAGTGGAGTGTGTGTTTTTGTTATTTGTTGGAGCTAGAGCATCTTTTGGGTATATGCCTGGGAATAGTATAGCTGGGTCTTCAGGTAGAACTATTTCCAGTTTTTTGAGAAACTGCCAGATTGATTTCCAAAGTAGTTTTACCAGCTTACAATCCCATCGGCAATGAAGCAGTGCTCCTCCTTCTCCACATCTTTGTCAGCATCTGCTTTCACCATTTTTTTTTAATCTTAGCTATTCTGATTGGTGTAAAGTAGAGTCTCAGGGTTGCTGTTATTTGCATTTCCCTGATGACTAAGGATGTGGAACATTTTTTTTTTAAATGCTTCTCAGCCATTCGACAGTCCTCAGCTAAGAATTTTTGTTTAGCTCTGTATCCCATTTTTAGTAAGGTTGTTTGGTTCTCTGGAGTCTAACTTCTTGTGTTCTTTGTATATATTGGGTACTATCCCTCTATTGGATGTAGGGTTGGTAAAGATCTTTTCCCAATGTGTGGTTTCCATTTTGTCATATTGATAGTGTCCTTTACCTTACAGAAGCTTTGCAATCTTATGAGGGCCCGTTTGTCTATTATTGATCTTAAAGCAGGAATCATTCGTGTTCTGTTCAGGAAAATTTCCCCTGTGCCCATGTGTTCAAGGCTCTTCCTCAATTTTCTTCTATTAGTTTCAGCGTTTCAGGTTTAATATGTGAGTCCACTTGCACTTGAGCTTTGTACAAGGAGATAAGAATAGGTCAATTTTCATTCTTCTACATGCTGATTGCCAGTTGAACCAGCACCATTTGTTGAAAGTGCTGTCTTTTTTCCACTGGATGGTTTTAGATCCTTTGTCAAAGATCAAGTGACCATAGGTGTGTAGGTTTATTTCTGGGTCTTCAATTCTATTCCGCTGATCTACTTGCATGACTTTGTATCTCTACTATGTGGATTTTACCACTATTTCTCTGTAGTTCAGCTTGAGGTCAGGGTTGGTGATTCCTACATAGAAGGAGAAACAAATTAATCACAGGAAGTAGAGGGAGAGAGGGTTTTGGGTGGGAGAGGAGGGAGGGAAATGGTGGACAAGATCAAGTATTAGGAAGGATAGGAGAAAAGTACAGAGGGTCAGAAAATATTACAAAAATATGTAGCAGTAGGTTATAGAAAACAGGGGTATCCACTAAATAGTCTCAGATGCCAGGGAATCTAGAGGCTCCCCGGACGCCCTGGGGATGACTTTAGCCAAAATATCCAACAAAGGGGAGAGACAACCTGAAGAGACCAACTCCAGTATATAGGCAAGGCTCCCAGTTGAGAAAAGGGGCCACCCACTCATCTCAAAACGTTTAACCCAGTCCAAAGGAAAGACAGGGACAAAAAACAAATGTATCAGAGACTGAAGGAAAATCCATCCAGTGTCTGCCCCACCTAAGAATCCATTCCATCTGCAGACACCAAACCCTGATGCTAGCTATTGCTGGTGCCAAGAAGCTCTTGCTGACAGGAACCTGGTATAGATGTTCTCTGAGAGGCTCTACTAGCAATATTCAATTTCATGTAAATATTCAATATTCACATTAAAACATCCCCTCAACTATGTGTACATAATCAAAACAAAAACAAACACAGAAAGCATGAGACAAACATATAAAAATAGAAAAAATAAGAACTTGAAAATATTTGACATTATTCAAAAAACAACATCATAATTACAATAATTGAATCTAAAGATAAAAAATAAAGAGTGTTCTAGAAAGTCAAACGATTCCTTTTATAAATGATCAGTTCCAAGAAGATATAAACATCATCTGTATGAATTTCAAAATAGAATCTCTTATATGAAAACTATGATTCCAAAAGGTAATATAAAAAAACAGATGAAGTACAGGCTTAAAGAAGCCTTATTAAATGAAATAATCTCATAAGTTAAACTGTTTTCCTTATGTGATAGTTGAATATTTAAGTGCTAAGAGAAGAAAACAAAGAATATAGAATAGGCAACATAGACTTACTGCGTCATTTATAAAATCAAACTCTCCAAAAATTCAACACTGCAGTGTCCAGGAGTTCAGAGAATGAGAATGATATTTAAAGTTCTAAGGAAAATGAGTGCAGGTCCACCAAAGGTATCATTCATAATAGGAGATGAAATAGGTTCCCACAAAGTGAGTATTATGTAAGGGAATCAGTTACAACAAAGCATGCAAGGCTAATAGTACTTTGTGGAATCTAATATACACACAAGAGAGAACAAGACAAATACTAACGTCGTCTTGGGTATTAGTGTGAGAATTAGAAAATAGTCATTTATAATTAATTAAGTGAAATTCTAAAATAAATAAGGAAGAAACAAATATACTCATCAACACAAGCAAAGATAAAAATTGTACAATGTTTTGAAGCAATATATAATATTCAATATAACTCTATAATTTTAATTATCATGTCAAAATATGTAAAATTGATTGAATTATAAAATTGGACATAATTTTTGCAAACTTCAATAAACTCACCTCATCTATAAAGACTTAAATAAACTTAGAGTAACACAATAGAAAAATGCTATTCCAAGTAAGAGTAATGCAAATATTCATGGTGTATCGATTCTCATGTACAATACAGATCTCAAGACAAATGAACATAATCTGTCATAGAGACAAAGAAGTCACTGTGTATGGCTAAAGAGAAAATACATCAGAGCCAACAAACTTATAAATAATAAATACATACACAACAAATGTCAAAGCATCCAATTTCTAAAAACAAACAGTATTGTGTATAAAGCAAGAAGCAGAATCAACACAGTAATAAATGTATCAGAATCTAATTTCCTGATATTCATGGTGCCATATCCCTGTGACCTCAACACAGTGTTCAAAGTTATTCTGGACTTACATAATGAGATTACATCTTAAATACAACCAAAGGAACAATTATAAAGTATCTCACTTTTATCAACAGACCGATGAATAAATAAGTAAATAAATAAATAAGTAGGAAAATATCACCAAAGAAAACAAAGTGCTAAGGTACAGACATATGTTTAATACACTACATATTTTGCTGAAAGGACCCAAATATAGCTGTCTCTTGTGAGACGATGCCGGGGCCTAGCAAACACAGGAGTGGATGTTCACAGTCAGCTATTTTGTATCACAGGGCTCCCAATGGAGAAGCTAGAGAAAGTACCCAAGGAGCTAAAGGGATCTGCAACCCTATTGTTGGAACAACATGATGTACTAACCAGAACCCCGGAGCTCTTGTCTCTAGCTGCATATGTATCGAAAGATGGCCTAATCGGCCATCAATGGAAAGAGAGGCCCATTGGACTTGCAAACTTTATATGCCAGGACCAAAAGAATGGGAATGGGTGGGTAGGGAAGTGGGGGGCGCTATGGAGGACATTTGGGATAGCATTGGAAATGTAATTGAGGAAAATATGTAATAAAAATATTAAAAAATAAAAAATAAAAAAATAATAAAAAATAATAAAAAAACCTACAAGATAAAGAGTAACAGCATATAGAAAATTAAAGATAAATAAACATATATTACAATTGTTACCATTGAAATCTAGAGGACTCTGATATTTGAATTTTTTTAAAAAGTTGGAAAATAGACTAACATCTGTTTTTTTGTTTTTGTTTTTGCTTTTTTTTTTTGCTAATTTTTGAGATTACAATTAATTGCAATATTTCTCCCTTCTCCTTCTAAAACTCTAAACACTTCCATATATGTCTTGATGCTCTCCTTAAATTTTTTGGTGTCTTTTATATTTATTTAAATACTCATATATTTCCCTAAATATAGTGTTTTGAGTGCATATTATGTCACTTGTACGCATGCTTTTAGGCCTGTTTTGCACTAAACAACCAGTGTGCTCTTCCCTGGAAAAACCATCTTTCTCACTCCCAGCTTACTCTGTTGTCTGAAGTTCTTTGCGTAGTAGGAATGCCTTGATGGCATTTCCCTGTCGTTTGACATGTTCATGAGTGTCATTCTTGTTTAGCTCATGTTTGTACAGAGTATTATATGCCTATCACCTCTCAAATTGAATCAAAAATATACAAATATTCCAAATAAGTCAGTAATAAGCACTAGAAGTAGGACTGTAATAAAAAAGTTAGAACTAAAGGTTCAGTGATAGCCAGAGGGATTGATATGAACAGAGCAAAGCCAGAATCAACTAAACAGGGATCATGAGGCTCACTGAAACTAAAGCAGCGGTTGAGAAGCCTGCCTGGTCTGTGGTAGGACATTTGCATTTATTTTATAGTTGATGACTTGGGATATTTTGGAGAGTTACTCCTAAAAGTTGGAGTGGGAGTGTCTCTGACATTTTGTCATTTCTTAGGTTCATTTTCTTCCTATTGGGCTACTTTTACCAGCCTCCATGTAAGCATTTGTATCTTATTGTAACCTGGTCTTACTGTATCTTATTGTACTGAGTTTGGTTCTTGGTACAGGAAGATTGTTCTTTTCTGGGGAGGGATGCAGTGAAGGCTATGAATCTGAGGAAGAGGGTAGGTGGGAAGGGTATTCTAGCACTTGCTAGAATTTCAATGTAAGCTAGCTAATAAATTCTTCATACACACACAAACACACAATAACACATGCACACACATGTTCTTCATATACATATATAATGTTCTTCATATATGTTTTTCATATATATATGTTTCATATATATATATTTCATATAAATATATGTTTTTCATATATATTTTTTCATATATATGTATATATATATATGAAATCCTAATATACTTCATATGCATGAACACTAAAGAAAGAAATACTGTCATAGCGTGTCTTTTTATTTTTTCAACTGAAAAGAAAATCTAATCTTAAAAGAAACCCCTCTCTCTCTCTCTCTCTCTCTCTCTCTCTCTCTCTCTCTGTGCCTGTCTCTGTCTGTCTTTCTCTCTTTTTCTCTATGTCAAATGGAATGAATGACCTTATAAAGTATAATGCTAGATATTCAAAACCTCATTCTTGCATACTCGACAATGAAGAGGCTCAGAGCTCTTTCTCAAAAAAATAAAATAAAACAAAGACACAAACAAACAAAATACCCATCTCCTTATTCTAATAACATCTCCTGACATCAGCATACAAACGGAGATAGTTGACTTACTCAGTGGTGCATAAGAAAGCTATTTTTTTTTTATGAGCAATACTGATTCTAAAAGAGAACCAATAATGGTGAAAGTTTGAGACTTTCCCCTATTTATCTACATGTTACCACTTTGTGATGATGATCAATTTCATTAAATTTACTTTTTTTTTTTTTTCGAAACAGGGTTTCTCTGTATAGCCCTGGCTGTTCTGGAACTCTGTAGACCAGGCTGGTCTCGAACTTAGAAATTTGCCTGCCTCTGCAGCCCGAGTGCTGGGATTAAAGGCGTGCGCCACTATGCCCGGCTCTAAATTGATTTTTTTTTAATCTAGTGCTAAAATGGTGAATAATTTTCACTAAAACACTTATTTGAGTATTCTGCTCAAAAGATTTCAGTTATCATTTGCTACAGAGTTAACGATTTTAATTATGTTTTATTATTACCCTATTTGTCACCTCACCTTTACATTTGCAAAGTGTTTATTAAAATTATTTTGTATCATAGAAACTTAGTCTCTTTCCAAAGGCTGGCATTTTTTCTAAGAGTATGGATTATGCTTTGAGGAAATCTTTGGTACAAAATGTTCATTTTTTACCATAAAATAATTTCTACATATCTTTTCATATTGTATATATACAGCAAAAGCCTGGGTAATAGAGACATCTATATTCTATATATGTATTCTGTAGTGAAAAGGCAACATTATACAGAAGTCACCCAATTACCATGTTGGTTATCACTGAATACCAAGCATGTGTAAGTTCATTGGAAATGACAACATTCTACAAGCTATATCTAGAATTATATTGGGTGTCACAAGTCATGATTTTTCAGAAAAGAACTTCCTGAGTTCTTAGAGACTGAAATGCATAAGTAATAGATATCTTTATAAGGGTCCAAATGATTTTCATAAACATTCAGTGTGGGGAATTGCAGGCTGGTCTCCAGTCGAGCTGAGGTCTGAACCCTGATGGTCATAATTCAGCTACATGACATGGTAGGTGTTCCCTCATGCTCCTGGAACTCTGGCCCCTGCCTAAGGTATCACCTTCCACAGCACCCACAAGAGAAACATGGTCAGTACTCATGTAAGCAATGGCCCAAGCTTCTGACCTTCAGGCTAAACTCCCCAGTTACCTAGCAATAGTGAAGACCATAAAAAGGGGTGCTCAGCCCCCACCTTTTCCTTTGTTCCTTCAATTCTCATTTCTCTCTTCTCTTCCCTTTCTCTTTGTCTTCTTCTTTCCTCTCAGCTTTCTCTCTCTCTCTCTCTCTCTCTCTCTCTCTCTCTCTCTCTCTCTCTCTCTCTCTCTCTCTCTCTCTCTCTCTCTCTCTCTTTCTCTCTTCCTTCTCTCTTTCCCCTGCCTCTGCATTTCTATAATAAAGCTCTTAAACCATAGTCTCTGCTCCTTCAAGTTCTGCTGTGCACTCTGGTCAGTTTTGGGTACTTCTTCCCCTATTCCCTCTCTCCCACAAACCTGGTGGCTTTAGCAAAGTAGCTCCGGGGGTGGGGGTGGGGAAGGGGGTCCCCAGGCAGGGCTGCCCCTTGACCACCCCCTGAAGAGTGGGATAGAGGAATGCCCACCCAGGAATGAGTGGATAGGGTAGGTAGCAGCCTTTCCACACCTGATTGACCAAAGAATAGGGAAACTCTGGCGGGGCCTGGGCATCTTTTTCCTATCCCACTTCTCCCTGCCCCCCCCCCATTTATTTTGTTCCCAACAATTCAGGATTAAGCATTTTCTATTAGCACCATATGCTGTTGCTTAATATAATATAAACCAATGTGAAATTTATGTAGTGCTTCGTGCAATAATTGCCTATGATTGTTTTTGCATTTCATTTAAATCTCACAATATTCCTTAGTGATCTTGCAAATATTTTGGAATATAAGATATTAATAAAAAATCAGGTTGGATTATTTTTAATATCAATGCTTAAAATTTCAAACTGCAAATTTAAAGTCTCACTAACTCCTTTGTTAAAAATTATTTTAACAAAATGTGCAATATATTTTGAACATCTTGTCATGAATAAAATTAACTTATAATTATCTAATCTAAGAATTTATAAAGAACATGATAAATTTACTTTATGCTTTTATTGTGAACATTAAAACAAAATTGACATGAAAATCACTGTGTTGGAAGTCACTGGTGTTAACTGTTGTAGGGGTATCTTAAATTCTGAGTAAGTTAGTGATATAATTCCACTCTCATTTACTGAAAAAAATGGGGATCATTTTGCTTTCACATTGCAACAGGAGAACATTGTTTAGCTCTACTCTTGAAATTGCATACAGAGAACAAAAACTGCTTCATATATTGTTTCTGAAGTTCTATAGCATTATAACATGTAGATAAAATGTAACATACTTATTAATGTATGATGAATGAAATTTAAATTAATAATATATTTCTATGTCCAAACAAAAATGTGAAGTAAATACTCAAACAAAAACTGTGATGGCCATGATTGTTCCAATTTTCCGTGTATATTTTCCATGGAAGATATCTTCAAATGATATATAAGAATCAGACAAAAAATTAAAAGAAACCTTTAAAGTCTATTCTAACCCCAGCCAGGCTTATTCATAGTTGGTGCCTGTGCCTGTGTGGAGATAACAGGTTGATATGGTGACAGCAGTTATCTATCATCTCTATATAACTTATTTTCTTTGAGAAATAGTCTGTGACTAAATACAAAGTTTGATTTTTAAGCCAGTTTTAAAGTTGGCTAGGCAGTGAATGTCTGGTATCACCTGTGTTTGCCTCTTATTGATAGACATATGCAACAAAATTCTAACTTTATTTTTATTTGGGTACTGGGGATCAAACCTAGGATATCATTTTTATACGGCAAGTACTTTAATATCTATGCTTTACAGTCTATAATGTGCACTTCTATATGAATCTTACTAAATGATTTTCTTTTCATTTATAAACATAATACTTCTATTGATTTGAAAATGTCACATAATGTATTCTGAGTGTATACACTTCCCAGTCCTCCCAGGGCTACCCTTCCAGTCATCTTCTGTTCTCTCTCAAAACAAAAGAAGGAGAAGAAAAATAGGAGGTAGAGGTGAAAAAGAAAAAAGAGGAAGAAGAAGAAGAGGAAGAAGCAGAAGAAGCAGAAGAAGCAGAAGGAGAAGGAGAAGAAGGAGAAGGAAGGAGAAGGAGAAGGAGAAGGAGAAGGAGAAGGAGAAGGAGAAGGAGAAGGAGAAGGAGAAGGAGAAGGAGAAGGAGAAGGAGAAGGAGAAGGAGAAGGAGAAGGAGAAGGAGAAGGAGAAGGAGAAGGAAGACCAAGTTCAATTTGTGTTACCCACATACTCACTGAAGAATGGTCAAACTCCAAGTAGCCATCCCTTATATAAAAACTGAGTTATTCTCTACCCTGCATTGCCAGAAGATAACAACTATGAAAAGATAAACTTCAGTATCCCTACTGTAATTTTTAAGAATTCTCTTCAACACTTTACCGTCTAGATTATTTGTTTTGAATGGCAGGGTAAGAGGTGGAGAAAATTGTCACAGATGGATACTATGTCTCTTATTCTCAACTATGAGTCTGCCATCACTAATACCACTAAACTCTATGCTTTCTTGATCTTTAGAGTCAGTGAGAGTATGAATCATGGATTTACACATGGTTTCTGGCTACAGTGTGGACCAAGGACATCCACATGGCCTCTAGCATCAGTAAAAAATAATTTTCAGTGATCAAAATTAAGTCAAATGTCTAAGTCTATCAATTGTTTCCTAGTTTTGAACACTTTTATATTATTTCTCAAAGTGTTTAGTTGTTGTTTCTCAAATAAGATCTTCCTTCACCTTTCCCGCACATGTTCATGTTTTATACCTCTCCTATATAAGAATTTTTCTTCACCTTAGTTGTAGCAACTAGTTAAGCCCTTGACACAGAAAAAAATTTCATCCAGACATATTTGCAACCTCCATGAATGCTTACTTATAATAGATGTACAGTAAATGCCTACTAATTTGTATTGCAAATTAAGACCCTGAATCTCCGGAAAGACTCCTGCAAAACAAGTACATTGTAATTACTCCAATACATCAACATTTTAGCTGCATGAAACAGAAAAGCTTAGTAGCACAGTGATACACAAGCATGTATTCATAAATAAATTAATGAATAAACAAATCATAATTGTGTTTTATTCATTGCATTAATGTAAAACTATAATATAAAATGTATTGGTGATATATTGCAACAGTGGTGGTTCTGTATAAAATGAGTTTTTCAAACTAAAGACTGCTTAGAATTTATTCTGGATGAATCTTTGTGTTTGCAGAATCCTGTACATTGAAGGGTGTTCAGCAGTTTGGGGCTGTAATATCTTTCACGTTGTGACTATCAAAATATCTTAAATATTGCAAAATATCCTCAGGGGGGCAAAATTGCTTCTACTGGAAAAATCACTGAACTGAGAAACAGAACCATTGATCAATTCATTGTCTTGAAGCTAAGACATTGGACCACATAAATTTCCATTGAGCTTATCAAATGAACAAAATATTTTATCAAAGGAGAGTCAAAATAAAATGGGACTGTCCTTAATTAAAATCGAACAGATTCCAGGAAGTATAAAGTTTATAAATATGAAAAATATGAATCACATCATAAGCTATTGTGTGGGAGGCTCCTAAATCAGGAATGTAAACAACTCAAAATACCTTCAGAAAGTCCATGAAACTGACCAGATTCACTACACCCAACCCTACCCATCACTACTACCACAGTAACTTTTACCGCAGTAAAAGTTGAGAGTCCCTCTGAGAATAGAAGAACAGAGCTACAAAGACTAAGAAAAGCTGCAAAGAGGATGTCAATAACTCAAGCTGCCACAAAGGCTGAGACAAAAATGAGCTTCCTGGAGGTAGTAGAATCCCCCTGAGTTTCCTGAAAGAGGTTTAAACAAACCAAGGCACCTTGAAAGGACATTCTCCAATCTGTTGAGCCATCTAGAGCTATTCAGTGTCCTCCAGGTTCCTGTCTCTATGAGCTGTCCCCATTGTGGTTGTGGACTTTGAAATGTATTTGTCAGCTTCTGTGTGTAATTCCTCATTCATGGCCCTGTAAATAACACCACAACAAATCCTACTTCTGTATTTTAGTGGCATCTCTACTTATTTTGTCATGGATTGCCTATCTGGGGTTAGACATCTGTGCTGTGTCTCCCTAGAAAATTTTTTATTACACAACACCTTTCTTTGAGATCCTCTGGTACTCCAGGAGACTGGACCACCAACCAAAGAGTACCCTTTGGAGGGACCCATGGCTCCAGCAGCATATGTGGCAGAAGATGGCCTTGTTGGACATCAATTAGAGCAGAGTCCCTTAGTCCTGAGGGTGCTCGATGCCCCAGTGTAGGGAATGCCAGGGCAGGAAGACCAGAGTGGGTGGGTAGGTGGGTGGGGAAGCACCCTTATAGAAGCAGGGGGAGGGGGAGATAGGGGCTTACAAAGGGGAGATCTAGAAAGGGGAAAACCTGTGAAATGTAAATATAATTAATATCCAATAAAAAAAGGAAAAAAAAAAGGTTTTTCATGCCAGAAAAGTTAGGAATATTACTGGTAGCAGAAAACAGTTTCACCTATAAATTCTTGTGAGGAAATATTGACTAATTGTTTGTATGTATGAATTTTTGATACAAGAATTTGTATAACCAAGGAAAAATTGTTTAAACTGATGTCTTAAAAATAAGAACATATTTTATTATGTTAGTACAGTTTATTAATTTCTTTGATAGTCTTTCCCTTAGTTTATAAGGCTCCAAATGTAAACAGGCTGAATGGGGACTCAATGGGTACATTGAGGTATGTTAAGGAAAAAAAAAGGATTTGTCATATTTCTAGAATCTATTCAGTACATAAGGAAGGAGAAATTCATGGGCTAATAGTTTACTTGTTAACAGATATGAGGCCATAGATACCTTTTATCAAACAACCTGAATTGAAACTCTAGAAGTAAATTAATTCTTTTTGCATGAAGTCCTTTAAAAAAGAACTCTATTTTAATAAACTTTGCAATCATTTGTTCTTTAGCTTTATTTCTAGATTAAATCAGACATATTTTATTTGTTTATTCCCAGTGTTGTTTAAAAGAAGGAAAAATATATTAATGTGATTTTGGTTCTCTTGACACAACACAGACAAATAAATATTTGATTTGGAGAATATACAAGTTTGAGTAATGAACAAAGGAAGGTTTCAAACACAGAAAGATATTTGAGGAATGCTGGGTGTGGTGGTGCACACCTTTAGTCCCAGCACTCTGGAGGCAGAGGCATGCGGATTTCTGAGTTCGAGGCCAGCCTGGTCTACAAAGTGAGTTCCAGGACAGCCAGGACTACACAGAGAAACCCTGTCTGAAACAAACAAACAAACAAACAAACAAACAAACAAACAAAAACCAAAAAAACCCAAAAAGATATTTGAGGAATGAAAAAATTAGGAACTGACAGGAATCACCCTAATCAGACTTTATCTATAACGATAAAGACACACCATCCTGTTGCTGGTAGCCTATGAATAGCTCAAAACAAAATCAGTGGTGACCAGGGAAGACACAAAGGATAGTTTGCTGACATGATCACAGTTCTCTATTTAGTCCATGTTTAGATCACTCATCAAAGCAACACCACAGCCCTGATGGTTCTGGCGGCTCTAACACCTTTACCTGCTGTAAAAGTTATAAACATTGAATGTAGGGAAGAAGATGAATTATGAACTGGGGCCATAAAATATCACAGGAAGAGCAATACTTCCTGAAAAGTTGGCAGCTCTTTCGACAGGTGAACAATATCTAAGTACAGGAAGACTTACAGCCTCAAGCTCTCAAAACCGAATCGTCAGACATGAAAACATATAAACAATTAATATTATATAGACTGAATATGCTTAAGAATATATGTATATACATATACAGGTAAACATTTAATATGGTCAATGAAAAAGGATAATTGAGGGTTTTGAATGAGTAAAGAGAAGGGCAGGAAGCTATTGAAAAAACTCCAAATCTTCCTATATACTATATTTTCTCTTTCAAATGCTTTAAAACATGCAATTGTTGTTACATGGATATGTTTATATGTCTATACATATGTATTTATACACATAACCTGCCTTGTTCATATGACATTTCTTGTTAATATGTTTTCATGACTGACCGTTTGGTATTGGATTTCTAAATGATATGCTTCTCCAAGAGGAAGACTCTTTCTACAATCTCAGTATTCCTTAGTTTCCTCTATTGCTTTCTGTAGAGTTGAGGCCTCATTGTCTTTTTCTATCCACTTTGGCACATTTATTATTGATTTACTTGTTCAGTTCATGTGTAAATAGTCATGTTGGTGAAACTTTATATTATAGCTTTTTATATTAGTAGAAGAAATGGTCTAAGAGCAAACTTTCTTATTCTTTGGGGCTTAAAATCATTCCACCCCTTCTTGTACAGAGTTCCCTAAAGTTAGTATCTACTGAGCTCATGTCTCTAGCTGCATATGTAGCAGAAGATGGCCTATTTGGCCATCATTGGGAGGAGAGGCCCTTGGTCTTGCAAAGATTACATGCCCCAGTACAGGGGAACACCAGGGCCAGGAAGTGAGAGTGTGTGGGTTGGGGAGCAGGGTCGGGGGAGGGTATAGGCAACTTTTGGGATAGCATTTGAATTGTAAATGAAGAAAATAGCTAATAAAATTTGTTTAAAAAAAAAAAAGAAAAAAATTACTCTGTAGATGTATCAGTTGGAACTGGCCTTCACAACTCTTCATTTTGATTAGTTGAGACTTTTTAAAATAGTCTCCTTATTTGTAAAAAGAGATTTTCTTGATTATTGATGAGTAATAAATTTATATATGGGAATAAGCACAAATATTTATAATGTAGTTAAAGGTTATGCTGGTTTACTAATTGATCATGGTAGGTTCTTCTCCAAGACCCATGGTCTCCCTAACCTAGTTTCCAGTACCAGGCACAATTTCCCTCCTGTTGAACAGGTTTTATATGTTATTAGAGAGATGTTGGCTATCCCCTAAGATATACCTGCAACTTCTTACCTTGAGGGTTATAATGCCACACTGATGGTTTATGTGGTTTATAGGTTTCATAGATAAATAGGATATCAGTTGCTCATTCTTTTGGAATCCTGGTACTCTGAAACTTGGTGTTCAGGCAAGAAGCATTCTGGTCAATTCTAATTCAGGGCCCTCTAGGCCCTATGTCTATAGGACATGGTGCATTCAACCACAGTGACATAACGTCTACCTCCAGAAAGAAACCAAAGTCAAGAGCAATAACCTATATATTTGGGAGTGTAATGAATAACCCTCTAAAAAACTCAGAAAAGGGCATCACATTTCTAACTTGGGGGCTTTTCTCAGACTGTCTTTGGCTTTTAGAGTAAGCATTGTCAGACTAGATGTCAACTTTTCTTTCTTTTTTTTTTTTTGTTTTTTTTGTTTTTGTTTTTGTTTTTTTTTTTTTTTTCGAGACAGGGTTTCTCTGTGTAGCCCTGGCTGTCCTGGCACTCACTTTGTAGACCAGGTTGGCCTTGAACTCAGAAATCCGCCTGCCTCTGCCTCCCGAGTGCTGGGATCAAAGGCGTGCGCCACCACGCCCGGCTTCAACTTTTCATTTAAACTGCATATGTATATACAGACTTACATGTGTTATATTTTGCCTTTTCTTTTTAAAAGGTAAATAGCTAATAGTATTATTCTTTTATTTTTCAGATTTCTTTACTGTTATTTTATCCTAATACATCCATTTCTTGTAGTTATTTACCTAAACCTTCCTCGTTAGAGACTGCCATCTTCTTTCTCATTTCATTGATTGGATAATTTGTACCATTAGGCCCTGCTTTACTGTTATACTATAAATCATAAATGTTCTTGAGGAAATGGTAGCATTTTTTCTTATCTGTAAATAATGAGCAGGATTGGAGAAAAAGAATGAATTAGGAGATGACTACATATCATATAAGACAGCAAAATTTGGTAAAATGGCAAATACAATAGTTTAACTTGTCAAGTGTTAAAGGTCAATAAAGCTAAGTAATAGTTGAATTAGTCAAAAAAAACAGATTTTTATTTAGGAGAATGGTATTGGGGGAAAGTGAACATAGAATTGAACTTATGTTTAAATACAATATGGATAAATAGACCCCAATAGCTAGGATTCCTGGTTAAAATAGGTACTGAGGATATTACTAAGAAGAAACATGTGTCAGGTGTGATGGCTCAGGTGACAAGGATGCTTTCTGAGAAGACTCACTACCTAAATTAATCTGTGGGATTCACATGGTGGAAGGATATAGCTAGTTCGTTATGATCTGGGAGGAGTTTAACGAGGAAACCACAATCAGAATCTAGTTCAAGAAAAACATATACACTTACCAGTTCCTTAAACAGTAAGTGGTCATGGAATCCCATCCATGTAAAAAGAGACAAAGTCCTCTATATAACACATTTGTCCTAGAGACTGATCTTTTTGCTTATTGTGTACGCATATATCCAAATATCTGTATATGCGTATATGTGTACACATGTGCCCATCTGTATGCATAAGTTTACTGAACAGTGATCCTCCACAATTCCTTTTTTTTCTTTGTTTATATTGTGTACACTAATTGACCAGTGGAAACTAGGGTTCTGACTCATTAGGTATGGTCATGGCCAGTTTCTGTACATTGGATCTGATGATCTGAACACAGTCACTTATGTCTTTGTTGCAATATTGTCTATAATAGATGACCAGTAAACTAGGGTTCTGCCTAGTTCTGACTCATTAGGTATGGTCATCCCAGTTACCATGTGTTGGTTCTGATGATCTGAGCACAGTCCTTTATGCCTTTGTTGTAATATATTTACCAATTCTGTTCTTTCCAAAGCCACTGTTCTAAATCAAGACAGTAAGAAATAATGTAAAGCGTCTAAACAAAAAGTTTAGAAGCTTCTTATTGCTCATTTATTATTGCTTCCCTTCTTATTGCTTATTTTTCCCTTGAGAGGTTTTGCTTTCACAATTGATCATTTGGCCATTTTCTTTAGCATTTATTAAGAATGCCCTACCCAAGTTTCTCTATAGCCATTTCCCATTCTCATTCTGAGTCAGGGTGTTTCCTTATTAGTGGTCACTTGGTCTTTATCTACTCTCATTACCTAAAAGTGATCACCTTATAAAATGCTATCAATATGTCTATCTTTCTGTCTGTCTAGCATCTATTTAGTCATGACCATCTGAGTTATTTTACAAGAGATCACAAAGACCAAGCTGTTAGTGAATGCCAGAAGGATCATGGTGGCATTGCTATCTTAGTCACTAATCTATTGCTGTTAAGACACCATGACCAGTCAACTCCTATTGAAAAAAAGGCTTATTAGAGTTTCAGAGGTTTGATTCATTATTAGCATGGTGGGGAACAGGATGACAGGGTACAGAGGGCACAAAGACCATGAGCTTATAGACAGCATGAAGGAAATTAGAGTTGTTAAGCATGAAGCCTTTTCTTCTTCAATGGAAGAAATTGACAGATGCTTACTGAGAAGGCTTGAGTGGCTGCTATTTAAAAACCTAGTGATAATTGCTATTTTAGATAAAGCCAGTCCTCATCTGAATAACCCCTATCCCCTACATTGTTTCTCAGTCAATAGAACCCATCCTCATTAAAGAAGTCCCATGTACTTAGCAAAAGAATTGGTTATTATGCTTTTACAAATACCTTTTTCCACAGACTCTTATTCTGAGAGTTGTTTCTCAGTCAATAGGACCCAATCATGTGGAAGAGGTCACAGGTGCGCTGTAAAGGACTTGCACTTTGTAAAGGAGTTTCAACCCAGTCATGACTTAGACTTTGTTCTGATAATTTTCATGAGAACATTTTTCCTCAAAGTTTTACAGTGTTAAATATCTAAAAAATAAGCCACTCATGGTCAAATTGAAGAAGTTTGAACCATCACAAATAAGTCTTGCTATATTGGATTTTTTTCTTGCCTTGTGTAATAAGTTTCCCTGCCAAAAGCAGACCCCGCAGAGAGAGATACCCCCAGCAGTGAGCATGGTGCAATGTGTACTGCTGCAGAGTTAACTGATTATATATATATATATATATATATATATATATATATATATATGTGTGTGTGTGTGTGTGTGTGTGTGTATAAATCCATATATCCTCTTTAAACTGATATATTAATATATTTCTTTTTAAAGAATATATTTATTATTATTATTATTTATTTTACTTATTTACATCCCAAATGTCTCCCCTCCCTTGCAGAGTTCTTCCTCTTAGCTCTCCTCCTCTTCGCCTATGAGAGTAACCCCCTCCCCAGGCATTCTCCCTCTCTGTGACATCAAGACTGAAGAACTAAGTGTATCCTCTCCCACTAACACTAGACAAGGCAGTCTTCTACCACATATGTGCCTGGGGCTTTGTACCAGCCCATGCATGCTCTTTGGTTGGTGGCATAATCTGGAAATCAATCTGCCAGTTTTTCGGAAAATTGGAAATAGAGATGATTACAATAACCAATAACCAGTAAGAATGCAGAATAGTAAAGCACAGTTCCAATGTAAGCATCCTTCATATTTTAATTGTAGTCTAAAAACAGATTTCCAACTATGGTTATGTGCTTCTGCTAGTCAAGTCTAGACTCTCCATCTCCACACAAAAGTGCAAACAAAACATAATGATAGAACTAGTTGAGTGTCTTTTATTTCAAATGTAAATTTATAAAACTTTAGAACAAGCATTTCAAACCATTATAATAGTACTTAACATGAACTTTAGATATAAACACACAATGCATTTTGATGGAGATAAAATGAATGCATAATTAAATAGTTGGTGAATCTTTGGTTTCTTTAGAACCCATTTTAGTCCTAGCTTCGAATTTTCATCATGAAATGTTGTTATGGCTAGACAGACAATTTAGTTTTCTGTTTTTAGAGCATGGCCTCCTTACAGAGTGATCTCATAGGATGGAGTGATTGGATTTATAAAGTGCTGTTTCTGGATTCCACACACTTTTTAAACAAGTTTAGGACAATAACTGGGCACTGTCATGTTACTATCATCTTTATTGAATACTCATAAAGAGAATGGCTATTCTCTGAAGTTCTAGTAAAGCCCTGACTGGAGAGCAGAAATTCTTAAATAACTTGTTTGTAACATGGCTGTATGCCTTTGTCATCTGATGTTTATCAAATAATGTGTTTAACATGCACACAGAAATTGTAACTTATATTCTACTATGCACCAAATGTTTTTAGATATATATCTGTCAGAGAAATAGAATTAGGAGCAAATAACTTTTCCAGTTATGAAATCATGCTAATTCCATATCTCACACAAAATTTGCAAACTTTTAAGATACCATTTTACAGTTTTTCTCAGCATAAAAATTGAGTAAAATTTTCTTTTGTAACAAAATATTAGAGAGTCTTTGAACCCATACCTTCTTCTTCCCATTAGACTGTCTTCCTGTGGATTCTAGGCAGTTTTATAGAAAATGTAAGAGGGCTATACCTCATCGTAATACTATAAGGAAATCCATTTTAACTCAACACTACTATTTCATAATTTCTTTGTAATATAGGAAAAGAAACCAAGAAGATAAGCACTAAGCAATAATATCTTTGTAAACTTTGTTTTTTTTTTTTTTTTTTAGTTTATAAGGGGGATAATATGGTTGGGTCTCATTTGCTCTTTTTTATCACAAAATTGGGAACACAGTATTGAAGAACAAAATTTGAGATGGCATATAAGTTAAAATTCAAAATGTTTCTGTTTTCTCCCATGGATATATGGAAAAATGCATGCTATAAAAACAAGGGAATTAGGACTTCTCTTTGTTAATGGGACATGTTTAACACCCTAATTTCAAAGGTGGTTGAAAAGAAAAAAATCAAAAATTCATTAATTCATATCATTGATACAAATGAAGAGAAGGGGAACTTCCTCCATGTGCCAAAGAATAAACAGGCAAGAAAGGAGAGAAGCCCAGACAGAGCTGTCTTTCAAACTCTTTGTAAGACACTTATATGTTCAATATTTATAATGTCATACTTCAAGGATGTAAGGCAGAAACCCAGTGTAATTAGAGGTTTTAAGAATAATAGCTTGCTGTCTGTTTTATATAATCTAAAGTGAATTTCTAATTCCCTTGATCTTATATGCAGTAGCTGAATACAAAGGGGAGGTAAAGTGTCTGAAATGTCTTGCTTATGAAGCCTTTCTAATCCCCTTTAGTTTCCAGTCTTAATCACGCAAAATAAAGTTGAGAAGTAGGGGATGTACCTCCATTCTTGGTGACTGTAATAGCCATAAGACTCCTTACCATCTAAGGAGGGTCCTAGAATATTGACTTTCTTATAAAAAAAGTATGTCAGAATGAGGTGGTAAGAAATAAGGCTAGCATTTATTATGAAAGATTAAATGATCAATAAAATATCTGCTTTAAGAAAAAGTAAGAAATTTAAGAAAAGGAGAGTATGTATTTAAGAAATAGATATGGATTTCTAAAGAAAACCATGTCCACATTTCACAATAATCATTAACTACACAATTTTGGTGGTTTCAGAAATTATAATGTTTAAAGACTTTATAATGATTTGAAAAAATTCTAGGTGCATTGGAGGTGAGTACAGACTTGTAAGATAAAACCATAAGTTCACAAGGATACAAAGAATCCTTATTGACCCCCCTTCCCAGTTTTCACTCCACAAACGCCCTCTCCCATCCTCTCTCCCCCTGCTTCTATGAGGCTGCGCCCCAACCTACACACCTACTTCTGCCTCACTGCCTAGCATTCCCCTACACTGGGACATCGAGCCTTCGTAGAAACAATGGCCTCCCTTCCCATTGATGCCAGACAAGGCCATCCTCTGCTACATATGCAGCTGGAGCCATGGGTCCCTCCATGTGTACTCCTTGGTTGGTAGTTCAGTCCATGGGAGCTCAGCGTGCACGGGGTTGGGGGAGTTGGGGTGTCTGGTTGGTTGATTTTGCTGTTCTTCCTATGTGGTTGTAAACTGGGAAGGGGGGATAACATTTGAAATGTAAATAAATAAAATAATCAACAAAAAAGATAAAAAAGACAACAAACATTGTACAAGAATATTAGCAGTAAGTTTTTAAAGTTGCCCAAACAGGAACTAACTACTATGATAGCCTCCAATGAGTGGGGGAATCAACAAACTAGACATCATAGGTGAAATATTACTCCTTGATAAAAAAAAAAAAAACGACAACCAGCAGCCTGATATTAATATTGAAAAGTGAAAAACGTCGGTCTGCATAATCAACATATCCCATGTGTCCAACCATAAGACACTGTGGGAAAGTCATTTTCTAGGGTGACTAAAAGATAAGTGATGGCCATAGAGAGAGATAGGGCATGAGGAATCAGAGACCAATGGTATTATAAAAGTGGGTTAATAACATAATATATTTTCAGAGCCCATAGAAATGTTCACCGAGAAGAGCACCTCCCATGCAAACTATGAACTTAGGTAATAACAGTCAAACATATCCATCAGTTGTGACAAATGGACCATTCAAATGGTAGATGAGCAGAATGAGGGACACAGGGAAATCGCCATACTCTTAAACTTTTCTACAAACCTAAAACTGCTTTAAAAATAAATATGCTAGTAAAGCCAAATAAGAATCCTTATTGAACTAAGATAGAATTAATTTGAGACCAGGATCATTTTCTGCATACTAGTGAAAGAGTTCATAGTTTTGTTGGTGAGATTCTAGGAAATGTAATTTAACTGTTTCCATCTTGGAAAGAACTTAATTGAAAATCAAATGGCATAAATATTGTGTATTTAGACATAATTAATTTTTAACATTATTATATAAATTATAACTTTATAGAAAGAACATTGTATCTTTGTGGGCAATCTTCAGGAACATTTCTGTTAGTTTTAGAAAATTCTCCATTCTCAGATGGTAACCAACTTCAATAAGACTAGAGTGTGAAGGGCTCTTCTCTGTTCCCAAGTACCCTTAATATTCAGGTTACTTTCTGTCTTGCCTCAGAACTATACTTTCAGTTATCATTCTCTAATTTTTCTTTTTAATTTAGTAACCTTTTATATAAAGTAAGTAGGTTTTGTTGTTGTTGTTGTTTTGGCCAGGGGGTATTAATCCCAGACTTTATGGATGTCAGAAAAATAATATCTTATGAGGTTATATTATCAATCAATATAAATTAAATTTTAAAAATGGAATGAGAGTTGGGATTTTAATACACACACACACACATATATACATATATATGAATACTTGAGTATGAGCAGAAATTGTTGAATAACAGGAGTATCACACATGAATGACAAGTCCTTTAGCAGAGTTTCACTTCCTGTTTGGATGAATCTGTATTTAGATGATATGACGCAGAAAATCATCTGTACTTACTAATAGAATAAATCTATGGTATAAATGAAATGCTTGACAGGCACCCAAATGAAGTTATAATGTATAACGGAAAGGACTAAGGGTTAAGTTGGATTCCTACTTTTAAAGATTAAAATTGAGCCGTTTTCTGTGAGCTAGAAATCGATTTCAATGACTGGTGCAATTTTTTTTCTGAAATATAAACAAAATGTAACTTTACTTTTCCCATATCTGTTTTAATTCCTTATTTAGGTGACATAGACCAACAAAGTACCTAAATAATGCTCTGCTCTTAACTTCCTTTAATATGCCAAATCGGTTTAATTACAGTTTCTATAAATAATCTATGCAAAGTACTTCCCCAGCAGAATGCACTTTTCCTTCTCTGTGTGGCAAATTTTAATACTTAAAAGCATTAGAACAGATGTTAGGTGCCTGCTAAACTTGTTTTCAGTTTTCTTTTATTTATATGTTAATGAGAATTTAATTACTTCATGAATACTTAAACAACCTGAGGGTGCCTGATATCATTAGCTTGAACATGACAAGCACCTCAAGTGACCACATGGGAAGACAAAAATTGCTTTTAGTTTACTTGAAGACAGAAAGATGAATTCATTTCACCCCCTGCTATGTTTTACCTGACACACAGAACTGGAAAAGCACAGATTCAATCTTGCTTCAACATGAGTGAAAAAAAAAAAAATCAGCCAAGCACTCAGAAGCATAAATTCTTCCTATTTGGTTTTGCTTCAATGTCTTTTAATAACTGCTCAAGCTATATTCTGCTTTAAAATCTTATTTCACTAGAAAGTGTTCTGTTGAAGTAAGTCAGTCTTTTTTAATGGTCTATAGCAATGAACTTTTTCAACACTATTTATGATTTTGAAACTCTTCTCCATTTGGACAGTTGAAAGAGTTAACTTGGACAAGTGCAGGGAAGATGTAGCTAT
This sequence comes from Mus caroli, assembly GCF_978045245.1. Lineage (NCBI taxonomy): Eukaryota > Metazoa > Chordata > Mammalia > Rodentia > Muridae > Mus > Mus caroli. Next base: position 87,603,922 of record NW_028227267.1, on the reverse strand, counting down.
AATAACTTCTGTAAATCTTTTCATGCAATTTTTGATAACATACTGAAAAGGTAAATTTAGTAATGTTAATTAGTTGTGCCTAGAGGCCTTGCATGTGTGGCTCCTGTGTCATGGCAGACAGGAGAAAGGCTATGTCTAAGCCCAGTGTTCTGGCTTGTGAACATATGAATGATTAATATCCTAACACTCCCTGAAAAAAAAATGAGAAAGCCATAGATGACCACCAATCTAACGCCACGCGGTACTGGATAGGGTCCCAGGAAGCAAGCTGGAGGCTAGAAGAACCCAACCTGGGATTTTGGGCCTCCAGCTAGAGTGAGTCTGAGACAGAGGAATATAGTACGGGGACACATGGGCAGGCGGGGTGAGGAACAAGACCAGGATTACCACCATTTTGGCACCAGAGAAGGAGGTAGCCTGAGACAACCATCAGTCTTGCCCCTTGCAGGCCTGAGGACATACCATGTTCAAGATGACCCCTGCCTGGTGACATAATGCACAGGAAGGGCATAGGACTCCTAAGACCGCACCTGAGATGGCCACAACTATGCAGAGACTCAAAGAATTAGTAAGAGGAGCAAATAAGTGGTAGAGAGATGGAGAAGAAAGAGAAGCAAAAGGATGTGGGTACAATGAAGAAAGGCAGAATTGGAGACTCAATATTATTGTGGAACAGACTGATTTCAGCAGCCTGTGATGTCCCGTTTCCACAGTGGGGTTCTGGCTAGTGCTGCCACCGGAAGCCACATCTGGTTCTGTGGCCTTCCAGCAGCAAGGGTTTGTTACCACCAAAGGCCAGGTCTGGGCTGTCTCCAGGGCATTTTGATGTCTGAGGGTTGTGCAGAACTTGTCCCACTCCTTACCTGGATATTTTGGGAGAGCCAGACCTAGGGCATAAAAGTAAGAGAGCTGACTCCACCCGTAGCCAGTCACAGTACTCATGAGAAATGTACCATATATTGGAGGTAAGCAGGCCCCGTGGGAGAGCTGGATTTGTCACTTGTCTTCTGTGCTGTGACATGGATGGAGAAAAAACCTTCTCCCTTCCTTCCCCACCCCTCACCTCTGGAAGCAGGTCAGAGACCTGGAGACCTGACTCTGTGGTCATGAAAGCAAGAAAACTGACCCTGTCCTCACAAGCTGCAGCACTCCCTTGGGAGAGAGTGCCATCCACTTGTCCTGGGCCACATAATAGAGCTGACTCTAGAGGCAACAAGAGTATATCAGAGAGAAAGTCCCAGCAAGGTTCCTAGATTTATAGTATAGCAGAGGCCAGGGACATTGTACTGGAAATGATTCATTTCAATGAAATTTGCAAACAAAGAAATGTGAACAAAGGGGCACTGTGGAACACATGACAACTTCCACTATATATATATATATATATATATATATATATATATGTGTGTGTGTGTGTGTGTGTGTGTGTGTGTGTGTGTGTGTATGTATGTATATATATATATATATATATATACATACACATATACATATATTTTTTTTCTGCCGTAGGGAATATTGCAAGGATGGAGGGCAGGTATGTTGGGATGGGGAGATGAGTAGGAATGGGGTGCAGGATGTGAAACTCACAAGAAACCCATAAAATGTAAAAATTTGCTAGTTTCGAGATACAGTTTTACATATGCAAATAAGGATTGCTGGTGTTCAAACACTGTCACCACAAAAATGTGCCATTTTTCTCATGCTGAATAATTTTATTTTAATTAAATTAAGAGGTTATAAAAACAGATTCAATGTCATCAGCGTTCAACCTTTCTTACTCCTCTGTCTCCAAGTGCAAGGACCAGGGACTTTTGAGCCTTATTTGCATCAGGAGCAGACTTCACCCTCCACCCTCACTCATAAATATCATTATTTTTTTCAGAAGAAAAATACTAAGGAATACAACTACACCTCTGTAGCTTTCCTTCCAGTATGGGGTCTATTGTTTGAGCTCATTTATATTTCAAAAGAGACTGTCTCCAAAACCCTTCCCTCCCTCAGAATCACTTTCAAGCCCTCAACATTTTATACTTCCATTTTCTTCCTCCTTAAGAAAATAAAAGAGGTAAATATATTCATAAAAAATGCTAGCAGTGAATAATCATATCATTGACATCCCCAACCTGTTCTGTGAGTTTCTTTTGCCTGCTGAAATGCTTATACACAATTTCTCCTATTTTGTCTGTGTCTAATAACTTTATCAAGCCTTCAGAAGCAGGAAGGAAAAATCTCTTTATATTTTACAGGTATTCAGATACAACTGGGACTAGATCTTTTCCACGTATCAACATCTTATAATATCAAGGACAATGCAGAACTCTACCTACTGGTCAGAACAATAGGAAGGGGATCATATCTTTGATCCAGTGAGGATAATAGATGTCCTGAATTTCTCAGACTTTTGTGAACAGATAAATATTTAATACCAGTTTCAGGAGCCCCAATCTTATGAAATTACTATAAAACAGGAGGCCTGCTGATAACTTACAAAGACATGCATTTTCTGTTCAAGTGCCTGGAGAGAACAAACTCCCTAAGGTGAATTTGATTGTTCTAGGGGCTTTAGCAGTAGCCCACAGAAAATGTAAGCCAGTGCAATGGACCTTTGTCCCTAACCTTCAAGAGTTTGTCCCAATCTGTTCTGTAAACTCTACCATCTTCATTTTGCTCTATATTATTTAACTAAACATTCTGGTAGAGAGCAAAGAACCTGACAAACTATTGAGAATCCAGTTGGAGGTACCAGTGAGAGTTATTAGAAAATAATTAGTAATTCTAATGAAGGGCATATGGTAATTTCAAAACTTAAATATAGAACAAAATAATATGATAAATCTTAAGAGCATTTCTCTAGAAGGTAATATAGCGTATATAGTAACAAACCACATATTTTGCTAGCTAGACTGTAGCTAGCTTTTATTAGATTGGAAAAAATATAAAAAGCATACATATGGATAATATAATTATTATAGTATTGATCAAAGAAAGAAAATACTATTAAGTTAAACAATAACTGTCTTTTATTCTGGATTTTGGGAAGCAATTGCTCTTTTAAATAAGCCAAAGTTCTTTACAAGTCACTTTTATTCTTCTTGTTTTAGGTTTTCTTTATTTTATATAAAGTCCTTCAGAGAAAATTACAAGGAATCAATCCAAATAATGGAGGATTGTCGACTCACTTTTACCAGATGACCTAGAAACATTTTGCCTGTTATAATTCTAATTGTTTTTACCCAAAGCTTTTGATTTTGCCATTATTTAAGTGAAATGTGCAAACTTGAATTGAGCATGAATGTGTCCAACTCTGTACATGATGAAGCTATCTTCTTATGAATACGTACACGGTTATCCCATAAACTCCCATCTCTTGTTTTTCTCTTCACAAAATCAATAAGTTGGGGAGCAAGGTGGTTAAAAAGCTTCACTGTGAGTAGGAAAGGTTTAAATCCTAAAGATACTGTTTTAATGGGGCATCCCAGCTTTCATGTAAGGAAGATGATACATAAGTTTTTAAAAGTATGCTTTAAGAATACCTAAGAGATGCACAGGACAGATTCCCCTTGTCTTGATAGAATAACAAAAGGGTTTTTGTGTGTCTTATAATATCACTTGATTGGTGATAACAAGCTATGCCTTATCGTTAAGTTTAAATAAATTACAACACTTAAGGCTTTAAAATTTCAGAGAATGGAAAGAAAAAAAGAGATAATTTGTAATAGACATGGTCTTAGTTAACTTCTCTCCTTGTGACAAAATTCTTAACAAAGAAACAGTTATTGAAAAAATGTATTTTGACTCATGTTTTAAGAGAATACATTGCTGCTGAAAAGAGAAAAGCATAATGGCTGCTTACATTGCATCCAAGGTCTGGGAAGAAGCAGAAAGTAGAACCTTAGAGCTGCCTTCATCCACCTGTCCCTTTCAGTCATGAAGACACTCAGCAAATACTGAGAAGGAGTTCTGGCTCTTCAGCTGAGTCTGTCTGAGAATGACCTCACAAAAAAAGCCCAGAGGGATTTTCTTAAGTATTTTTTTATTCATAATTTTATTAATTTACATTTCAAATGATATCTCCCTTCCTAGTTTCCCCTCCACAACCCCTCCCATCTCATCTCCCCTTCCCCCAAAATAGAGCCGAGAACTTGGGATGTAGTTTGATTGGTGAAATTGATAAAGCACAGACCTAGCATTCATGAGACTATGATTTAGAATCCTAATAAAGATATTGAGGGTGAGGGGCTGTTAGGGGTTAAGGGAATAAAAAAGTTAAAGATTAAAACAACAAAAAGAAAAACACTGAGTAATGCCTAAAACAAAGTCAAGGTGAAGTTGAAGAATATAAATCACAGGGAATTTAACACATTCAGTATTTCACAATCTCCTGGTTCTCACTAGTTACTGCAGAGAGAAAGCATGAAGCAGAGGCTGAAGGAAAGTCCATCCCATATACAGTCATCAAAACCAGACACTATTCTTCATGCCAACAAGTGCTTGCTGACAGGAGTTTGATATAGCTGTCTCCTGAGAGGACCTAACAAAGACTGACAAATACAGATGTGGATGCTCACAGACAACCATTGAACTGAGCACAGGGTCCCCAATGGAGGATTTAGAGAAAGGACTGAAAGAGCTGAAGGGCTTTGCAACCCCATAGGAAGAACAACAATATCAACCAACCAGGGAAACCCAAGGACTAAACCACCAACCAAAGAGTACACATAGAGGGACCCATGGCTCCAGCCACATATGTAGCACAGGATGGCCTTGTTGGGCATCAATGGGAGGAGAGACCCTTAGTCTTGTGAAGTCTCTATGCCCCAGTGTAGGGGAATGTGAAGGCGGCCAGGCAGGAGTGGGTGCGTGGGTGGGTGGGAGAACACCCTCATAGAAGCAGGGAAAGGGGGTTTCCAGAGGGGAAACCAGGAAAGGGGATAACATTTGAAGTAGAAATAAATAAAATATCAAAAACAAAAAACCAAACAAACAAAAAAGCAAAAAAAAACCACAAAAAGCAAACAACAACAACAACAACAACAAAAAACACCCTCACTCTTTCTTATGCTGCTTGAATTTTCTGCTTTGCATTCAGCGAGAGAAAAACATATTGCTTCTAGTCAGATAATCACTATTATTTTAAATTAAGGAAAAAATTTCTGATTTTGAAGATATTTTTTCCAAAACTTTATCTTTTACTTCTGTAATAGTGACACATAACCTATGGCTTACTTAGACAATTTCCCTACTACTGACATTTTCCTACTCAGCCATGAAATTGTGCTTAGAGAGAACTATAATTCATTAGAGGTGCTAATGGTCTGACAGACACTGTAGATTGCTTGTACAAATATAGGCAAATGTTTGCAAAGCTGGAAGAAGTGGTATAAACTGATATTAAGTCTTATGACCTTTTCAGCCCTGAGCTGTTTCTGTCTAAATATTCAGCTGTCCTATTTCATATATCCTGCAGAAGATACCATATTCTTTAGTATTCAGATACCATAATTCTGGACATATGTTTTCATTTTGAGCTCTAGAGCTCCATCAATGCAGTTTTTTTCCTTTCTAAAAATTAATTTCATCTAGTATTAAAAATTTTGTGCCTTGCATCACGCTGATGGTGGCAGGTGAAAAATATTTTCTTTTATTTCTCAAGATTTTGCACATGAATTTATATGCATTCTCTTTAAGCATTTTTCTACCTCATAGCAATATATGATTTAATGTATTTATTACACTCAATTGTTATTGATTTATTTTAAAAAGCTCATGTTCTGTCATTGACATGAATCATGAGATTTATAGAACAAATGTCATATTATTAGGATCTAGTATTGGCAAGGTCCACAGACTCTAGGTATACTAAGTTTTACTAAGATAAGGAGTAAAGAATTTCTTCAATTAAAAATAAAAGAAATATAAAAGTAATTTGAAATAAGATAAACCTATTTTTTCTATTAATGAATTGCCTGATGACCGAAAAGTTTGCCAATGTCACTTTCTGTGAGCATTTCTATTCATTTAAAAATTGTTTTAAGCTTCTAAGTTTTTAAAGTTGCTTAATGGACCAGTCTTACAACATAAAGTTAACAATAACAAATTATACTAAATATATGTTGAAAATTGAGATAACATCCAGATAAAATAATTTAAGTATTATTAAATAAAATTACAAGAGAAAATATAGCTCAAACAGAAGTCATATACAAGAAAGCTGAATGATTTTTAGCAACTTTTGCACTAGTTAAAGAGGCTATGGAAATGAAATTATGTTCATCTATAACTTTTAATTGGTACTTATATTCCAGTTGCTTCTGTGACATTGAGAGATGAGGAACCACTTCCAATGATTCCATTTTAAAAAGGAATATTCATATTTCCTACAGTATGCTTTTATTTCTCAAATTTTGTTGCTGTGACAAAATAACTGACATGCCATAAGAGAAAACTGTTGACTTTGAATCTTATTTTCAGCTACTTGAATCTTCGTTTCACTGAAGCTTAGTTCCTGGTGAGGCAGAACAACATGGCAGTAGGAACATGTGGCCAAGATGGCTCACTCCGTGGATATGAGCTGGAGTCTGAAACGTAACACAAACCTAAAGATCATGAGTGAAGTGACACTTTCTCCAGACGCTTCTGTGTTTTACAATTTCAGTATTTCTAATAACAACTGCCTCTCTCGGAATGGGGTGTGCTGAGTACCTTTAACACAGGACAGCGTTGAAGCAGTATTTTATACATTAAGTAAAAAATATCAATGTGTAAATATAAAGACTTACAGACAACTCAAAGTAAAGAGTATTGGACCTTCTCTGCTATTTCTATAGTATTAAAATTTAAGAATCGCTCAAAGATTCAATCCCCTGCTTGCATGTGAAATTACTACCCTACAAGACAATATTTACAGGAAATATGCCAAAAATATAGATATGGAGAAAATACAAACATAAAGAATATTTAACAAAAAATAAATGTGGGAAGAGAGGACCTATCTCTTTTTACCTTGTTCAGAATGGGTTTATAATTTCCAGAAAGGCTAAAATAAGAAAACATGTATATGTAGATTTAGGTTAGAATCTCCAACTACAGAATATAATTGTTTCTTCTAACATTCAGAGGCCTTTCACATTTTTTATTTTATTTTCAAAAAGGAACAGGAACTGATACACACACACACACACACACACACACACACAATCACAATTTCAAATTCTAAGATTCATTATAAGATTCTTCCTCTTGCTCATTCCACTTAATTCCCTCTCTGTCTATTGCTTAACCTTTGTATTTCCTACATGACCAGTGTAAAGAATAGCCACATGTCCATACAGTAATATCAAAAGCAGAATTTCAGTAGGAACTAAGATCTGAAGATGTGTAGTTACTTGACAAATGATAAGTACTCATCATAAAATTCAGTTGAACCTGGGTGGTGGTGGCACACACCTTTAATCTCAGCACTTGGGAGGCAGAAGCAGGCAGATTTCAGAGTACGAAGCCAGCCTGGTCTACAGAGCGAGTTCCAGGACAGCCAGGGCTACACAGAAAAACCCTGTCTCCAAAAACCAAAAATAAATAAATAAATAAATAAATAAATAAATAATTTGGTTGAATCTAATTGCTGTTTCTTCGTTGTTGCTGTGTTTAGGAGATTTTTATCCTAAAGATTTCAACCCCTTGCACATGAGAGATCATCTCAAAAGTTCCAAATTAATAATTTATATTTATTACTAATAATAAATAATTATAATGAATTTATAATCCTTTATTTTTTTTTACATTAATTGAGTGGAAAGATGTTTATGCCATGTCATAGTGCTGAATCTGGAAGAAAACTCCTGGGAGGCAGTACTCTTCTGTCACACAGGTACTAACTCTTGGGAGTCAGTACTCTTCTGTCACACAGTTACTAAGGATAGAACTCAGGCACATAAATAAGTGATCCTACCTGCTGTGCTATAGAAGTACTGAGCTAAATTGCTTCCTCCAATTTAATTTTCTGAGATTTTAATAATATTCTATGACAAGAGTTATATTTTAGTTAACAGACTGTACTATGCACAAAGAACTACACGCAACCAGACAATGCTGACAGCAGCTCAAATAGTCTTTATTAGGGAACAGCACAACAATTAGTTATCCACCTATAGGGTTGCAGATCCCTTTAGGTCCTTGGGTACTTTCTCTAGCTGCTCCATTGGGAGCCCTGTGATCCATCCAATAGCTGACTGTGAGCATCCACTTCTGTGTTTGTTAGGCCCCGGCATAGTCTCACAAGAGACAGCTATATCTGGGTCCTTTCAGCAAATTCTTGCTAGTGTATGCAATGGTGTCAGCGTTTGGAAGCTGATTATGGGATGGATCCCTGGATATGGCAGTCTCTAGATGGTCCATCCTTTCGTCAAAGCTCCAAACTTTGTCTCTGTAACTCCTTCCATGGGTGTTTTGTTCCCAATTCTAAGAAGGGGCACAGTGTCTACCCCGGAGCTCTTGACTCTAGCTGCATATGTATCAAAAGATGGCCTTGTTGGCCATCACTGGAAAGAGAGGCTCATTGGACACACAAACTTTATATGCCCCAGTACAGGGGAACACCAGGGCCAAAAAAATGGGAATGGGTGGGTAGGGAAGTGGGGGGTGGGGAGGGTATGGGAGACTTTTGGGATAGCATTGGAAATGTAATTGAGGAAAATACGTAATAAAAAATATTAAAAATTAAAAAAAACAATTAGTTATCCAATAACAAATGGTCAGCACTAAAAGGATACATACACATAACATTTTATAGATGGAATAAGTTGTGTGTGTGTGTCTATACAAATATGCATGTGACAGTCCCTAATGAAAATAGAACCCATAAATTTTAAAGAGAAAAAACAGGGTTCTATGAGAGGGTTTGGAGGGAATAAAGTATTTATATTACAAAATAAAAACATGTAGCAAGCACAGGCATCCTTAGAATTTCTTACATACATCATAGAACTATAAAAACCTATAGAAAGATTATCAAAATTATTGTTGAGGTACAATTTAAGAATACAAATACATGGTTTATCGTTAATGGATTTATAATAAATAACTTACTTTTAGATCTATAAAACCTATAAAAGTTATCAGAATTATTATTGAGGCATAATTTAAGAATAGGAATACATATCTTATCATTAATGGAATTTATAATAAATTACCTACTCTTGCTTATAATTCAGTACATTTGAGAAAGTCATTTTAAACTAGACAACTTTGCATGTAATTAACATTAAATACTTAAACAAATATTAAATAAGTTCTATTATAATTAGATGGTTTCCCAACTGTCGTACAGAAATAGAACTCATATATTTAAAGTTCCTATAAGGATGTATAAGACTTTAAGCACTGTACTGAACAGCAGTGTACTTCTTTTTTCTTCTGAATTTTAAGGGCATTGCTGTTTTTCATGAAGTAGTGTTAGATTTATCAAGAACCTCTTCTGCATCTAGTCAAATTATAATGTGATTTCTGAAAATTTTATGAATTGGGTTATTTTCATTAATTTACCTATGTTAAGTTTTTCTTTCATTTCTAAAATGAAGCATACTTGATCATGGTCGATGATGCTTATGATGTATTCTCGAATTAAGTTAATAAGCATTTTAGTGAAAAATTTTACATACATATTCATCTAAGAGATTGTCCTAGATTTTTATTTTTTGCGGTTGTTTTTCTTTGCTTTTGCTATCAGTAATATTCTCTTCATAAAATATATTTTGGAAATGCAGTGCTCTCTATTTTTGAAGAATATCAGTATTAGTTCTTTAATAAATACTTGAGGAAAACTTTGTTGTTCTAATCATATATATTGTAATTTCCCTTTGCATATTTGTCTTAAAGTTGTTCTTTTTAAATTCTACAGATAGTCATCTTTATTAAAATCAACTTAATTACATAGAAGTCTCTCATAAGATTTGTCTTTTAAAAAGAATTTTTAGCACACTTAAGTTTTTACAGCAAAAATATAATCCTTAGATTGTTAAAAAAAAAATTAAGGTCTTCTCAAGTATCCAGAACCATAAGCATGCTATTATTACTTTAAAATCAGCTGTTTTTTTCCATCCATTTCAGTCTTGGAATAAAGAAATAAATGCCACATATAATTTTATTAGAATCACATAATAGATACATTTCAATAACAGTCAAGGTAAATTAAAGTTATTTAAATATTTAAAATAATCTTTTTAGTATTTTCTTTTTAGTATTTTCAGCAAAATATAAAGATATGTTTTTGCATCTGGTAGCAACATGTATATGAAATATGATAAATATGAAATATGATAAAGGTTTATAGATATATGTGAAAGAGTTATAATGTCTTCATCAATTATATAGAATTTGAAATACTAAAGCATTAGTCACGTACAGGTTGGAGAACATTTATCAATTGAAGATCTATAGGATGACAACATATCTATGTTTATAAGTTTTGTTTTGTTTTGGTTTCGTTTGGTTTTGGTTTTTAGAGACAGGGTTTCTCTGTGTAGTGTTTATAAGTTTCAATTAAAGGAATTTGCTAGGTGTCTTCCAGAAATATTTCTGGAAGAAATATTTATTAAATATTCATTTAATAAATTTGAGAAGAACCATATGAAGGGACAAATATCTGAAAACAAAACTTCAGTTAATGTAAACTATCATATAATATACACCAAATATTTGGGAAGAATAAGCTTTAAGTCACACAATTTTAAAATGATAAATGGCTATATTTTTTCAAATAAATTTTAGATTGTTCACAAAGATTAATGTACTAAAGCTTCAACATTTATTTGACAAAAAAAAAAAAAAAAGAAAAACCAACAACCCTAAATTACTATCATTGTGAAAGAAAAACTAAAATGCCCTGATTTGCTAGTTACATGGGCATGGCAAGAATGTGGTAACAAAGTTTTTGTCTCATTTTTTTAGATCTTTGATATTTTTTGTAGTATATTTTATTCATATACACTTCTGTCTCTACTCCTTCCAGATGCATCTTCATTTCCCTTCTAACCCACTAAATTGTATGTCATAATTTTAAGCCATTCAAGAATAGTTTATACTATTAATATACTCATATTAGATTTGCAATTTTAATTGACATGTGGTTTACTCATTAGGGTCACATGTTTAATGAAAAATTACTCTCCAACTTCCAGGGCTACCTTCGTTCCCATCAGCTCCTCGAATAGGGTGGGAATCCATGCCTATTTTGCCTCTGCAGACTGGAATTATACCTGGCTTGGTTCTGCAGAGGCCTTGTCCCTTTTCTCAGAGCCATTGTGTATTCTTACATTCCACTGACCTGCAATGTTCAGAAAACACTATTTGCTTGTAGTGACCACTAATGGCTTCCATAGTCTTTCAACCCCTTCTTCTGCCAATAATCACTGACACAGATGTCCCATTTAGAACTAATCATTCTGCAGTGACTTATTCTATGCACACTGATCAATTGTGGTCTCTATATTATTTATCTGTACCAAATAGAAGCTTCTCCCAGAGGGATGACCTATGCAGCAATTCATGGATTTAACAGTAGTTTATGAGGAGCTAAGTTAATACTATGCCAAATTTAACACCATGACCTGTCTAGCAATAGAATTTTTGCTTAAATCTCAGTGTGAAATATGGGTTTCAATTTGTGAAGTGGGCACTAAACCCAATTTAAAAAAAAAAACATTCTAATAATTGTTCTACTATTGCATCAATGTATAAAATTAATTTCTTTTTTTTAAATTTTTAATATTTTTATTACATATTTTCCTCAGTTACATTTCCAATGCTATCCCAAAAGTCCCCCATAGCGCCCCCCCACTTCCCTACCCACCCATTCCCATTCTTTTGGCCCTGGCATTCCCCTATATTGGGGCATATAAAGTTTGCAAGTCCAATGGGCCTCTCTTTCCAGTGATGGCCGACTAGGCCATCTTTTGATACATATGCAGCTAGAGACAAGAGCTCCGGGGTTCTGGTTAGTACATCATGTTGTTCCAACAATAGGGTTGCAGATCCTTTTAGCTCCTTGGGTACTTTCTCTAGCTTCTCCATTGGGGGCCCTGTGATACATCCAATAGCTGACTGTGAACATCCACTCCTGTGTTTGCTAGGCCCCGGCATCGTCTCACAAGAGACAGCTATATTTGGGTCCTTTCAGCAAAATCTTGCTAGTGTATGCAATGGTGTCAGCGTTTAGAAGCTGCTTATGGGATAGATCCCTGGATACGACAGTCTCTAAATGGTCCATCCTTTCATCACAGCTATGAACTTTGTCTCTGTAACTCCTTCCCTGGGTGTTTTGTTCCCAATTCTAAGAAGAGGCACAGTGTCCACACTTTGGTCTTCATTCTTCTTGAGTTTCATGCGTTTAGCAAATTGTATCTTATATCTTGGGTATCCTAAGTTTTGGGCTAATAACCCCATTAAAAAATGGGGCTCAGTCCTGAACAAAGAATTCTCACCTGAGGAATACCGAATGGCAGAGAAGCACCTGAAAAAATGTTCAACATCCTTAATCATCAGGGAAATGCAAATCAAAACAACCCTGAGATTCCAACTCACACCAGTCAGAATGGCTAAGATCAAAAATTCAGGTGACAGCAGATGCTGGCGAGGATGTGGAGAAAGAGGAACACTCCTCCATTGTTGGTGGGATTGCAAGCTTGTACAACCACTCTGGAAATCAGTCTGGCGGTTCCTCAGAAAATTGGACATAGTACTACCGGAGGATCCAGCAATACCTCTCCTGGGCATATATCCAGAAGATGTCCCAACAAGTAAAAAGGACACATGCACCACTATGTTCATAGCAGCCCTATTTATAATAGCCAGAAGCTGGAAAGAACCCAGATGTCCCTCAACAGAGGAATGGATACAGAAATTATGGTACATTTACACAATGGAGTACAACTCAGCTATTAAAAAGAATGAATTTATGAAATTCCTATCCAAATGGATGGACCTGGAGGGCATCATCTTGAGTGAAGTAACACAATCACAAAAGAACTCACACAATATGTATTCACTGATAAGTGGATATTAGCCCCAAAATTAATTTCTTAACATACATTCAGACAGTAAATTAATTCAGTGGCTGTATTTCTTTTCCTTATGCTAGTCTCCCATAACCACACAGAGAGACCAAGATTCATTTCAATCAGCACTTCAGTAGTTGAGCAGTTATTGATCTACTTTAACCTCTAAACTAATCTGACTACCTCCTAGCCATGACTCCAATATCCTTGCTTTCTCTTATTGGTCTGGCCCTTTGAGCTTCAGATATGTTTCTATTATCTCTCTCTGTCACCATCCTCATGGCCCTAATTCCTCCAATCTCCTCTCCCCCTCCCCCTCCCCCTCTCCCTCCCCCTCTCCCTCCCCCTCCCGTTGCCATGGCAGGTGGAAGTTTCTGTCATATTCTCTCTTTTGCACAACCTTTGGTTGATGAGCATTTATGGACAAGTCATAAGATGAGTAGTAAGAACTGTTTACACAGATTTGATAAAGGAGATTTCTAGTACATGCATCACACTGCCATGTCTGGATTGAAACAAGATAAAGAAGCAGAAAAATATCATCATTTGAATAACACAATAGTAAACATGATACAGTTTGATACATGATACATGAAAAGCATTATGCCTAAGCCACTGAATATGTCTTCTCAGGCTTGACGTTGTATCTCACAGGGTTCAGAGCTGGGCATCTCTTGAGTTTCCTTTTCTCTGCTAGTAGTATTAATATTTCTAAAGATGTCCTCTTTCTCTTATAAATTTAATGAAATTAAAATATCAGAAATTTCCTTATCTTAAAGTTTGAGTCATAAAACAACATAACAATATAAATTCATCAGGTCTGTACATAGACAATAAACTACCAATTATGATTATGATTAACTGAAGTACGTCAAGACTACCTAATTACAAATATAAGCCATAATACATTATAAACAAACATTATAAACCTTGAGTCCAAATGTAATGTAACAGTTATTTTAGCTGGAATAAATCCTATTTTTTTATTTTATTTCTAAATGGTCTAAACTAACTTTTTGATGTCTAAATTGCAGGCATGCCTGAACAAAAACAATCCTCAGAGAAACTTTGAATCAAGCGGTATGAGTTATGACCAAAACCAGCATACAGACAAAACACTGTTTTTACCTTATATTCTCAGAAAAGGAAGTCACAGTAATGAGAAAAGCAAAGAAGAAGGGAGCAGGGCATGACTTCATTTTACCATTGTGGTCTGTCAAACTCAGCAAGAAGCTTAAAGATGAAACTCCTTCCACACAAGGAAGAGGACAGTGAACTGCAAGTATGCCTAAGCTGTAACTCTCTTACACTGCTCTCCTCCAGTGTTTTGATTCCTAGAGCAAGACTCTCTGTCCCAAATTTTCCATAATATCTGCAAGCATCACTACCATCTGGATGCAGAGTGTTCAAACACATGAGCCAATGAGAGGCCTTATAAATTCAAAGTACCATGAATAATATACCTTACCAGAAATGAAAGCCAAAACCTCTTGTCAACCAAAATAAGCTCACAAACAGAGAGAGATAAAGAGATGTAAAGGCCTGGGGTGGGGGAGGTAGAGGCAAAGTGAGGGGGTGTGGAGTGAGGAAGGGAAGGAGGGAGGGAGAGAGAGAGAGAGAGAGAGAGAGAGAGAGAGAGAGAGAGAGAGAGAGAGAGAGAGAGAGAGAGAGAGAGAAAGAGACAGAGAGAGAGACAGAGAGAGAGAGAAAGATTCATCCTACCAGAGGAAAAAATACCCTCACAGAAAGATCAAATTATCCAATAATTCTAGCTAGTTACTTCAAGGCAAACAAGTGTATCTAATCAGAGCGCACTATTTTTTTTCTTTTTAATACATCCCACTCAGATCCAAAAAATTAAATCATCTTTATCTAATTCATAATAAAATTTTCACTTGGGAGTTCCAAAACAGAATTAGCATTTTCCATTCACTTTACAAGCCACAAGAGATCTTCAAATACACCTGTTTATCTACGCCTCTTAATGTTTCTGCGAATTGCAGCCAGAAACATAAACAAATTATAAACCTTCCTTGTCAAACAAATTGTTCAACAGGAATCCTAATTTTGGTTAAGAAAGATCACCAGAAGGTTGGCAAGATACCACATGTTGGCAAAAAGCCACAGACAATAAGGAAACAAAAGAACAACAAGCCTCATTGTGCTGTGTCCATGAGAATTCACCAGGGAAACAACTTGAGGTGTACAGATTCCAAAACACTCATTTTATTTTTCCTCAGTTTTATCACAATTAGGGAAGACTATGAATGCTGGCTACTAAGAAGAGAAATCAACGATATGAAAACACAATTAGATTAAAGAGCTGCAAAAACTCCATCCGTTATTCTCTTCCACCTATTGCCAATCTGGGAACTCTGAGAGCACCATATCCAAATAACAACAGGAGGCATTGTACCATAATGGTCTATGAAATCCAGTTACAGAATCACCTAGCTGCAGGACTTGACTGTGGGGTTGCTTCTATTAACAAAGAAACCATTATATAATTGGGAAAATATATCATTAATTAGTATCATGTGTTTTCAATATGTATTTGGAAAATGTGTTTATGTATTGTTCTGAGATAAAATGGGCAGAAGATACAACCTGTTTATTTTTGCATCTTGCTCATATCAGTATCTACTATTGGAATTTATGGAAAGTTATTATTGCAGCTGTTATATCCCCAACTGTTCTTTCAGACGCTGTGCATTTTGCCCCTGGTAGACAATATATAGTCTCCACTAGTTATGATAAAGCTGAGAAAAAAGTAAGATGAATGTTTGGAACCTCTATACCAAAACTTGTTCCTTGATGAATAATAAGAATTTATTGGAGTCAGGCGGTGGTGGCACACTAATCCCAGCACTTGGGAGGCAGAGGCAGGCAGATTTCTAAGTTCAAAGCCAGTCTGGTCTACAAAATGAGTTCCAGGACAGCCAGAGCTATACAGAGAAACCCTGTCTTGAAAAAACAAACAAACAAACAAAGAATTTATTGGAATGATAAAATCTTGGAAATATGTCATGATGTGGTCTCTTCCCCAGCAGAGAAGACATTCTCAGAATTAAGTCCTATCTAGAATCCAGGCTCCAGAGTTTTGAGGTTGGGTTGTTTTTAGGGCCAATATGCGATTTTCTTAAAAGCACAATTTTACAGAAGATAATCTAGTCTATAGTAATTATGATTTTCTGGAAACTAGAATTATCTAAGAAACGTCATTACCTTTGCTTTATCCCTATTTGATAGTCATAAAAACTAAAACTTCCAACCACTGCCTTCTAAACATTAGGAATACAGGCAAGTGCCACCAAGCTCATAAGGATGTAAATATGTTCCAACAATTCATGTAAAGAATTTCTGTTTGGGTCAGTTGTTTGTTTGTTTTAGTGGGGGGAGGAGTAAATTAAAGAAACAGAAAGGTTTATTTAGTCAGAATTTGGGAGAGTTCAGCTATAGTCAGGTGGCCTGTGGTCTTAGATCTTTAGAAATGTAGATATGTATGCTAAGCATATACAGGAAGAAAATTTACTCAAGCATATATCCAAGAAGCAAAGGACACAGAATGGCATACTACTCACACCTAAATTCTTGCTACTGTCTTTTAATTGAGCTTTCTGGAAACATTGCAGATTTAGATCACAGCACTGGACTGTCTGTTCTCACAGCAGACCATGGTATCCTTAACTCAGAAGGGTCCTACCTTAGACTACAAAGGAAATCTAAATATTTGCACTTCATTTTTTATTCCTACATTATTTTCCTTCCTTCAGTCTTTTTGTTTTGGCAGCCAACTTTTCTTGGAATGAAAGTGTAATAACAGGCTCTCTTCCTCTGGGTCTTTTGTTTTCACTTCTAAATTCTCCTGTGTAACACAATATTATGATTAAATACGTTTGTTATATCCTTCTCCTTTTGACTTTCCTCTTGTTATAGAAAAATTATGACTCACCCAATATTTCTCCCACATTCACATGCATTGAATGACTGGTCCCAGGTAGTCGTATTGTTTAGGGAGCTCATGGACCCTCCAACTCAGCTAATGGAGTTGAATGAAAAGGGACACACCTATAGGTTTCAGATTTGCACTCTGTTTCCTAGTCAACTGTGATGTGTTGAAACCCTGCTACTTCTTTGTTCAGCCAGTCTATCTCAACTTATTGAGGGAGACCTTGTCAAACTATGGGCTAAAATAGATCTTTTGGTCTCCTGTTTTATCTAATATTTTAGACATAACAATAAGAGAGCAAACACAAGACATATCAGCAACAGTACTAGTAATAGCTCTAACAAAAGAAGCACTTTTTTTTCTGCTAGGTTGTATAAAATTTTAAGAGAGGAAGCAGATATTTGAGTAAATTGAAATGATAGATTTTGAGGGAAGGAAAGGAAAATATAAACTATTGACAAGAAAGACAGAGAGACTGAAACAAGAATGACACAGAAAATAGCTCTTGTCATGTGAGTAAAATTACACTTAAACTAGTAAGTCAAAGCTAGCTTCCTTACAGAGAGGAAATATCCAAATATTAGCACATTTTGTAACACAGCACTATTTTCATCACATATTAAGTTATAATTTGGAAGTGCTGAAGCATGAATTGTTGGAACATATTTACATCCTTATGAGCTTGGTGGCACTTGCCTGTATTCCTAATGTTTAGAAGGCAGTGGTTGGAAGTTTGTGTGTTCATGGCCAGCCTAGGCTTCTTAGTAAGACACTATGTCAGGAAAAAAAGAAAAGATGATTTTAGCTCAGTGGTTTAGTATTTGTTGAAGTCTAGGGATTGGTCCCTAGAATGCCAACAAAAGATCTTATGTACTCTATTATCATGTAATAATATTGTAACAATGAAATTAATATATACACTAAAATGTAAGCCTTCTGAATATTTGGACCACACATAATCATGTTTAAAGTATCTCAAGAATATAATAGAAATTAGCACAATTCTTTCTTAAGCAGGAGCACAAATGCTTTAGCAAATTTATCATTAGATATTTGCTGAATTTTGGAATAAGAAGAAATGCAGTGATACTGGTTGTTTGCTAGATACTGACATATTGACATATTTAAAAAGTTAGGGACCTCAACAATGTGAATTGAAAAATTGAAAGGTCTGCAAATAGAACTGACCTCACAGCGGAGGCTGCTCCATAAATCCTCGTGTCATAATTCTCAGGCACTGCTGTCTGCTATTACTGCTTCTTAAATTCTCCCCTTGTCATATTATATCTTCAGATTTTCAAATGGAGTTCTTGAAGGTATCCTTGGTTTCTGCTAGCTCATTGTTTTTTATCACTTACAAAGAGTTTAGTATATTTAATCATACCCAGGTCATATTTGGGTCCAGGGAGCATTTTCCAGTAGCCTTTGTAAATTTTCTTCTTTCTTCTATGTACGAATGTTTTGGATTCTTTCATATGCCAGTTATTTATTCAGAGTTAGGACATTTAAAGAGATGTTCTAAGTCCTCTGATATTAAGCAAGGCTTTCTTTCCTGGCACAGATAGAGGAAATACTATATCTTAAATGTTTTGAAGCTAGGAGGGAGAGAAGGGAGAGGAGAGAAGGAGAGGAAAGGAGGAAAGAGGAGGGAGAGGATATTTTGATGATTGATATTATGCTATGCCTCAGGACCTTGGGGTACTCGGTACTTGTTTTTTCAAAAGATCATTGACTGGATTCACTGACATGTTGCTCATCTGCCCGTATTTTCTCTGACATTTTTAAAACTGATTTTGACTGGATTTTGGAAGTGTTCCTTGGAAATCAACTTAAGCACTTTTCTGTGTAGAGAGTTTATGTTTACATGTGTCCAGCCTCTATTTGATTTTACTTGCCTTCCCCAGTACCCGCTTCCCTAGAAAATTTCAAAAAAATTATCAAAGATCCAATGAGACAGCTTCTTCCTCCTTGGACCATGAATGTTTCTAATGATCATTCCTTAGGTCTTAGACAAGTCTTAGAAGCTTTTAAAAGCTTAATGTAAGACTTGCTAAATTAAACTCACATGATAGAAACATCTGCTGAGAATGCACCTGATTGGTTGCAGTATATATGATAATGTACTGAGATCAAGGTCATATACTTAAAATTTCCATATCGTAGGAAAGGTAAACAATTTGTGAGCCAAGTATGTAAGTTATTAAATTATCATTCCTTTGTATAAGGTTCTAGACTACATATGATGTGAACTTTGAATCATGCAGGAAACCAATGATAATACACTTTACAATTTTTAGTGTGTCAAGGCCCATGGAAGTCAAGGACCATTCTCAGGGGTGAGAACTCTATTGTCCTATTTTAGGATCAATTTATAGAAATTATTTCATCAGGCTGAAGCTCAAACACCACTACCTACTAAGTCATCATACAAGCTCACACATAATTTATGTATTAAAAGTATTATTTAAAGAATTGCTCCATATGACCACAAATTGATCTGGGTGAAGATTATTAAAATCTGAATTTTCACAGAGTTGTATATTTTAAACATAATGGTAATTCAAAATAATATTATTGACAGAGGTTGCATTGCTATATATCAATGAGGAATTAAATTATCAAGGCAGAAAATGATTTATAGTATTTATTCCAGATTTCACTATGTTGATGAATGAAACATAAATGTATTAATACATTATGATGCTCCACAAACTTATTCAGTGTCACTACCATCTCCGACCAGCAGAAAAGAAGCGACGAAACTGATGTGCTTCTCAAGGCAGTTTATTTAGGAACTTAACAAATGTGTAGGAAAAAGAAAATGCCCTGACCTCTCTCGGCCTTCCCTCTTTATCCCCTCTCATCCACTACCCCTCAACCCAGTCCACTTAGGCACAGTTCACTGACTCAGGACTATATTTGTCACATCATCCGATATTATGTCATGGTGCATCTGCTCAATGCAGCTCAAGGTACGTGGCTATCTTGAGGGATATGAGGAAGTCATGTGCCAGTCATAAGACTTGGCAGCAGTCCCAGGTGCCATCTTGGGGCTGTGGCCACATCTGCTCCTCACATCTCCCCCTCATTCTTTAAATTGGCAGAGAGAATGCCTGTCTTAGGTTGCCCACTGCAACAACACTCCTTACCCATCATCAGGAGACAGACAGCAGTGGTCTGATCACTGTCTTAGGTTGGTAACACGTCCAGGGAGTGTTACCCATCATTGACTACTTCCCTAGCATGCCAAGCCACACTTGAGGAGATTGTTCTATCTCCACAGCTGCAAAGGCTTGTATCAACAGAGCTTGAGCCCTGCGATGGTGATGTTGCATGCAGCAGATGCATCAAAAGGCCAGGACACTGATGAGCACGCAGCACAGTGCCAATCCACCAATACTGGCCCATTCCTTTAGGTGTGACATAGCAGAGGCAATCCAATTTGCAAGTCCTTCAGCCATGGATACCTCCACCCAAGTGGAATTGATATAGACTATCCCAAATTTCTCTTGGGTCTAAACAAGGTCATAACCAAAGGGGTCTGCACGGGCCATGGTAACAATCTAGGCATTCTGGTCACAATAGCTAAAGAAAACATAGAAGCATTCCAACCAACACCTACTATAAAAACAACTATCTTCCTTACATTCTACAACATCATCAAAATAACTACCATTATAAACTAAAAATACAAAAGGAGGCCAAACACATACAGGCGTGGCTTTAAAGAATACATTCTTCCCATAAGCAAATTGAATAACAGAAGACTCAAATAATACAGATCCATTCCAATAAAAGCTAGTATTTCCCCATGCCCCACTCATTAACATACTCAAAGAAGAAAGATCTGTACAACTCCCAATTTATCCCACACAACAGCAAAACATTAAAGGGATTGCTTGGCCCTCTTTGGGCTGGATTTTGATACATCCAATTAAACCCTGAAAATGTTTGATTATGACTGGTACTAATATAAGCAGAAAAGGTAAAATATTTTTTCACGGCCCACACAGCTTTCCTGGACTGGCAGCCGGTCCATGGGGGCAGTGAATCTTGAATACCCCTTCAAAAGGGGGACCATCGTAGATCTTCAGTCATCACTGCAGGCAGCATCATCACCCCCCAGGAGCAGCTTCATCATGGCACCTCCATCCATCTTGAACTACCCTCGTCAATCGCTCTGGAACCCACAGCAGCTGGTGATGATCCTGTGGAAAAACACAAACAGACCCTCTAGCCCAGACCAACACAAGATCGGGCCCATGCTGTTGTCCACTCAGAACATCCTTCCACATGACTGTGCCTTTGTAGGATGCCTTGGGATTGGCAAACCGTTCTGCAGCAGTCAAATCATTTTTATCTTTATTCAAAAAAATTCAAGGTAAAGAGAGCAGTGGCTAATCTCTTTCTAGGAGTAGCGCCAGAGACTACTCCCTCTTTCTTTCAGAGTGTGATGGGCTCTCTCAATGATGCCTTGGCCCTGAAGATTGTAGGGTATACCGTGCACCAAGCAGACACCCATCATTTTACAAAAGGAAACAAAAGAATGAAGTATAAACAGGTCCACTATCAGTCTTAAGCTCTCTGGGCTGACCCCATGCACCCCATGCCTTAAAGCAATGGGCAATGACATGGTGTGCCTTTTCATCAGTATGCAGGGAGGCAAACAACATCCCAGAGGCTGTATCTACAGAAATATGAACAAATTGCAGTTTACCAAATTCTGAAAAATGAGTCACATCCATTTGCCAAATGTGGAGGGGAAGCAGGCTGCGAGGGTTTGCTCCCACACTTGGCTGAGGCAATAGGGGGGCCCAGGCTTTCCAAACCATAACGATATCCCTTACCTCTGCTCTAGTAATATGAAATCGAGAAGAAAGTGTTTTGGAATTCACATGAAACTATGAATGAAATTCACGAGCCAGTTCTACAGGTGTTTGAATCAAAAAGGCAGAAGCAACTCTAGCAGCTTTATTAACCAAATCATTGCCCTCTGCTAAAGGGCCAGGCAAACCTGTATGAGCTCGAATGTGTTGGACGAAAAATGGAGAATTTCTATTTAAAATTAAGGATTGCAATTTATTTAACAAATCCTCTATAGTGGATCGAAAATTCACCTTTCCCACCACTTCCAGCACTACTAATGAATTAACAAAATATTGACTATCTGAAATTTAATTAAAAGATTCAGAATAGAATTCAAAAACTATTATAACAATGTGCAACTCAATAACTTGGGGAGAAGCAAGGGGAAACTGTAAAGTTAGTGGCGTGGAGCCATGGACCAAATGTGCTCCGCAGCCTGTCTTAGACCCATCTGTAAAAATTAAAGGGGCATCAGGCAATGACACTCGAGAGAGAAGTAATTCGTGGAAAAACAACTGGATGAGCTTTAATCAGCTGCAAAATGGGATCCTTAGGGAAATGATTATCCATCTTTACCATAAAGCTATATCTCAAAATTGCCCAATCATCAACAGTAGCTGATAATACTTCTATTTGCTTCATATTATATGGAACAATCAATTCCTGAGGGGGATTGCCAAAATATTGAATACATTGTTGTAGGCCAATCAAGGCCAATTGTGCTACCAAGGCAGGGTAATAAGACAAGATATTTGCGGGTGAAATCTTGGGATGTATCCCAAAGGGGCTCCCTGCCAAAGGACTCCAGTAGGCTGGGTCTCTGAGGGCAGGATGCACAAGATAATAGGACTGAACAGATTATCATTTTACAAAATAAGAATAGATTTCACAAATGGCCACCCTTTATCAAATCCTAGTATAATGGAAAGAATGTGCTTTGGAAAACACTATGTTACAGAATTGAATCTAGTATGAACCAAAAGTTTATGTTTTATAGTTTTTAAGTGTATTATGTTTGGGGGAGAGATGGTCCAGTGGTTTAGGTCACTGGTTTATCTTCCAGAGGACATTGATTCAATCCCCAGATCTCATAATGGCATCAGACAACTGTTTGTAACTTCAGTTCCAGAGGGCCTATTTTTCTTTCCTGGCCTCCACAAATACTTCATTTTCAAATGATAACACTAAAGGCTTGTGATATAACAGCCATATTTATAATGGTAAATCTCCAACCCCAAACCCCCCTGCATAAATTACATAATAATCAACCGAGATAAATACAACCTGCTTCTTCTTCTTCTTCTTCTTCTTCTTCTTCTTCTTCTTCTTCTTCTTCTTCTTCTTCTTCTTCTTCTTCTTCTTCTTCTTCTTCTTCTTCTTCTTCTTCTTCTCCTCCTCCTCCTCCTCCTCCTCCTCCTCCTCCTCCTTCTCCTTCTTTCTTCTTTCTTCTTTCTCTCTCTCTCTCCTCTCCTCCCCCTCTTTCTCAACCTTTCAGCTCAGCCTTTCCTTCTACTGTCCAATCACAGGCTCTAACCTTATCTGACCAGTTTCACCTGACCTCACCTTAGTATGGGCATCCCTCTTGAAGGACCAGAAAATGCAAGCAGCAATCCACAGAGTTGCCTTCTGTCTGTGGATCAAGATGTAGAACTCTCAACTCCCTTTCCAGCACTGTATTTAAAGATGGCCCGAACCATGCCATCTTTAATTCCACGGTGATAATGGAATGAACCTTTGGAACTATAAGGCAACCCCAAATTTCTTTTATAAGAGTTTCCATGGTCATGGTTTCTCTTCACAGCAATGGATCCCAAACAAGGACAGTCATCCTTGTCACTTACTTCTTTTGAGAACACTATGACACAGTTTAAATTCTTGGATATATCACCACAAAACAGACAAGTAGCTCATTATGAGTCTTAGCACAGTATATACACTGTAGTGGAAACATATACTTAATATATGGTAGGACCTGACAATCCTAGTATTAAACCCCCTTTTTTCTCTACTCTTTCTTGGAATGTCTTCACTCATTCATATGGAAAGGTAATGCAATTCTAAAAGTTGTAAATCAAAATATTTAGGTACAAAATGTTTAGGTATAAACTTACTTTATCATACAACATTTCCTACAGACAAATTCAAAGTCCATAAAAGGCCAAAACAAAAGCTTAACATGTTACTGAATTTGTCAGGGTGCAGAAATGAAAATTAATTGACAGAAAAGTATTCTCTTAGCTGCTTGAGAAATGGTGAATAGGCCTCCTGAAGCAGAGGAGGTGGGGAAGAGGTCAGCTGTGGAGATCACTTGAGAGAGGAAGGGAGAAAGATGAGGTGCAAAGGAACCTTGCAGAATAACGACCTGTGGTAAAAAACAAAACAAAACAAAACAAAAACAGTTTTCTGAGACCGATCTATAAAGGTGGAAGAAGAAGTGGAGATCAGCTTTATCTGGAAAAAAATATTTATAAATATAGGAAGTAAAGCAGTGTATTTTGTAAAAAGAAACTGAGTTCAGAATTTAATTTGAGATGGGAAACCATGTGTTGGATTGATTTTGTTGTTGCAAGACTTGAGCAGTAAAAATGAAGGGGGAATTGACCTTGGCACATATATTTCTGGGTGGAAATTACTCCACTTAATATTCACCATGGCTTCTACATGTATTTGTGTGTGTGTGTGTATGTGTGTGTGTGTTACCTGTTAAATATAATTCTAAAGATAAAATAAAGAGGAAAAAAAGTGAAATTACCCATAGATTGTATATATGTATATATACATATATATGTATATATATATATATATATATATATATATGTGTGTGTGTGTGTGTGTGTGTGTGTGTATATATGTATATATATATATGACTGAAATCTAAACCCAAGATTAGCTATACTAGTAATGTTCTAGTTACTTAGTTATTTCAATTTTACAAAATTCTTTAAAAATTACTAAATTATGAAGAGTTAATTACTTAAATCTGAAAAATAATTAATCCCAAAAGATTATCAGAATGAGGACTTGCAACTTCTAATATTGAATAGGTAATCAAAAGAATACTTTTATGAAATAAATATGAAATTAAGTAATAAAAATGATGAAATGCATCTAAATTTAATTTATTTAGTTTATGTAACTTGTGTTTCAAAAATCAATGTATTTAGCTCAATTGACAGAACTCATCATAGCTATATTAGAATGTAAGATATTTCATTTAACCAAAATAAATATATAAATACATAAATATAAAAATTAAAATACTGAGAAAAAAGACAATTCATTGATAATCTAATTGAGTTATTTAATTTTTTAGGAATTTCTTTTACTTTCATTACAGTTACTGCTATGTAACTTATAAACATTCTCATCTTTTTAAAACTCTTGATTGCTAATAAAATAACTCAGTTGAAGTTTATAGCTAATATGATGGCATAGTTTTCTATTGATCTCATTTGGTAATCTTTAAGATAATCTCCTACTTGTTCTCAATTTCTATCTCTCTCTACATCATACCCCAAATTTCTAACCCTATGGCGCTATCTGTCTGACAACAACAAACACAAGTTTTGCCTTTCATCTGCCACTGGGCACTCTCTGAGGAAGTCAAGGGGATCTATGAAGGACTAAATACTTTTTTCTGATATAACTAAAATTGAGACATAATCGAATCTGAATATATATATATATATATATAATTTCAAGTAAAAAATGTAACTTACCTAAAGACAAAACTTGGCATATCAGGTAATTAAATATTACTTAGAAAACCAAGTAGTACTGTCTAAATTGAATGATTACTAATTGTGTCCAATAGATTTATGATCTAGTTTTTATCTAGTTGTTTTTCTGTCTTATTTTAATTTGGCCGCATGTAAAGTTACTTTCCCCTCATGTGTTACTCTGCTCCCAGTCCAGGGGCCTTGACAGTTTTTCTCTCAGTCTACTTCAGGGCTTCTTTGCTACTGTGGTTTTAAAGAGACATCTTGTCTTTCACGCCAAGCAATGTGATCGTCATCGTGGCATTAGAGGAAGGCTGGGAACATATTCCTATAGGTAGTACAATCTATCATGTGGAATTTAGCTATTTCTCTCTCTACCTATGTGGTGTTATTTTTCTGACTTAAGCTGTCATGTTTTTACTTCGAAATATATGAGGGAGCAAGCACATTGTTGATTCTGGATAAATGTTTCTTGAATAAGTATATGTTGGACATACTATATATAGCATCACAAAAACAACAGATTTATGTGGTGTAAAAATATTGTTTTAAGTTATGCCTACTTCTGAAAATAAGAATGAAAGAAAAAAAACAGCACAGAACTTGTCAATTAATATTTTCAACTTGTAGAGAATCTGGGAAAGCGTATTTAAAAAAAAAACTTATTTTATAAAAACTGAGGAAAATATATGGCATTTTATGATTCCAATGAAACTGAATACCACAGAATGCGAAATTGAGTTTCTAATGAGGCCTAAGTTTTCCAAGCTGAGATTATGCAAAATGCATAATGCAGTTAAGGACCTAGGAGATATAGGCAGAGAGTAAGAATATACCCCTCACTATTTCAATAAATGAGTCTGCTTCTGCTTCTCATCTGACTCCTGGAATCTGTGTCATTGTGCCTTATCCACTACCCTCAATGATTGTTGTGGGGGAGGGTGGCGAAGGCTAAGGCATCAATAATAAACCTCTTCATTGACAAATAATTTAGTGTGTATTATGTAAAATGAAGAGAAACATTACTTTTTGGTAAGTGACTTGGTGCCACTTCTGACTACGTCAGAGCCAGGAAGTGGGATTGGGTGGGTTGGGTAGCAGGGCAGGGAAAGTGTATAGTGGACTTTAGGGATAGAATTTGAAATATAAATGAAGAAAATATCTAATAAAAAAAGAATCTGATTAAAAAAATAAACCTGTTTAATTCATTCGCATTTCTTCCTCGGCCTTATAGTACTCTTAATTTTAATATATCTATCTTTTGTTTGTTTGATGGGAGTTTTTACCTTTTGAAATTGAAATACAGCTTTTGAATAGAATGTATTCACATTATGCTCATCCCTCCCTAACTTTTCCCAGGTCCTCCCCACTTTTGTCCCCACGAAAACGCACAACTTTTATTTTTCACTCATTAGGATATAAACAGGCATCTAAATATAAATAGTAGTACTAAATATAAATAGTATTACAATTAATAAATTTAGGTATGATGAAAATAAATAAATAGAATAGGACAAAACAAACAGAAGAAACAGAACCAAAGACAATTGATGATGAAGACAATACCTACAAGCCACATCAAAAAGGGAGAAGCTAAGCAGGTGTCTACCGAAAGCTGTTATCTCTGCTATGTAGTTAGTGTTCTTACTACTGGAGACAAAAGGATAAAGGTAAACGCCAACCCAACTACAAACCCTCTGATCCACGTTGGTGACCTGCTTGCAGGTGGATCTGTTATTTCTATTAGATGCTTTTTGATGATTGTGTCTTCCTTTTCTTTGGAGGATCATTGAGAGAAGGACCTCAGTAGACAGGTTCAGTGAGACAGTTCTACTTTATTGCTGCAAAGGCAGGTTATAAAGTGTTCTTGGGGTTACAGGTGGGAAAGGTTGATTGGCCATAACACAGAACCTAATTATCATATGCCTGATGTTTGTGCTGAATCACGTAGCGCCTGCGCGTCTCCTCATGTTCAGCAGTTATTAACTCTAGTGTTTCAGAGCACTACCTCATCAAGAGAGTTCTTCTGTCGCTGGAGGGAGTCTAGACTGACAGCTGTGGATGTCATTGCCTGATTAAGTCTGCAGTTAGATGGTTAGTCTGTATGATGATACCTGGCATGGCTCCTGTAGATCCAAGGGAGATGGCAAGTCACAATGGAAGGAATTTCTGTCTGGTCTGTAGAAGAAGGGCTGACTCTTCTTAGAGTTAAACCTGTGAAGTAATCACATTCGGGATTGCAATACCCAGACAAAGGGATGTCAATGCAGGGGATTACCTTACAGCAAAAGAAGAAAGGGGTAATGCACTTTGGCAGTGTATCAGTAGTCTGTTGGTGCAGGTATAGAAAAGGGGCAGATGGATAGAGTAGATGTCTGATTAAGGAGAAGGATATCATGAAGGTCTGAACTGGCATCATTTCTTTGGGTGGATGTATTCACAGAAGCATTTCTGGGTACAGCAGCAAGCGGGGGAGGGGGCTAGAGGTACAAAGAAACAGTGAGAGACATTTGGGTGTGAATGTCAAATGGGAGGAAGTCACCAACATACTAAACATATCAACTCTGATATGATGTTAATTTTGTTTGTTCCTCCATTTGTTCTTTTATTTTTCCTGTAAAATAATATTATGATGGATCAACACAGGCTGTGGGTACAAGCAGTCAAGAGATGAAAATCAGCATTTGGGTATCTAGCAAACACCCTGGGATAGACCTTCTTGCCTGCACCCAGTATACTTGAGATAATGCCAAGGATCTGTCATACATATTATGGCAGTCACCCTCACTCTTCATGAGATAAATGGATCTCATCTCTCCTGCTTTGGCATGAGCTGATTCTTCAGTCGGTGTCTGCTGTATCTTGTAGGGATTGAAATAATGACAGCCCCCCATATGTACGAGCCTCCTTGAGAAATGAGGGGGTCTCTTTGTTGGAAAGGAAGCAAGCATACACATCTGGAACATATCCGCTGTCATTTGGGCATATCACAAGCTTTCTGGCACTTTTTTTGACACCCTGTTAGTGGGTAATCTCCGATCTTGAGTATTTGATTTCTACCTTGGTGTTTTTCTGCCAGAAAATTATGAGAGTATAGTGTTACTGGGTTAGGGCTAACCCAAGCATTGGTGTTAAGCCATTGGTAATGGGTAAAAACAGCCATTAGAATGACAGAAGATGCTTCGTGGTGGTGGTGGTGAGCTACATCAGGCTGTGTCAATGAGGCCTTTAAGATCCTTCCAGGTGATCTGCTTACATCCCTTTGAGTGCCTGAATCATTTCCCTTTTGTCTTTTGTGATCACCAGGCATGCTATCTTTTTGACTGAAAGCATCTTATTGGACATGTGGACTGCTACCCAGACAGGGCAAGGTTTGTCCTGTGGGAAGATACAAAGTGATTCCTACTGTCAGCAGAGGATCTTCTCTCTGACACCTCTCAAGTGGGTCCATCCATTTGACCATTAGGGTTGGTATATATGGTGGCTGACTCCAGGCACAGACATCAGAAGGGTCTTACTGGTAGCATTGATATTTAACACAATGAGTGTTGATAATGCCAAGTTTAATTGAGTGTTTGGTGGTAGGATGTCTTGTAATTTGTTTAATTATTTTTTAGTGTTTGGTGTGTTCTTTAGATGATGGCTTGGGACTGAGGATTGTGAGTGTATGCCCAGGAGTATGTTGAACAATTTTCCAAATCTTGCAGAAATTTTGGAATTGGAGGCTCTCAAAAGCTTGTCTGTTGTGCATAGCCCTGGGACTAATTATATTTGATGTCAATTCCATTCTCCTGTGAGTGGTTTAGTACAAGGAATGAGTCAGCACTCAGGCGATTTCCTGTAAACCTGCTACCCACATTAATTTGTAAAATAAAGTAGAGCTGATGGTTGGGCAGATAAGAGAGAGGTGGAGTGGAAGGCAAGGGGAGAGAAGAAGGAGAAAATGGAAGAAGAAAAAAAAGGGGAGCAGAACCACATGGCCTGGAGAAACCGCAAGTTCTAAGTGGTGTCATAAGCTGTGGAAGATGGTAGTGTAGCAGTAGATCTGCCCAATTTAGGCACACATATAATCATATTAACTGTGTTGTGTTTTCATTGCTGGGGCATATTTGGGAGGAGATTTATCACAACACTTGTCCATTATCAGTTTTGATTTAGAGAGGGACCCACCCCATGAAGGCAAAATTGGAGAACATTTGCTTAATCAGTTTCTTTGAGTTTTCTTTCATTTGTTCTGTGGCTTAAGGTGAAATGGGAATATGTTCCTATGGCAATGAATACAAAGTTTTGACTACCTAAAGATTTGATATGGATGATGTCAATCTGCCAGAGAGAACAGGCCTTAAGGCCCCTGAAGTTGGTACCCAGTTGTTGTATAGCAGGGGAAAGGATTAGGGAGGCATAAAGAAAACACATTTTAGAATATGTTTAAGGTATTTATTGAGGGTCTTGGGGAATTTGAGTTATACTCTTTTCAGGTGAATATGGGTCAACTGATGGAATTCTTAAGCAGCAAGCACTGACATATAAAAGGTCTTCATTGAGACAATCTTGTCAGCTAAGGCATTACCATTATACTACACTTGATCTTAGCCAAAAGGCCAAGAAGCAATGGCATTACCATTATAAAGCAGCCTGGGAAGGGATGAGTGTGATCATATATGGCTGATGAAAATGGGGCATGTCCTTCTGTAAAGTATATTTTAAATTGTTTTAAAGTATATGTTAAATTGTTTTAAACAGTGGAGTGACTTAGTTTGGGTTTTAATTCTGTGAGAAGACACCATGTTCACGATAATTCTAATAACTGTCTTATAGTTTCAGAGGTTCAATCAGTTATCATTGACTGGAAGCCTGACATCATCCAGGCAGACATGGTGATCTAGAAGGAGCTGAGTTCTACATCATGATCCAAAGCAGCCAGAAGGAGACTGTCTCTTCTGCAGAAGGCAGAGCTTGAACACTTAGAGTCCTCAAACCCTGCCTACACAGTGACATACTTCCTTCTACAAGATGGAAGGACACACCTCCTAATAGTGTCACTTGCTATAGGCCAAGCATTAAAACACATGAGTCTTTGGGGTCCAAACCTATTCAAAGCACTACGAGAAGAAAGGATGTTATCATCAAGTCTGACATAGGAAGAGCTATCTAGAGGAGCAAATTAGCTCCATAAATGTTGCCTGAATATAAATTAAATGATTCTTTTAGATATGCTAAGACTAGTAGATCACATACAGTTCTTCAAACTGGGCAGATTTATCAGTGAGTAGAAAAAAATGTGACTAAGGGCAAGTGTCTCCTTTGTATTTTGCAACTTGTATATCCTTTTTGCTATGCCCATAAAAGCTGTGCAGTCCTTGAGACAGAAGACTGAGAGAATAGTTAAGGAGGGAGCCATCTAAAGAGAAGTATCATGACTAGCAACTTACTCTTAGGATAGTGGTTGTCTAGCTTTCCTGGAAAGACTATGAGGCCATAAGCAAAAGAGGGATGGCTTCTCTGGAGCTGCTGAGTGTCTGAGAAGGGGGCATAGAAAACAAACAGATCAGGTCCTTTACCTATTATGTTTAAGATGTGCTTGATTTCTGTACTTATCAAGTTAGATAAAGCTTCAACCTCAGTGAGTAGTCAAGGCACTCCCCCTATTTGTGTATGGACCTGCTGAGGTTGATATAATGCTCCAACTACCTTTGGGGAAGAATGGACCTGGAATAATAGGACAAAAGATTTCCCTGGCAGCTGGGTCAGGAATCAAGGAGAAGAGGGGTTTTTGTCATTCTTAAGTAAGTCAAAGAGAAGCTCTAAATTGCTGATTGTTATGGTGAGCCAAGCTGTAAGTCAAATATTTCCTAGGAAATTTTGTAGGATATTCAAGATTAACAGATTGGGAAGGTCAATAATAGATAGATCTGACCAGACTGAGGTTAGGCTAATTTCTGTTTCTAGAAAAGTGATGGGAGGAATGAGCTGGGTGTTATCTTCTGTTATTTTAAAGGGTCTTTCTTTTAGGGCTTTTTAATCACCTTTTTAAAAGACTCACTAGGATTAATTTTTGATCTTGCCTTTTATCTTGCCATATTAATAGGTCATCCATGTAATGATATTCCTGGAGACCTGATTTATTAAGGGGTTTTAATAGATAAGCTATAGCTTCCTGGAAAATGGTAGGGCTGTTAACCATGTCTTAGGGGAGTATTCTCCACTCAAATCTATCAGCTGGTCCTGAGTTACTGAATTTATGTATTGAAAAGGCAAAGCAAATGCAATCTTATTTATACTTTAGTATTGAAAAGAAGTCATCTTTTACTGGTTTTATGTCTAAACCAATAGTGAGAAATTTACAGGTATGACAGAGACAAGGAGGAGGCCACACAGAGGCAAGTCCCAAATTTTCATGTTTTTATTAATTGCTCTTAAATCTAGAGAAGATTCCAGTCCTCTTCATATATATATATATATATAAAACATATATATATATATATATATATATACATATATATATATTCTAGTTGTGTTATATACATACATATATATATATATATATATATACTAGTTGTGTTCTTAATATCTATTGTTCATTCCTTAGGTATACTTTTAAGGTATGTTTCTCTATTAAGCTGGCTTAATCATTGAACTCCAATTCAATTGCCATGCTTTATAAGACTATATGTTTTATTGAATCTCAGGATTAAAAAATCCTTGAGAATGATTGTTTTGACTTTTTCCCAATAGAGTGTAAATAAATTGTATATTCATATACTAGAGATAAAGACTATTCAATTTAAACCACATGTTACAAAACTTTTAAATACTTTGTCCTGTATATTGTTTTTTATATTTCCAGTCATAATATTTTATTTTACTCCTTTTTTCAACTACAATGTGTATTGGTATACAACCATTTGAAAGAATTAAACAATTGCTTGGCTTAAAAACACAAAATAAAATGAATTAATTCAGTAAGTTATAGAAAAGCAGGTAAGATTACAAGGAATTCTTAGTCTTAAGTAAGTCCTGTAAAATATTTTTAAACAACCACTACCTTTCTCCACACTTGACCTTTGATAACCAAACATTTTTTTTTTATTCAGTAAAATCTCCTACACTCTAAGTTTTATTT
The DNA here is from genome assembly GCF_978045245.1 of Mus caroli. Taxonomy (NCBI): domain Eukaryota; kingdom Metazoa; phylum Chordata; class Mammalia; order Rodentia; family Muridae; genus Mus; species Mus caroli. The sequence continues at coordinate 87,571,216 of NW_028227267.1, read as the reverse complement.
TTTCTTAACAGTTGAAAATGTCCACTTTATTCAAAGCAAATAAAATTGAACAAAATTTTAAACCTCTGTATGCCAGGGCCAGTCTTTACATAAATGGAATAGGCTGATAATGAATTTTTTGAAGCTCAGACATGATTTCCACATTGTGCAATAGGTGAATAAGAAATAGTTCCATTAGCAACCTTCTAGACATGAAACATAGCTCATTATACACACCTGCCAACAGCTACATTAAACATTTAATAACAGTAGGAGACATCTTACCCTCATAGTAATAAATGAGGGCATTTTAGCATTTTCCTTTGTGCTTCACTGGTGAGTTTTTGTTCTTCTTTTCTAGGTAAGTTGCTACTTTTTAAACTTCAAACTAGCATTGGTGGTGAAATAAGAAACTAAATTTGCCATCTATTTTCTTTATAATATGATGTTACTATGGATATGATATTTTTCTTTTAATTGTTTTTTCTCATCATGCTGTTTCTAAGATGGAAAATAGATGAAAGATTTTCCCTTATTTTTACAAAAATGTTTATGTTTTAAAATTCTGATAAAATGTGTAGAACACTAAAGAAATAAAAACAAAAACAAACAAAACAGAACAATCATAGAGGTGAACTAAAATTCAGTTATTCTCTTCACTTTCTGATTGAGTATAATTGATAATTTTAACTTGAATTCTAATTATAATGCTCTGCATTTGAGCGCAATTAATAAACTCCTCATTTTCTAGCACGATATTCAGTGTCCTGAAAAGAAATCAGAAAACAAAGAAACAGACAAGCACAAAAGCAAAAGCAAAAATGTCAGCAACCTCAATAGAGAGAGCCATGGAAGAGCTACCTTGGCCTCCTCATATATACTGTCATTTCATAACGACCTTTGTATGGGTGAACTGAATGCTAATAAATGAGTGCTGAATTTTAACAATAGCAGCATGTTTCAACATACTGAATTTTCTCTATACAACATTAAAATTTCCTAAGTAATCCCGTTGTAGTATCAGAAAGAGCATTACTTAAAAAATAAATTCAGGATAAATTTCTTCTACAATAGACAATCACAAATGGCTTTTCTCATCCCATTTAAGTGTAAAACTAAACATAATCCAGTAAAATTGATTAATTGTGTGTTACACTTTCTTTTCTATGTTATATGCTCATAGACAGTAAGTTTCTGCATCATCCCAAACATCAGTTTTAATCGTATGTTTGAGATCTGGTAAAATACATATATAGCAGAGGACTGCTGGGTCTTTTTTTCAGTTAGAGAAGATGTACCTAACCCTCAAGAGATTGAAGGCTTCAGGGAGTGGGGAAATCTAGTAGGTTGGGGAGTAGGGGAACATCCTCATGGACCAGGAAGGATATAAAATCTGAAGTGTAAAAATAAAAGATTAATTTTTTTTTAAAAGTATAAAAATATCAAAATGAAATGCATAATTCTATCTAATTAATAGGAAGTTAACCAAAACAAAAATATGCATATTAATGAATTTGAAAACTGTAACTTCTCTATACCTTATGCAAATACAATTGTAACTGCTTTCAATAACTCATTAAAATAAATATAAAAAAATAGTGGTAAAGATGTGGGAATTGCATAATCCCTGTTCTAGTTGGGAATGTAAATTGTCAAAGCTACCATGGAATTTCTGTGGACTTCTCATTGTGGGGGTTAGAATAAAAATGTTCCCCGATAGGTTCATATTATTTAATGCTTAGTTACCAGAGAATGAAACTCTTTGAAAAGATTATAAGGATTAATACTTATGACCTTGTTGGAGAAAGAATGTCATTAGGGTGAGCTTTGAGATTTTAAAATCTAACAATCAGGCCCAGTGTCTCTTGCCTCTTCTGTTCACACTTGTACATCAGGATGTAGGTCTCAACTACCTACTGCCCCAATGCCATCTGTGTGGTCATTCTCCCATAATGGTAAATATATATATATATATATATATATATATATATATATATATACATATACATATATTTGTGTGTGTATGTCTGTGTGTGTTCAGTGGCATTTTATTGATCTTGTTATAATAGGTGATTTATAAATTAATTAATTTATATATTATATAAATTATAACTTTATAAATTATGAATTAATTTATAAATCAATTCACATGGAAAAGTGTCACATGAAATTTTACTATTAACATTCTATCATATGTTTTTCATTGTAGGATTTTGACATTTTTTCTGAATTTTTATGATATACTACACAGTGAAAGGGCATTCTTTTACAAAGGTATTATATTGCATACAGCTTTTATACTAATTAGAAAAATTTGTAAAACATTGGGTCGAATCAAGATGTGTAGGTTAGCAGTATTTACCAAGAATGTAGAGTGTTAGACTCTGGATTTGAGCCAAACCAAATGTAAGTAATAAATGCAAGTTAATGAAAGATTATTTCAATGAGAACAGAGAATGGGATCTAAAATAGTTCCTAAGCAAATTAGCCAAACTTACTTTTAATTAAAATATACTGACATGGAAATAAATAACATGGTGTGTATCTCCTTGAAAGCAGCTATTTCATTTCTAATCTCAAGCTACAAAGAAATAAACTATACCAGGGGCTTCTACTCAGTCTTTGCAACTTTTTAGGGATTGGAATATAGTATGTTTTTATTAATTTTAATAAATTTAAAACTGCTCATATTTAGCAACCTGAATTATGCATATTATGAAGATATGTACTGATACTTAATTTAAACATAATTCAAATACTGTAAAAATTTAAACCCGCATGGTAAAAGCTGCATGAGGCTACATATTCAGTATTCTGTATTGCATCCTGAATGAAATATTGTATAATTAGATGGCTGTACTGATCCTGAAAATATATAAATCTTTAAATAAAGACTGCAAAACAAAGAAAAAAAGTGAAACCACTTTTATTATCAGTGCTTTATTTCGACTGCTGCAATGTGCTGGGGGCTTTACTTCTCCAAAAACCTACATTATATTTTTGTAATAATCAAGTGATGCTTAAATCTTATTTAAAAATTATACTTGAGGAACCCAGAAGACAAATGTTATTACCATGTAATTATAAGTTGTTCATCTAACAATGAAATTAGAAGATGTAAAACTCTTCTTGAGCATTATCCAATATTTATTATTGGAAATTATCCTGGTATACTAACAAATATTATTGTCTGAGTGGTGAGCAACAATAAAATAAATCTCTGTATATGATTTCTTCTCAATAAAGTTGTAATTCTACAAGTAAGTACAAAATATGCACTGTAGGCTGAATTGGAAGGAAATTAATGGTATTTGTCTTGCTGCATGCATGACTACATTCATTTCAAATCCCTGTGTCTCACTTTTTCCTGTGCCATGGAATGGAGCAGTACATCATTTGGCTTCACTAAAAAGGGGCAAGCAGAATGCAACAGCTTAACTGTTAAACATTTTGGCAGCCAAACGCTGTTCAACAATTTGTTATTGTCAGATCATTAGGTTAATCTGAAGTCGTAAGAGGAGGAGGGCTGAGGGGAGGTTTATATGTCTAGGATTATTAAAAAGCAATTTGCACCGGAAACACATCCTCACCCTGGACTGACTTCATACATTTTTACCAGGCTCTAAGAAAATCTGATGTGCATTTTATTACAGGACTAAAGCAGGTTTTAGTGTAGTCAGGAGTGAGAAGATGGAAGGGTGATTAGCTGCTGTCAAATAGGAGTGGGGGACATGAGCTAGCCTTATGAGCTGATGTTTATATGACTTTCCCTCATCTTTCCAGCACCACACTTGCCTTTTAATTTCCCACACAATATTATTTTACAGACTCATTTTATGATTTCCATTCTTTGTAAGTATATATAAACATAATATATACATACACATATAATAGTAATGCAAATATAATTTTTTATTCTAGTGTGTTTATGATTGTTGATCAGGTCTATTGCCCCTGATTGTACCTAGAATAAATTAGAATAAATGTACACATACAATATTTTTCTTTAAAAAGTGTTGTAATTGATATCATAAACAGTTAAAAAATACAAAACATTTGACGATGGATGATGAGATACACCTTTATTCTGGAAATCCTATTAAAACATTCTGCACTCACATGCCTTCGTTGGTCTTGCATGTTTGTAAGTATTCTCAATTCTGCTCTAAACTTCCATTTTTCCTCTCTTTATTGGCATTTCAAGCTAATCATCTTACAATCAAAGTGGATTTTGATCAATATCTTTACTAATGACACATCCTAAGCATTTAAACAACATATCACTGGTTGATCTCTGCTAACAGATACTTCCATCAAGTATCTGCCCCTTGCAGGTACTGTGATACCTTGTCATTCTCCTTTCATGCTCTCTTCATGATTCTGTTGCTACTTCTGTATGAGATTTTTCTGTAAAAACCTCCTATTTAGTGATGCTTTTACTCAAGATTTTACTTTTATGCATTAGTCTTTTATTAGCTTTATATTTTACTTTCATGTTTATTCTTGACTCAGTTAAGAATATATTAGGAATATCTAATCCTAAAGTATATGAAAATTAACATTGACTACTTTTAGTTGAGCACACTTGAGAGAAAAACACTCATAGAAAAGGAGTAGATTGCCCCCCTATGTTCATATCAGCCTATGAAGTTCACTGAGAAGAGGTCCTTCTTATATTAGAATGAGAAAGTAATGCTGCTCACCAAAAGTTGGAAATGAATACAACAATGGATCTGTACAAATAATCTTACCCAAACCAACTTTATCCTCCACAATACGTATGCTGTTCATGGCCTCGAATCTGTGTCTCACAGTGACATTAAATTCACTCAGCCTAGCCCAGACTGCCTTGTTTCCACATATGTAATGTTCCTTTGATTAAAGGACGAAACCAACTTCTTGGTTTGGCTTTTTGTTTCTTTTCTCTTCCTTTTTCTTTTTGTTGGCTTTATTTTCTTTCAAGTGTACCCACATACATGTCTGAAAATACCTATATAATTTTATTTATTTCTCTTGCTTATGTTACATTAGTTATAAATAAAACTTTATAATTTTATAGATAAAACTAAAACAATGTATTATGATAATGGGTACGGATGATCTTTTGATCACGCTGAATCAATTTAGTACCAAAGACACATTTGTTTGATTAGTTTATAAACATTTGCCCTTGAATTTTTCCATGGAAAGCATGCAATCAATAGTCAGAAATTCACAGTTGTGTCTTCCTTTGGGGAGCACGAGGGTTGCTTCCACAGCTGTGTACATGCTAAGTCCCCCTTCCAACTAAACTGCATTCTTAACCTGCAAGAGTTCTTTTTAAAATTATTTGTCCCTGCTAATTGTTTTCAATAGAGATATCTCTATTGGCAAAGTCATTCAGAGAGAAAAACCAACATTACACTTAGGCTTTTCTCATTTTTACATCTGTAGCAGCCAATGAATTTTATAATGTCTTTCAGATCCATGATACACTTCTTCACTGTGGTTCTGTCTGAAACTAGTACATTCACTCACCATAAGTCCAAACCTCAAGCATTTTTACTCTTACACATGTTGTTCTAATCACAGAATCGTCATAAGTGCCCTACAAACAAATAAGTTTCTGCCACATAACAAATACAATTTTGCAGTGATTTTTCATTTGTCTTAAGTAATATTAGTCCTCTTTCCTAGAACGACAATGATATTTTTCTCAAAGTTTGCTGTTTCACACCAGACCATGTGGGATATTTCCCCTCATCACTCACAGTTCTGAAACCTAATCAAATCCCTGGGTTTGTTATAGTATTTTTTCAATCTGTGTTCTTTCTATTTTCTACTTTTAATGATAGTTCCCGATAACACAAGCTTATCCATGAATTTATGTGGCCCAGGATAACTTCATTCTCCCAATCCTCCAATTCCTGGGATTGCAGGAATGTATCATTACACCTGACAGAAAGTTTGTTGTTCAGTCTCATACTTTCAAATTTAATTTTTTTCTTATTTTTAACTCTTTTCTTATATATTGCATTCCAACCTCAGGTCCCCTTCCCTCTTCTCCCATCTTTAACCTCCCCTCTTCATCAGATCCACTCTTCTTCCATTTCCATCCAAAAAGAACAGTCCTTCCCCGGATATCAACCAAACATGGAATATCATGTTCCAATGAGTATAGGTGCCTTTCCTCATATTAAGGCTGGAAGAAGCAACTAAGTAGGAGGAAATAGGTAACAAAACAGAAAAATAGTCAGAGACAGTCTGCCCTTCTACTGTTATTAGTTTCACAAGAACCCCAAGCTACACAATATGTTCTAGCTTATTTATTTACTTATTTATTATTAGTTTTTGTGTGTTTGTTTGCTAGGTTGCTTATTTGCTCTCTCTCTCTCTCTCTCTCTATATATATATATATATATATATATATATATATATATATATATATATGTGTGTGTGTGTGTGTGTGTGTGTGTGTGTGTGTGTGTCACTGTGTGAAATAAATGAAAACACAATTTGTGGGAGTTGGTTCTTTCCTATCATATGGTATCCAGAGATTGAACACAAGTATGCTGACTTGGCACCAAGTGTATTTACCTACTAAGCCATGTTTCCTGCCATGCATTTTGGGGGTACTTTTTATTTGTTTCTTTTGCTAGGTAAAACTCAGTGTCCTAGAAACTTGCTTGGAAGTCTGGGCTTCCTTTGAATGACTCCAGTCGTCCTGAATCTCCTCCTGCTGAGTTCAGGCTTAGAACACAATACCAGGCAAAATTGTATGTGTCTTTTTGATAATTGTTTTCTGACTTAAAACTTAAAACCCTCCTAACTCTTCCCTCCTTTGTATGCACCCAACTTTGTGTTCATCCTCTTTGTTCTTACAAAAAAAGGAAGGGAGGAAGGGCAGAGTGATGGGGAGGAGGGTAACAGTTATCGTCCCAAGCACACACATCTGCAGGTCCGTTATGTCACATCAGTGTGAGGACAGAGAACACATCAGTCCTGTGCAGCTTCCATTCTCGTTCATAGCATCAGTTTTGAGTCCTGCTTTTGTCTAATTTCACCTTAGCTATAGAAACATCACTATTCTTGTTATATAATAGAAATCTTTTCCTTTCACTATTACTGTCACCAATAAGGTCAATCTAATGACTTCCACGGGTTCTTAGCAGAGGGTGCCAAAGTAAAGTATGGATGTAACCACAGACTTCTTTCCTCAAGTAGACATGAATTAGATGACTTCTGTATACAAGGCATCAGAAGTAAAAATGGGAAATTTAAATATTTTGAGAGAATGATTTTTAATTGGTAGAAAGCTACAAATAACAACTGAAAAAAAAAACAAAGATAAAATAAGAACTACCTTTTAGGACCAGTTGTTATGTGCTTCTTACAAGACAGATGAGTGGTTCATGGTTGACATTTCAGAGTTCTGATTGTAATGCAATGTGTATACAGCACAAAAACATTCTATGTACATGGATAGAAAGCATTTATTCTATGTGACAGAACAGTTCTCCTATCACACATTTTTATCAAACAGTTTGTTTTATCAGCAAAAGATGATTCTTGTCATTGACTCCATACTGTTTGATCATTTTTATTAGGCAATATGCTATGGAAACATTTGTAGTAAATATTCTGAAATTTAAAATTTAAGGTTCCAGTACACTTTTGTATTTCTTTGATATATGCAATATATATTATATAATACATTTTATATAGTGAGAAATGTGTTTGTTGCCATGTGAGAAGGTTATATTAAAATTTTGTCATTACATCAGCTTTTAAAAAATGAGTTTGTGATGGTTCATCCTGGTTGTCAACTTGACTACATCTGGAACAAACAACAATCCAGAAATGGGCGGCACAGTTGTGATCTAAATCTTGAACCTGGAAGAAACAGGCTTCTGACTGGGCATATAAATGGAGATCTTGAGGCATAGTGGCCATGAAAAGCTTAGGACAGGTAAGATAGTACACACAGTTAATCCCAGGAGACTGAGGCAAGCAGATCTCTGAGTTCAATGCCAGCCTGAGACAAAGTAAATTTCAGATCCAGGCATGGTGGTATACATCTTTAATCTGGGCCACACCTTCTGCTGGAGGTTCACATAAGGACAGTGGAAGAAGAAAGACACACTCTTCTTTGCCTGTGTGCACTTACTTGTCAGCACATCTGTTAGAACCTACTTCTTCAGAGTTCCAGCTTATACAGAAGACCAGGTGAAACAACTAACCTCATGGGCTGAAAAACTAGTAGATTTTTGGAGTTCCCATTCACAGCTGCCCATTGTTGAATTATTTGGACTGTAAGTCATCACGTTCCCTGAATATATAGAGGCATTCCGTAAGTTCTGTGGTTCTAGAGAACCCTGAGTATCACGGGGGTCAAAACACAAAGAAGGAATGGCAGAAAATAAACTGATACATTTCTACATAACTTGTTTGGGTATTCTAAAACTGTATTTCTTAGAACTTGAAATGAAAAGAACATCTTATACAAGACTTCTTATCAACACTAAGATTCTTTGAATATTCTTTCTAAAAATAATCAGTAAGAAATATTTGAAATGTACACAGGTATTTGAAAAGATGAATTGAATGCTAAGAAACAGTTACATGAAGCAGAATATAAAAATGATAGTTCATATTATTGGGCCAAATTTCCACAAGAAAAAAAAGACTAATAAAGTCTGTGGTTTCATTGACAATGCTGCTAAGTTTCACACATTGAAGCCATTGAATTATTAGGATAAATCACAGCTTCTCCAAGGGTCATGGTGCTTCTTATGTAAATAGTCAATATTGATGCTGTTCCTATCAAAAAGATGGAAAATACAAATAACAATATCTTCTAGATGACAAAACAATCAACACCTCACTTGGCTATAAAACAAGAAAATATTGTGCAGTGTTGATAACTCCAAGATTTTAGAGAAATTTTCTTCACTCAGAATGATCAGTGAATCTGGTCTCATGCATCCATTTCGGCATGACTAATGCATTTTCTTCCTGGCCATTTTTTTTTCTTTTTTTTTCCTTCTAAAGTGTTCCCCAGGTTACATCACACTTCTTGTTTTATGAACCACTCTGATCCTTTGCATGGCTCTCAATCCAACTTGTCACAAAAACTCAAGTTTAAATGTAGTCTGTTTGTGTGTTGGTTTTTCAGTCCTAGCTTTGCTTGTTGCAAGGCCTCACCTTAAACTTTTTTCTTGGTTTCAAATTGAATTGTTCTGAAGTTATCTACAAAGTATCCTTTTCTATCAAATTACTTTTTCAGTGTAAGTATGCACAATTTAAAGATAGTGATTTTGTTTTTTTTTAATTACAAGATAACACAGAACATTTATGGAAAATATATCTCCATTAGATCTCTGGTGATTTTTTTTCTGGATGTCTCCATTAGTTAATTCTATTATTTGTTTTCAATTTTCAGAGACTGTGTATCAAACACTATTCTTTTTCTTCACTTTTTTGTAGTATTAAGTAAATTTATATAGCTGAATGATAACTGTAAAAAAATTCCTGAAAGAAAATAAATGGTACTTTCAGCACCTTACATTCTGATTTTAGGATACATTCTTCACTCTAAGAAATTTTTGTATAGTGGAGGATATACACTTAATATTTCCTTCCTCCTTCCTTTCAAAATACTTAGTTTTCTTTTCTTTTCTTTTCTTTTCTTTTCTTTTCTTTTCTTTTCTTTTCTTTTCGTTCCTTTCCTTTCTTTTTTTTTTAATACTTAGTTTTCAAGATTATATGTATGATTATGTTGGGGACAATGTATATAATTGTATTTAGTTATATATTCTTTGAAAATGACAAACCAACATTTCTGATTTAAAATGTTTTCAGTTATAGCTGGTAGAGCTGTAAGTAAAATGTGTTTAATGTGTTTATCTTACTCTGAATAAAGGAACAGGGAAACTAAATATCTTGGTAGCATGCCCAACTGAAGCCAACACTTCCCGAGTTCACTCCTCCCACCTCTGTGCCTCTTGGTTAACTGATTTCATGAGTTTATTTGAATGGGTAGGTAAGTATGCTCATGATTTAATCCCTCTTTTTAACACTCACACTTCTTCACATAGAAGCTAAACCTTGAGGTGAGAAGCAACAGTAACATTTAGAATCTATATATACATGTTCCAAATTCAAAACTTTTATGTTAATGTATCAGAGTAATAACATAGAAGGAAGATATTAGTTAACAAAATTTAAAATAGCACTGAAATTTATATAAATAAAACTGAACTACAACAGGAATGACAAAGTATAAAACTTCTATAGTTAATTATTAAAATGTAAAGCACTTGAAAACCTGAAGGAGACAACAAGGTTCAAAGAAAATGCAAACCATAGATACAAGAACAAATTTGGTCATGCAAATAAGAAGATAATAATAATACATAACCTCATTAAGTTATCTAAGATTTATAGCTGTAGTAGTAGCTCATTCATTTCTGGCTATAAGCACTGGTGAGTTCATGGACTCAGTTCATCTTGCAATGCTTCGACAATCCATATAATCATTTTCCATCATACTGAAAAATTTCTCCTTGTCAAAATAGGATGTTCACATAGTAGCTCTAAGCAATATTGTGCAGCAGGTAGAACACTTTAGATACTTTGTTTCCATTTGTAACAACCCCTTTTTGAATTATATCAGTCTTTGTTCTCCAACCTGGCTTCTTCTACACTTATCAGTCACTTCTATCAATATTGTAAAGCAGTTGCTGTCAAAGCTCACTGTGGTCATTTTTTCTTAAAGCTACTGTAGTTAGATTTCTGTTGAGCATCAACGTAATGATTTTGCCTGTGCAAGATCATGCTGATCAGGGTTCTGGAAGTAGAATTAAAACATCAAATGTGTTAACATTCATAAGATGTTTCAGATGATTTTAGTATGAAGAAACGCATCAATTACTGGTACCTAACTTAATCTCTACTCTATGAAAAACAATGGTAGACAATGACATCTGTTGAATAATTACAGTGGGTTCATCACTTGATGATTGCAAGTCTGGTAGGCATGATATAAAATGAGAGAAAAAATTTATTTTTTTAACTTATAACAATTTAGGTATATACCAGAAAGAATATTTCACAAGCTGTGCCTTGCATGAAATAAAAAGTGATGTGATCTTATTATATATAAGATCTATTATATATAAAATTTAGGATTGAGTTCATATGTTTAGCTATACTTATTTCTCAGTATTCTCAGTTCTATTTCATGTATTGCATGTTACAAAATTGAAAACTAGAGTGTTTCTTGTGAAATGTTTTCTCTAGATTATCTAAAAAGAATAGGACAGTGACTTAAGGTTAATGCCTGGGTCTCAATATTGTATTCTACAGATACTTGCACAGACATGCTAGTTTCTACACGATACATAATAGATAGGAATGGAACCAACAAAATATTTTTCAAGTGATGAATGAATAATGAAACTGTGGGCCATATATACTATGAAATTCTAGTCAGCTATAAAAACATGAAATCATTACATTTGAAGTTAAATAAATACAACAAAAATTATACAGAAGAGGTAACCAAGACCCAGAAAGACAAATATTCTCTCTTGTTTATGGATCCTAATCTGCATCTTTAAAAGTGATTCTATAACCGAAAATAATTACAGGAACCATTAAATAAAAGGGACTACTGACTGTTGTAGAAACTCTAGAAAAGAAGATGTTGGAAGAAGTTCCTATAAAGAGGAAGATGGGAAAAAAGAGAAGATGTATTAACTCAGAAGAGGGAAGGCAATATAGGAGAGGGGTGGTGAATAATACTAAGGATATTTGAAAAGTCACAGGGAAATAATATTATGTTTTACTGAAAAATCATATTATGTATGTATCTATGAGTGTGTGGGAATTGAAGTGGAAATTTCTTGTTGTATCATGTGATTCAAACTCATGTGATGTTTGCAGGGTGTAGATATAGGATCCAACAGACAGGGTATGGGCACTTGAATAGATAGCCATGCAATGCTTCTTTGTTCTTGCATCTTCACTGGTCTTCGCATGACAAAGAACTCCTGGCATTGTGACTCCTGGCATTGTGGCTGGTCCTGGTCACTCCTACTCTCATGCTGATTCAGTGGAAGCCTCACAGTTTTTTTCCTAGATCATTTCAGTTACTCGTTCATAGCTGGTGACACTTTTGAACTGGACTGTTGATATCTTGACCCTACTAAACTTGAGTGTGGTTTTTTGTTTGTTTGTTTGTTTTGTTTTGTTTTTTTATCCTAACAAACAGAGAATTCAATCAACCTCAAATAACTACTTCTAAACAGGAACATATCCCCTTGTCCTATTTCCCATCTTTTCTCTCCTCTGTTTTGACACTGGACTAGAAGGAGGGTTGAAGAATTTGAGAAACTTTATTAAAGTAGGTTTTGAAAAATCAAAGCCTACAGGGAATACTTAACTAACTTAAGTAAATGTACTTCACTTAGAGTAATATTTGTTTCTCAAGAGCCATAGACTAAGAAAAATCCAGTCCTGGCCATGAGAAACTTTATTCTAATAGGTAGTCAAGAAAATGTGAGAGGCCCCAATACAATATAGATTATTGCTATGGTCCTAGGTTTCCCCAGAACTTCACTGTAAGACCTTACTATGGAAGACATAACTCTCCTTGGAAGCAGATCTTACAATAGTTGAGTTGTAGACTACGTGGAAGCCATGTCCCTGTTGACTAGTTCTCAAAGCACTCAAAAGTACTAAAGAAGCTGCCAAGGGAGAAAAGTGATTAATAATCTTATCTAACTGTTAAATCTAAAAACCTTTATCTAATCAGGTAAGACATTCCCACTTGTACAATAATGACATTTTTCTCTTCGGGGCAATCAACATCTGGATAATTGAACTTAGTCATCATTCAAAGGGAGAAATGAATGGCTAGTATTGTTAAGCTATCTAACTATTGTTGGCTAGTGGACACATGGACCATAGTAGGAAAAGCTGGAGTTGCCAGAGCATCTGTGGGAGACATCTTGGTTCCTGGACTCCACCAAGACTAGTCTGCACAGGTGTGAGTGTGGACTACAGAAGCTAACAGCTTCTGGGACAGGCATGAGCCACAGAGCTTCTGAGGCAGACTCTGTTTCAGGCTCCAGACAACCGGGCACCTTCCCTGCCAGAGGAGAGGTGTCTGCTCAGCACAGGAGACAATTGCCTGAGCATCTGCAGGAGACATCACAATTCTGAATATCTATGCTCCAAATACAAAGGTAGTCACATTCATTAAAGAAACTTTAGTAAAGCTCAAAGCACAATTTGCACCTCGCACAATAATAGTGGGAGACTTCAACACACCACTTTCATCAATGGACAGATCTTGGAAACAGAAACTAAACAGAGACACAGTGAAACTAACAGAGATTATTAAACAAATTGATCTAACAGATATCTACAGAACATTTTATTGTAAAACAAAAGGATATACTTTCTTCTCAGCACCTCATGGTACCTTCTCCAAAATTGAACATATTATTGGTCCAAAACAAGCCTCAACAGATACAAAAATATTGAAATTGTCCCATGCATACTATCAGATCCCTATGGACTAAGACTGATCTTCAATAACAAAATAAATAAGAGAAAGCCAACATTCACGTGGAAACTGAGCAACACTCTTCTCAATGATACCTTGGTCAAGGAAGGAATAAAGAAAGAATTTAAGGACTTTTTAGAGTTTAATGAAAATGAAGCCACAATATACCCAAACTTATGGGACGCAATGAAAGCATTTCTAAGAGGAAAACTCATAGCTCTGAGTGACTCCAAAAAGAAACTAGAGAAAGCACACATTAGTAGCTTGACAAAACACCTAAAAGCACTAGAACAAAAGGAAGCAAATTCACCCAAGAGGAGTAGACAGCAGGAAATAATCAAACTCAGGGGCGAAATCAATCAAGTGGAAACAAGAAGAACTATTCAAAGAATCAACCAATCAAGGAGCTGGTTCTTTGAGAAAATCAACAAGATAGATAAACCCTTAGCCAGACTCACTAGAGGGCACAGGGAAAACATTCTAATTAACAAATTCAGAAATGAAAAAGGAGACATAACAACAGATCCTGAAGACATCCAAAACACCATCAGATCCTTCTACCAAAGGCTATACTCAACAAAACTGGAGAACCTGGATGAAATGGAGAAGTTCCTAGACAGATACCAGGTACCAAAGTTGAACCAAGATCAGGTTAATGATCTAAACAGCCCTATATCCCCCAAAGAAATAGAAGCAGTCATTAATAGTCTCCCAACCAAAAAAAGCCCAGGACCAGATGGGTTTAGTGCAGAGTTCTATCAGACCTTCAAAGAAGATCTAATCCTAGTTCTTCACAAACTATTCCACAAAATAGAAACAGAAGGTACTCTACCCAACTCATTCTATGAAGGCACAATTACTCTGATACCTAAACCACAAAAAGACCCAACAAAGATAGAAAACTTCAGACCAATATCCCTTATGAATATTGATACAAAAATCCTCAATAAAGTTCTTGTTAACCGAATCCAGGAACACATCAAAACAATCATCCATCCTGACCAAGTAGGTTTCATTCCAGGGATGCAGGGATGGTACAGTATACAGAAATCCATCAACGTAATCCAGTATATAAACAAGGTCAAAGACAAAAACCACATGGTCATCTCGTTAGATGCGGAAAAAGCATTTGACAAGATCCAACACCCATTCATGATAAAAGTCTTGGAAAGATCAGGAATTCAAGGCCCATACCTAAATATGATAAAAGCAATCTACAGTAAACCAGTAGCCAACATCAAAGTAAATGGTGAGAAGCTTGAAGCAATCCCTCTAAAATCAGGGACTAGACAAGGCTGTCCACTTTCTCCATACCTATTCAACATTGTATTGAAGTCCTAGCCAGAGCAATTCGACAACAAAAGGAGATCAAAGGGATACAAATTGGAAAAGATGAAGTCAAAATATCACTTTTTGCAGATGATATGATAGTATATATATGTGACCCTAAAAATTCTACCAGAGAACTCCTAAGCCTGATAAACAGCTTCGGTGAAGTAGCTGGATATAAAATTAACTCAAACAAATCAATGGCCTTTCTCTACACAAAGAATAAATAGGCTGAGAAAGAAATTAGGGAAACAACACCTTTCTCAATAGTCACAAATAATATAAAATATCTTGGTGTGACTCTAACTAAGGAAGTGAAAGATCTGTATAATAAAAAATTCAAGTCTCTGAAGAAAGAAATTATAGAAGATCTCAGAAGATGGAAAGATCTCCCATGCTCATGGATTGGCAGGATCAACATTGTAAAAATGGCTATCTTGCCAAAAGCAATCTACAGATTCAATGCAATCCCCATCAAAATTCCAACTCAATTCTTCAACGAATTAGAAAGTGCAATCTGCAAATTCATCTGGAATAACAAAAAACCTAGGATAGCAAAAACTCTTCTCAAGGATAAAAGAACCTCTGGTGGAATCACCATGCCGGACCTAAAGCTTTACTACAGAGCAATTGTGATAAAAACTGCGTGGTACTGGTATAGTGACAGACAAGTAGACCAATGGAATAGAATTGGAGACCCAGAAATGAACCCACACACCTACGGTCACTTGATCTTTGACAAGGGAGCTAAAACCATCCAGTGGAAGAAAGACAGCATTTTCAACAAATGGTGCTGGCACAACTGGTTGTTAACATGTAGAAGAATGCGAATCGATCCATTCCTATTTCCTTGTACTAAGGTCAAGTCTAAGTGGATCAAGGAACTTCACATAAAACCAGAGACACTGAAACTTATAGAGGAGAAAGTGGGGAAAAGCCTTGAAGATATGGGCACAGGGGGAAAATTCTTGAATAGAACAGCAATGGCTTGTGCTGTAAGATTGAGAATTGACAAGTGGGACCTCATGAAACTGCAAAGCTTCTGCAAGGCAAAAGACACCATCAATTAGACAAAAAAACCACCAACAGATTGGGAAAGGATCTTTACCTATCCTAAATCAGATAAGGGACTAATATCTAATATATATATAAAGAACTGAAGAAGGTGGACTCCAGAAAGTCAAATGACCCCATTAAAAAATGGGGCTCAGAACTGAACAAAGAATTCTCACCTGAGGAATACCGAATGGCTGAGAAGCACCTGAAAAAATGTTCAACATCTTTAATCATCAGGGAAACGCAAATCAAAACAACCCTGAGATTCCACCTCACACCAGTCAGAATGGCTAAGATCAAAAATTCAGGTGACAGCAGTTGCTGGCGAGGATGTGGAGAAAGAGGAACACTCCTCCATTGTTGGTGGGATTGCAAGCTTGTACAACCACTCTGGAAATCAGTCTGGTGGTTCCTCAGAAAATTGGACATAGTACTACCGGAGGATCCAGCAATACTTCTCCCGGGCATATATCCAGAAAATGTCCCAACCGGTAAGACGGACACATGCTCCACTATGTTCATAGCAGCCCTATTTATAATAGCCAGAAGCTGGAAATAACTCAGATGCCCCTCAACAGAGGAATGGATACAGAAATTATGGTACATTTACACAATGGAGTACTACTCAGCTATTAAAAAGAATGAATTTATGAAATTCCTAGCCAAATGGATGGACCTGGAGGGCATCATCTTGAGTGAGGTAACACAATCACAAAGGAACTCACACAATATGTATTCACTGATAAGTGGATATTATCCCAAAACTTAGGATACCCAAGATATAAGATACAATTTGCTAAACGCATGAAACTCAAGAAGAATGAAGACCAAAGTGTGGATAATAGGCCCCTTCTTAGAATTGGGAACAAAACACCCTTGGAAGGAGTTACAGAGACAAAGTTTCGAGCTGTGATGAAAGGATGAACCATCTAGAGACTGCCATATCCAGGGATCCATCCCATAATCAGCTTCCAAACGCTGACACCATTGCATACACTAGCAAGATTTTGCTGAAAGGACCCAAATATAGCTGTCTCTTGTGAGACGATGCCCGGGGCCTAGCAAACACAGGAGTGGATTCTCACAGTCAGCTATTGGATGTATCACAGGGCTCCCAATGGAGAAGCTAGAGAAAGTACCCAAGGAGCTAAAGGGATCTGCAACCCTATAGTTGGAACAACATGATGAACTAACCAGTACCCCGTAGCTCTTGTCTCTAGCTGCATATGTATCGAAAGATGGCCTATTCGGCCATCACTGGAAAGAGAGGCCCATTGGACTTGCAAACTTTATATGCCCCAATATAGGGGAATGCCAGTGCCAAGAGAATGGGAATGGGTGGGTAGGAAAGTGGGGAGCGGTATGGGGGACTTTTGGGATAGCATTGGAAATGTAATTGAGGAAAATATGTAATAAAAATATTAAAAATTTTTAAAAATATATAAATTGAAAAAAAAGAAAAAGAAAAATCTGCTGCCTCTGTCCTAATCTAGTAGAATTTCTAATTTCATTCTAAATATATCCTGTATCCACACATAATTTTACCTTCAATGCTCCATCAAAAAACATCTTTTATGCATCAGGAGAAATTATTAGAGAAATCAACAACTGGCAGCTATGGTGGGCTTATACTCATTTGATCAAACAAGGACAAAACTGGTAAAATTAAGGTTTAGGACACATTACAGAGGGATAGGAAGAAATATTGTAAGTCATAGAGCAATTAGACATATATTTACTGTAAGATAGTATAACAGGGTATACTATCTTATAGCAAATATGTAACAGAGTATAATAGGAAGTTTTAATCATGAAACCACAAAAATATGGTCACTGAAAAAAGATCAATCAATTGACAGCATTAGTTAATATGCTAGTCCATATGAGGGAAATAATAAAAGGTCCAGCAATTAGATGAAATAAAGAGTCAATTTGTGATTGCTAAGAAAGGAGGACAAAGGCTCCTCAAGGGACAAGCCGTTTGATAGGTTATCTAGGCCAAGTACTAAGAATACATACATAGAACTAACACTAATGGACTCACCAAGCTATCATCTACCTATTTATCTATTTGTCTGTCTATTTATTGGTCATCTATTTACCCATCATGTATCTATCCATCATTTGTCTGTCTGTCTGTCTATCTATCTGTCTGTCTGTCTATCTGTCTAATTACCTACATGTCTATATAGTTAATATATAATAAATGACACATTAAGCAGATAAAAGTAATGAAGAAGAATGGTTTATAATTTGAGATTCAGTCAGGGTAGCATATGAAAGGAATTGTATGGAGGAATGATATTGATGGAAATGATGTGATTACAGTGTTCATTTATGAAATTCTCAGACATATTGAAAATAGCTTTTATCATACAATGTATTTTGATTATACTTTCCCCTCTTCCAAATCCTCTCTCTCTTAGATCCTTCCTACTTATATATCCACCCAATGTCTTTTCTTTATTTCATTAGATTAAAAGAAGACTTCTAAAATGCAATAATAAATTGTTACACCAGGATTGGATAAACCATCAGAATTAAAATGGACACACACACACATACACGCACACACAGGAAATACGAATGGATGCAGAGGCACACACATTCCCACCCAAATATATAAGTTGTTTTTTTCTAAGTTTCTCTGGAGGGACTTACTTCAAACAATCCAGGAATAAATGTAAAGGAATATTTTCAATCAATTAAAATGATTTCAGCTTCTGCTTTCTGAATGCATAGGTGATTGCATGTAATGTAATCTGCCTAGCAGCTAACACTTCCACAAGGAGAAAAAGCTGAGGGTAGAAGAGGTTAATCAGTTGACTCAAAGCCTAACCTTGTGTGGCTATCATTATGTGTATTGTCTGTTTATTTCCTTTTACCCAAACATTCCAAACTCAACACTGAAGCTACTGACAAGGGCAGCCTGTTAAGAAAGGTATTTGTTTCCTACTCCTTATAAAAACACATTCCAGATGGGGAGAGAATTTAAAATAATATGACACACTGGTGTTAAAAATAAGCCAACATATTTGAAAACATTATATTTAAATATGTGTTGTCTTTCTTAATATAATTCCATACCCCACACTGACTCAATAAAACAGGAAAAAATGTTTAGAGATGCATAAATATCACACTATGCTCAAGTGAACTTAAATACATAAATATGTTAGGGAATGTTAACAATGAGAATCTAAAAATATCTATTTATCTAATGTGTATATATTTTCATATGACTGGTGTGTTTCTGTGTGTATGTGTTTAGCCATGTGCATATTCACTTGTGTATTTATATGATTCACATTGTATGTGGAGGTCAGAAAACAACTTGCAAGAATTGATCTTTTCCTTTTACCTTGTGGCTTCCAGGAACTAAATGTATGTCATCAGACTTCGCTTCAAGCAACCATCCATACTGACCTATCTTAACAGCCAACGAATAAAACATATTGAAACTTATTAGAAAAAATAGGCAAAGACACGGTCAAAAATATATGCAATTAAAATAAGCAAATGACTTAGAAATGTGAAAAATAGCAAACCCACAAATGATAGATCAAATAAGAAATTAAAACTATTTTCTTTTATAAAGTAAAAAGTTAAATAGTTACAACTACATTGGTGAAAATGTAGAAAAATTAATGGGACTATGAATTATATATAATTATATATATTTTATATATTATATTATATATATAAAGACTGTTATAAATAACAGTCTTTCAAGATGGTGTAAATAAAAATGTAAATGCATTCTTGTAAATGTATTCTTTATCTGATTATTTCACTTTTAGGAATTTTATTTAAAATAAACCCAGCTTCATAGAATAGTAGATGGTCAATAGTTTTTATTAGCGGATATTTTGCAATAACTAAATGAAGGATCCATTAAAATAAGCTACATATAATTTATAGCTCTTATACAAAATGAAATGTAAGTCAGTGATAAAAGAAAGAGGACAAAGAAGAAAGAAAGAAAGAAAGAAAGAAAGAAAGAAAGAAAGAAAGAAAGAAAGAAAGAAAGAAAGAAAGAAAGAAAGAGAAAGAAAGGGAGAGAGAAAGAAAGAAAGAAAGAAAGAAAGAAAGAAAGAAAGAAAGAAAGAAAGAAAGAAAGAAAGAAAGGAAGGAAGGAAGGAAGGAAGGAAGGAAGAAAGAGAGAGAGAAAGAAAAGAAAGGAAAAGAAAAGAAAAACGAAAAGAAAGCAAGGAAAAGAAAAAAGAAAGGAAAAGAAAGGAAAGAAGAGAGAAAGAAAGGAACAAAGAAACACAAATCCTTACTTTGGTAAGTATTCCCAGACTTTGTCTTCCTTTGTTCTTCTTTTTTGTTTGTTTTGTTTTGCTTTGTAGACAGAGTCACTGAAGATGACCTTAAATGTCTGATACTCTTTTCTCTTCTCTTCTGGTTTGGAGACAGCTGCTATGCCACACATGGCTTAATATGGTACTGGAGACTAAACATGAGCTCTATGCCTTTTGGACAAGTGTTCTAGCAACTGCTTTTTAGCTGCTTTCCCTACTTACATGTCTATCTTACCTCTTGATGTGGCAGTGTTTACCTATATTAGAAGCAACTTCCTCAGGATTTGACCATAGATGAAAGATCAATAGTTTTTCAGGAGTAGTACTCCACTGTGTAAATGTACCACATTTTTTGTATCCATTCCTCTGTTGAGGGACATATGGGTTCTTTGCCGCTTCTGGCTATTATGAATAAAACTGTTATAAACATAACATGTGGAGCATGTGGCCTTGTTATATGTTGGAACATCTTTTGTGTGTATGCCCAAGAGTGGTATAGCTAGATCCTCAGGTATTACTATGTTTAATTTTCTGAGGAATCACCAGACTTATTTCTAGAGTGGCTGTACCAGCTTCCAATCCCACCAATAATGAAGGAATGTTCCTCTTTCTCCACATTCTTGCTAGGATATGCTTTCAGACTTGCCCTAATTTGTAGGTTAGTGTTTTTTCCTGATGACAGTGTCCTTTGTCTTACAGAAATGTGTCAATTTTATGAGATCCCATTTGTCTATAGACTGGGTCAGTGGTGTACTGTTGGGAAAATTTCCCCTGTGGTGATGTTTTTGAGGCTCTTTCCCCCTTTCTCTTCCAATAGATTTAGTGTATCTGGTTTTATGTTGAGATCCTTATTCCATTTGGACTTGAGCTTTGTACAAGGAGATAAGAATGCATTTTTCTACATGTGGACTGCCACTTGAGCCAAGAAAATGTGGTACTTTTACACAATGAAGTACTACTCAGCTATTAAAATCAATGACTTCATGAAATTTCAAGGCAAATGGATGGAACTAGAAAATACATCCTGGGGGTAATCCAGTCACAAAAGGACACACATGGAATGTATGCACTGATAAATGGATATTTTAAAAGCTCAGAATACCCACAATACAACTCACAGATCATATGAATCTCAAGAAGAAGGAAGACCAAAATGTGATGCTTCAGTCCAACCTAGAAGGAGGAAGAAAATAATCATGGGAGGTAGAGGGAGGGAGTTGGGAGGGAGAAAGGAGGAGAGGGAGGGAAAAGGGGATTAGGACCAGGTGTGAGAGGAGTCAGGGAAGATGTACAAAGGTCAGGAAATTGAACAAAGGTATATAGCAATGGGGGGAAAGTAAATGGTAGTAGCTACAGGAAAGTCTCATATGCTAGGAAACCAAGATGCTTCCAGGACCCAACAGGGGTGACATTAGCTGAAATAATTAACAAAGTGGAGAGAGAACCTGTAGAGACCATATCCAGAAGTTAGGCACAGTCCCCAGATGAGAGAAGGGGGCCACCCACCCATCTCAAAAATATTAACCCAGCATTGCTCCTGTCGAAAGGAAATAGAGACAAAGATTGGAACAAAGACTGAAGTAAAGACCATCCAGATACTGCTCAACTTGGGTATTCATTCTATGTGCACACACCAAATCCAGACACTATTGCTGATGCCAAGAAGGGCTTGCTGGCAGGAACCCTGATATAGCTGTCTCCTTAGAGGCTCTGCAAGAACATGTCCTATACATGTGCAGATGCCTGTATCCTGTTGCAGGAAATAATAAAAAAGGTGAACCTGCTAACTCTCCAGTGGAGACAGACCATGTTCCTGCACGCCTGTCTCTGCTGTCTGGTCCAGTGCATTTACACCAGGAATTCTATCCAGCTACCCTACTCCATCTCTGGCCTACCTTCTAGTAACGTAATGGAACTGCCAAGCACCCGTTTGCATATCATAAATGCAGTAACCCGGTAAAATCATCACTCAAGCCTTTACTCAACCAATTAGATTTATCTATCAATAACATCACAATATTTACAAGATGCCAATGCAAAAATTTCTGAGCCAATTGATAATGATAAAAGCTTTATCCCATTAATTCTAATCTTGTGAAAGCATAGCTACTTGTTGCTGGTAAATGCCACGCAGGTGTAAGTCTGCAACCATCTTCCTTCTCCTCTCCTCTCCTCAGACATTCTTTGTTTCTGCAACTTTTAGCGTTGCCTCCCTTTTTCCTGTCCAATCACAGGCCTCCTCTGTGTTGGAAAATCCTGCCGCTGCAGCCAACTATGAGAGTGATCATGGGGACCCCAATGGAAGAGTTAGGGGAAGGACTGAAGGAGCTGAAGGGCTTTGCAACCCCATAGAAATAACAATATCAACCAATCAGATCTGCCCCCCCCCCATAGCTCCCAAGGACTAAACCACCAACTAAAGAGTACATATGGAGGGACCTATGGCTCCAGCTGCACATGTAGCAGAGGATGGTCTTGTTTGGTATCAGTGGGAGGGGAGGCCCTTGGTGTTGTGAAGGCTCAATGCCCCAGAGTAGGTGAATGCTAGGGCGGTGAAGTTGGAGTGGGTAGGTGGGTGAGGAGCACCCTTATAGAAGCAGGGTGGATGGAGATGTGATTGAGCATTTGCCAAGGAGAAACAAGGAAGGAGGATAACATTTGAAATGTAAATAAATAAAATAACCAATAAGAAAGTTTAAAAACTATCAAATCCATCATGAAAACTAAACAGAAAAAAAACAAACAAACAAAAAACAAAACAAAAAAAAAACAAAAAACAAAACAAAAAAACAATAACAACAACAACAAAAACAGCCATCTATTCAGAAGCCTGGGAGATTGGGATTTTTGCCACATTAAGCTTCAGCAATTGATCATCTACAAGATGTTAGGCCTTTCTGTCATGAGACATACATTCTTGGGCTACCTTGACTACCTCCTGCAAGCCATTATAATAGTTTTATATATGTATATATCCCTTTAGAGAACCCTGACTACTACACTGCTACTTGGAATATCTGAGTTTGATACCTAGCACCCACATGGTTTGGCCATACACAACCAGCTGTTACTCCAGTTCTAGGAAATCTAATGTGCTCGTATGCTTTCCATAAACTCTCCATTCACCAGACACTCAAGAAAACAAAGCACTCATACAACGAAATACAGTTAAATATAATAAAATAAAATCATAAAAACTAAAATAGTAAACCTCTAAAAATGATTTTTGTATGATTATAATACATTTTAATAACCAACAAGTTTTTCTCAATGCCATATTTCTTAAGGTATAGCAGTATCATTAAGGATAGAAAGTAAACAATAAACCACCCCCAAAATAAATCTCAAATTTTGTTCGACAGTGTGTAAAGTGAGGGTCTAACTCAAGAAAAATAAAAGAAAGATAAAAAAATCCAAAGAAAAACATACTAAAAATTTTAACCTAGAACCAGTAAATTGCAATCTCTCATAAATAAATTCTAATGATCTTCTGACATTAAGAGATTAAAACTCCCAGAAATTTATTATGTAAACATAAAAAAATGCAATTTCTGAAGGTTCCCAACCCAAATAAATGATAAGTGCTTCAGGAAAGAGAAATTTAATTAAAATAATTTGGTCAATGCACACTTTCTGTAAATACCAAATCATTGAACTTCATCTTCTCAATATGCTTTATTCTTTAGAAGATGGGGAATATATGTCTGATGACAAGTTGTAGAGTAAAAATACAACACAAAAGTAAATTGCCTTGAATAATGCACAGCACTCTTCATGTGGTTGTCATTGTCTAATTTTCAACAACCCCCCTTATCATAGAGCCCTTCTAAAACAGTCTTTTCTAAAAAGGAGTTCATATTTGCCATGCCCTTTGTTCACAGTCTTACATATGCTTTTATGTTCTCTATAACATCGTAGTGGCATCTGCTTGCTTTTCATGAGCAAAATTTCTTGTGTATTCACAGTTATTTTCCTTGCATTTTTTTTTCATTTTTAGGACAAAATATAGTAATTTTAATTCCTAAAAAGTGTTTATTATACACATTGATTAATTAAATTACTAAAATATATAAATATTATATAGTCATTGTGACTAGGGTCAGAATTAATAAGTTATTGCTTATTATGGTCCATGTACTTCAAGAAAATCATGTTTATAATATAAATGTGATGACAGAGAATTTCTTTATGATGTGTTAAGTGATCTAACGTAATTGTCTTTGAGAATTGAACTGATAAGATTACTATGGGAGATATTTTCAAATACCCAGGAAGATGAAGAATATGTCAATAGGAGCAAAGATTAAGATACCAAGGATGGAAGTGAAAAATAATTGCATTTCTTATACGGAGAGTAAAGAATTCACATATGGCATTCAGAGTTGTCTAGAAAGTCAAACAACTGCTTCTGGACTTAGGGATGTGATTTTCTAAACATCTCCACATCACCTTTTTCTTGGGAATTGTAAACGTGACAGAAGTGTGAGTTATAGACTAAAATGAAACCACAAACTTCTTCAAGTTGACAAGACTCCAAATTATATAAATAAATACATACATACATTCATACATACATACCTAATACATACATACATACATACATACATACATACATACATAAAAATTTGAAGCTTCTTGTCTGAGTGTTGAATCAGGTCTGTTGTACTTTATCCTGCCTCTATGCTGGGAGTGCCCAGGCACTACCACTGGCAGACCTCCAGGAAGAGATAGGACAAAGTCCAAAATGCGTAGTCCACAGGAGACCTCAGTCTTCTTTCTGTGCACATGGGCACCACTGGTATACCTCAGAGAGAAGATGCCAGGACCTAGGGGTAGGAAATTTCCCTTCCCCTTTGGTGCATCTGCTGCCAGGTGAAGAGTGAGAGGCAGAGCCTGAGGATCCAGTCTGGTTGAAGGCTGAGGGTACAGGAGGCACTGGAAGACGGAAAGTTTTTCTGCCATGCCTTAGTCCCAGGTGACTTTTAAGTTAAAAGCGTTCATTAAGGTGATCCTCAATGTAGCAGCTCCCTGAACTGATGCTTGCTTGCTCAGATTGGTTTATTTGACGAAATATGTGAACACTAAGACTTGGGGGGTGGACCAGAGACTATATACCTTTTGGGGGAAATAATAACCAGGAAAGGAAGTTCATTGGAAGAAGGCTCGAAGTGATCTAGATAATTCATTAGCATGGAGAAAAACCCCAGGTGTTATGCAGTATGGCTGAGTGCCCATGGTCCTCTTAATGGGGTGTCCTGGTTATGTGTTCCAGAAGTATAATGACAGGTTAGCGAATAGCCCCACCCCTGTCATCAAATCTCTGAGATTCTCGCTGTTTGAGCTCATTCAACCATAACATTTCTTATGCCTTTCTAGTAGCATGTTCCCAACATATCCTACACAGGTCTTTATTATATTTACATATAAATGTTAAACATATATTTTAACATGTGTATACATATATAAGTTAAAACAGAGAATATATTCTTTCTTTTAACTTTTTAACTTCTTTTTCTTAGTTTTTGACCTCATAGCCCACCGCTCTCTCTCTCTCTCTCTCTCTCTCTCTCTCTCTCTCTCTCTCTCTCTCTCTGTCTCTTCCCCCCCCCTCTGTGTGTGTAAAGCCGGAGGCCATAATATACATATGTATGTATATTATGGCTTCCAGTTTTGTGTTTATAATGGGATTCTTGAGTATGTAAATGAGTGGGTTTTTAATTCTTCCTGTGCCTTCTCATGATTTTTTTCCTTCTGTGTGTTTCTTGTGTTATATTTTAATATACTAATTTTTGTTTTGTCTTACTTTTAGAATAATCTCTTAGAAGACAATTTACTTTCTATGAGTGACAGAAAGAGGTCAATATAGAAGGAGGGAGGTTGGGGAGAACCTAGGAGGAGTAGTGGGAGTAGAAATGCTAAAACAGGATATGATATGTAAGAAAAAATAGTTTCATTAAAAAAAGTCTACAAAATCTCATAGCTTATATACCACATGCCCAGGGAATGTAATTTTAACTTGTGGAATATGAAAGACTTGGTTGTTATTAGAACTTAAAAGAAATAAGCAAACACAGTATTAAACAGAATGACTTATGTGTCTCACAAGACCTCTCTGAAATTTCTAAAATGTGGAATTAACTAGTTTGTTTGAATGATACACTCAGAAAAATTGATTTAACTTTGCTTCATGTGTTCATTAGTTTCTGTCAACATGACAACAAGCTAAAGAATATTGGGAAGATGGAATCTCAATTGAGGTCTCATCTCATTCAGACTAACCTGTGGGCTTTCTGTGGAGTGTTTTCCTGATGGAATAATGCATGTGGAGGTTCCCAGGCAACCCTGAGGTGTAGACATGTTTGCACAGCTAACTGAGCTATGGAAAGCAAAGTTGTAATAAGCATCACATCAATATGGCCTCTTTATCAGGAACTTGCCTTGACTTCTCCACATGATGCACTGGGATGCAGAAATGTAATCTGAAATAAAGCCCTTCAATCTTACGTCACTTGTAGTTAGTATTTTATCACAACAGAGAACCAATGGAGGACATTTCACTTACATTTTTTTAAAATTTCAGTTATTTTATTATCTGTTTTATTGCCTTTCAATTGCTTGTTTTATATTAATGTTGCTTTTTGTAATGCTCATTAGTCATATGGTCATTAACTTTGGAGATGTTGATGAATTGTTAATAAAAAGAAAACTTTAAAGATAAACAATACTGTTCATATCTTAAACAGGGCTTTTATATAAAACATTTAAAAAAATACTGTTCTTCACAGTGTTCTGTGGTATGTTTTGACTATGTGACTAGGTGAACAAAGATGCAAAAATTGGATATTTGTTTATCAAGCCTCAGAATCCACTGAAGCATTCCTGACTTTATAGTTATTCCCTTTGAGAGAATTCATAAAACACTAAGAGAGTTTTTTTTTTTTTCATTACCTCTAAAAGAAATTTGAACAGTTGATATGAGCGTCAGACCTTTGGGTGTTTTAAATTATTTTTTTTTCTTATTTTTAAAATATCAGATAATTTTAAATATTGAGTTTATATTTGGATACTATAAGATAGGATTCCCTGAAATGATGAGATGTTTCAGTGGGAGAAATGATCTGTCATAAAGCTTGAGGGCATGCGTCTAATTCTGATGACCTACATGGTAGGAAGGAAAAAAGTCCCAACCTTAGCCTATCCTTTGATCTCTATACACACAGGGCTGCATGTGCCTTCCTGCTCCACTCACATGATCACTATGTAAATAAATAAAGAGTAGAGTTGTTGAAGAAGAAGAAGAAAAGGAACATATTTTTAGGATTGGTTGATTTAAAAAACCTGCAATTTGTTAGTTCCATAGTTATTTCCTTTAAGGAAACTTATTTCAAAGTGTACCAAATAAAACTGATGAAATTACCTCACAATTAAGTAAACCTACAAGGTAATAGAAATCTATTCTTGAAAGTATGAAAGTAGATTTATGTAACTATATAACTTGTTGCACTTATCTGCATGGAACATATTCCCAAATTTTGTGGATTGAAAACACCTAGGGATTTGTCAGACAAGGTTGGTTATTATCACTAAGTCAACTGATTTGATTTCTACACGGGTGAGAAAGTTCTTTTCTCATATCCTCTGAGTGTTGGAAGGAATGCCCAGGAAGCATCTTCATGGAGAATTGCCTTGTCCTACTCTTGTTAGTGTAGCACCTAATCAGTATGCTGCCTACATGATGACTTAAGTTTGCAATAACACATTTTCAAAATATAGGACTCAGGACTCGTCAGACAATGTGAGAAATAGACTCAAAATTATAAAATATTAATTTTAAATACGTTATATTCATAAATATGAGGCATCTCCTTTTTTTAAGAGAGTGGCAATACAACCTCAATATAAACAACAATGCAAAATGTCAATTTTGATCACCTTACCTATAACGTAAATCATAATCAGACTTTAATGAATCTCAGGGCAGACGTTTTTAACATTTTTATGGTGTCATAAGAATGTACAAATATTTCTTTCAATCTTCTAATACTGTAACCTATAATTACTCTTTTTGTCCTAGCAAATGTCAAAATAATATTTCATTTCAAACCTAACACATGGGAACTCAACTATTTGGGAGTTCAATTTTAGAGAAAGTCAAGTTTGTCTAGACCCTGACCAGGATTTGAAATGAAGTGTTTCATTGTTTCTAGATTAGCTGAGACCTTGGTTCACTTTTCAATTTAGTTGAACCACTCCATTTTACTGCAGATTCCTCAGAATTTATGGGATTCTGTGATTTCATTTGAGTTCATCTTCATGTTTCTTTGTAAAATATGCCTATGCTTGTCAAAACCTTGTGAACCCTAAATCGTTAGCTTAAGCATACCAATTTTACATTCAATTTAGAAGCTTCTGTGGTCTTGGCTTAAAATGAATGTGAAGATAATTGTACTTAGTTTAAAGTGGTAAACTGAAAGTAGACATATTAATGCACATTCATCCATACTATATATTTGCTCATGCAGTAACCCAGTCAAGTATATCAGGAAGAGCTGCAAAATATCTAGAACAAATTCTATAGTAAATAAAATAGATTTTAAAAGCTTAAATACTTTATTGATTTATATGAATTTGGGTATTTCTTTCCAAGAATCCACTAGCCCCCCCTATATTGGCAAATTCTTTCCTCATCACTCTTTGAAAATAAAGTTACCTAACTTTGAGTGTGTGTGTGTGTGTGATATGCATATATATTGATATATAATCATATATATTAAAAATTTTAATAAAATGTTTGTCTTCATATACCTATGAACAAACCTCATGTTTGTTTGCTACATTATTTAACCTTATAGATTCAATCATATATATATATATATATATATATATACATACATGTATATGCATGTAATTATTTTTACCTCCCTCTTTAGAATAGAGTGAGTATGAGGCCTATGAGAAATAATATCAATAATATATTCTCATACCATAGTATGAAATCTGACATAATATCAAATCTGATATTATGGAGTCAACAAGACAGACAGCTCGGCAAGTGAAAGCACTCCCGACTGATTCCCAACCTGATTTCAACTCTGGACCCCACATGATAGGAAGACAGGCATGAGTCATAAAGCTTTCCAACATGTGTTCAAAGATACTTATACACACACACACACACACACACACACACACACACAAACACACACACACACACACACACACAAAGTGTCTCTAGCTACATATGTAGCAGAAGATGGCCTAGTCGGCCATCATTGGGAAGAGAGGACCCTTGATCTAGCAAACTTTATATGCCCCAGTACAGGGGAACAACAGGGCCAAGAAGGGTGAGTGGGTGGGTAGGGAAGCAGGACAGGCTGAGGGTATAGGGGACTTTCAGGATAGCATTTGAAATGTAAATGAAGAAAATATCTAATAAAAATTGAAAAAATAAATAAAATCACAAATTTACCCTCAAAATAAAAAAGAATCGGTAAATGTACCACATATGGTACATTTATACAATGGACTACTCAGCTTTAAAAACAATGAATTTATGAAATTCTTAGGCAAATGGGTAGAACTAGAAAATATCATCCTGAGTGATGTAACTGAATCACAAAAGAAAACACATGGTATGCACTCACTGATAAGTGGATGCTGGCTCAAAAGCTCTAAATAACCAGGATACAATTCACAGACCACGTGAATCTCACCAAGACGAAAGACCAAAATGTGGATGCTTCAGTCCTTCTTAGAAGGAGAACAAAAGCAAATATGTAGATAAAGTGTAGAGCAGAGACTAAAGGAAAGGCCACACAGAGATTGTCCCACTTGGGGGTTCATCCCATATACAGTTACCAAACCAGACACTATTGTGGATGCCAAGAAGTTTATGCTGAAAGGAGCCTGATGTGGCTGCCTCCTGAGAAACCCTGCCTTACAAAAACAGAGGTAGATGCTAGCAGCCAAATACTGGACTAAGGTGCAGGGTCCCTAATAGAGGGGTTAGAGATGGGACTGAAGAAGTTGAAGGGGTTTGCAACTCCATAAAAAGAACAACAATGTCAACCAACCAGTCCCCCCAGAACTCCCAGGGACTAAGTCATCAACAAAGGAGTACACATGGCTCTAACTACATATGTAGCAGAGGATGGCCTTGTCCATGAAAGGAGAGGTCCTTGGTCCTATGAAGGCTCAATAAATGCCCCAGTGTAGGGGAATTGAGGACAGGTAGGTGGGAGTGGGTGGGTGAGTGGAGCAACACCGTCATAGAAGCAGGGGGAGGGAGGATGAGATGAGCTATTTCCAGGAGGGAGGGAAATCGGGAAAGGGGATAACACTTGAAATGTAAATAAACAAACATATATCCAATTGAAAAAAAAAAGAAGAAGAAAGAAAAAAGAAGCTGACATCAAGTTTTTTGTTTTTATTTTATTTACCTTTGAATGAATGATACATTTTGTGATAAGGCTTTGCCTCCCTTATTCAGACTCATTTCTGCCAGTGTAACATTATGTGGTCAGTGAAAAAAATGGATTTTATTGGGTGGAGAAAGGAAGAAAGTGGGAAGGGACTAGAAAAAGAGGAGGGAGGGGTAATTGCAGTAGAGTTGTAATATATGAGAAATTAGATGAATTAATTTAAAGGACAAATTAATTTAAACCTAATTTTTGAAGATTTAAATATCAACAGATAATGTTCTTGGCAAATAAAAAAATTAATGTTAAAGCTAATAAGGGAAATCATGAAAAATTAGTAGTACAAAGCAATTTCAATTTAATCAATAATTATATTTAATTGTTTTAAGGATTCATATATAGAATCAACTTATTATATTATTTTTATTTCTATTATAATCATCATCAATTATTTTGGTTTTTCAACACAGGGTTTCTCTGTGTAGCTTTGACTGTCCTCGGACTCATTCTGTACAAGAAGCTGGCCTTGAACTCATGGAAAACTGTCTGCCTCTGCCTCTGTCTCTGGAGTGCTAGAATTAAAGTTATGTATCACTTGGTGATCAATTTGTTATTCACCTCTGTCTATGTTTTAAAATCTTCTGCAAGCTGAGGAACTTAGAATCATGCACACATTTAGCTCAACCATTTGCAAACTATCTACCCAAGTTTTCTGATGGCAGCACAGTTACAGGAAGCTGTGGTTGGAACTGAAGGTTGAGGCAGCCTGTGGGTTGATTTGACACCTTTTACTTTCAGTGTGGTTCCAGGACCTATACACATTGTCTCTTCATGGTTTGTGGTATCTTCTTTCTCCAATTGTGAGATTTGAGCTCTAAGACTAGTGCTATATACCACCCAAAGAGAAGAAGACAGAGTGTTTGATTGTCTCAGGGTCAGGTCTGGTAACGTCCCTTATACATAAAATCAAGGAATCACACACATTTCATGACACAAAAGAAACAGGCATAGTGTTCTCCCTATGCCACTCACAGGAGCATGCACAGTGAGATCATTGTCAATGCTAATTTGAAGAAGAGCGTGCAGAATGCAAAAGCAGTATTTTGTTGTTATTAACTTGAGGTAAGTAACGTCAATAAAAATAATAAATTACTTTTAAAGACCCCAGTAGGAAATTCGAGAACTATCTAACTATTCAACTCAGAAACAACCATTAAAAGCAAAGCAAAGCAAACTGTTCCAATCCCCAAGTCAGTTAAAAGCCTGTGGTTATTTGATGCGAATTCCTTTTATTTATTGTCCTCATAGCCTCCATTGTAAATCATGCCACAATCTTGTTTCAAGGAATCCTTGTGTTATTTTTCCTAGGGACTTTACACAAAATGCTTTCACAGTTTGTGTAACAGGCAGCCATGCTCAAGAGTGGGAACCTGCTTTCAGATCTGGAAACTCTCAGGTACAGCCAGAGAGTTCTTTAGTCCTTCTTAAAGCTTTATTGTAGTGGAGAGTTTTTGCAGTTCTTTCATCTTTGAGTAGGACATCCTGCATTTTTATTATTGTTGTTATTTTTGGCATGTCAAACTGGTCCTGTAAGGATTCTTTATGTGTTTTGTTTTCTTTGATCTAATATTACACTATTAAATGAACTATTCCTTTCTTATGAAAGACTATGGGGTAGCATTTTTCAAAACATCTTTTGCAGAGGCACTTAAGCATGCAGCAGGAGGAATTTCTTTGCACTGATTTCTGTTTTCATCAGGTACAAGGACAAGCTGTCACCAGGTTGGCCTTTTTTGTATCATCTGATGTATGTAAATGAACAGGGGAAAGGCACACAGATAAAGGCTGAGTCAGCAAGTTTTCTTGAGTTTGGGGCTGATAAAAGTATGGATTTTTTTTTTAACCTTTGCTCAGTGTTTTGTATAATAACTTAATTCAATGATTCATGACCCTTCACATGTAGAGCTTTAGAATTTGTGCTTTGATTTTTAGTCATTCTTAATTTAATCCTGATATTTCTAAAATCTTGACTCCTAAGAAATTGCTTTCTACTTTTTCTTTTTAGCTACACTAAAGGACAAAATGTGATTAAGTCTGATCAAGAAATAGTTATTGTTCACTAAATCACCAAAATAAAAATAGGCTATTACTAAAATGGTGAAACTATTTACTCTTCTAGTTATTTTTTAAATGGTATTCCATTCTATTTATTTATTTATTTATTTATTTATTTATTTAGTGTGACATATGTGTGTCACACATGTATGTGTGCCCATGAGTTCATCTGTCCCACATATGTTCTGTTCCTTCTCCCATGTGTGGCCTAGAGACTGGAATCATATCAGGTTCACCAGCAGGAGCCTTTCATCACTGAGCTTTTGTTAGCTGAGCAGTCTCCCTGTCCCCTAGGCAATTACTCTAAATGGATGACAACAATTCCTTAGACTAGTCAAGCTTTTCTCAATTGTCCAAAACCTCAATAAAATACGTGGTTAAGGTATTTCCAGTGTGACCGGAAGAAACAATCTTTTCTATTCTTTAAAGAGCCTGCAGAATTGTTAAGCACTGGAAATAAATTATATAGTAGGAATTGTCTGTTGAACAGCAATGCTCCTACTTGTTTATCGTAAAGTAGAAAAGATCAGGATGAAGACTAGTAAAATATCCCTCTGTGTTTCTAAAAGGTTTATAAACATACTTATCATTTCATTATTACCCACTTTACAGAATGTATGTCAAAACTGCATCTGGGAAGGAAGTAAAATATGGCATTTCAAAACTACAGTGAAATGTTTCAGAAGGTTACTCTGATAATCCTTGTCATCTTGCTGATTCTATTCCTGGGATTGATTAGTCCAATTTTTTGAGTACAGCAAAACAAAAGAGATGAAATAAAACAGAACGTAATGAATGACATCATACTGTGAGTAGCTGTATTCCTTGGTGTCATAGTGAGAATCATATCTTATTATGTTTCTATGACAAACACCTAGTTTTCAGGCAGACAACCATCTAATATGTTTATGTACCTAACAAACCTAAAGGTACAGCTATATGAAAAGGTAATAAAATTTGCAATGAATTATAAAACACAAAGGAACTTGCAAAATGGTTCTCTCCAGTACTAAGCCAATTGACGCCTATGTTTGTTTTGTAACTCCTCCATGCCTAGTAAGACAGTCATATTTTACATCTATGATTGAAAACTTTCCAGGGGTAATAGAAAAAAAAACAGTAAAACAACAACAGCAAACAAACAAACAACAACCACATAGTATGATCACCTTCCTACTTAACATCTCAAATGCAAGCACTCATAATATATTGCCTCAAGTGGGACATTTCCTTTCTTCTTACTGCTTGTCAGCACAGATTGTGTGCTCCTTGGTAAGGCTGAAGAATTTCCTTCACTACTAATCTTTCATCCCAGAACAGACAACCATCTGCTTGGAAAGTTCAAGAGGATGTGCTTATTCTAGTCAGGGAAAACAAAAGGGAACACAACTTGTCTTCATATCTTGTCACCTGTGCTCTATAATTCCATTATGTTTTTACACCCAAGGGCACCAGAGAGGACAAATTTAGATATGCATGCTCAGGGGTGGGTTCAGGACTCTGGGGGTTTTGACTTACCACAATATCAAAGAATCTGGAATAACCCCCCCTCCCATTTCTTCCACCCTCTGTTGCTCAAGCTTCTGTATTAAATCAATCATCATCCATCAGTCTTTCGTCTAGTCTGAGTGATATGATGCAGAAGAATATTCACTCTGCTCTTATCATCCTTAGGAACAAACATTCAGATGGGATTGCCTTCCCCAATGACCCATAAAACATCGCTTCCATTATTATCTCTGTGTGGGCATTTGAATGTGAGCCTTGCCATTTTCTTTCTGTTTTATTCACAAGCACATTTCAAAATGCCACTCAAAATCGCTAGTGAAGGCTGCTTTGATTTGGGGTGAAAATGATGGTCGCTGACAGTATTTCAAATTTTTGGTCACGCACCTCAAAACGTCCATTTTTTATTTTTCCTCAGTCAGAATAACAATTTGTGGAAACACCGTTTTTGAAGAGCAAATTCAACCTTCATATGCTATTTGATGTGTTCAGATATGTGTCTTAGGAAACACATTATCACATTCTTTGGTTCTTGTATTTAAAACGATTTTGTAGTGTTTTAAATGGAAATAGACTTTTATAATATTTCCTATATTACAAACTCTTTAAAATATGCCACTTGCCCCTGGTTAGTTATAACAAAGCAACATCATAGAGGCCCCTGGTTTGAAGTTTGTACCCCTCCCACTGCTCTTGTCACTGAACTAGTAAGGACTCTGTATAAATGAAACAAAGCTTTGCAATATATATATATATATATATATATATATATATATATATATGTAAAACATACTTTTATATAACATATATAATATATATATAGAACACACATATAATACCTATAATACTCTAAATATACACTAATATACACACATGTATATTCATGTATTATGGTATTAGTACCTGGGGATGATATATTTATCTCTTTTTTTCAAAAATGTTTTCTATATGGACTTCAGAAACAGCATTAAAATTGCATTGTTTTTGTTTTTGATTTTTGGGTTTTGTTTTTTGTTTTTTTTTTTTTTTCAAGACAGGGTTTCAGCAGGGCAGTAGTGGCACATGCCTTTAATCTCAGCAGGCAGAGGCAGAGGCAGAGGCAGAGGCAGAGGCAGAGGCAGAGGCAGAGGCAGAGGCAGAGGCAGAGGCAGAGGCAGAGGCAGAGGCAGAGGCAGAGGCAGAGGCAGAGGCAGAGGCAGAGGCAGAGGCAGAGGCAGAGGCAGAGGCAGAGGCAGAGGCAGAGGCAGAGGCAGAGGCAGAGGCAGAGGCAGAGGCAGAGGCAGAGGCAGAGGCAGAGGCAGAGGCAGAGGCAGAGGCAGAGGGAGAGAATTTCTGAATTCAAGACCAGCCTGGTCTACAAAGTGAGTTTCAGGACAGGCAGGGCTATACAGAGAAACCCTGTCTCGAACATTTCCCCCCACACCCTCCCCCCCCCAAAAAAAAAGACAGGGTTTCTCTGTGTATCCATGAATGCCCTGCATGTCACTTTGTAGACCAGGCTGAAC
Organism: Mus caroli; assembly: GCF_978045245.1. Lineage (NCBI taxonomy): Eukaryota > Metazoa > Chordata > Mammalia > Rodentia > Muridae > Mus > Mus caroli. Next base: position 87,535,452 of record NW_028227267.1, on the reverse strand, counting down.
TTGAATTTGCAAGTATCTACCTGCCTCTGCCTCCTGAATGCTGGGACAAAAGAAGTGGGACAGGACTGCCTGGTCCATTTGTGTGATGGTTTGTATTTGCTTGTTTAAATATGTGGCCCTCTTGGAGTAGGTGTGACCCTGTTGAAGTAGATGTGTCTCTGTGTGCATGGGCTTTAATACCCTCATCCTAGATGCCTGGTAGTCAGTATTCTGCTAGCAGTGTTCAGATGAACATGTAGAGCTCTCAGTTCCTCCTGTACCATGCCTGCCTGGATGCTGCCATGTTGCTGCTTTGATCATAATGGACTGAACCTCTGAACCTGTAAACCAACCCCACTTAAATGTCTGTTCACAGTAGTAAAACCCCAACTAAGACAGAAGTTGTTACCAGGGACTGGGGTATTGCTGTGATAAGCCTGACCATGTTTTTGTTTGGAAGAATGTGGATTTTCAGATTTTGGATTTGGAAAACAGTAGAATGCTTTAAGTGGGGCTTAGTGGGCCATCCTAGTAGGAATATGGAAGACTTTGTTGCTGAAAATTATTTGAATTGTGCATACCTCACCCAAGTGATTTCAGTGGAAATTTTTAGTATGTGGCCTGGAGATAGTATGTATGGTATTTTGGTGAACAGCAAGGCTTCTTTTTACCCTTGTCTGAAGAGTTTGCCTGAGGCTAAGGTGAAGAGACTCAGATTAATTGCATTGACAAAGGAAGTCTCAGAAACATGTGTTATAGACTGTGTACTCTGGTTAAATCTTATGAAGAGCATTTTGAATAAATGTAGCAAGCTTAAAAAGGAAAAATATAAAAATATGTATTTCGAGTATTAAAGGAAGTGAAAATCAGCTGACTCTTGTGCTCAAGAAGATAGTAGATTAAGGAAATAGAACTTTGGGGCAAGATCCTACCCAGCTAAATTTAGATCCAGGCTTGGTGGTAGACACCTTTAATACCAGGAGATAAAGCCAAGTAGAGTTCAAGGTCAATCTACAGAGCAAGATCCAGGACAGCCTATCTTAGGCACTGAAGGAGTTTGAAAAGAGAAAGCTAGTGATGATATCATAGAACAAGGGAACCACATTCGAGTTCCCACAAGCAGAAGAACTTGGAAGCTTCAGCCATATGGCTCTGGCTTTAGAGTAAAAATATTAGAAGGGACTACTGGGACAATTGATGTTGGCTAGCTGGAGCTAAGAAATTAGTAATGATTACGAAGAGACCAGCATCACTGAGGTGAAAACTTCTGGGAAGTGTTTTCTTAGAACACAAAACAACTGTGTTCCAGAGATAGACAAGGTTGTTCTAGCTGTACTTGGTAATGTGTAAGAGTTACACAAATGGTGCTGGTTTTAAAGGCGTGAAGGCATAATAAAGAAAAGCTGAGGCTTGGCACTGAGAAAGGCCAGGCAAGGCCATTGGTGAAGGTGAGGTCTTAGTTGTAGTTGATGGTCCAAGATTGACCATGCAAAGGATCATGCAAAGGATTTGAGGCTTGGCACCATGAAGAGAGCCTATGAGAGGCTATTAGTAAAGCCTAGTTGCAGAAGAAGACCCCAGTGTGTTGCAGATGCAAGTACCATGAGATAATCATCAAGAAGAGCATCAGTAGTGGGATATATGAACCAGATCTTAGAGTGCTACAGAGGGCAGAGCTGACAAAGCTCAGAAGATCATGTGTGGATTCCAGACATTGTTTCCAGACATTGAAACAAGAAGCTGTAACATTGAAGTTGCCTTGGATACTCCAAGATGCTTGAGAAGCCAGAGCCAGGGGCAATCTGCTGAGGAAAGCTATTAACAGGGAGTGGAACCAGCCCATGAGAAAGAAGTTTGTTGCAGTCAACAAAGATAAAAAAGGAGCATAGATCTGAAGACTTCTTTGAAATCAGATATGGAGAGGAAGAGGTTGGAATTTGCCTAGGTAATTTCCTGCCTTGTATTGGGGATGAAAGTGACTAGATGAAGCTCAGAAAAGACTTTGACCTTTGGACTTTTAACATTGTTGAGACTACTAGAGACTATGCAGACCTTTGAAGTTGTAATAAATGTATTTTGCATTATCTTATGTTTAGGTATGGCCCCCATAGACTCATAGGTTTGAACAAACCTATGGGAACCAGGGAGTAGAATGGGATGGTTTGTATTTGCTTAGCTCAGTTCCTCCTGTACCATGGCACCATGTTCCTGCTTCGATCATAATGGACTGAACTTCTGAACCTGTAAGTCAGCCCCAATTAAATGTTGTCCTTATAAGAGTTGTCTTCATCATGGTTTCTGTTCACAGCAGTAACAGTGTGTTTTTAACAATACAAAATAAGTATCTAGAGAAAAATCTCTTAAAAGCATCACTGTCAGTAAAAAAGGCAATGGGCAATTTCCTAAGGCAGAAAATAAACATGGGCCACAGTCAGGAAGATATAGGTTTACAGGAAATGTTAAGAAATAAAAGACAAAACAGAAGAACAGAGGAGACAGTTGTAATAAACAGATGCAATACACAAAGGAAGAAGCAGGCTGTACTGAAGGAGAAACAACTAACTACATGGTAGAACGAATAGTACAAAAGGATTAAATAAGTTAAGAGTTAGTCAGGAAACAATCCAAAGCTATGATCTAGACATTTAATAATAACTAATTAGTATTAGAGTCATCATTCCAGGAGCAGGATGGGGAAAGGAAAACTAGATATATTCTATTTACATGTGATCATGTTACAGTGATAGTCAATTATTATGTGCTTTTCAAACTTGTAAAGTCAGACTCTTTAAGTGAAGAGCCCTTCTTTTATAACCTGCAGATTTCTGTCTTGGGTCAGGCAGGTTCCAAGGACCTTATGATAGTGGAAAGAAAAATCAGCCAACAGTGCAGGGATTTAAAATATCACATCCTTGAGAACTTCGAGAAGCAAAATCATTTGTGGCTGAGAGAGCTACTGTTTATCTCATGGTATGAACAGACATGCAGTGAGAATGAGAAGATGGAAGCTCAGCCATTGTGAATACACTTGGCCCAGAGAGTGTCACTATTGGGAGGGGTGGCCTTGTTGGAGTAGGTGTGGACTTGGAGGAAGTGTGTTCCTATGGGAGTGGACAAAGAGAGCTGCTTCCAGCCTTCAGAGGCTGCCAATCTGCTCCTGGCTGCCTTTGGGTTAAAATAGAGAACTATGAGCTCCTACTCCAGAAACATGTCTGCTTCTATGTTCCTATGCTCTCGGCCATGACAATAACGGACTGAAACTCTGAAAATGTAAGCCGACCCCAATTAAATATTTGTCCTTATAAGAGTTGCCTTTGTCAAGGTGTCTCCTCACAGCAGTGAAACCCTCAGAGACAGCCATGGAGAAAGACGTCAATGGGGAACAGGAAATATAACTTCTACCTTCCAGTCTACTCTGCTGCTTGTGCTGGCTGATTTGATGATGTGGCTTTTTCTGTCAGGCTACAGCAGAATCTCTCTTGTTACTTGCTAAAGTTTGGTTGTTATTGATTGTTTTTGTTAATTATAACTGCTTTGACCAATCCTTTACTTGCTATTTATTCTTTTACTCCAGCACACTACCAGCTTCATAAAATCACTCTTTCAAAAATGTAAGCATGAATATGGTAGATTATTTCCCTCATTACTGTAGAAGAGACCTGGAGTCTGAATATTTCACTGATATTAGACAAAACTCTGTTATTTTATGGTGTTATTAGGTAAGTATTTTCCCCTTGACCCATCTTTTATCTCATGGGTAAAAGAGTTGACACAATGCTTTTCCCATTGGTCCTTGGTAGAGCCTTATAATCCCAATCAATTTTCCTTCTCCCACTCTGCTCCCTTCCGACCCCCACATCTGTACAATTGTTGAGATCTGGAACAAAGAAAAGTGCTTACATTACTATGTTCTACACACACTAAAGAAACTTCATTCAGTCCAAACTTTTGCATTAAATAACTTAGTCAAACCCCTGGAGACAGGAATTAATTTTCATTTTAGAGGGATTGGATTTACAAGGCGTTCCATTAACTTTATTAAATGAAAAACAAACAGCATTTCTTTCCAGCACAGGTTTTTGCTTTTAGCTTTCAAATTCTACAACAATATGAGAATGGTTTTAATGCTTTTACTATTCTGAATAAATTCTGATATTTAATCTGAAGTAAAGTGACCAAATTAAACCACCTTTTGGGAAATACAGACTGAAGTGCAGAGCGACTTCTAGGAAAGCATAAGCATTAGGATTAGTCTAATTCTTCTAATTCATTTTGAAAAGACAGAAATTAAACCATAGCATTATCCTGAACAGGCAGGGTGTCCTTTATTCCGAACAAGAATATTGAGAATTATTTTTTTGTTATTTGTTTTTTATTATTTAAGAAAGAGGAGCAGATCTAGATTCAAAACTCAATCTTCTGCAAACAAAATTGCTGAACATTTTCTCTCAGCCAATAACTAATAAAATTTTTTTCTCAATATATTTTAATAAAAAGTAAAATTAAAAGTTGCCATGTATTCAAGTGAACTAACTAGATAATATCATATTTTTACATGTCATATCTCTTTGAACTTTGGTTATGTGATACATGTGCTAATGTAGAAATTTTGTTGGTACAAAAAGAGCCAGACAGGACAGAAATATTTTATTACTTATTATAATTATATACCTTGCATCTGGCCAACTTGAGGTTGAACATTACTTAGATATATGAAAAGACATACATATACCTTCTATGTAAATGATACCTACTTGGTATCCCATAAGCCTTCATTGGTAATATCCCCCTGTTACCAGGTGGATACTAATCAAAAGCATTTTACAGTTATTTGCATGAGGAACAGAAAAGGATATTAATCAACTGGAATGTTATTCTTTCCCCTTATCAGAATTTCGTTGTCTTGGAATATGTATGATAGAGTATGCATTATAGGACATGTTAGAGAAGGCACATTAAAATATAATTGCAGTTAGATGGTTCAGTCATCAGGCATGTGAACCTTAGTCTGTATACTAGCATCCAAGAACAGAGCTGCCTCAGAGCTTCATAGACAAGGACCAATAAGTAACCAGAACTCAATAGCCAGCCAGCCTAACTGAACTGATGAACTCAAGGGTATACTGATCTAGTCTCAAAAATTAAGCTCGAAAACAACTGAGGAAGATTCTGGACATTTAATTTTGATCTCTGCATGCAAACACATTTAACGTGAATAAGCACCCAGTGATGCACATGTGCTTGTGTGAGTATCCACACAATTACACACTTATACCATCCTTAAAGAATGAGAAGAAATGTTCTTAAGGCTAGAATAAAGACTTTTCAAATAGAGTAATGAAGGTATAGTAATAGATGATTAGATGTGAGGTAACAAAGGAAGAAACATTCTGCTTGTTTAACAAGAGAATCCTATAAATAAATTGTGAGACCGTTTCCCAAGGCAAGGGGAAAACATTTGAGTGAAATTACTTTTTCTAATGCTTAAAACATTTTTTTTTCATTTTTATACAACTAGACTATTTCATTTTTTATTGTTTATTTACTTATTTATTTAAATTATGAGAAAAGACACAAAGTTTTCTAGCCATTGTTATGATACAGGTTTCTGAAAAGTTATTATACTAATGAAACTATCTTTAGAATAGCATATCTACAGACCCCCATCCCTACTATTTGCAATAACCTTCGACTTGATGTCTCTGTGTAATTTACCAGCTTGGGTAGGTCATATGAATGGAAGCATGTTCAATTTCTCCTTCTGTGAGAATATTGTTCTACTTGTTATAATGCTCTTAGATTAATGCATGTTGCAATGTATGAAGAGAACTATAGTCTTCTTTGATGCTCCCATGTCACAGACAATCTTTGTTGCTGTTCTATACTTCTTGACCATTATTGTACATTATTTTATGATAGACATTGTTAGTAAAATGCTCTGGTTCTGTTTTCTCTTTTTTCATGTAGATTTCCAGAATTGGAATTGTCAGAAAATACATCAGTAAACATCTATCCTGTCTTGGCTTCCTTAAATCACAGTGATGTTGAAGCTTAAGTCAAATAAACCCATTTCTACACAAGGTGTTTTCTTCATGTGTCTCATCACAGCAATCAAAACTCCAACCAAGCTAGGCATGGTGGCACACACCTTTAATCCCAGCACTCGGTGGGAGACAGAGGCAGGTGGATTTCTGAGTTCGAGGCCAGCCTGGTCTACAGAGTCAGTTACAGGACAGCCAGGGCTATACAGAGAAACCTTGTCTCAAAAAACTAAAACCAATCCAAACCACACCAAAAGAACAACCCAAAACAAACAAACAACACCCCCAAAACAAAAAAAACAAAAACAAAACCCCAAAAATTACAACCAAGATAAGGTTTATGACCAACTTTGACCAACAAATAATTACAGTGGTTTTAATTTGCTGTGAAATCATTAAGTGAAACATGAAACCCTTTATAAGACTCTCTTATCAGTAAACTAATCAACTGTAACGTAAGTGCTTAAACATTGTAAGTATAATATTGTACCAGAAATAGACAACCTACCTACACCAGTCTCCAAAACTAGTCATTTCTTCTAAAGCATATTTAACTTTATAATAGAAACAATGAGGAATTTACAACAAGAGGTCAAAATTTTCTATGAAGCAAATTGTAAAACTTTGGAAATTGTTACTTTGTTTGTGTCAGAGTCTAGGGTAGCTGTCAAATGGAACAATAGGAGTACAGTCCTCTTAGAGATACTCAGAGGACTTGTACTTTCATCTTGAATAGTACAGGTTGGAAATGACAAAGTCAAATTTAGAAAATACATGATCAGAATGATAAAAAAGTCATGGTATAATTGCATTTGACCTACAAATTGTGAGTTTTCATTGTGGGAGAAAAAATAAATGTATTATCTTGGGCAAATTTCTTGGTATGTTATTCTAGGTAAAAAGATGTAGATTATAATTTGATAAGAACATGTTGAATCTGTTTTGATGATGAGAAGTTGAATCAAAACTAATTTCTGTAGTAGTATATAAAGACAACTGAACTGGTAGTTTGCTGTTGTATTCTTTATGAGTACAAATTAGTAGACTATTTCTGGAAGGACAATCATGCATTTCCCTGGGCAGCACATTGATTAAATCTCTAGTCATTTCAGTATTTCGTCATCAAATAGTTCATAGTTGTTTTTATAGTGTCCATGTTAATTGCCAATTCATTACAACTGAGTCAATCATATCTACTGTGTGGCAAACCAAATAACCATTGCCAAAGGAAAAATGTTGATTAGATGGTTTTTATTCCTGTTATCTTATTTAGAAATGAATGACATCAATAAATGCTATATATTGTGATAAATGTATATATGCTACATTAGAATTCTTGATAATGAAAGAATTCTAGTACATGCCAAGTACCAGGAAGGACAACTACCAATATATGTTATTTAAATTAAAAGAAATCACTGTCAGCCCAACAATCTAATGTGAAGATTTCCTGTGTGTTTAGATTGAATAGCATATTCTTTTGTGTAAATTGAGATAATGTACATTGATTCTGTAATTTATATCATTCCAGTCCAGCATGAAAATCTGTTTTAGCAAATGGAAAAAACTTGAGAAAATAGTAAACAAACCATCTCTTACTTGTATGGGTAGCTAGTCATCCTCTAAGCCACAGAGACTTCCCTTTGTAACAGTCAAGTTGAGGTTCTAGTATCTTTTGCTTAGGGGACCTCTTCTATTATGTTTTTCTTGTGTCTTAAGCCACTCCAAAGATTTCTTTAATAGGATAAAGGCAGAGAAAAATGGACCACATGGAGACATCTAAACTCCATAATAAGGCTATTCATTGAAATGGAAGAAATTCTTTGTCTTTTCTCTTCTGGGCTTTCCCCTCTCCTCCCTGCCCTGCCCTGCCAGCCTCCATCCTCTCTTGTTTTTGCTCCCTTTCTCTCCTCCTTTCTCTCCCATTTTGAATTTGAATTTCTCTCTCTTGTAAAGTAGACACAGATAACACAATTATGGAAAGGTTGCAAGGATTCTCATGACTGAAACACACTACCAATAGCAAGCAGCTCTAATTCTCTTTGAGCCAAACTTTTTTGAGAACACTTAATGAAAACTATTTCAGAGGGCAAAATTTCTCATTAATATGCAAGTGTGACAGTGGGAAAAATAGGAGAATAAAATACAGTCTAGATTCAAGATACACACAATACATTTATAGTCATTAAAATTCTACTGGGTTTATACTGCTGTTGTCTTGTCTACATGATGCCAAAAGATGACATTGGTTGAATTTTGAACATTTGAATATATTATTTTGTTTCTGGGTGGAAAACCTTTTACTGAAAAATCCATATTGTTTTGCATTTAGTTCTTGCGATGTAGTATTACAATGTTACAATAAAAACAATGTTTTATGGACAACTGGACTGGGGTTTTATTGTTGTTGTTGTTTGCTTAACTGTTTTGTTTTTAACATAGAGTACTAGTTAACATTCGCAGTATTTGTTTCCGTTGTTGTTATCATACCAGATTATTTATCAGCCTAAAATTCTCTTTTAATCCAGAAACTAGTAAACTTTTTCTAAAAGGAACAGTCAATTAAGAACTCTACCTTTTGGTAGTCAGAGTTGTGCAGATACAAGAGTATACACCTTTGTTTATGAGAGGAGTCGTAGAAAAATTTTAAGTGAAAAAAAAATACTAGCCAATGTCCTGAGAAAACCTTGTGGATGCTAAAATTGAAATTTCTCATAAATTTAATAGTTTTCAACATAGTGTATTTTAAACCTTTACATACAATATTAGAGCAGTAAAACCACAGTAGCTCACTGTTACATCTATATATTTCAGTCTTAAAAAAACATTTAGCACTTTGAATAAAGTTGATTCCTAAGTAGTTTCTTTGTGTACAGGTTTTTGACCTTAGCCCATACTTAACACAACACATCAGTGTCAAGGAAAGACTAAATTTAGTTGGGGAAAGATCAATTCATAATTTGCTAACCAGATTTTTAAAATATTTTTGCCGTATTGTTGTCATCGTAATAAGAATGTCATTGGTAAGCATTGTCACAGGCTTTATCTGACAACATAGATGCTTTTACCATAACGAAAAAGTTTCAAGATCATTTTTTTTAAACCTTATTTATTTCTCTTGCACTTCCTGTTTTTCAGCTTGCTTTTCTTCTGCCTTTCATAATAATGTGAATAGGCCATTCTGTGATGCAGGTACTTAGAGCACCATCTAGAGATGAAAAGCTACAATTAACAAGGGGAAAATAAAGGAACCAAAATACTATGTATCTGGGAGATGACTTTGCAATTTACAATTAGTTTGCAGATTGTATTTTCAAATGATTGGCTTTAAAATAGTTACACATTCCTAATTGAAAGCAAATACTTGTTTAATGTTGATTCTCTGCATGACTCTTCCAAAAATACATTGATTGAACAGCTTCAAACTATAATTTGCATTTTGTGCTAAATAATTAAGTTAATGAATAGATTATGGTTTATTTAATCATATTCATAAAAACTCTTCTGTTTAATATATATTTAAAAATATCCTAAATGTCACACATATAAACATAAAATATATAGCAATCAAAACTGACATGAAGAAACTCCTGAAGATTAAAATTATGTATTCATTATCATATATGCATATATATTTGCTAACTAAATATGGAATTATATTCTAAGTCATTGAATATAAATAGCACCCCTTTGGCTCAGATTGTGACAGAAAATGAAAGAATTGCAATTAGTTTAATTCACCAATTATCTAACAACTTGATTCTTCATGAATTGTGATGAAATGTGATATTGCTATGGTTCTATCAGTCCATGGAATTGCAAAAAAATGTAGAGGGAGTTTTTTTTCCATATAAACTGCTGAATGAAAAATACTGACATTTTAAAATAACATCTAAAATGTAAAAGATTTTAGCCCAGGTAAAATAATATCTTTTTAATTTTGACATTTTAGTATTATTGGGTTATTTTTGAAAACCATTTTGTTTCTAAAATTACTAAAGTATTGCTCGGTTTTAGGCTCATAGATGACAGTATGAGCTGATACTTTTTCTTGTCACCAATTTAGGTATATCTATTTTGTCTTAGATATTGCCACTTCAATTTTAAAAAGTTGAAAATAAGTTCCTAGTTCATAAATATGGAAATGAAGCTATTGAAATAGACATTTGAATCTAATCTAAATATGTCTGGCTTTGAAGTAAGTTTATTTTCCATTTTCAGATATGATTCTCTGAGATCAGAACAAAGTCCTAAAGAATACATCAAATTAAATGCTGGAAAATGTCATCACACAAATTGAGTCATGTGACTTTATGCCTTAGCCCTAGAGAGCCTTAAATTTACTGAAAAGTTTTCAGAAAGTTTTAAAACTATTCTGTATCATGCCTACCTATAAAATAGTGTTTGGTAATTGAAGCTATCATTTATTTTTGATACTTACATGAGAAATATCTATTGTAATTATTTAAAACAGACATTAATTAATAAGACCCATTTTTTTTCAGTGGAAAATTACAAAAATAAAGGTTAAAATTATATTGGTCTTGCAAATTGAGCATTGAATTGATGCACATAACTTAGTAGATTAAAGGTAACATAAGACTACATAAAAGGGTAATTATAGCTAGGAAAGTATCATCGCTCAGAGTAACTCTCTTATTCTTTATAGGAAACAGATACATAACAGAGAAGCAGTTTTTCTAAATCTCTAAAATGACCACAGGAGACAGATGCCTCTTATCTGCTATTGCACTGTTTTTCACAACAATATCACCTTTTAAACCTCTTGAGTAAATGTAGACTCACATGTGTCCTTTTCAAGGTCCCCCAAAATCTTAATTTTTTCTTATGTCAAAACTATACAGGAGGTTAGTATACCATAATATTAAGAAACATTTTAAATGTAAGCATAGATCTTAGGAAATTTCCGTTATACCTCTTTCTATTATCACATACTCTGGATGCATTTAACACCTATGTAGAGTAGAGCACTTTGCACAGTAGGTTTGACCTTTGTAGGTTTTCATTGCATTCCAGAATATGCAGCTCACACTGAGTGAGTGCCTTGAACAGCCACAAATATATGTGAACTTTACAGAGATACTATATTGCACTTGAATATTTAAATCACTAATTTTTTTTTATTCTTTAGGATGATATAAAACATTGGGTGGTTGGTTATTTTATTTATTTATATTTCAAATATTACCCTCGTTCTAAGTTTTCTCTTCCCAAAATCCCTAACCTCTCCCCTGTCCCCCCTGCTTCTATGAGGGTGCTCCCCACTCACCTACTCCTGCCTCATTACCCTAGCATCACCCTATGCTCGGGCATCAAGCCACCACAAGACCAAGGGGCTCCCCTCCTATTGATGAAAGAGAAGGCCATTGTCATCTACATATGCAGGAGCTATGGGTCCCTCCATGTGTACTCTTTGGTTGGTGGTTTATTCCCTGGGAGCTTGCTGACAGGAGCCTGGTATAGCTGTTCCCTGAGAGTCTGTGCCAGAGTCTGACTAAAGAAACATTGTTTTAACAAACATACTTTTTTTTTTTTTTTTCGAGATAGGGTTTCTCTGTATAGTCCTGGCTGTCCTGGAACTCACTTTGTAGACCAGGCTGGCCTTGAACTCAGAAATCCTCCTGCCTCTGCCTCCCGAGTGCTGGGATTAAAGGCGTGTGCCACCACTCCCGTCACAAACATACTTATCATAAAACATGTCGCACAGCAGAGGAATGGGTACAGAAAATGTGGTACACAATGGAGTACTATGCACTTATTAAAAACAATTCATTATGAAATTCTTAGACAAATGGAGAATATTATCCTAAGTGAGTTAACTCAATCACAAAAGAACAGACATGATGTACACTCACTGATAAGTGGACATTAGCCCAGAGGCTCAGAATATCCAAGACACAATTTGCAAAATACATGAAACTCAAGAAGAAGGAAGACCAAAGTGTAGATACTTAGATCCTTCTTAGAAGGGATTACAGAGACACAGAGACAAAGTTCAGAGGAGAGACTGAAGAAATGACCATCCAGAGACTGCCCCACCCGGGGATTCATCCCATAAACAACCAACAAAGACAGACACTATTGGAAATGCCAACAAGAGCTTGCTGACAGGAGCCTGATATAGCTGTCTCCTGAGAGGCTCTGCCAGTGTCTGACAAATACAAAAGTGGATGCTCACAGCCATCCATTGGACAGAGCACAGGGTCCCCAATGAAGGAGCTAGAGAAAGTACCCAAGGAGCTGAAGATTTTTGCAGCCCCATAGGAGGAACAACAATATGAACTAACCAGTACCCCCCAGAGCTCCCTGGAAATAAACCACCAATCAAGGAAACCACATGGTGGGACTCATGGCTCCAGCTGCATATGTAGCAGAGGATGGCCTAGTCAGTCATCAATGGGAGTAAAGGCCCTTGGTCCTGAGAAGGTTCTATGCCCAAGTATAGGGGGAATGCCAGGGCCAGGAAGCAGAAGTGGGTAAGTTGGGGAGTAGGGATGGGGGGGAACTAGGAAAGGGGATAGCATTTGAAATGTAAATAATATGTCTAATAAAAAATAAATAAAACATAAAAATGAAAATAAAAGAAAAATGAAAAATGTAATCTAAGTGTTATTGAAAAATAGAATTCTCCTTTCTGATAGGATTCTCACTGGCCATGCCATTGAATGAAGTCTGATCATGAGTTAATAAATAGAAAATTAGACAGACACAATTTCACCTTTTCCAATAATTGTTTTGAGGCATTGCAATAAGCCTGTAAATCAGTTTTTATATCCACACATTCAAAATATCACATGACCTATATATGCCATGCCAAATTAGAACACAATTAAATTGAACTAAACTTTGAATTAAATATAAGTAGGGATTTTAAAGTCCTAAAGCTGTGCATATATTTCATGCTTTTGCTTTTCTATGGTTTCTTTTAGTTTAAGATTATCATGGCCTATTTATAGATAAAAAGAGTAATAACGCTCTTGGTGTGACAGACATAGTCCATGTACATCCAGCATTTCACCTTGAATTATTCTCAAAATATAATAAAATTGAGGTCACAATTGAGCAAGAAAGACGATATAAGCATGTGTGCATGTGGATGTGCACAGCAGGGTGGTGGTAGTGTCTGGTGTGCAGACCCTTAGAGAATGTGTTTTAAATTAGAACTTCATGCAATTAGACATTATTCCAGACAAGGTCAAATTGTTCTTTGCTAATTACGAAATTAAAAATCCTCAACAGAATTTCCCTTAGAGGTTATAATAATGAATAAGGATGGAATTCCGGTTGTTTATCATATTGGTTCTATAGTCAGTATAGAATATAAAAAGGTGGCAAAAATGCTCTCCTCATCTTCCTGTCTTCTTATTGTAGAAGAAGAGAAAATAAGAAATTGCTCCCTTTTTTTTTTTTCTTGCTGAGGGAAGAATCCCTTAAAATGATCTTGACTTAGTAGTTACAAGGGAAATGTCAGGTTTTGTTTTTCTTCAAATTATTTACAATGAGCAGAACTCTCTAAAAGTTAAACTATAAAGCCAGCATGAAATTAATGAAAGAAAAAATATAAAAGTCCAGGAGAAATCATCTCTTAAAGTTTTAAAATTAGACTTGGCCTAGCAGTTGATTATTGTACTCAATTAAAAGGACGTGATAGCTGATGAAATTTTATAAGATGGGATTTATTACCAAAGATGTTTTGGGTACTGAGAGAGAAATCAGAAAAAGTTAAGAGTCTTCTTATCTTAATATTAGATTCAGCTTCCAAACGTTGACGCCATTGCATACACCAGAAAGATTTTGCTGAAAGGACCCTGATACCGCTGTCTCTTTTGAGGCTATGCAGGGGCCTGGCAAACACAGAAGTGGATGCTCACAGCTATTGGATGGAACACAGGACCCCCAATGGAAGAGATAGAGAAAGTACCCAAGGAGCTAAAGCTGTCTGCAACCCTATAGGTGGAACAACAATATGAACTAACCAGTACCCCCGGAGCTCCTGTCTCTAGGTGCATATGTATCAGAAGATGGCCTAGTCGGCCATCATTGGGAAGAGAGGCCCCTTGGTCTTGCAAACTTTATATGCCCTAGTAGAGGGGAACACCAGGGCCAACAAATGGGAGTGAATGGGTAGGGGAGTTGGAGGGGTAGGGTCTGGGGGGCTTTTGGGATAGCATTTGAAATATAAATGAAGAAAATACCTAATTAAAAAAAGATTGAACTGGAAAAAAATTGGATTAATATACTTGCACATGAATCCCTTATATTGATAAATTAACATCAAACCAGATGTCAAAATCATGCTTATTTTCAACAAAGACAGTGTACTATATCACCCCAAAAGTCCTGATTCCTGATTTAGATTCAAATTCTGACTTCTCCAATGATTTAACTGTTTGATCAGGAACTATTAACCATTTGGTTTTCTCATCTATAAAATGAGGATACTAAAAATATCTTCCTCATTCAACTTTTGAGGAGTTAAATCAGTAACAAAAGTAAACTACTCATTACACGGCTTTATCTTCACATATGTTTAAATGTTAGGCATTCCTTTCCATAGTATTTCTACAGTAAAAATTAGTCACAGACCACTTCTCTAGTCCTAGTATCAGCTGTTATTTCTCACTTTCCCATTTTATTGGGGCTTAGCTAGCGTGAATCCATCTCACAGACAGATTTTTCACTCCAAGGACAATTGCTGGCAAGGCTGATGTCTTAGCCTTTAAACTGGAGGCCAGTTTTAGACAGTGTACAAGTGAACAAGGCAAAACCATGTTGTGGAAACTAGCCAGGGTCTCTCTGAAGCTCCTCTTCATTTCAAATGTACGCATTCCTTCAACTACTTCAGGTCATGCTGGAGTCTCCTTTTACAACCACCTAGCCAGGCAGAAATATTAAAGAGATTCCTATGGTAGCTTGCTTCCCATTGACATGGGCAATGTCCAAAAGAAACAAGTTGAATAAAAAGTGAACATGGTATATTTTCCACTCTAAAAGATACTTCCCAATAAATACATATATTTCTCCTGTCTGTTTTCCTCCTTTTGCTCTGCTTTGTTGCCAGACCATACACTTCCCATTAGTTCCTTCTACAGTGAACTTGTTAATTGTAATAAGTATGTCAGAATAAAAATGTTGCATCTATAATTCATGTGTTTAAAGTCTCACTATTGGAGACATTTTACAAAATTGTATTGATTTCAAACATACCATCAAGAGAACATTTCATTGATATTTACATCCATTTCCATATTGAATTTGCTTAATATTTATAGATTTAAATACCATTTCTTATTGTCAGTTGATTACAATATGTATAATATTCCATTTATCATTTATTTTCTCGATGTCTTAATATGGAAAAGTGTCAATACATTCTTTTCATTGCAACAAAAATAAGAAAACATATGAGCTACATAGATTTACTATAGCTTAATAAAACACTGATAGGCATTTACAAATATCAAAACAGCTTCTATCTTAGTTTTTTTCTGTAACACAAAATATTTCAGAATTTGAAAGTTGTTGTATTGAAGTGATAATATAAAATGTTTTCTGTCTTATAGATTAAATTTTCTTTACCCTGCTCTTATTTTAATGTCATGTTATAATGCTATTATAACATTAATACTTTCTCTGGAAAATATAACATACCTTTTGTGGAAAATGTAATAAGTTTATATTTATTTGTAAATAAAATATTTAAATGGCAATCTTTCGTACAGTTACATTCCTAGTGAATTCAATGGTTAATTTCTTAAAGTATTTAATAAACACATGAGGAAACTCATATAACCACTTGAGACTATTGAACAACAAATTTATATGGTAAGAATGATATTAGTATACACATAACTTACATATAAGCACACACACATATAAAGTGAATATGTATGAAAAGCATTTGATTCTTTGCAATGGTGATATAGACTGAAATATGAGTGCCTTGGGAAATGTTCTCCACAATACTCTTAGCTTTCCTCTGTGCATAAAGGTAGCAAAGAAGCTGTGACTGAGCTGGATGTTATGTAATACCATGTGGTCTCTTTCTTTTCTCATGGTTTAAAAACTTATAATCATTTCATTTTCTTTTTTTCCATTTTACTTTCTTATAGTCACTTATAAACTAAGAAGCAAAAAAGAAAAGGATATTTTTCTGTTCTGAAATTTGGAAGCAAGGATCATGTGAACCTGCCTGGTTTCTACTGAGGATTCTGGGGAGTCTGACCAGTATTGCTTTCCATATATCTAGTGACAATGACAATCATTTATAATTCTTCGAATAGTGGCTCTCATATTCCACTTTCTTCCTTAATCTTTCCATTTATACTATATATATGTACATATATTAACACTGAATTCCATGCACAAAGGCATTCATAGTATCAAATGACCAAACTCATTTCACATATTTTCTTCAGAATTGGTGACAAAATAATTATATAAATAAATATTTAATCAAAATTCATGAGTAACTTTAAAGAATATATCTTGTGTAAGTAAGCACACTACAAAGCTTTGATTTATATCTTTCCTCTAATTATGTAATCCCTACTGCACATCCCAACTCAATGCCAATTATATTTTAGAGTTGGTATTTCTACTTGTGAATAAATCATGTTTCTTGCTTAGAGGGATTCATGTTTTATATGAGAAAGAACAAATGGCATGTATGTTTTTCAGGTTTATATAAAATACAGAGTTAATTTACGGAGAGACAACATCATTTATTTGTAGTTAATGTTGGAACAAGTTAGTGAACAACTTGGCTTTGTTTGGAGACACTGCAGTGTGTTTATCTGTTTTAAAATTCTTCAAACAAAATTTGTCCATATGTCACTTCTAATTTTTTGCACAAATAATGACCTGATAAGCTCTCCTTATGTGTTGGCATTGTTCTGCTATCTCTACTATAACTCTGCTAACTCTTTTCTATCCCTAATGAGGCTTGCTAAATCACAGAAGGTAGACAAAATTTTTTATATTTATAGGATCTTTTCCAGAAAGAAACTGAAGTCTTATTATTTTTAACCGTCATCAAACAGGCTTCCTCTTATAGAAGATGGTAAGTAACACAGAGACCCACAGTAAGAATCAGAAACTTTGATGTTGTCAGTTCAAAGTGGGAAGTTTTAATCAAACACCTCCTTTCCAGGATCATGAATCTATATGGTAGTAGGATGGCACAATTTCAGTACTGAAAGATGGTAGATGACTACCAAGAAAACTGTTTTCTAGACACAACAGGGCAGTTATGCATATGAACTTTCACAAACTTTGATCTATAGCCACATGAGTGTGCATACACATGCATGTTCTCACACACACACACAAACACACACCACTTCACATGTTCCAAAAAGCAAAATTCCCAACCAAGAAAAGGGGATTTTGACATAATTTTCATTAACTACGAAGCCATTTGATACCTCATGTGAATGGGAAGAATAATTTTCTCCAATGGAGTATCAGTAGGTATATCAGACATATTCCAGAGCAGCCCATATGCCCAGAAAGCTATATACAATATAAAATGTTCATCATAATTGTGTGTGTTCTTTCTCCCTTTCTTTTATTTTTATTTTTTTTTTATTTTTTATTTTAGAAGGAAAGTGATATAATGTCAGTTGAGTAGGGAAGTGGGGGGAGGCTTGATCTGGGAGTAGCTAAATGCATGGAAATTATGATAAAACTACTATATGAAGAAAGGTTACATAAAATTATTTAAAGGGGGAATAACATGTGACTTCTTCCTCAGTCATAGCCAGAATGCTTTTTTGTGATGTTTGTGAACATTCAGGTCATATTTCTAAGCCAGTATCTGTGTACTGCTCACTGCATCAACTGATGCTCACAGAGTAAGATTGAATTCACAAGATTAAGATAACCATGTTTCTGCTGACAGGAGCCTGATATAGCTTTCTCCTGAGCGGCCCTGCCAGAACCTTACAAATAAAGAAGTAGATGCTCTCAGCCAACCATTGGCCTGAGCTTGGGATCCCCAATAGAGGAGTTAGGGAAAAGACTGAAGGAGTTGAAGGGGTTTGCAACCCCAAAGGAAGAACAACAAGTCAACCAAGCTGACCCTCCAAAACTCCCAGGGACTAAGCCAAAACCCAAGGAGTACACATGGCTCCAGCTGCATATAGAAGATGATGACCTTTTCAGGCATTAATGGGAGGAGAGGTCCTTGGTCATATAAAGGCTCAATAGATCCCACAGTGTAGAGGAATGTAGGGCAGGGACGTGGGAGTGGGTGAGTGAGTGGGTGGGTGGAAGAACACCTTCATAGAAGCAGGGTAAGGGAGGATGTGATATGGTGTTTCCAGGGGAAGGAACCAGGAAAGGGGATAAAATTTGAAATGTAAATAAAGAAAGTATCCAATAAAAAAGATAACCATGTTTCACTTCAGTAGTTAAATATCACAACAAACATCTTTCAGAAGAGCTATTATAAGCTGTGTAAAAAAGAATAGCAATGAAAAGCTGGGTTAGATTTCATAAACTCCCTTGTTCAATTGTGATTGCAAAGATTGTGAATTCAGGCAAAATTTTGTCATTAAAATGATATATGCTTGGACATATAGAATACAAACAAGGTAAAAATTGAAATAATCCTTTATAAATACAAGTGACTACAAAGGGGATATGCAAACATGTGTTTCAAAAATATATGTATCAGAAAGATAATGGGTAAAAAAATGCATATTTAGAAATAATTTCTATGCATGACTTATCATCAAGATAAAAACTATGATTTTGACTTGAAAATGCAATTCTTATGCAATTATCATATTAAATTATGCTATAAAATCCAAACATGATGTGACACACAGTGTATTTAAACTATTCAGATATATTTAGCATCCATACTTCTGAGTTAATTTATGATCATTCAATAGCTATGAAACCTTTAAAGCTAGTTTTGAACCCTTCTTATAACCTCCCATTTCATAAAATTATTCCTTTGACCAGCATTTGAAAGGGATGGCACTGAATCAAGATAAAGTGAATATTAAGGCGATTACTTTATTTCATTACATAATGAACAGCTGCTCTATGGCAACCATTGTAAAGAATAGTGATGGACAATTCTGATAAGGCTTTCCCTCACAAGAAAGTCATTTCATTTAATGATGACTTGCCTCTGAGAATGAATATTCACGGACTATGGAGATAAATTTTAGACTATCTTCAGACGAAAATGAGTCCTAATGGATTGGTCTTTAAAATATGAGAGAACTTGCATAGGCCTCTGGGAAGATCTTAGGACTCTTAGAAGTTATTAATAAAATATATTTTCAATAAGCCATTATGAAATTTTTCATATGTATGCATTTAAATGTGCTTATCTCTCTTTTATATATACTCAATCTCAATCTGTCAATCTCTCCCCTCCCTCCCTCCCTCCCTGCCTCTCTCTCTCTCTCTCTCTCTCTCTCTCTCTCTCTCTATATATATATATATATATATATATATATATATATATGTGTGTGTGTGTGTGTGTGTGTGTGTGTGTATGTATGTATATATACACATATATACATATATATACATATACATACACACACACATATATATATTCATATATATATGTTAAAGGTATTATTTGATTTTTGTGTTACAAAAACTTAAATTTCGTAACTTTGCACAGAACTTTCCATCTCAAATTGTCAAAATACTTTTTCAGTCCCAATGCTGACTGATATTTTTAATTGTATCAATATGAAACAAGCACTAACATGTCACTAATATGTATAATAAAGAAGTGTAAATGTATATTCTTTAGTAATCATTTAACATATTTTAAGTACCAAAAGAAGCAAGGAAGGCAAATAAATCTTGCTCTTTGACCTCCCTATGAATAAGAAAAATGTTCTCTAGAATTGATATTCTTATCAATTCTAAGAATTGATAAGAACAAGAAGAACAAGCCTCATTAGTTTGCCATCTGCTGTTGTAGATAGATGCTAGAACTTGCCATTGTGAAGTTCTTTGAGTGATTAAATTATAATTAAACGCCTTTAATCCCAGCACTCGGGAGGCAGAGGCAGGCGGATTTCTGAGTTCGAGGCCAGCCTGGTCTACAAAGTGAGTGCCAGTACAGCCAGGGACATACAGAGAAACCCTGTCTCGAAAAACCAAAAAAAACCAAAAAAAAAAAAAAAAACAACAAAAAAAATCATACATAGATTGAAAGTAAAGAATCACATAAACCAGATGCCAAAGAGTGACAGAGACTCTACATATCTTTTAAAAATATTAAATGAGAAAATGATGATTTCATATAATTTACTTGTGATAGTGTATCTGGAACATATATACAAATGTTGAGTTTGTTGAGCAAATTACAAATACCAACATGAATTCAATCAACAATGGTATTTTAATAAGTTATATTTAGAATAATTGATCTCTGGAAGGAATTAATAGTTATGTATCAGCAAGTAATATTTCTGTGCAGAACTATGAGATTGAACATGTGCAAAAAAAATGTAAACATTTTTTCTGTTTAATATATTTAGGCCAAATGGCCATTTTTAGAAATAAAAAGTATGGCAAAATATAAAGATGAGACAATAGTAACAGGTTTTTAAAAGTAAAATTAAAGTTTACAAAACAATTTTATTATTGTTTTCACATTGTTAATAAACTGAATGTATATACCAATGCATTTTAATGTAAGATATAGAAATGTATTATATTCTTAAGAAAGGTTAAAAGTTTAGATAGATCAGAAATTGGCTTTATTCTTTTTGTCTGCATCTTTTCAATAGGATTAGACTCCAGTGAGAAGATGCAAGTGCAACTCTTCAACACTCTCATCGTCCCTAAGTCTAAAATGGCATGCTGCATTCAGTAGCAAAAAGATATAATTCTACAAACTAAAACTTACCATGAAAATATGAATTTAAATAGTTTATGCCAGATGGTGGTTACATACACCTCTAATTCTCAAGTGAAGATCAATCTTATCTTCAGAGAAAGTTTCAGTAAAGCCCGGGACTACACAGCGAAAAAAAAACCCCTATCTAAAAATCAACATCAATTAATAAGTAGAGGAGGAGGAGGAGGAAGAGGGAGAGGAAGAAAGAAAAAAATAATTTTATTACCAGTAGTATCAAAATAATGAATCATTTATTGTTTTATCAAAATATATTGGTACATTGGTAAAGGTACCAATTACTCATTGGTACCTATAAAACATTACTGGAGTAAAATTTAAAGAAGACCTAAATAAATGATAAGATATTTCATGTCCTCAGAATACTGAAAAGATACTCCCTAGATTGCACACAGATTCAATAACATATGTAAAATAAAACAAACAAGCCAAAAATAGTAGTAAATGATTTTCCTTGCAAATGCATAAGGGGCACAGATTCTAAATCCATATAAATTCAATAGCTCTTCCTTAGCATAAATGTATACATTAACATCAATGGAGCAAAATGAGTCCCAGACATTATTATTACTCTCCTTTATGGTCAATTGGTTTTGACAAGAGTTTCAAGAAAATTTAACAGTGGATGAGAAGCATGAAAAGAAGCAAAGACATATTGAAAAAATCTATCATATTAACATTAGCTGATACCATACACAGAAATTATTGAAAATGGGACTCAGACACAAATGTAACTGCTAACATTTTACTTCAAACCATCAATATAGGGATCAGACATTCCAAAACAGATATGAAGTTTAAAAAACACAACTGCAATGGAGGTATTTGAGGAAGGACTGAGTGAGCGGAAGGAGCCCTATCTGGTATCTATGGGAGGGGAGACCCTTAATCAAGGCTCAATGACCCAGTGTAGAGGAATTCTAGGGCAATGAGGCAGGAGTGCCTCATTGGGTAAGCACCCTCATAGAAGCAGGGTAAGGGGGGATGGGGGTAAGAGATTTATAGAGGGGAAAACATGGAAGGGAATAACATTTGAAATGTAAATAAATAAAACATCCAACAAACAAAACACAATTGCAAGAGGAAGGCACTTTTTAATTGCACATTGCTGATATTATAAAAGTTTTCAAAGAACATCATGAAGTGAATGCAAAGATACACTATGCTAAGGTAAAATGATTAGGGAGTCATTTATATTCTGAACCTGAAAAGAACAGGCATCTAGAATTTATAGAGTTTTGTGTCAGCATTAAAGGGTGTGTAGTTTAATTTTAAATTATATTAAAATTTTAAGTGTTGCTCCAAAGTTTAAAATGGGTAACAAATACTTCAAAAGATGTTCAACCTCTTCATAATTTGGTAAATGCATTTTGAACCCAGTGCATACTACTGAATCATATCACGATAATATGACCCAAAAGACTGACCAGGAAACTGGAACTAGAATGTAGAGGAGTAAACTCTTCTGTATTACTTATGAGACTTTGAAATTGTGAATCTTCCTAAAACTCATTTGTAGTTCTTTGTAATATCAGATGACTAATAAATCTCATATGAATATTCTACCATAAAAAGGGAGCATATGTAAATATTATAACTGTAACTGATTAAATAAATAAATACATAAGTAAACAAAATATTAATAAATAAGTGTATGCTTTCGGTTTTTAGTTATTTATTTTTATTTCACATTCAATAGTATTTTGCCTGTATGTTTATCTATGTGAGAATGTCAGATTGCCTAGAACCGGAGGTACAGAAGTTTGCAATCTGCTGAGTTCTGTGAGTTGAAACAAGGTGCTCTTAAATACCATCCATCCAGCACTCTTAATCATTGAGCCACACCTCTAGCATCCAAGTGTGTGCATTTGTACGTGTTTGGGATATCTGGTTGGTTTCCAGCTTCTGTCTATTTCCACTTACCTTCCCTGCTCCCTGAGTCCTCTAGGGCACACCAAGCTGTCCTAAACTGCTTGCTAACCCCTCTGGATGTCTGTTCTCTGCCCCGCCCACATCTCTGTTGACCTTCATCAGACCTGCATAGCCTGAACCATACATTTTGGCTTCTGTTCTTCCCGACATCTTCCCTGCTCACTGAGTCCTATGTTGTACTCCACAGACCCAAGGAAGATAAACAAGGAGGAAGGTACAAGATAGCTTGCTTGAATCTCAGGTAGAAGGGGGAATCAAATAGTTGTAAGAAGTTGATGGAGAAAGGGAACTAGATAGGAGAGGAGATGGGGAGGGGGATGGGTACAATAGGATCAGGTTGGGGAGGAAAAGGGGATGGCCAGATGGTCAAAAGAATGAATGGAAATCAATCACTGATATGGGTGTGGAGGTAGGGGACAAATTCTAGAATAAGACAGAGAGTTTGGATAATGGAGACACCCAAGAAACAATGGAGGGGGTGACTTGGCTGTGACTCCCTACATTGGGAATGTGAAACCTAAAGAGGCCACCTCCTGTAGTCAGACAAGAACCCCAGTTAATCAATAGGGACACCAACCCATCCACAAATCTTTCAACCCAAAGTTTATTCTGTCTACAAGAAATGCAGAGACACGGGATGGAGCAGAGACGGTGAGAATGACCAAACAATAACTGTCCCAACTTGAGATCCACCCCATGGGCAAGAAATAAACCCTGACAATATTAATGATACTCTGTTATGATTACAGACAAGACTCTAGCATCACTGTCCTCTGAGAGGCTCCACCCTTCAGGTGACTCTGATAGATACAGCCAAACAGTGGATGGAGCTTGGGAACTCTTAGGGAAGAATAGAAGGAAAGACTGCTGACCTGGGAGGGGATAGGAGCTCTATAGGAAGATCAACAAAGACCAACTAACCTGTAACTCTGGGGCTCTCATAGACTGAAGCAGCAACCAGAAAATATACACAGGTTGGACCTAGGCCTCCCTACACATATATAGAAGATATAGAGTTTGGGTTTCATGTGGGTTCTGAGTAACTGGAACAGGGACTATCCAAAAAGCTGCTGACTGTAAATGGGATATGTTCTGCTAGATGGGCTGCCTTGTCTAGCCTCAGGGTGAGAGGATGTGCTTAGCTTCCCAGAGACTTAATTTAACAGAGTTGGGGGATTTACAGGGGTAGGCCCACCCCCTTATAGGAGAAAGGGAGGGAGGATGGAAGGAAGGATTTTGAGAAGAGATGACCTATAGGAGGGCAGTGTTTGGAATGTAAAGTGAATAAGGAAATATAAAAATCTAAAACTGCATTTCTTTCAAACATAGGTGTGTTTGTGTGTGGGTAGGGTGGATGAAGGGAGAGTACGGAAGAGACTGGTGGAATTGGGTGGCATTTGAGCAGCTATGTGAAAACCTAGTGCAATGAAAACTTCCTGGTATCTATGAGAATGAACCTAATGAAGACTCCTAGTAATGAAGGATATGGAGTATGAAATGGCCACTTTTGTAGTCCAGCAAGTCTTCCAGTGGTGAAACTGGGTTCCTTGTGATGAATTTTGGATTCAACACAAGGAGATTGGGATTCTGTAGAGGTTCTTAAACAATCCAAATCGGTGCAAAACCAGAAGGGCCCTTTTTGAAGCTGAGCATGGGGCCACATTGCTGATGACAGCTTCCATACAGGACCAAGGGCCTCTCCTCCCATTGATGACCAACTAGGCCATCCTCTGCTACATATATAGCTAGAGCCACAAGTTCCACCATGTGTTTTCTTTGATTGGTGATATAGTTCCAAGGAGCTCTGGGGGTACTGGTTAGATCATATTGATGTTCCTCCTATGGGGATTAAGTCCCCTTCAGCTCCCTGGGCATATCTCTGGCTCCTCATTGGGGACCTTGTACTCCATCCAATGGATGACTATGAGCATCCACTTTTGTATTTGCCAGCGGAGCCTCGCAGAAGACAACTATATCAGGCTCCTTTCAGCAGGCTCTTGTTGGCATCTGCCTAGTGACTGGGTTTGGTAGTTGTTTATGGAGTGGATCCCCAATTGGGGCAATCTCGGATGGTCGCTCCTTCAGGGTCTGCTCCGAATTTTGTATCTGCAACTCCTTCCATGGGTATTTTGTTCTGCCCCAGTATAGGGGAATGCCAGGACCAGGAATGGGAGTGGGTGGGTTGGGGATCAGGGGTAGGGGGGAGAGGATAGGGGATTTTCAGAGGGGAAACTAGGAAAGGGTATAACATTTGAAAAGTAAATAAAGAAAATATCTAATAAAAAATTAAAATAAAAAAAAAACAGGAAAGAAGACATTGAGCTGGTGTGGGTTTGGAGGTTTCACCTCAATATCCTAATATCTTTGGCTCAAGCAGGTACTCTGTTGTATATGAAAAGAGAAATGATGACACCAACCCAGAACCCTCTACCTACAGTCTGTCCTATCTACAAGACATCTTGTGGCAATGGTGGCTCAGAACATGTGGGGATATCCAACCAGTGTTTGAAGCCCATGCCATGAGTAGAGTCATGTTGCCTGTACTCTGTTGATGCTCAGCAACCAGACACTGGATTTTCTAGAGACCTAGAGGAGAAGATAATGACTGCCCCACCCCCCAAATCAATAAAATGTTTTCTATTGGTATTCCATACTCATAGATCAGTGTCCCTTCCAGTCTGCATCATAGAAGTTCCCTCTGGCAATAGATGGAAGTGGATTCAGCCAGGTGTTATGCATGAACAGTGAGTATACATTGTGGTTGCCAATGAGTCTTTCCTCTCAGAGATCAGGGAAACCTAGGGAAATGGGAGAGGAAAAATTGAGAGAATCAAAGAGGATGAAGGGCACCAAAAGAACATGACCCAAAAAATTAACTAAACAGGAGTCACAGAAACCAAAGCAACAATCACAAGAGGCTTACATGGGTCTGGACCAGTTTCTTTGTGTATACATTAGAGTTGTTAGCTACCTGTTCTTGTGAATGCCTAACCTTGGGCGGAGGTGAATCTTGTTGCTTTTGTCAGCTCTTTTGGATCAGTCCAGCCTTAATATGAAACTCTTGCTTTGTCTCATTGTAATTTTTTTTAATTATTATTTTTGCCTTGTTTGACAAATTACTCTTAGAGGCCCACTCTTTTCTGAGGATGAAACAGAAGTAAAGTGGATCTGGGAGAGAGGGTCATGGCAGGGGATATAGGAAGAGTAGAGAGCACAGAAATTGTGGTTCAGATGTATTACATGAGAGAACAATCTATTCTCAATTGTAAAAGAATTCAACAATAATTATCCAAATCATATAAGACAGTTTTATCATGTAAAAGAGTATTGGAATAGCTCATACATAGATTTATAGGCATTAATAAACATTCTACAGAGGCAATTAGTTGAAAGTTCTATTCTCCTCTTCATTATTCATTTCACATTTTGCTAGTCTGAAGGAAAACTCTCCCTGATCATAATAATATAACATACTGAAGACTAATTTCACAATAGTATAACATGTGAAATACATAATATGTGAAAATTACAATGAAATATGTCTTAAGAAACTGTAAATTTCAGAAAATTAATCTTAATCAACTAGTGAAGTAGACATACCAAATCCCTACTTATTCAGACATTTTGCTCTCTACAATCGGCTTGCTCCTATCTAATCCATACTGATTTCAGTTCTGACTTTGAAGCTTTGCTGACATGTGGGAAGTATTCATTCATTATTAGCATTTCACATGAGATAATACAATTTTCTGCAAAGTCAAGAAGCCTATTTCTTCTTGAATACTTAAATAATTATAATTGATAGACTTATTTATTATTGATACATTTCCTAAATATAATGTTTACTATTTAGTGGCATGTGAGTTTGTAATCATTGTATAAATGGAACTACAATTCCATAATGAAAGTCCAAACTGCTTTCTTTTTAACAGAAATGTGATTTGGTGATGTATTCTGTAGCTACAACATCCTTGGAATGTGGTTTATCTTTTATTTCTTCAATTATTTAAATTGGTAGAGCTGAAAGTGAATTTTATTATCTCACCTAAGAGAAGGGCATGAGATAGCCATCTTCCAAGACAGAAGCAAGTGTTCTGGGATCAAGACTATGCAGATGCACTAAGGACTTCTGGGTGAAAATCCCCATGTAGAGTTGCACCCTCTTTTAAATACCAGTATTACAATAGCTTAATGATTTAATTGATGTAAATGTAATGACTTGATGTTAGTGTAACCTATAGAATCTCATTTATTTTCAGCATTTTTGGTTTTACACAAATTTCTTCAAGAACATATAAAGACTGCTATCTGAACTGGCACATAGACATCATCATAAAACTAAATAATAGATAACAATTAGTTACTGATTACTATTTACACAATTTTATTCTAAATACTTCACATCAAGTAAAATTTTAGTATTTCTTGACAGAGAAATACTTTTTCTTTCTTCTTTGAACTTTCGCAGATGAATGTAATTCATTTTATTCACATCTACACCAAATTCTATTTTCCAACTCTACTGTATTTCCGTTTCAATATCATATTATGTTGCATTGAGGATGATACTGGTTTTGTTGGATGAGGAGCCCACTGAGTCCAGTTAGTGCATCCCAATTTCAGTGGACATGCAAATGGAAACAGCAAGGATAACCTGATAGTGGCCTCTTTCTTAAAAAATGTTCCTCTCTCCAAGCAGTCACCAACAAATTGTCTATATATCCTCACCCAAACCTGGACATCTGGAGCCCCTTCTACCTCCATGCTACAGACTTGTTACTGGTCTGATATTCTTCAAGTCCTGTGACAGTAACATCAAGTTCTGTGAGTTTATGTGTATAACAACCAAGTCATGGAAAGAAGACATCATCTTACTGGAGTCTTCCCTTTTTCCCTTCTATTGCTTCTTAAATCTTTCAGACTCTCTGCTGTGATCAGCCTGAGCCCTATGGGGCCTCTGTGTATAGTGGGGCAGTAGTATAGCTGTTCCATTGAAAGCTAAGCATTAAGAGTTATTTATTTATTTAATTGATTGAAGAGTCCTGAGCCTGGGCACTAATCACTCTCCATTGCATTAAGCAGCTTCTGTGACTGGGGTTAAAAGCATAACATTTTATGGACGTAAACATAGATATTCACAAAGCAGGTTGACAGTATGGTCTTTTAGGAAAATAACACAAAAGGTACTCTCTTTTCTATGTCATGAATTCCTATGTCATGTATTTTTATCATGATTACAGTACCAGCCATGAATTCTTTCTGTGGAACAAGCCTCAAATTCATTAAAATGAAGAATTAACTCCCCATATAAATTCTAGATACCATTTCAGAGTGTGTCTGTATTATCTGGTTGCTTGGTATCTTAATAAACAGGCTCCCAGGCTGGGGAAGGTCACAGATGTAGGTTTTGTTCGCCTTATAGCCTTCATAGCATCTTTTAGCATGATGAATGCTAGCCAGCAGGGAGAGATATTCTTGGTTAGTAGAGACTGATTTCTCTATCCTCCATGCCAAGTGTCCTGGAGTCATCCAATTATGTTTTTTGTTTATTAATTTTGAAAATTACACATTGTTTTACCATTTAAGTTCCTCCCTCCAAATGCTCTCATGCAAGCCATTGCTTCCTTTCCCATTCATAGTCTTGTTTTATATTATGGTGGTTTTAATGATATAGTCCACATATGTTAACATATTAGAATACTTGATAAAGTATTAGTCTCCAGTTGAAAAGGTATAGGAAGAGGTGCATCATGGGTGGAGAGTGTACTGTTTGGTTTTGGGTGTCAACTTGACAGAAACTGGAGATATCACAGAGAAAGGAGCCTCCCTTGAAGAAATGCCTCCATGAGATCTAGCTGTAAGGCATTTTCTCAATTGGTGATCAAGGGTGGGAGGACACATTGTGTGTGGTGCCATCTCTGGGCTGGTAGTCTTTGTTTCCATAAGAAAGCAAGCTAAGCCAGCCAGGGGAAGCAAGCCAGTAAGCAACATCCTTCCAGGGTCTCTGCATCAGCTCCTGGTTCTTACCTTGCTTGAGTTCAAGTCCTGATTTCCTTTGGTACAGCAACGTGGAAGTGTAAGCTTCATAAAACTTTTCTTCCCCAACTTGCTTCTTGGTCATGATGTTTGTGCAGGAATAGAATCCTTGACTAGGACAGTGACTTTGGGATTTCAAAAGGCCTTATCAGTTAGGTTTGTTTCTCACTCCCTCTTGTTTATGGATCAAGCACACACTCTTGACTATTTCTTCAACACCAAGTCTGGCCACTTGCTGCCATGCTACCCATCATGATGAGCAGAGACTCCAACCCTCTGGGACCATGAACCTGAAAACACATGGTCATGCTATTTTGTCACAGCAGTAGAAAAGTAACATAGACTCCACACACACATGTACATATGCTCACGCACATACATGAACTCAGGCATGCACACTCACACATACATTCCTAAATTTGTAAATATATACTGCTCAGTCTGTATGATGTTACTTGCATAATTGTTTGAAGGGCTGACAGTTTGGTGTTGTATAACCAGTTGGCATGCATTTTTGCTTTCAGTAATCCTTATTTGTCTGTAGAGGCCTCCTGAGTTTTTCCTGTTCACAGTGTTGTCCTTGTACAGGTAATGTTTAGGTAGCCATGATGATGAGATTTTATGGGTGTAGCTTTTGATATTTCCAGGATACACTTTTAATGTCCAAGAGTCACTGAAAATTTGCTCTGCTGTGCTTATTGTTCCTCAGTGGCTCATTTTACTCTTTTATTCATTTATTTATTTATTTTTAAAGATCTCACTGGAATTTCCACAAGCCTTGTTAGGTAACTATTTTCCAAGAACATTAAGATATAATGAGATAGCATATTTTAAGTTCGTAGTTTTTGCAGAAGCAATATAGGTAATTAAGTGTGTAATCTTGTATAATAAATTTAAGGACTACAGCACTAATATTTTTCTTTATTATTTATTAAATATTATCTTCTAACATGATATGTATGTGCTAAGTTTTAGTTCTTTACTATCTGTAAGCCAGCATTTATAGGAACTTAAGTTTTAATCTCTTACAGTCTATAAACCAGAATTTACACAAACTCCTTTTCTGTTTTTTCCAAGGGTAAGGCCACCCAAATGAGAACTGTGGAAACAATCAAATGTTACAACATTGAAAAAACTAATAGAGGCTATAGCACAGTAAACAATATGGTATATTGCTAAACTAAATACAATTTAGGAAATTGAAATAGTGAAATTAAAAACTACTGAGGCATAAAAAGGAATTTCCACAGTTCATCAGTCACAAACCAGTATAATATTACACAATTCTGTTATGCCATGATCAAAGTAGAGACAAATCAGCCAAAGGTTGCCATAAAGAACAAGGATTTCCCCCCTGAAAAAAAATTTGTCTGAGTAATAAATACCTCTGTACACCTGCATCCCTGTAACAAACCCAGGGAGAGGTCAGCAGTCACACTGTGAAGGAAAGGATGTGTTTGGAACATTAGGAATGCCACCCAAAAATCTTGGTTTTATTCCAACATCTTAATCATTTTGTGACCTAAAACACAATGCTTTATGGCTTTTGATCTCTATAATCCTCTTCATTGGCCTGTAGAGATGTGTACCTTGACATGCCTACCACAATTAGCATTAAATAGGTGCCACTTTGTGAATGAACCAAACCCCAAATGAGCAAACATACCACTCCTCTGAGATCTGGCCTGTGAGTTGACAATGCTCCCCCTTCCCCGTCTCCTACAACCACTTCTGAACTTGATGTATATATCATCTTCTAGATTTGGAGTCATGTCTGAATTTACTGAGGAAGAAATCACTTGCTATCTCAAGCAGATTTTAGGCTTCTGGTGAGATTCTAAGTTTAATCAATCAATCAACCAACCAACCAACCAACCAACCAACCAACAAACAAAGAAACAAAAACAAAAACAGCTGATGAGCTTGAAATAAAGTGTGGTTAACTAGGAGACTGAGCTATTCACAATTAGGATTTATAGATCCTTAGAAAAAGGTAGCTTCAAACACTTTTGAAGATGATAAAAATTCATTTGGATTTTTATATTTAAGAAAATATATTGGGTACTAAAAGACCCCTAGTACAATTTGTTTTACAGATAAAATTGTGACTCATTTAGAACTTTTGTACTGTTGATTTCCCTTATGGCTAGAGGAAACATATACCTTACTAATCATGTTCTTAGATTAAGTGGTAATATCAATAGTCCCTTATTTTTTAAACATTTGTAGGTTCCTACTATGAACCTCCAATTAACCTTTGTTGTTTTATTATGCTTTATTAATTATAGAAAATATAGCTTAAATAAATAATAAAAAATAATCAAATTTACATCATCTTTTTCTTAGAGACCTTTTCTTACTTTTAAGCTGAGAGGATATGTATTTCTGAATTCATGTTTGGGGAATTGTTTGAAATACTTCTATGGTCACTTTGTTTTATATTTTAAACCAAGTTATAGAAGGTATGTTGCTTTATGTTAAAAATAAAAACATTCAGATCACATAAAATGAAACATTGAAAGGAGCAAAGATTATGTAATTAAAATGGTATATTAATGAAATTTAGCACTGGTAAATCTTTTTTTTTATTTTATTTTTTTTATATTTTTCTTAGGTATTTATTTCACTTACATTTCCAATGCTATCCCAAAAGTCCCCCATATGCTCCCCCACCCACTCCCCTACCCACCCACTCCCACTTTTTGGCCCTGGCGTTCCCCTGTACTGAGGCATATAAAGTTTGCAAGACCAATGGGCCTCTCTTTCCACTGATGGCCCACTAGGCCATCTTCTGATACATATGCAGCTAGAGTCAAGAGCTCCAGGGGTACTGGTTAGTTCAAATTGTTGTTCCACCTATAGGGTTGCAGATCCCTTTAGCTCCTTGGGTACTTTCTCTAGCTCCTTCATTGAGGGTCCTGTGTTGCAGCCAATAGCTGTGAGCATTCACTTCTGTGTTTGCTACTGGTAAATCAAAGTTTTAACTTTTTATATATATTGTAATGTTTGATTTCTTATTTTACTCTAATATATGGTCAAGGCTGACTTAATTCTATATTTTAATGTATATTAATTTATAAAACAAACTTCCTTAGAACACAATGATTGCAAAACTTTTCCCATTGAAAGTAATTTTTACTTAAAACTGTTCTATAGAGCTATAAACTTGTCTTGTTTCTCAAACATTGAAATACTTAACTGTTATAAAAGTTAGAAAGTAAACACATTTTTGAGAGTTTTAAATCTTGTTTCTTAATTTATCAAATGATTGTGGTTTTAATTATACAAAAAGCCCAAAAGTTTAGGCATTCATTCTAATAAAATATGAGAAAATTATGGAAATGTGATAAATATATGACACCTTGTACTCAACATACTGTGCTCAGGAACAAAATGGCACAACATATGGAAATCTAAGTATAAAGCAGTATGAGTATAAATGTGAAATTCAATAAACAAGTAGTTCTGGGCAGGCAAGTAAACTTGAGAAATTTGACTACAGATGTCATTCTAGAAACAAATCCAGCCCAAAGCCTCAGAAATGAGTAGACTGCATCAAGTTGGTGTCAGTGGATATGTAGGTATGTGAGAATTATATGCATATTTAACTTGAAAGTATAGTTAAAAACAGTAAATAAACAAATAAATAAGCCAAAACAAATAAAACCCTCCAAAAGTCCAAAATAGATAGAAGCCAGATAGATACAGGCATTTCTGTTTTTCCTGCCTTTTGACCATTTCCTAAACATATCCACAGTGTAGCAGTTCATCACTGATTCTTTTGTTTGGCAAATATGTTAAATATTTGCTAAGGGCTAATGATTCTACTCCCACATCATAACTGTGCAAATATTAAATTTTGATTAGAATAAAAAGGAAGGCCATGTAGAATAGTTCTTTTGGTTACCTGGTACTTAATGAATATATAAATTATCATGCAAGAAAAGTTGAGATGAACAGAAAGAACAAAGGGAAAATTTTTGAAGATTTCTATTTAAAAAGCCAGAAAAAAATGAACTCCTCAGAACACATCAAGAAAACTTGTATATAAATGACAAATGTATTATCATTCCACAGCCATAAGATCTGAAGTTTGACTAATGTGTCTGTTTTCTACTATAAACTTCTAAATATTGTACAGGAAAATTTGCACTAAATATGGTGGTTTACGAGTCTGTCCTATTACACTTTACTAGACTTATCTTTGAAACTATTTATGCAACATAATGATGTCTGGATTGAAGGAAGAATGAAGCCAATTTGAAGTGGTCAGTAAGCTCATGAGTGCCATGCTAGAACACATGTAAAGCTACAAGGAATGCAAATGGAAACAAATCCTCTTACCAGGGACATGGATGAAGAAAAAAACTACATATATGTCTGATTCAGACAAGTAAAGCCCCTATCACATGAGTAATTTCTCATTTAATCAGAGGTGTTGCTAGCAACAACATCATCATCATTGGGCACTGTTGATATAGTATTGTCTATATTTGAGATGATTGTCAGTAGTCTCATGTCTAGATCCTTGCCTATACTCATCTGCCTCATATTAGGCTTCTGATGTTTAATGTGGCATTCCTTAGGAAGCATAATGTTTCTTAGTCCTTCTTCTGCCTGGGGTTTCTTTGTACTCCTGTTTTAAGACTGTTGGTATTGAAAACAAGACTGCCAGATACTTCCTGTGTCCCTGTTCTCAGAATACTCTCTATTGTACAACTGGATGTGTTTCTCCAAATCCCTTGGCACTGTATCATCTCAGTGTGTCCTGTCAAGGCGTTGAATATTTATTCACTAGCAATGTATGCATCTGGCTGCCTTTTCATCAACCCTATTACACTCTATATTGCTAACTTAAAACTTTATGTAGAATTATGGAGATGTATGAAATAAAGGGAAATGAGGAAGTAGTAGCAAACCAAGTTAAAAAGTCTCTCTTATTCAATTTTACTTAATGGAGGGAACAAATGGAAATAAGAAATCAACATTGGGAGTTAGTTTTGGTGTTTTAAGGAAAATATAGTCATACTTTTAAAAGGAGATGTGAAATTTGTGTATTATTTCCCAAGACTGGATGATGTGAAAAGAACATCATTGCAGCTTCACTTCTTTTCAGTGTTATTTCTTTAATTATACAACTATTTTTCTGAACAAGGTCTGCAACTGGAATTTGTTTTGCTCCTCTGCTCTTAGCTGTGTGGGTTCAGCAAAGCTTTGGCCTCAATGTGATCAGGATAGCAATATAAGATGCCAGGCAATTGATGCTTCTGTTTTTTTGTTTTTTGTTCTTTTGTTTTTTTGGTTTTTTGTTTTTGTTTTTGTTTTTGTTGTTTTGTTTTGTTTTTGAAGACAGGGTTTCTCTGTATAGCCCCGGTTGTCCTGGAACTCACTTTGTAGAACAGGCTGGCCTGGAACTCAGAAATCCAAATCTACCTGCCTCTGCCTCCCAAGTGCTGGGATTAAAGTCGTGTGCCACCACCGCCCAGCAAATTGATTCTTCTTTTAGTCAAAGGTAAGACATATTTTACTTTACATTACTTTTAGTCAGATTTTATTTTCTAGCATGTTTCTGCAAACATGGTAACAATTTTTAAATTGAAAATAGCATTTTAAAAATAAGTGTGTTCAAATGTGTTCAAATAATGAATTATTTCCCTCCCTTAACTACACATAATTCTTCTCTACCCAGCTCGCATCTCATCTCAATCCCCTCTTTCTCACTGGAAAATAAACAGGTATCTATAGAACAAAAATATAATATAATAAGATCAAACAAACAAACAAACAAACTAAAACAGCAACAAAAATCCAAATACCACAGAACAAACAGAAAAAAAGCAGAAAAAACGAGCACATGAAACATATATCATAGCATAGACACATCAGTTCACACTGACTAGAGTCCCATAAAAGCATAAAACTGAGAATGATAATTTATATGCAAATAACCAGTAATACTTTTTTTTAAAAAGCCCCAACACAACCTTAAGAGACAAAGAAACTCCAAAATGTGTGTTTGTATTCTGTTGGCCTTTTACTGATGGGCAAATAGACTATCCTTAAGAGTAGTTTAATTCCCCAATGAGACTCCCTGGCAGAAATCCAAATTTGCACTTAAAAGTGGTTATCTTAATGGGAGATAGCTTCTGAATTAGGCATGTGGGTTTCTGTCCACTTCTTTCAGATCTAGGACCCCACATGATGCTGCCAGTCTCTGTAAGTTTCTATGTGTACCATGTTTGCTCTGTTTAGGAGATCTTGTTTCCTTCAAGTCCTCTATCCCCTCTAGCTCTGACAATCCTTCAGCCAAATCTTCCCTAGAGAGAAAGAATTTGACTGAAATATCCTTTTTGTGGTATTCCTGAATATCTCACTCTGTATATTCTCTAGTTGTGGATCTCTGCACTTGTCTGCTACAGGAAGACCCTTCTCTGATGATAGGTGGGCAAGGCACTGATGTATGAGAATAGCTGATTGTCACTAGGAATCATTTTATTGGTAAATTTATTTTTGAACAGTAGCATTTGTTTTTCTCATGGTTCCTGATTTATTTAGTTTCAGGAACTTGGTGCCAAAGCAGCATTGAGTATGGGTTCCATTTCATGGAATGAGCCTTAAAATAAATCAGATACTAGTTGGTTATTATCTTAGTGTTACTCTGTTGCTATGATGAAACATCATGACCATTACTGCAACTGTTAAAATGCAAAGCTTTTTTTTTAAGGGTAAAAATTATTATTATTATTATGTATTTTCTTCATTTACATTTCCAATGCTATTCCAAAAGCCCCCCATACCCTCCTCCCACCCACTCCCCTACCCACCCATTCCCACTTCTTGGCCCTGGCATTCCCCTGTACTGGGGAATATAAAGTTTGCAAGACCAATGGGCCTCTCTTTCTACTAATGGCCGACTAGGCCATCTTCTGATACATATGCAGCTAGAGACACGAACTTCGGGGGGTACTGGTTAGTTCATATTGTTGTTCTACCTATAGGGTTGCAGATCTCTTTAGCTCCTTGGGTGCTTTCTCTAGCTCCTCCATTGGGGGCCCTGTGATCCATCAAATAGCTGACTGTGAGCATCCACTTCTGTGTTTGCTAGGCCCCGGCTTAGCCTCACAATGTAAAACTTTTAATCGGGGCTGGCTTAGAGTTTCATAGGTTTAGTCTATTACCTTCATGGGAGGAAGAGTGATGGCATCCAGGCAGACTGGTGCTGGAGAGGTAGCTGCGAATTCTATAGCTGGATTGGCAGCCAACCAGAGGAAAGAGGGATACTAGGCCTTTCTTGAAAATTTGAAACACAAAAGCTTAGCCCCAATAAATCCCTTCCTATAACAGGGCAACATCTAATACAGCAAGGCCACACCACTTAATTCCTATCAAGTAGTAGCACTCCCTAATCACTAAACATTCACATCTATGGGCCTATGCAGGACATTCTAATTCAAACCGTTTTGATTATTCCCAGAAACTTTGGTCGCCATTGCACTAGCATACAATGTCAGATAAGAAGCCAATGTAGACTGAAGAGTTTATGTCTCTTTGGTGTTTATATTTTTCTTTTGGTGTCATGCAGAGTATTTTTTTTTGGTAGTAAGAACCCTTAGGATCTAGGGGAGATACCAGTTCTACTTCTCCATGTTCAATTAGTTGTATAGATATTATGCAATGAAAATTCAAGGTCAGTTTGTGGAGAACAATCTATAGTCTTTTCAATAGGCTAGATTGATTGGGGATATCACTTTTGACACCTGTGCAGATAGATCTATCTATGAACTCCCATTGAGGGAAGCTTCCTTTGGTGACAAGAAATGTCCACCTGGGACTCTGTATTACTCAATATTTGGTGATTTCATAGAGACCTTCTTCATACATATAGATATTCTAGGAAGATTTGATTTATTAAATGAAACTAAACTTAATTTCGTTATTGCTTCCCATGTATCTTCAATTGTTCCTATCTTCCCTCTAACTTCTCATTGTATCCTTGTTTTCCACCCTGCCATTATAAATAGCCATTCTTTTTTCCCCCTTCCAAAGAATATTGATTCCTTTCCTCTAGTCCCTTATTCCATCCCTTAATTATGTGACCAAGAGTGCTTTAACTGGATCTTTTTGAGGACCCACCACAGTGACTTCCATAGTGCCTGCATGAATTTGTAATCCTTTAGCAATGAATAACTGTTCTCTTATTTCTCATCCTCATCTTCACCAGCATGCATATTCACTCATATTATTGATCTTGGCCATTATCATAGGTATAAGATAATATCTGAAAGGAGTGTTGATTTAAATTTCCTTGGTGGCTAAGGATATTGAATATTTATTTAAGTGTTTCTTGGCTATTTGAGTTTCTTCTCTGAGAGATATCTGTTTATGTAACCTGTTATTAATTGGGTTATTTGCTTTATAAATGTTCAATTTTATGAGTTTTTTAAATGTATTTTGATGTTAAGAATGAAAATATTTTCTTTGTTGATTTTCCTTTGATGGGTATGTAAAGTTCACCCCTATCTCTTTGTATCAATTTAGGTTTGAATTCCACTTTGTTAGATATGTATAAGGATGCTCTGCTTTTCTTTCTTAGGCCCATTTGCTTGGACTATCTCTTTCTATTATTTTGCCCCAAGATAATATTTCTTGTTGATGTTTTGGTATATTTCTAGGATGGATGCAGCAGAAAGATGGGTCTTGCTTTCATATTCACTGCATTGTTCTCTGTTTTGGGGTTTTTGTTTATTGTTTTTTGTTTTTTTAATCAAAGAAATTGTGATGATCAATGCTGAGAGTTTGTTGCTTCTTTTTATTTTCTTGTTATTTTATTTTATTTTATTTTATTTTATTTTATTTTATTGTTGTAGTTGCTGACATGGGATTTTTATTCCATTTTTTTTCCTCAATGTGGTTAACCAATGCAGGTTGATATTTTCTATCTAACTAACACCTTTTGTTTTGTTAGATATACAGATAGATATTTCTTAGAATTGTTTTTATGACGATTGTCTGTTTTCTCTATTGTCACTGAAACATTTCCTGGGTATGATACTAGCACTGGTGGACTCTCCGAGTCTATAGAATCCTTCTGACAGTCCTTTTGGTCATGGAAAATACCCATTAAAAAGTCATGTATTATTAGTGAGAATGAAGAATTAAAGAGTACTACCTGTTTTCCTTGGTATAGCTTGCATTTTCCCAGGGAATGCAAGCTCCCAGTTGTTCTCAGCAGTTACAGGCTGAGACAAAGATATGGAATTGGGCTTGAGTTTGAGTGATGATTCTTTTCTTCTGGAAATATGGACACAGAGGAAGAGAAGCCCACTGCAGTTGGTCTGATTACAGAGCTGGAGATGAGGCAGGGGTGTGGAGCAGGTGGTGAAGTGCATGAAGACCTGTAGTTAGCCTATCTTATTGCCTATCCTGAATGGCCTGCATGCTCCTGGAGAAGAGTGGTGGTTCTTAAACATAACCTGGTTGCCTTTAATGGCATGTATATAACTGGTCAATCAATGTTACCTCCAAATATGGGTAGCTGTTATTGAAGTTGTTTTCATGTAAATAGGAACTCAAGATAGTATATAAACCTTGCTTAGTTGAAATCCTCTCCATATACTAAAAGTACTCTAGTAGATCCACGTAAAACCTCCCATGCTATGATAAACATTCGATTATTAATGAGGTAATTCTAGTGAGTGGAACAATAAAAAACTTCTCAATTACATACATAAAAAAATAAAATTATATTAAATATTTATACTGAAATGATAAATCTAAATTGAATATAACCGTAGTTGTTTCCACAAAAGTCACAAGTGGTCAAAATAACTTAAATTCTGATATGTTGCTAGTGTTCTGGTATGTTGCAGTGTTAACACTCTGAAAAGCTGAAATACAAATTGATGACTGAATCTGTTCTTCCTTCCATCTTTTTCAATTCGACTCCAACTTTGTATACTTACAGAGCACATTTCAACAACACCCAATGCAGACAATTCTATTTTCCTGTAAAACATAGTGTCTGACAGAATAGCAATTTTGGACATAATTTTCTTAGGCAACATAAAATACACAAAAGCTGTTCATAATAATTATATTATATTCTCTGTCAAGTATTATTTTTGCAAGACTCAGAGAAAGATTTTTTAAAGAAATCTTCTTTTAAATCATATTTGAATTTTGACTATGCCTAATTACTTTACATATACAAATCTGTAATGTGCCTTTGTACCAGTCTTTTAATTCTCATTAAAGATACATGGTGATCAGGTTGAAAGGTAATCTCCCTGTTACTCTCCCATCTGTCCCTGTCCCTCTTCCTCACCCATATTTCTGTATCACAAGTGGAGGTCAGATACCATCTCCAACTCCCCTTTTCCTTATGTTTAATCACTTACTAAACTGAGCACTCATCCACCACTGTACCACTCGCTGGCACATCCATGTGTAGACTCCTCAAAGTGTGAAAATATACCTACCATATGCTAGATCTGTACTACTCCTTGGCATATAACTAAAGGACTCAGTATTCTACACTACAGAAAATAGTTAGGAAATTTATACAATCAAATATTCTCAAATTTATGAATTAGTAAGGAAAATGTGGTTCATATACAGCATGGATTGTTATTCAACTGTACAGAAAAATGAAGTCATAAACTTTGAGGGAAAAGGAAGGATCTAGCAAACATCTATTGAGTTAGGTAACACAGAGGCAGAAAGACAAATGTTACCTGTTCTCTCTCATCAGAATCTTCAAGCTCCAAATTATCAGATGAGAATACAGATCCTATAGTAACTGCAGAAACCATGAAATGAACTGGGATACTTTTCAAAGGGTGACTGGCAGAGAAATCAAAACATGAGTAGCAGTATAGAGTGATCTGATGGAGAAAGGGGAGAAGATTGTGTTCTAATTAAGGAATATGGAGAAAGAAAAATATGGAGCAAGGAGGCAGGAGGGTAAAAGACCAGTAAGAAGTATATATAATCCTAGAGTATCTATTTAAAATGAATCTATGGTACATATAAGATTATATATATATATATATATATATATATATATATATATATATATATATATATGTGTGTGTGTGTGTGTGTGTGTGTGTTTGTGTGTGTGTTTGTGTGTGTGTGTGTATAATTTAAATTAAAATTTTCCTTCTGGACTGACAATGCTCTCTCTAATACAAGAATACTACCTTACAAAATCCTCAACACAAGGTATGAGAAGCCCTTTTTTGCCCAAGAAGTGTTCAGAATTTTACAGATTATGGCAATTGCTAATAATTGTCCTCTTCTACCAAGAGGTGGAACACTATTCCCTATTGCAGAAGACAGGATTCACTTCAAACACAGTGTACAAATGCTTAATCATGGTGATTAATCAGAAACTGACCAGACTGTCTCTTCTCTGAGTACTAGATGTCATGATTCCAGAATGCCCAGGCAAGCTTCCAAAAAGGAATGCCACCAACTCACCCACCCAGCTATGGTGCTTATGACCAGCAACAATGAACAGCATAGCACAATAACGCTTAGGATCCAGTAGAAGAATTCACATTTTGGAGGTAAACAAGAGTTCTCTAATTGACCTATTGTTGAAACCAATCAACATGGAAATTATACCTTGCACAGGAAACCTAGTCAGGTGTCTAGAGTTAGTGAAGTACGGTGCTCACATGAGAACCTACAACCACACCTTTACTTTATCTCCATAATTATCAACTACATTGTAAATATTGGTCATTATACCTGCAGTTAAATAATGTCCTCATCCCCTTTATAATGAAAAATTGTAACTGACAAAGGAAAATATGGTTACAGAAAACAACTAATTCTAAATGTTCAAGGAGCATTGCAGTGAGAGAGCAGTAAAAGTTCAAGGACCATGAAATTTGCTGTGAGAGTGTTTTCTAGAAATTTCAGAAGTTACATTCATACAAAGTCAATAACATGACTGAAT
The DNA here is from genome assembly GCF_978045245.1 of Mus caroli. NCBI lineage: Eukaryota > Metazoa > Chordata > Mammalia > Rodentia > Muridae > Mus > Mus caroli. Next base: position 87,494,576 of record NW_028227267.1, on the reverse strand, counting down.
CAACATGAGTTGAACAAGATAAAATGAACATGTGAATATCAATATGGAAAGGGAGAGTGTCCAAGGCTCTCAGTCTCACAGAGGACTATGGACAAATAAGTAATACTGAGAGTGAGAGAAATAGTATTACCCATTGGAGAACACACCAATGTTAAGTGATCATACCTGAAGGCATAGAAACACCTAACACTATATACATTAAGCAGAATTTATATATGAATATGTATGCATTTAGTACATATGTGTGAATGTATATGTATATATATATATATATATATATATGGGAATTATATATGCATGTATGACATATATTTGTATATGTATATATATATGACAAAAATAATAAAAAATGAGGACATGAATTTGAAAAAGAGCAAGCAGGGGTATATATGAGGGTTTGAATGTAGAAGGTAAGATAAATATGATATTATCAGGTGAAAATACCCCAAAATTTAAAATAAGTAAAAGGTTTTTTTAGGTGGGAACTTGACAAATGACTATCTCTATTTTTTAGTATTAACTAAATATACTCTCTCTCATATATATACACATATACAGAGAGAGAGTGTGTGTATATGTGTGTGTGCATGTGTGTGTGTGTGTGTGTGTGTGTGTGGGTGTAACATTTGAGAACTTACAAGGTGAATATATCTAGTGTCTGTACTAACCATGCCATTCTCAAAATTTTCTTGCTTTTAGTAGCAAAACATTGGAAAGATTTTCATTAATTCATTGAATTCAGGAATCCAAATAATTTCACCTTGATTAAGCATTATATCCTTATTGACTCTAATCATGTATAATTTATCCTGTTTAAATATTTTGACAACTATCTGACATATATATGAACACATTTTGACATTGTAAAATTGTACATTTAGGTCAATAATGATAATAAAATTTAATGAATGTAAGCTGTAATTATGTATTATTTATAGAGATGTACATTAAACAATAATCCGTCTACCTGTCATACTCATATTTTTGTCCTTAATGAATGAAGATAATTACTTATAAATAAATAAACAAACTTTATTCACTGCCTATTTGCAATCAACTGTTAGGTTTATAACTTTATGTGTGGTCTATCTTTTTATGAAACTATCTCCACACATATTATGGCTTTGTGTTCCAAAACCGACTCAATTATTGTTTGTGTATTAGGATACCTTTCCCCTTTTCTCCAACACAAAATGGTTCCTGTTTCTTTGGAATATTTGTTAAATTTTCCAAAAGAGTTGAAGCAATTAAATGTTTCATGTTATATATGAGTAGCATTAAGAACATTTACTCTTCATAATGTGTTTGCAATATTATATCTGTTTTGAATTTTTGCATACTATGAATTAAGGAAATTCAAAACAATTGTCATCTGCTACTCCTTTGTGTTTCAATCTTTAGAGTCACAGAACTCAAAGATATTGAGCTGATTATATCATTTCTTTATTATCATTATCTATTCACATTATACTGATTATACTTATTTGAGTATATTCATTGGAATATACTGGAATTCACTGTTTTAAAATATCTAACATGAATCTAAATTTTTATAGTTACAATGGTAACTTTCCACACATATTTCTCAGTTTTCTTTCCTTTACATAGTTGCTAGCCATTATTTAAAAGTCTTTTCTTTCTATCTAGAATTGTGATCAGTGAAATAGTGAAAAGTACACATTTATCTTGTCATTTTCTATGTAACACAATACAAGTGACAAGTATTTTTGCCCAGAAAAATGCCAATGACCTAATAACTAAAGCAATTTAAAATTGTCCAAGACATTAGAATTTCAGCAATAAGGTTTGAATTGATTTGCAAATGTTGGGGTGTATAAAATAATAAAAGCACTGATTGCCATATGCCATTTATTAATTCACAACCACATATAAAATGTAAATTTGTATTTTGCACTTATTGTAATAGCTAAGAAACATACTTTCCATTATTTTAATGTTTTGTACAAGTTTATGGAAAGTATTTTTTATTACTTTACGATCTGATAAAAGGCTCATAAAAGGTTCATGTCAAAAATAATTGGAAGCAATCTATAAATCAGAGGAAAGACTATTTGTCATATTCTCTAAATAAAATACAGGCCCTTAAATACTTCATGTTAAAGTATTCACCTCTTCAATTCAAGTCTTATCTCCCTTTTTTCTTCCTCACTAATATGAGTGTCTTGCAGGTCAGGAACACTTTATGTCATCGTTTCCCAAGAAGATAATAATTATACATGCAAATTCTGAAAATATAACTAAGAAAAATAAGATTGAATAGAAAATATAACTCTTATTATTAAGTTTTGTTGAGAAAAAGCAGTCAGAAGACTATCGAGACATGACATAATAGTAGAATATAAACTCATATAATATTAGAGCTATGTCAGAATTGCAATATTGTACAACATTGCACTGATATGTAGATAATAAGAACAATATGGTATTGATTTCTGAATTAACTTTATTTTTATTTGCATTTATTTATTTATTTATTCATTCATTAATTTATTTATTTACATATTTATTTATTTATATCTCAAATGCTGTGGATACCACAGTCAGGCTACAGCTTTAGGGAGACACTCTGCTCCTGTTGTTGAGGGAACCACCAGAGATACTGAGCTGTCCATCTGCTTCATAGGTGCTGGCAGCCTTGGTCCAGCCCATGTATAATCTTTGGTTTGTAGTCTTTGAGAGCCTCCCAGAGTTCCAGGTTAATCTTCTTTGTTGGTTTTTCTGTGGGGTACCAATTCTATTCATGGGCTTCAATCCTTTCCCTATCTCTTCCATAAAAACTCTATCCAATGTTTGACTGTAGGTATCTGTGTCTACTTCATCCTGAGTGAGAAAATCCAGAAACAAAAGGACATGCTTGGCATGTATAAATGAATATTAATCATAAAGTACGGACACCGATGACACACCTCACAGAAGAGAGTTAACACCGAAAGAATTTAAGCAAGAAAGAATGCCCAAACAAGGATGCTTGAATAAAACTAGGAAGAGGGAACGTCTACCTGAGTAGAGCATCCCAGAGGACAGTTATGCTAGTCTTCTGTATGCAAGCATAACAGAGTATCATTAATAGTGTCAGGGATTTGTTCCAGCCCATGGAATGGGATTCACGTTAAACTGGTTATTAGTGGGTTACACCTTCAGTCTCTGGTTCATTTTTGTCCTTGTCTTTCTTTCAGACAGGTCAAATTTTGGGACAAATGTTGTGGGTGGGTTGATGTCATTACCCCTCCACTGTCTTTCCTGCCTTGCTAGAGGAGGTAATCTTTTCAGGTTCCATGTCTATACTGTTAAGCAATTTGGAAAAGGTCATCCTCATTGACACCTGAGATCCTCCTTCATCTCAGGACTCTGGGACTTCCTAGAGATCCGCCAAGCCCTAGCAGATGCAGATTTCCATTCATTCTCTTGGCCCTGACTACATGTGATCCTGCCCCACGATTCCCCTTCCACTTTTCCTTTCCACCCAGCTCCCTCTCTCCCTCTGCCTCCTATGATTATTTTGTTCCCACTTCCTAGTGATATTCAGGAATCCTTGTTTGGGCTTTCCTTCTTGTTTAACTTCGTTGGGTTTGTGAGGTGTGTCATGGATATCCTGAACTTTATGGTTAATATTCACTTATACATACCGAGCATGTCCTTTTGGGTCTGGGCTACCTCACTCAGGATGACATTTCCCAGTTCCATCCACTTTCCTGCGAAATTCATGATATTCATTTTCTAATAGCTGAATAGTATTCTATTGTGTAACAACTATACCATATGTTCTGTATCAATTCTTTGAGTGAAGTCAGAATTGTGTCAAGTTTTGGCATCTAAGACAGTTGCAGATGCTCACAACAAATCTTTGGACTGAGCCCCAGGGAGCCCAATGGAAGAGTTAGGAGAAGGATTGAAGTAGCTGAAGGGAATTGGTACCTGATGGGAAGAACAACAGTATCAATTAACCAGACCCCTCAGAGCGCACAGGGACTAAACCAACAACTAAAGAATATTCATGGGCCATTTCACGGCTCCTGCTGCATATGTAGCAGAGGACTGCCTCATTTGGCATCTGTGGGAGAGGGGGCATTTGGTCCTGTAGAGACTTGATGCTCCAGAGAAGGAGGATGGTAGAGAGGTTAGGCCGGAGCTGGTGGGTGGGTGGGGGAGCACACTCTTAGAGGCAAAGAGGAGGGAGATGGGATGGGGAGTTCATGAGGGGGAGACAAAGAAGGGGGATAACATTTGAAATGTAAACAAATACAATGATATAAATTTAAAACAAATAAAGACAAGACAGTAAGAAAATAAGTAAGTAAATAAATAAGGCTGTTGTGACCATAGTGTAGCACATGTCCTTGTGGTATGGTGGAGTAAATTTGGGTAAATACCCAGGAGTAATATAGCTGGGTCTTCAGGTAAAACTATTATAAAAAAGCTTATAAAGCTTATAAAGAACTATAAAAATGCTTCCTGAGAAATGGGCAGATTGATTTATAGAGTGGCTGTACGACTTCTCTGTTCTCTACATCCTCGTCAGCTTGTTTGGTTGCTTGAATTTTTGAATTTAGCCATTCTGATTGACGTAAGATGAATTGTCTGGTTCCTTTTGATTAGCGTTTACCTGATGACTAAGGATGGTGAATATTTCTTTAAGTACTTCTAGGCCATTTGAGATTCCTCTGTTGAAAGACATTTATGAAGCTGTGTATGTGTCTAAATCATTTTGTTTGAATGAGAGAAAAACACTACAGTGATATGTGCAGCATTATTTTCCTCAACAGTGGTTTTCAACCTCGTTGCTTCTCTTTAATCTATGTAGTTCCTCATGGAGACCTCTTACTATATTTTTTTTTTCTGTTGCTGCCACTGCATAACTGTAGTCATACTACTGCTATGTATCATAATATAAATGCTGTTGGGATAGAATTTGTCAATGTGATCTCGACCTGCAGATTACGAACCACTTGTCTAGAACAAAGCTGATATACTGATGGGGTATGACTAGAGTCAGTCCAGGTCTAATGAATGAGTTAATGGGAAATACACTAACAGTGTATATTTAATTGCTAGTAATCAGTTTGGCTTAAGTAGATGAAGAATATAATAAACAATAAATTAGACCAAGTGTAAGCTGGTATGAAATAAATACGGAGATATATATTACTTTCCTCTAAGAATAGCCAGTATGCACCCACATACATATTTAGATTTCACTTGTTGCCTAATTGGTGAAAATAGTGGGAAATATGATGTTTTAAGTTTTTCAACTGGCATGTAGCAAGTAATAAGTCATGAGCAGTGTTTTGGGAGGACATATTACCTAGCAAGATTCAACAGGTCATGTTTTCTAAAATTGTATATAACAAAGTTCTATGGAATCATTTAACTGAAGAGAGTTCATGAAAAACTTAGCAATGGCAATGCATTTTAGAATATATACTAACCAAAAATAAATTGAAAATCAAATTTGTGTTCCATGTAACAGCACTCATCTTTGTTATATTAGGTAACTTCACCACAGCCTTGTGTCTGAACACACAACATGCACACTTTGCTCTGCATTTGTAATCATTATAGACAATGTCAGTGGAGGTTACCTAAAATACCCCTGAAAGAAATCTGTTGTTCATGTTCTGAGTTTCACTGTTTTTATTGTACATAAAAAAATATTCTGCTTTTACAGATACATAATTAGGTATAGAAAAAGAAAGTCAGTTTTCTTAGTATCATTTTTCTGCATGAATCACATATCAAGTAAATACATGCTTGAGTATTATTATATTAACATGTTTGATTAAATGTATTGCTCACCTGAAGTTCCTCAGAGGGGTCTTTAACATGGGATTCAGAACGAATTTCAAGCAATTTCTGGAAGGATAATTATCCATTTACTATATATTTTTTAAATTAATTATTTTATTTATTTACATCCCAAATGATGCCTTCCCTGTTAGTGGTGTAGCCTCCCAGAGTTCTTCACCCCATTGCCCTCCTGTTCTGAATGGGTGATCTCCTTCAGGCATCTCCTTTTCCTGGGGCATCTAGTCTCTACAGGATTAGGCTCATCCTCTCCCACTGATGCCAGATAAGGCAATCCTCTGCTACCACTTGCTGGAGGCCTTGGACCAGCCCATTATTTCTCTATTTGGTGGGTGGTCTCCTAAATTCCAGAGATGCTGGTTAGTTGACACTGTTGGTCTTTCTATAGGGTTGCAATCACCTTCATCTCCTTCTTATGCTAGGCATTTATATGAAGCTGCAATCTCTGTATTATTTTTTTACAAAATCTAGAAGCTGTAAAATCCAGAAATCTTTAGAAATGCTCTCTGATGGTATGAGTTAATTTTATGTTAACTTGCTACAAATTGGAGTTATCTGAAAGGATGGGATTTGAACAGTGAATTATTCTTCATAAGATCTGTCAGTACACACACCTGTAGGGAATTTTCTTAGTGATTGATGTCTAAGGTTCTAGTACATTTGAATACTACCACTCTTGGAATGGTGGTCCTGTATTTTATTAGATATAAGGCTGAGAAGTCATTAGCAACAGTCAAATAGGTAACATTCCTCCATGGTCTGTATTTTAGCTCCTGTATCTAAGTTTCCAAGAGGTTTACATTTTTGGCTCTTTTTTTTTTTTTTTAATAGACTGTAATTCGGGATATTCAAGCCAAATAAGCTCTTTCCTGTTCATGTTGCTTTTGGTAAAATAGTTTCATCACAATAATAGTAACCTTATATAAAGAACTCAATGGATTAGACATCAACAAATCACATAACCCAATTAAATATGGGGTGTATATCTAAACAGGGAATTCTCAACAGAGGTAATAGTAAGACAGAAATTGGTACCAAGAGAAAGGTATTGTGAAAATCTTGACAATGTCTTTTTGTTTGTTTGTTTTTTTGATTTTTTTTTGAAGATTGTTGAAGGATTTTGGAATTCTAAGTTAGAAAAGCATTTGAATGTTGAGAACTAAAGATGATGTACTGTCAGAGCTTTGTATATAATGCTGTGAATTATGGCATATCGTGAATGTCTTGCTTATGTAATTCTGATAGAAGTTTAAAGACTTCATTGTGTCATTTGAGGGGTTTTTGTTTTTGTTGTTTAAATTTGGAAGGGCTGTAAAGTGCGTACTGCAGAAACCTTAAGTCTATTTGTCACAGGCTTTTATAGTTCTCCCATTGATGCCAGACAAAGCCATCCTCTGTTAAATATGCAGCTAGAGCAGTGGGTTCCATGTGTTTCTTTATCCATTGATAGACATCCAGAATGTTTTCAGTTTCTGGCTATAATGAGTCCTATATGAACTTATCTGGGCAAGAGTTCTTGTGGTATGGTGGAACGTATTTTGGGTATATAAGCAGCAGTGATATAGCTGGATACTGAGGTAGAATTATTTCCATTTTTCTGAGAAACTTCCAAATTGACTTCCAAAGTTGTTTTACAAGTTTTAACTTCTGCCAGCAATGGAGGATTGTTCCCATTGACTCATATCCTCACTAGCATGTGAAGTCATTTGAGTTTTGTTCTCAGCTTTTCTTTCTGGTGTAAAATGGAATTGCATAGTCATTTTGATTTGCATTGATGACCATGGATTCTGAGCATTTCTTTAAGTGCTTCTCAGCCATTAGAAATTCCTCTGTTGCTGGGCGTGGTGGTGCATGCCTTTAATCCCAGCACTTGGGAGGCAAAGGCAGGCACATTTCTAAGTTTGAGGACAGCCTGGTCTACAAAGTGTTCCAGGACAGCCAGGGCTACAGAGAAACCCTGTCTCAAAAAACCAAAAACGAAAAACAAAAAACAAAAAAAAAAAAAAAAAAGAAAGAAAAGAAAAAGAAAAAAGAAAAAAGAAAAAAGAAAAGAAATACCTCTGTTGGAATTCCCTGTTTAGATATACACCCCATATTTAATTGGGTTATGTGATTTGTTGATGTCTAATCCATTGAGTTCTTTATATCTTTTAGGTATCAGCCCTATATCAGATATAGGGTTGATGAAGAACTTTTCCCATACCTAGGCTCTGTTTTTGTCCTTTTGATGATGTATGTCACATTGCAGAAACTTTTCAGTTTCACAATGATCCATTTATTAGTTGTTGATCATTGTCTCTGAGCTGTTAATGGAGTTGTCTCCTGTGCCAATGCATTCAAGGTTTTTACCTACTTTCTCTTCTATCATATTTAGAGTACCTGGTTTAATATTGAGTTCTATGATCCACTTGGACTTAAATGTTGTGCAGGGTGATATATATATGGATCTATTTTCATTCCTCTACATGCAGATATCCATTTTGTTCAGTAGCATTTGTAAGATGCTTTCTTCTGTCCATTGTATAGTTTTGGCTTCCTTGTCAAAAATGGAGAGTCCATTGGTATGTATATGTTTACTTCTTTGTTTTTGATTCAATCCTATTGATCTACTTTTTTGATTAATTGCTGATACCATACATATTATTACTATTGCTCTGTAGTACAGATTAAAATTGGAGATATTGGTACCTCCAGAAATTTTCTTTGTTTTTGGTTTTATTTTTACTTTTTATTATTGTGCAGGATTGTTTTAGCAATTCTGGTTTTTCTGCTTTTCCATATGAAGCTGAAAATTGTTCTGAAATTGTAAGAATTAGGTTGGAATTTTGATGAAATTTGTTTGGATTATGAAATTGCATTGAATCTGCAGATTCCTTTTGGTAAAATGATAGTTTTCATTATGCTAATACTGTCTGTTCTCTCTATATCTATTCTATATAGTGCTTGATGTTCTAGCTAGAACAATTAAACAACTAAAGGATTTCAAGTGTATACCAATTGTAAAAGAAGAAGTCAAAGTATTGATATCTGTGGATGATATGGTAGTATACATTAGTAAGCCCCAAAATTCTACCAGGAAAATCCTGCAGTTTATAAACACCTTCAGTAAAGTTTCTCGATAAAAAATGAATTCAAATAAATAAGTAGCTTTTCTATATATAAACAATAAATGGACTGAGAAAAATAGGGAAACAACACCCTTCTTTCTAATAAGTAGATATTAGCCCAGAAAAAATACAGAACACCTAGGACTCAATCAGCAGAAATCAAGAAGTTTAACAAGCGGGTGCTTCAATTCTACTTGAGAGAAGGAAGAAAGCAATGAAAAGAGGCAGAGGAGGGTAAAACCTTGATGGAAGAGGAGAGGGAGAGGAGAAAGGGGAAACATGAACAAGTATGTTGGGTGGACAGGAGGGAAGCACTGAGGGGCAGCAAAATGAATAGAAATATGCAGCCTCTGGAAGAAAGATGTAGTGGTGGAGGGTCTAGAATATTCCAGAGACCTGGTAGCTGAGAGTATCTCAGGAATCAGAAGTAAGGACCTTTAAAAAAGTGCTTTACAGTGTGGAGGGGGAACTGTAGAGTCCAAGTCCAGAAGAAAGACAGGGCATCAAGTGGATGGATGGGATTGTCATCCCACAGTCAAACTTCTGACCCACAATTGATCCTGTCTAAAAGAACATCAGTTATATTATTTTATACTGTGATCTTGATATTAATGTGTGATCTTAGGGATGAACAAGAATGGAAAGATTATGGCATAACAGTGGTGTACTTCTGTCTTAGTTAGAGTTTTACTGCTGTGAACAGACACCATGACCAAGGCAAGTCTTATAAAAAGCAACATTTAATAGGGGCTGGCTTACAGGTTCAGAGGTTCAGTCCATCATTATCAAGGTGGGAGCATGGCAGTATCCAGGCAGGCATGGCACAGGAGGAGCTGAGAGTTCTATGTCTTCATCCAAGACTGCTGCTAGTGGAAGACTGACTTCCAGGCAACTAGGGTGAGGATCTTATGCCCACACCCACAGTGACACACCCATTCCAACCAAGTCAAACCTATTCCAACAAGGCCACACCTTCAGTTGGTGCCACTCCCTGGTCCAAGAATATACAAACCATCACATTCCACTCCCTGGTCCCCATAGACTTGCTGAAAAACATGAGTCTGTGGGTGCCATACTTAAACATAGCATAATGAAAAATGCATTTAGTCAAGCTTTCAAAGTCCTCATAGTCTATAGCAGTCGCAACAATGTTAAAAGTCCAAAGTTCAAGGTCTCTTCTGAGATTCATTCAACTTAATTAAGTGTAATCCCCAAAGCAAGGCAGGAAACCAGCTGGGCAAACTGCAAACTCTGCATCTCCATGGCTGATGTCAAAGAGGTCTTCAGATCTCCACTCCTTTTTCTTCTTTGTTGACTGCAAAAAACTGCTTTCTCCTGGGCTGGTTCCACTCCCTGTTAGCAGCTTTCCTCAACATGTATCTCATGGCTCTGGCATCTTTAACATCTTTGAGTCTCAAAGGCAATTTCAATGCTACAGCTTCTTGTTTCAGTATCTGGGATTCCACTTGATCTTTTGGACTCCTCCTAAGGGCTGGCATCACTTTTCCAGCTCTGCCCTCTGTAGCACTCTAAGCTCAGGTTGATCCACTCCACTACGGCTGCTGTTCTTGGTGATCATCCCATGGTACTGACATTTCCAATACACTGGGGTGTTCCACTCCAACTATGCTTCACCAATAGCCTCTCATCATAGGCTCTCTTCAGGGTGGCAAGCCTCAAATCCTTTGCATGACCCCTTCAGTCCTGGGCCATCAACTACAGCTGAGGCTTCACCTTCTCCAATGGCCTTCCCTGGCCTCTCACAGTGCTAAGCCTAAGCTTCTCTCCATGATCCCTTCATTCCTTCACAAGCAGTACCACCTGAGTGACTCTTACACATTACCAAGTCCAGCTGCAGCATGAGGTACAACCTTGGTTATCTCTGGAGCACAGCTTCTTTGTGCTTCCAGAAAAAAATTTCCAGAAGATTTCACCTCAGTGATGCTGGTCTTTTCTCACTGCTAATTCCTTAGCTCCAGCTAACTAGCATCAATTTTCCCAGTAGTTCCTTCTGTTCTTAACTCTAGAGCCAGAGCCACATGGCTGAAGCAGCTGAGTTTTGTACTATTACATTGTCACTGGCTTTCTGTTTTCCAACTCCTTCACTGCCTAAGCTTGGCTCTCCTGGATCTTTCTCTGTAGATTGGCCTTGAATGTGGGTATCAGCATTCCTGTCTCCTGGATTAAAGGTGTGTATTACCATACCTGGATCTAAATTTAGGTGGGTAGGATCTTGCCCCAAGGTCCTACTCCCTTAATCTTTTATCTCCTAGAACACAAGATTTTGCTCCATTTCACTTCCTGGTATCCCTTTAATACTCGAACCATATATTTTATATTTTTCCTTTTTAAGCTTGCTATGCTTGTTCACACTTCTCTTCATAAGACTTAACCAGAGAACAAAGTCTCTGCTGGGCTGTTTTGAAACTTTTTTTGTCAATGCAATTAATCCAAGTCTCTTCACCTTAGCCTCAGGCAAACTTTTCAAATAAGGGCAAAAAGTAGCCACATTTTTCACCAAAATACCATAAAACCAGTCTTTATGCCACATTCTGAAATTCTTCTCCTTTGAAATCTCTTGGGCCAGGTCAACACAGGTCAAATCACTCCCAGCAACAAAGTCTTCCATATTCCTACTAGGATGACCCATTAAACCCCATTTAAAGCATTCCACTGCTTTGCAAATCCAAAGTCCAAAAATCCACATTCTTTCAAATAAAAGCATGGTCAGGCCTATCACAGCAATACCCTACTCCTGGTACCAACTTCTGTCTTAGTTAGGGTTTTACTACTGTAAATAGACACCAGGACCAAGGCAAGTCTTATAAAAAGCAACATTTAATTGGGGCTGGCTTACAGGTTCAGTCCATCATCATCAAGTTGGGAGCATGGCAGTATCTAGGCAGGCATGACACAGGAGAAGCTGAGAGTTCTATGTCTTCATCCAAGACTGCTGTTCGTGGAATACTGACTTCCAGGCAACTAGGGTGATGATCTTATGCCCACACCCACAGTGACACACCCATTCCAACCAGGTCACACCTATTCCAACAAGGCCACACCTTCAGTTGGTGCCACTCCCTGGTCCAAGGATATACAAACCATCACAGCTTATTTGTCAAGTCAACAAGGAGTTAATTGTATTGGACTTATATCCTCTTGAAACAAGGAGTAATTTGTGAACAGGGAATCTCAATTGAGAATTTGAATCCATTATAGCTAGTTGTAGGTAAGACTGTTGGGTGTTTTCTTATTTTTTGATTAATGTGGAATGCCCAGATGCTTATACTCTTGCAACTCTATGCTGGGGATACTGAATAAGTATGAATGCAGGCTGAGCTATCCATGAAGAGCAGTCCAATAAGCAATGCTCTTCTGTGCAGTCTGTGTCATTCCTGCTTTCAAGTTCCCAGAAGATTAGACTTCCAGCCTTGGTTTCTCCCAGTAGACAAAGATTCAGCAAATGTAAGTCAAATAACTTTTTTTTCCTCCCCATATTTCTTTGGGCATGTTGTTTCATCATAGCAACAAATGTCCTAATTAATACACTGCCCACACGATCAAATAGTCTTCAAATGTTTAATTATTTAAGTAGGTATAAATAATCGCATGCATCTCATTACAGCTTAAATTTGCTTTTATCGTTAATAATTTATAATATTGTGAAATTATGTATATACTAAAAAGTGTTGAAATACGTGTATATAGATATATTATCAGGAAATAGTTTCTCTAAATATACCTGCTTCATTTGCTGTGTGCCTTGAGTATCATAAAAATTTAACAGGCAAAAAGCCATGCTGAGTGGGAAAGGTTAAGAAGTCTGTACTTGATTTCATTTTATATAGAAATTCTCCATGCACTTATTAGTGGTAACTGTATTATGTTCTTACTGTGAAAATAGATTACTGCATTAAGACACAACTTTCAATGGATTATTGCTTACATTCTTAGGGAAAGCAGAATTTAGTATAGCATAAATGATGGTTTGAGTGAGAATTTCCCTTACATAGGCTCATATGTCTGAATAATTTGTTTTTAGCTAGTGGATCATTTTGGGAAAATTAGGAGGTTTTGATTTCTTGGAGAAGATGTCAGTGTGGAAGTATTTGTATCAAAAGGCCATGCATTTACAAGTAGATCTATGTGCCTCTGGTTGTGTTTTAAGACATAATTTCTCAGCTATGATTTCAGTGCCATGTCTTTCTTAATGCTGCCTAGCCTTATACAATTAAGATCATGGACTTTAATATTCTTTCTTGAACCCTAAGTAAATGCTTTTTTACAATAATTTTTCTTGGTCATGGTATCTTATCACAGCAGTAGAAAGCTAACTAGATATGATATTTTCAATGATAAATAATTCATAAATAATCATAGAAACTTTGCAGTATAATAGAACATTAGTTCTTAAGAGGTTTGAAGTTGTAGAAAAAAAAATTCCTATAAATAAAACTTATGCTTAGTAGAGATTTTTTTTTACCCATCTATGCTTAATGTAATTTGATAACTATTTTGTTTTATTATTACATATTATTAATAGGTAAGTGTTTATTACAGTTTATTGATTTATACTGGATTAATAAGCATTTTAAAGCAGTACTAGGAAAGCATCAATGCATTTTTGATTTTAAATTGTGGTAAAAATAAGATTATATCTAATGAAAATTGATGCAATAATAGCCAATTCTCATAAAGTGCTCAACAATTGTCAATCTTATTTTGTATCTTTTCAACCTTGCAAATTGCTTGCGATGCATTTGTTGTTATATGAAATTCTGTAGAAAAGGGCAGATACAGAAAAAAGTAAATTCTAAAAAATTCCAGGTTAAAGTTTTAGAGAAGAAATTAAAATATACAAGTACAGTACACAACAATATGATAGCATATATGTATATGAATATATAAGTATATATACATTACATGACATATATATATATATAGAGAGAGTATGTGTGTATATATACATGCATGTATGTAATATACATATATATTATATACATATATATGTAGAGAATATGATATATATGTATCATAGGCTATATATAAAGAGTATATAGAATTTGAAACACTATTTGAATATAACATTTGTAAAAATTAATTATGTATTTACACCCAAAACACTATCCACTTTTCTTTTTTTTTTAATTTTTTTATTAGGTATTTTCCTCATTTACATTTCCAATGATATCACAAAAGTCCCCCATACCCTCCCCCCACTCCGCTACCCACCCACTCCCACTTCTTGGCCCTGGTGTTCCCCTGTACTGAAGCGTCTAAATTTTGCAAGACCAATGGGCCTCTCTTTCCAATGATGGCCAACTAGGCCATCTTCTGATGCCTATGCAGCTAGAGACATGAGCTCTGGGGGGTACTGGTTAGTTCATATTGTTGATCCATCTATAGGGTTGCAGATCTCCCCAGATACTCAGGTACTTTCTTTAGCTCCTCCATTGGGGGCCCTGTGATCCATTCGATAGCTGACTGTGAGCATCCACTTCTGCGTTTGCTAGGCCCCAGCATAGCCTCACAAGAGACAGCTATTACTGGGTCCTTTCAGCAAAATCTTGCTAATGTATGCAATGGTGTCAGCGTTTGGAGGCTGTTTATGGGATGGATCCCCCGGTATCGCAGTCTCTAGGTGATCCATCCTTTCGTCTCAGCTCCAAACTTTGTCTCTGTAACTCCTTCCATGGGTGTTTTGTTCCCAATTCTAAGGGGCAAAGTGTCCACACTTTGGTCTTCGATTTTCTTCAGTTTCACGTGTTTTGCAAATTGTATTTTGTATCTTGGGTATTTTAAGTTTCTGGGCTAATACCCACTCATCAGTGAGTACATATCATGTGAGTTCTTTTGTGATTGGGTTACCTCACTCAAGATGACGCCCTCCAGGTCCATCCATTTGCCTAGGAATTTCATAAATTCATTCTTTTTAATAGCTGAGTAGTACTCCATTGTGTAAATGTACCACATTTTCTGTATCCATTCCTCTGTTGAGGGGCATCTGGGTTCTGTCCAGCTTCTGGCTATTATAAATAAGGCTGCTATGAACATAGTGGAGCATTTGTCTGTCTTACCAATTGGAACATCTTCTGGATATATGCCCAGGAGAGGTATTGAGGGATCCTCTGGTAGTACTATGTAAAATTTTCTGAGGAACCACCAGACTGATTTCCAGAGTGGTTGGACAAGCTTGCAATCCATCCAACAACTTAGGAGTGCTCCTCTTTCTCCACATCCTCGCCATCATCTGCTGTCACCTGAATTTTTCATCTCAGCCATTCTGACTGGTGTGAGATGGAATCTCAGGGTTGTTTTGATTTGCATTTCCCTGATTATTAAGGATGCTGAACAGGGGAAAAATTTCGGAATAGAACAGCAATGGCTTGTGCTGTAAGATCGAGAATTAACAAGTGGGTCCTCATAAAATTGCAAAGCTTCTGTAAGGCAAAAGACACCATCAATAAGACAAAAAGACCACCAACAGATTGGGAAAGAATCTTTACCTATCATAAATCAGATAGAGGACTAATATCCAATGTATAAAGAACTCAAGAAGGTAGACTCCAGAAAATCAAATAACCCCATTAAAAAATGGGGCTCAGAGCTAAACAAAGAATTTTCACCTGAGGAATACTGAATGGCTGAGAAGCACCTGAAAAAAAAATGTTTACTATCTACTTTTCAAGTCCTCTAACTCTAGAGACCCTCTCCGCATCATCTATACCCTTCTCCTCTGAGTGGCTGTCATCTCTTGGGGTAGCCCCCACTCAGGTGCATCATATCTCTGTAGGGTTAAGCACAACAAATGGATATACCCACAGGCAACATTGGATGGAGGTAAGGGACCCTTATGTGAGAGTTTGGGGAATGACTGAATAATATTTAAACATGATATTTTATCATGATTTTTAAACATGATATTTTAAATACATAAATGTCAAATTGTATACAATTTATAATTTATTAAAAGACTTAATTATAGAAACAAATATTTTCTTATGTTTACAAAGTATATCATTCTGAATTTCTTTGCAATATAATTAAAATCACAGTATTGAGAAATATAGTGTGTCATAAATTTCTGTAAATAAACTGATCAAAATTACATATCTATCATTTATCTATTGAGTACCTTGATCAATCAATTAGTCATGTTCATTTTAATGAAATAAAAACTCATTGAAAAAATGAGGGAATAAGACAGGAAGAAAAAATATATTTAAAACCAATGGTATTTGGAAATTTTTCATTAAAAATCATGCATAAATTGATCACTGATTGAATCTTTAAGATCATACTTTTAAGATTAAATCATGTACTTCTGATCTTTATAGTTAATAAAATTCTTTCTGACAGGTTGCTCATTGGGACTCTTTCATTCTATTTAAATGTATGAAATGTCAAATGTTTTCTTTTAGCTTATGTATAATATGTTGTTGTTGTTGTTTTCTCAAACAATGAGTTTTCGTTTTACCAATCACTGTCTAGGAACTTGAAAATTTACTAATATTCTGTATGTATTATGACTACTGTCACCTGGTAGATTTGCTTGCATTCTTATACATATGTGAATTGGTAAACATCAAACTAAGTTCTATCACTTAAATAAAAGAAAAAAATAGTGAAAAATCGGGTGTGTTTATATGTAGTTGCATTGTATGGGCATATATGTGTGCAATATGGACCATAATTTGACATATTTTTGTAATAGTTTATTACATTGGCTAAACAAAACCATCACAAAAATACTTTGTTTTGTCATTGAAATAACCTAAGTTAGGAACTAATTATATATTTTGGTTAAGTAATGGGAAAATTAAATATGGAAATACTAAGTGGCTTATAGATGATCTTTTAGGGAGATGGTAAGAAATTATAACTCTAGATTGCATTATTTATATGACTGGGTATCATACCCAGAGCTTTATTCACACTAGGTCAATACTCTGCCACAGCAATCTGCTGACAACTTCTCAGATCAGATATTGAAAACCAATGATTATGGTCCCTAAGCTCAAGGACTAAACTGCTATGATGAAAGTGGAAAATAATACATTAACCTTTAAAACTACAATCTAGTAATTCAAGTATTTAAAGGTGTGAGTATAAATAAATTATTTTAAAACATATTTCATATACTTTACCTTGTGTTAATTTACTCATCATCATTGTGTAGTATTTCACAGACTAATTCCTCAGAATAGAAGTCAAGTTCTTTTATTTAGAATCAAAAAGTAATACAAAAGTGTTCATAAAATTACTTACTGATCAACTTTTTACTGACAAGATATTAAGTATCAGTTTTTAAAGATTTTGTTGATAAGAAATTTATAATCCAGAAATAGGAGTATCAATTTGAGTTTGGAATATTATTTACTTTAAGAAGTGCATATATGAGCTAGAGAGATGGCTCATCTCTTTTAAGGATTGGCCATTTTTTGAATAGACCCTGGCTTGATTAAGAGTAACGATATTGCAGCTCACAATTGTCTGGATATCCATTTCGTGGGGTCCAACATTCTCTGGTCTTCATGAGTACCAGACACACACATGGTATATAGATATAAATGCAGACAAAATTCCCATACACAAAAAATAAAGAAAATAAATGACCTACATATAAATATGAATTAATATATTCCTTAGCATTAATGTACAAGGCACATTCATATAATTTCATGAATCCAAGTGATTAGACTCTGGGTTTTTGAAAGGAATATGTTCTAACTTAATTTACTCTCTTATTCATAACATGAAAGCACTTCAGAACTGGAGTAACTGGGTTACCAAAATTAATGTTCTATCTTTTGTGCTATGCATGGATAAATATCACTATTCTCTACTTTTCAGTTCTTTGCATTTTTCACTGTTTCATTCTCTTACTATCCCTTCTT
Source organism: Mus caroli (assembly GCF_978045245.1). NCBI lineage: Eukaryota > Metazoa > Chordata > Mammalia > Rodentia > Muridae > Mus > Mus caroli. The sequence goes on along the minus strand of NW_028227267.1, from coordinate 87,476,749 downwards.
TCTAGGTTTTCTATCCAGATGTGTTTCTTCTTTTGGTTAATATTTTATTTTTATTCTTTGTAAATTGGTACAAGTGTACAACATATTTAGATCACTTCTCCCTCTCATGCTGTCACCAATTCCTACTAGATCTTACATTTTCTTTCTAACTTTGTCTCCCTTTTGTTATAACACAAAGAGTTAGATTAGTGATCCATGTATGTACTTAAGTGAATGTTCATTCTCTGGATCATGAGCAACCTACCACTGGTCAATCACTGAAGAACAGTGATGATCCCTTCTTCATCAACCATCATTTTCCAAGAACTCCTGTGCATGTAAAACCACATAAATGCTACACAAGACAAACACAATTTTTTTCAGACTTGATCACATTTAGATATGTGTAAACAATCACACTTTCTGTGAGTTTTTAAGTGCAACATTTTAGCTTTATCCATAAGAGATCATTTTACAGCATCCCTCAAAAATCTCTCCCTCTCAAAATATTTTAGACCCTTCTCATGATGTTCATGAGCCTCAAACAGTAGAGGTTGTGTTGACGTGTTGTAGGTGTCCTATTTGGAAGTGAAGACTATTTTTAATGGGGTTATTTGAATTTGTGAAGTCCACCTTCTAGAGTTCTTTATATATATTGGTATTAGTCCCCTATCAGATTTAGGATTGGTAAAAATCCTTTCCCAATCTGTTGGTGGCCTTTATGTCTTGTTGAAAGTGTCATTTGCCTTACAGAAGCTTTGCAATTTTATGAGGTCCCATTTGTCAATTCTCGATCTTACAGCACAAGCCATTGCTGTTCTGTTTAGGAAGTTTTCCCCTGTGCCCATATCTTCGATGCTTTTCCCTACTTTCTCCTCTATAAGTTTCAGTGTCTCTGGTTTTATGTGGAGTTCTGTAATCCACTTAGATTTGACCTTAGTACAAGGAGATAGGAATGGATCAACTCGCATTCTTCTACATGATAATTGCTAGTTGTGCCAGCACCATTTGTTGAAAATGCTGTCTTTTTTCTACTGGATAGTTTTAGCTGCCTTGTCAAAGATCAAGTGAACATAGGTGTGCAGATTCATTTCTGGGTCTTCAATTGTATTCCATTGATCTACTTGTCTGTCACTGTAAGAGTACCATGCAGTTTTTATCACAATTGTAAGGATTGTGATTCCACCAGAGGTTCTTTTATTGTTGAGAATAGATTTTGCTATCCTAGGCTTTTTATTTTTCCAGATGAATTTGCATATTGCCCTTTCTATCTCAGTGAAGAATTGAGTTGGAATTTTGATGGGGATTGCATTGTATCTGTAGACTGCTTTCTGCAGGATAGCCATTTTTACTATATTAGTCCTGCCAATCCATGAGCATGGGAGCTCTTTCTATGTTCTGAGATCTTCTTCAATATCTTTCTTCAGAGATTTGCAGTTCTTATCATACAGATATTTCACTTCCTTAGTTAGAGTCACACCAAGGTATTTTATATTATTTGTGACTATTGTGAAGGGTGTTGTTTACCTAATTTCTTTCCCACTCCATTTATCATTTGTGTAGAGAAAGGCCATTGATTTATTTGAGTTAATTATATATCCAGCTACTGCACTGAAGCTGTTTATCAGGTTTAGGAGTTCTCTGGTGGAATTGTTGGGGTCATTTATATATACTATCATATCATCTGCAAATAGTGATATTTTGACTTCTTCCTTTCCAATTTGTATCCTCTTGATGTCCTTTTGTTGTCAAATTGCTCTGGCTAGAACTTCAAGTACTACATTGAATAGGTAGGGTGAAAGTGGGCAGCCTTGTCTAGTCCCTGATTTTAGTGGGATTGCTTCGAGTTTCTCTCCATTTAGTTTGATATTTGCTACTGGTTTGCTGTAGATTGCTTTTATCATGTTTAGGTATGGGCCTTGAATTCCTGATCTTTTTAAAACTTTTATCATGAAGGGGTGTTGGATTTTGTCAAATGCTTTCTCAACATCTAATGAGATGATTATGTGGTTTTTGTATTTGAATTTGTTTATATACTGGATTACGTTGATGGACTTCTGTATATTAAACCATCCCTGCATCTCTGGGATGAAACCTACTTGGTCATGATGGATGATCGTTTTGATGTGTTCTTGGATTCAGTTTGCAAGGATTTTATTGAGTGTTTTTGCATCGATAATCATAAGGGAAATTGGAAATGAAGACTAGTCACCTGTTATCTGTACTTGAACAGATATTTATGAGTTTTTGTATTAAATGTTATCACCTTAATAAAGATGCTTTTTGATGAGAAATGTGAATTTGATCAAAATATAGGTATGAGGATATATACCTTGATGGTAATTTTATTTTATTCCTTTATAAAAAAAATATACATACATTCTTTCCTATAGATTGATTTCTCCATCCACGTGTTCTTGGCCATATTTTCAGATCCAGGTCTTAAGTGAGTATAGGAAATTGGTGTTTATCATTAGACCATTTGTGGCACCACTCAATAAATACTATTTCCTCACAACACAGTCATATTTGTAGCTTGCAGGATTCACACTCATGAAATACTGTTAATATAGTTTTCTGCATAGCATCTTTTGAAGCTTTTGTGTTTTGAGAGTCTAACATACCCAATTAATTACTTGAAGGTATTCTTCCTATACCAGAAATTGAAATTTGGCTTTATAACCTATAGAAGACATTTGGTTTTTAAGATTCCACCTTAATTATTTAATTTCATCATATGTCTTATTTTTTAATATCACAATATATAATTTTTCTTTTTTTCTTTCTACTTTTTTGTCTTTGTTTAGAGATGTGGTCACAGTTTAGTCAAAAGCCTTCAATATGAACCTCTATTGGAATTATATGAAATTTGTATGAATATATAACTTGCATTTTAAATAAAAAGACAGTGCTTTTTTTACTATTGAATAATGACTCAATTATTTGGATATATATATATATATATATATATATATATATATATATATATATACTTAACTGCTATGCCATGAAAAAATGTAAGCATCAAGGAATAAAGATTTTATTTTTATTTTGTTTTTTCTTTGGAATTATGTAGTATGTTAGAACTATAATTTTTTGTTTTCAGGTAGACATTCCTTTTAAAAAGTAGGAAAATAATTACAAATAAAAATAAGACCATTACTTTTATTGCACCCTTTGAGTGTTCTGTCACTCAAATAGAATATTTATCTATGTCTCTTCACCCAAAGAATGTCTGATTTATAGTGATTTATCCCATTTTTTTTATTAGTTAGAAAGAGCTAACTAATGAAAAGTCAAGGTTATTTATATTTTAAAATTCACAAAGTAAAACTATGTATAGGAGAAAGAAGAAATCATAAATAAATAAATAAATAAATAAATAAATAAATAAATAAATAAATAAATATCCAGATAGGAATTTTCAGTGATTATTTTATCTATAGTCACTTAAATTCCAGGGAGTCTCACTTCTTACGGTATGAACCCATAAGTATGATGAAGGTCTTTAAGAAGCCAGCATCTTCTATGGCAGAAAGTTTCATTTCAAGAGGAATGTGTTTATTGTGAACACTCTTTGTGGTATTGATTTTATTAAGCTCTGTTGGTTTTATAGAGATAAACCATTTTTAATATATAAATTTAACACTTTGAGGGCCACAAAATGGAAGTCTCAAAGTAATCATTTTAAGTGTTCAGAACTCCTGTTGTGAGAAATGGTGAACTGGAAAGCTCAAATTATTTTGTAATTATTTGTGTATGGTCCAAAGATTTCCTGTTCTATCATGCTGTATTCGTGCACATTTTCACTGTTAGGTACATTTAAAATAGGCTTAGGCTAAAAGGAATTTACATGTTATATTTGATGTGGGCATGAAGAATATAATTCTTTAGAATTTGTGCTGATAATAATTTCAAAATAGAGTATACATGAAATCTATTAATATTCACATTTTAATAACATCTATGCAGTACAATAGTGTATGATGGAAACCAAAAAGAAAACCACATTAAAATGCATAGGTGTTATTAATAGAACATATTGGGCTTTCAAAATAAAACACCTAGTAAGGCCCGCTAGGATCAGTTTCAGGCCCTTAGCTATTTAACATATTTATTAACAATCTGGATAGAGTGCTGAGAAGCAGATGATTCAAAATTGAGAGGAAAGGCAAATACAGTGTTTGAAGATTAAAGATTCAATAAGGTCTGGAAATTAATAGAATGGGCAAAGGATTTAAAGCAGTGTTAGCATATTTGTCAGGATAGAAAAAAGCAAACAAATTAGAATTTAAGCAGACCTCTCTTTTGCATTTAGGAGATTTGCAATCCTATGTTGTAGCCCCACAAAATCGAGTATATATATATATATATATATATATATATATATATATATATATATATATATGTATATATATATGCATAATTGAACCATGCAGCTATGCACATTATTTCAGATGTATACACTGATTTGAGATAAGAGGGCAATAAGCATCCAGATGTAAAACAGTGAGTGAATCACTGTCACAGAAGAGCTATAGACACAGGATAGATTTTGTCATAAAATGATAAAAAATTCAGCAGTTAGATATACAACCAGAGGTATGAATTTAAATCATAATGTGGGATTAAACTGCAGCTGGGGCATAGTTTTTTTGTGCTCCATAAAAGAAAGAGTCAGTCAGGAAAACATATAGAGAACACAGAAAGGAAAGAATTAGTAAATAAATGATATCATGAAAAATTTAAGAAGTAAAATGAAGGAGAAATGAATGCAAAAATCAGGACACACACAAAAAAGTAGATAGTTACTAGGTAAAATTGCTTATTACGGAAAATTTAACTTAAACTAAATTATTTACGTAATTGTTAAAACGTTTAAAATCAACAAAATTCAGCCTTGTACTTAATTCTGTGTCTGTTTTGTGTAATTCCTTTCCTATTGAACTTTAGATATTTCAGTTTCTTTATTGACACTATACTTGGAATTCCAGTAAATACACCATGGAGATTTTATTATCTTTAGGAATATTTTATTTTTAAAATTACTTTATGGTGAATTCATTATTTTTTATTGAAAATATTTAATAAAGAAGCACAGGAAAAACAGGGTCATGAAAATAAGAAGGTTTCATTATATGGTTATGGAAGCATCAGCGCAAGTCGTTTATATTCATGTATTAATACTGTAAATTGAAAGGCAAATGTGAATGTTAGGAGAAAGTATCTTCACATCTAATATAGCATCTAATGGAAGTACTTAAAATTAGCTAGTAGCTTGAAATTATATGTGCATGCATTCAGAATATTAAGGGCTAATTAAGTATAAAGAGAATGACGGAATGATTAGAAAGTTAATGCAAAGGTTCAACTACATTTATGATGCAAAGACAGATTCAACTGCATGGAATATAAATTGTGACTTCTAGTCTAAGGAAAATACATATAAATTTGGATATATTAGTTGCACTTGTAGAGAGAAATATGAATTATTTATGCATATATCTCACATTTCTTTATTACTTAAAGAATACAAGGAATAAAATTGCTTCCTCAATTGTATATTGTTTATTGATTTTTTTCTTTAAAATAGTTTTTAAATAGTTTATCTGCATTAGAATAGCCAATTATATTTAATTAATGTCTTCCCAAAATGTTTATTGCTTGGTATTTTTCTTCATTCACATAATGAAATTTAGTAATTTCCATCTTCCATTGAACTCACATCTTCTTTCTTCTGCTACTCTTAACTCTTAAGATATGCCTCTCCTACTTCATGGCTTCTTTATCTTATATTTGTATTCTACTGAAACTAATCAAAATTTCATTTTCTTTTCATTTTTTATGAAAGTTAAAATTATAATATTTTATATCACTTTTTTTCATTCTATTGTCCCTTGCGTTCTTTCAAATTCATGGCTTCTAATCATTAAGTTTTTGTATAAGTATGTGTGTCTCAAGGAATATATGTTTTATATAGGAACATAGGAATCTGCTTAGCCCGTATAACATTACTTGTATGTTTTTAGTAAAATATAGTCTTCACTAGTTACAAGCACTTCAATTGGATCTCAAACGTGTATACAAATAACATGCATACAAATGACATACAGAAAACATGCATACAAATAACATACAGACTGAGCAAGTTATTTTTAGTTATTAAATGTACATATAATAACAATTAAAAAAGAAACCATGACAATTAGCACGAGTTTTAAAAATTAAACAATAAGATCGGCTTGGATGTTTATGCCAGTAAACTCTCTCATGTAAGATATCCATATATCTTAAATGAGAGAGACAAATATGAAAGAGAACAGAATCAACAGAAGTCTGTCTAAATTGCAACAGAAGTCATGTTGCACACTTCTGTAAATGATAGAGGGCAAATGGTCCTCTCGATAGTGTCACAGAGGGTTCTGGAGAACCTTAGAGCAGATATGTGCAATGTTGCACAGGATTTCTCTCATAAAAGACAGAACTAAATGTCAAAATTTGAGTTGAAACTGATTCGATGGTTTAAAAACTTTCCTGAAACATATTTACCAAATGAGACTGGGTTTACTGATCGACACTGAGAACAGAAGCATGTCAGCATCAGGATGATTTCTGTCATGACACATCCTGTCGCCTAGAAATTATCTTAACAATTACAGTTTTATGAGTTAATATTACAGATATAATTTTAACCATCTCGTCCAAAGTTTTCTAAAGTATTTCATATTAAACTTAACAATTACCTGTCTTTGAAAACTAATCCTTTGTAGCTTTATATCAGAATACACTCTTCTCTTTCTTATCACGATTTTTTCCTTCTCGGGTTGCTAGTTATCTTTAATGCATCAATTGCATAATTAGTTTAAAAATACTCTTTAAATGTATTCTGCTAAAGATATTACCCTACTATTACATTTTAGAAAGTCTCTTTATTAAGTATACAAGTTTTGCTTCCTTCACCTTATCAGATAGAAAGGATGAGATTATGATTTAAAAATATCACTCAAATTGGGAAATTTTTATTCACATTAAAATTTAAGTTGGTTTTCTTCTAAAAGAATAATTTAGTGATATTTATGAATGAAATTACTTTTAGTGGACATTCAAAAAATGAAATAGTTAATGCTCATTTTATCTCACTTAAATTAATTCTTTTCAAGTTGGTTAAAAGTTGTTTTCAGAGTATTTGCAAGTATTTAATGTACACATTTTTATTTATTAAGCATGTAATTTAAGAAAATAACTTAAAATAAGAAATTTAATAAGAAATACTATGCAGAAATTAAAACAAAAGTATCATGGTTCAAACTTTGACATCTATTTTCTGTTAACATATATTTGTGTGTATTTATTTGTTTCAAACTCTGACAACTTATGGAAGCACATAAGTTTATTTGTAGCACTTTACCTTTGGACAAAATTTGAGAGGTCAATAATATCTGTCCTATCCTATAAGATCAGTGTTGAAGAGCCTATTTGAATTTCTTTTTCCAGAGGGATGAGTCCACAGTGCCAGACAGAGAAATAACATCTGTAAGGTGTGCCTGGAGAAGAAACATAGAGATTGCATCACAATGACAAGCAGAATGCAGAGAAAGAAAAGGAGAAATGCTGATTCTTTTTCAATCAAAATTCCTACTAAAAGTTGACTTTTTTTCCATACAATTTATTCTGACATCAATTTGCTTCCCCCGACTCTACCCAGTTATTTCCCACTTCCCACACAAGCACATCCCCATCTTTTCTTTCTTTCTTGCATTCGGATATAAATAGACATCTAAAACATAAGGATAAAATAAATTTATATACAGTAAGAACAATCAAACCACAATAAGACAAAATAGAAATAAACAGAAGAAAAAGAGCAAAGAAAAACTCTAGAATCACACATAAAGAGAGACAAGGGTTTGCATGAACAGAAATCCCACATTCAGGAAAGTAGAAACCATACACATTACACAGAGGGTCTATAAGTTTGTTTTGCTTTGTTTTATTTTGCTTGGTAATCCCCACTAAAGTGTTATGAGAGGAATAACTGAGCTGATTTTGTGTGGCTATCTACTTAGTGATTCACAGGACTTTCCTTATGAGTGGTTTGTATTCCCAGTGAGACTCTGTTGGAGAAAATTAATTTTTCACTTGTGAGTGATTATCAAATGGAGATACTGTCTGGTTTATGATGGGTCCTTGTGTATACTTCAGCTCTCAGCTCTAGCGTCCCATCTGGCCCATACCAGTGCATACACTGTGCATGCTGTCACTGTCTCTGTGAACTCGTGTGTGTTAGCCTTGCTGTGTTTAGAAGGTCTTTTCACTTTGGTATCCTTTAGGTTCTTTGGTTATTACAATAATTTGCCCAACTCTTCTGCTGTATTCCCTGCGGCTTGAATGGAGGGATTTATTTGGGTCTCAGTGTTTTAAGGTTTCACTTTCTGCATGGCATTCCACAGCAGGAAATATTTGTGACAATGGCAGATCATGTCACTGATCCGTGAGTATAGCAGAATGTCATTAAGAGTCATTTTCTTGCTATGTTCCTTTACTGTAACAGTAGAATTTGGTATTTCCACAAGTCTCTGAGTTATCTCATTTCTGGTTATTGGATACCTATACAATGTTACCAGTGGGTTTCAGCACATATAATTGATTCTAAATCAAAGGAGGTAATGGTTGATGACTCCATATTTTTTGTGAAACAATTACACTAATGCATCTGGTACGCAGGTTACTATTGTAGATTTGAAAGGTTTCTAGTTGGGTTGGTGTGAGTCTTCCTTTGGTGGACATCTAGGTTAATTTACAAACCATGGCTTCTAAGAATATAGCAGCAATGAACATGACTAAGCAAGTGTCCCTTTGGGTATATGCCAGAAGCAGGATAACCAGACCTTGAGGTAGATCAATTCCTAGCTTACTCAAGAGCCACCACACTGATACCCTTAAGGGCTGTACAACTTTGCAATCTCCCCAGAAATGGATGAATGTTCCTATTGATCCACATCCTACCAGTAGGAGGTGTCCTTTATTTTATTATTCTTGGTCATTTTGACTGGTGGAAGATGGAGTAATAAAATATTTTGATTTCCATTTTCCTAAGGAGTAAAATTTTTTAATATTTTTACATGATACTCAGACATTTGATTCTCCTCTTTTAGAATTCTTTTTAGATTTTTTTACCCCATTTTAAACTGAGTTGTTTGCTTTCTTATTGTTCAGGTATTTTTAAGGACTTTATCTATTTGAATATTACCCTTTTATCAGATGTGCAGTTGGCAAAAATCTTTTCTCATTCTGTAGCTGGTTGATGTGTCCAAATGATGCTTTCCTTTCCCTTACATAAATAGTTCAGTTTCACGAAGTGCTGGTTTTAACTTGCTGTATTTAGTGCCTGTGCTTTCGGAATTCTGTTCAGAAATGTTTCCTGTGCCAGTTAGCTCTATCATAATCAGTGCACCTACCTACCTGTTGACATTTTTGATCCATTTGGAGTGGATTTTTGTTCAGGGTTATAAGTATGAATCTATTCACACTTGTCTATATGCAACCATCCACTTTGACCAGCACCATTGTTGAAGATATATTTTTGGCACTGTATATTTCTAGCTTCTTAGAAAGCATGTGTCTAAAAGTATCTGCACTTATTTCAGGGACTTAAATTTGATCCCAATGATCAAAACTGTCTCTTTTTATTCCAATAATATGCTTTTAAAAATTATTACTATAGCCAGGGCTTTAGCAACCTATGAATTAAGTTCAAGATCATTTTAGCAATTCTGGCTTTTTGTATTTGTGTATGAAACTGAAAATTAAACTTCCAAGTTATGTGAAGGTTTGCATTGGAATTTTGAATGTAACACAATTAAGGCCACAGTGAGCTTTGGTAGAGTGGCCATTTTTATTATATTTATCTTCTCTATCCTTAAGTGTAGATGTGTACTAACTTATGCCATGTTTTCAGTTTATTTGTTCATGTCTTTTAGTTTTTATTGTATAAGTCTTTTACTTGTTTAGTTAGAGCTACTCATATGTGTATATATATTAATATGAGGCGTATCATTTCCTTGCTTACTTCCTTAATCCATTTGTCATTTGTATTTAATAAGGCTATTTATTTTCTGTATTAATTTTGCATCTTGTTACTTTGCTGAAAGTGTTTATCACTTGTAGGTGTTTCTTGTAATTTTTAGAATCATGTATGTATGTTATCATATCATCTGCCAATAAAGATAACTCGATTCTTCACATTAATGTTTCCTTTATCTTTTTCAATTGTCCTACTGCTCTAATTACAACTTTATGTATTACATTTACCTTGTGTTCTTCTTGATTTAATGGGAATGCCTGGAGTTGGTCTCCAGTTATGTTAAGTTGTGTATGGTTAATCTATATCATTTTTATTATGTTGAGATATGTCCCTTGTATCTATTGTCTCTCTAGTACTCTTTATAATGAAAGAGTGTTGGATCTTGCCAAAGGACTTTCTTCTACTGAGATGATACTTTGTTTTTTGTCTTTCTATTTTTTTACATGTTAGATTAAATTTATTGGCTTACATAAATTGATTAAATCATTGGGACTCTGGGATCAAGCCCATGAGTTTATGGTGGATAATATTATTTGATGTGGTCTTGTGTTCAGTTTACATGTATTTATTGATCATTTTTACATTTATATTTACAATGGAAATTGGTTTACTCTACTCTATCTTTGTTGAATTTTTATGTAGTTGAGTTACCAAAGTAACTGGGGTTCATAAAAAGAAGTGATGCATATTCCTTTTATTTCTATTTTGTAGACTAATTTGAGGAGCTTTGGAATTAATTTTTCTTTGAAATATTGGTAGATTTTTGTGTTTCTGTGGCCAAACCATCTGGTCCAGGGCAGGTATGTATGTACGTATGTATGTATGTATGCATGTATGTATGCATGTGTGTATGTATTGCTTGTTTGGAGATTTAATTACTGCTTCTATTTTACTGAGGTTACAGGACTGCTTAAGTTGTTTACCTGAACTTAGTTTTACTTTGGTTCATTGTATCTTTCAAGAACCTTGTCTTTTCTTATTAATTCCATTTTGATGACGTACAGGTGAGTACATCTCCATGGTTCTCTGAAAATTTTCAGTGCTTGTCATAATTTTCCCCTTTCATTTTCATATTTTAATTTGGATATTTTTCCTATGCTGTATAGCTAAATTCACTAAGGGTTTGTCAATATTATTGATTTTCTCAAAGAAGCAAATTATTGATTCTTTTAATTATTATATTTTATTGGTTATCATCCTGAGTTTGATTATTTATTTTTATCTATTTTTGAGAGATTATTTCTTCTTTTTATTCTAACATTTATTTATGCCATTATGTTGTGATTCCTATTCAAAAGGTGAAGTGATACTGTGGTTAATAATTTTCACTAACTTATAGAAAATATAATAACTCTAACTGAAATTTAATTGCTATATCTATTTACATAAGAAACAATGAATATAAGCTAATTATTAGTAAATTGATTTAGTCATTCTGTCATTTTTCTGTAACCCTTTCCATGTGTTGTTCATTTAAATTATTGTTTAATGATTAGCATGGAATAATAAATTTTATAGGCTTATATTTTTTAATTACCATACACACCAAAGTCTGTGAAATAATATTAGAATTTGTAAAATGCCACACTCGTCTTGACCTTGTCCAATAGCAGTGCTAGTTTTCACACTGTCTTCAGGAGAAGTTATAGTTATATATGCATTGTCTTTTATAAAAACTAGTATAAAAAACATGGGTAGAAAAGAAAAAATATATATTTGGTTTTAATAATTATTTTATTCAATAGAAATCCATTTTAATACCAGAGTTTTATAAAGCCCTGATATTAGAGGTCATTGTTAGACGTATTCCAAATGCAAAATTTCTCGATGAGACTAACTTCCCAAGGTCATATGTCTTGCAGCTTTGCAAGATGCTGTTTTTGGCACCAAAGAACCAGGGCTCTGATACCAGTAGCTCATTAGCTTCTTCTACAAAAGAATATATGCCCTTTGAGAAGAAATAAATGAAAAGTCAGATAAAAACTAGGGCGGAAATTGCTGCCATGGATACTGAGCTGGGCATGATGTAGCCAGCCACAGATTTGAAAAAGTTGCTGGCGAGATGTGTAGGACGAACAAGGAGAAAATGCAAAACACTGCAGCTGAAATCTCCCAAGGACAGAAGAGTACCTCCTCACTTTTGTTTAGATCTCTCCCAAAGTCACCCACACCATTCAGCATGATGATTCTGGTAATGAGTAAGTTGCAGATGTAGGAAATGCACCAAAACAACTTTTGAGACAATCAATAGTAATTTTTATATTTAAATAAGGACACAAATCAATACATCTAAGAAAGATGTCTAAGCTCAAATGTAACTAAAAGAATGGGATGACGAAGCTGATGAAAGGTAAAGGCCAGCTGCCAGAGGGAAGAGATGAAGACAGAACAGTAGAGACTTTGCTAGCGATTGAGCGGTCATGCATTGGAATGAATAGTGTCATTGACTAAGTCCTTGCAAAAACAATACGTGAAAAGTTAAAGCAAAAAACAAATTACAAAAGCAAACAACACCCCCATCAAAAACTACAACATACATGATCTTTATTATAGAACTTCTTACATAATAAACTTAATTTTAAATTTTTAGCTTTTAATATTTCTTATGAATCTCTTTTTTCTATACAGAAAGGTAATATAAAACAGTAAGGAAAATTTGGAAATTACAAACAAAACATTTTCTTGAAGGAGACATTCAAGATTTTGAAGGACAAATTGCTTTCACGGTTGTATTTGGTACAAGCATTATGATGTAATCTGTAAAGTAGTGATTATCATGCATTTTCTCTAAAATAACTATCAGAACACAAACACTTCAGTTAACTAAAAGGAATTATAATATTATAAAAAGGGAATACAGTGTGATTTCAGTGGAATGCTTAGTGGGAATGATAAAAAAGCAGGACATGCAGAACAAAATCTCACATTTTAAAATAATATTTCAGGTGTTTGTAAGACACATGCATATAAAAAAAGACAAACAATCTGTGTTTTGACAGATAAATTTGTCTTCTAGCAGACAAAGGTTAAATGGCATTCTGGAAGATTTATTATCAACTTTTTGAGGTGTGAAATAAAAAAAAAAAAACCTAGTGGTTTTTCTAGTGTTTTCTATACTGAAGATAAATCTGGGCTGCTTTAGAGATAGCAGAGAAGAGGGTTTTAAATGAACTATAATTACAGTCCTCTACATCTTCTGTGCTATAACCAAATAAACAAAAAGTCACTTGGGGAAAATAGTTCATATGTATATCAAACAAAATATCTTATCACATATTTAATATCTTTACCCTCTACTAAGCTGAAGTTTAGTATAATTTTTTTTAAGTAAAGATGTGCCGCAGGTTACTAAAAATAAAAGTAAAACAAAAATAAATTTAAAAAACACAAGAAAACAGAAGAGAGAGAGAGAGAGACAGAGAGCAGCAGAGAGAGACAGAGACAGAGAGACAGAGAAAGAGTGTGTGTTTTGCAGTGAGGTTTTCCTCAGTAGCCTTGGCTGGCCTGTAGTTTAGCAGAATGGTCCTGAATTCACGGGGATCTGGCTTTGCCTGCCTTCCCACTACTGGAATTAAAGGTATGTGTCACTACATCATACATAAAAACTTGTTAAAATTAATATACACTAAAATGGGAGATTCAGCTTATCAGTTGCACTGGCCACACTGTATGAACTTTCTAGGTCGTTCACTACATGCAAGTGATGACTAGGTTCACCACTGGAGATGAACACATGGATACATGAAGCATCTCCTTATTTGCCATGAGATTTTCAGAGTACTTATGAGGATTGGTGACAGAAAACTAGAAAGGGAAATTAAGGTAGAAATACCTTCTTGGATGGCACAATGGAGGAGACTTGAGACATCTTTGAGATGACTAAAGCAACACTTTCTTGGTTTTGTCCTGACTTTATTTCATGTCTGCCTAGATAGAGCCTAGGCAGAGAGTCTACCCCTGCCCATACTCATCTAATAACTACCTTTGTTTCGACAATACATTTGGGATTATTCGAGAACCTCGAAATGATCCATACATATTAACCAAAATAACTGATATTGGTTCATGCTAGTGCATAAGACAAAAATTAATAGGAAAATGTACACATCAAAATAATTGTCTTGCAGTATTCAGAAAATACCTCTAAGTTCTGATAGCAACTCTATTGAAGCCCTGCTGTAATTGTTCTTGTCCTTTGAAATCTTGTACCTCTGAGAATTGGAATCAAGAGAGTCTGGGTTATGTGGCACTCTTACTGGCAAGGTTAAAAAATACTTAAATAATCCTTGATAAGATATATCAGTCTTGATAATATAAGTTGCTATGATAATTAAATTGAAAAGCACGATACATCAGTTGTATATGAGAAAATGCAAACGAGGTGGTGCCTTTCTCAGCTGATATAGCTAAGTTTTGGCATTGGGGTCTAGTCTTACTGAAGTGCAGATATGTAAAACTAGATTCAGTTTAGGGCAGGAATTGACTTTCTCTTTATTTTGATAGCCTGTTTTTCCCATCTTTCTATCAAACTCAGTTTCAAATTCTTCTGTAATAAACAGTTTCACAGATAATTAATGTAACTTTATGATAAATTACTCCAAAGCATATTCCTTGGTCCCCACTAAGCATTTTCTCCTGATACCTCCTCCCATCTGGTTGTTATTAGGACACTAACCATACTTTATCCATGTTGACTATGTATTTCTTTCATAACATTATTTTTATACTATGCAATATGCTTTTGTACAGATATAGTTCTACAATATAGGTTGTTCGTTTTTGTATGGCCATTCCTGCTATTGAAAGGTACCCTCCTGAAGGAAGGGGAGTGATGTAAGCCTCAGCACCTAAACAAAAATCATGGCTTGGAGGACAGAAACAAGCAAGACTTTGTGGGTACCAACTCATTAATTCAACGAGGTGTAACCAGTGCTATGAAGGAGACTAAGTACCTGGATTGCATTGAGAATATACATTCATTCTGGAGAGATGGCTCAGCCGTTAAAGGCTAGGCTCACAACCAAAAATAGAAGAGAATATACATTCGTAGAGCAGAGTAGGGGGTGTACAGAAATCTATCATGTTTCAGCTTTGCTGAGTGCTCACCAGAGGAATCTGTTCTTTGGCAATGCTGTTGCTTTTATGTCATTCACACTCATTTAATGTAATCCTTCACCCATATTCTTGTTAGGAACACCAATGAAATCATTGGTACACCAAATTTGATATTGATGCAATGCTTACCTTGTTCCGTCCTTGTTTCTGTTCTCAGAAGCATAATCAGATGTGTTGCATCTCCTCAGAAGTATGTCTGTCACACAATAGTAATTTATTCCACTTTGCATCTTCCTGCTTTAACAATGATATTTTCAACTACATAGTTTATAGTTAAGTAATAATGCAATGAAGTGGGAATTGAGTATCTAAAAATAGATTTTGTCTAGTTAGTGTGCAACTATTCAATTATCATGTTTAATGACAAAAATTTAAGAAAGAGTTACAAGTCAGAGAGGACAGAGTTATTTCATAAGCTATCCTGATACATTTAGTAAGATTTGTCTCACTTTTGGATACAGAAAGAATAGGAAAATGATAAAAAATGAGTCCCTTTATAGATTCATGATTTTGTTGTCTGAGGGGTTTGAGCAGTCATCAATGAACGCAATCAACATAGAGAATCATAATTCTTAAAGGAAGAGTGAGTGGTATTTATTCTATTTGTACTGATTCTATGTAATGGATTAAAGAAAGGGAAGAGAAGACATTAAAGGAGATAGAGAAGTTGTTAACAGAGGTAGAGAGAGAGAGAGAGGAAGAGAGGAGACAGTAGAAATGGAGACAGAATGAGAAAGGCATAAGAAGTTAGAGTTAGGCAAAGAGGGAAACACCCCTAGAATTTAGTACATGTTCAAACTAAAAATATGTTTTAGAAATCTTTAAAACATGATCAATGAAATTGATGCTATCTCCTAGAGAGAATATTTGATGCTGTTAGATAAAATACCTAACAACAACAAAAACCACCCTGAAAGAGATAGCACTGTGACTTCAGTTTAAGACAAAACAGCATGGAATCAACTGAAATTTAACTGCCATAAATATAGGAGAAGAAACAGATGGGATAGAGAATATCATAAAAGAGAGACAATCAACTCTGACAAGTGACAGAAAAGATTCCTGTAAGAAAAATTAAGATCTTAAAGTAAATTGAGTTCAGCTGTGAACTTGTTAGCAGTGGCATATGCAGAACATGGAAGAAATATGATAATACTGATACAGTTCATTAATTGTTACAGGTATATGCTGTGTTTACCTCGATACATTTTGTGGTGTCAGAATGGGTTTTTATTTCAGGTTAAGAGAATATATGTGCAATCATGCCTCAGAGAGTGTTGAAAGATAGAAAAGTTAATGGACACAATGCATCGACCTCTATGTATGAATACATGCTTTGAGATATAATTTTAAGCAGTAAGTGACTAAAAAGTAATAATAGGTTGCAAAATGTAGTAATGCAGTAATAAGTAGCTTTTTCAAATATTATTATTAATTTTATTTGCCACTTTAAATATAATTTGTACTCTCCAATTAGTGACTGAATAAGAATACAGGAAAATGGAAGTAAAAATAAAAGCAAATAAGAATTTTATTTTTTTCCTAAGTCTAATTTCTGCCACAAATAGTCTATTATTGTGTTCATCTTGTCAAAACACAAATTTATTCAATAATAATAATCACAATTTTCCTCAATTAAACTCAATGTGCTTCGAATTAGCTTCAGTCTCTCATGAATAAAGAATCCTCCATTTTACTCATAATCACTGGCTACCATTATCTGCACTTCCAAAACTTATGAATCCATATGATCCCAAAGATTGAACACTGTATGACTTTGCAGTGGGTGTCATTCCTGGAGAGGGTTTCCATTTCTCTAACTTTCAGATAGCTTCAAATAAGGGAAAGCATCCTGTCTTCAGATAGGCAATACAGATGCTGGTGTAGAACAGAAGTTGAAATAAAGTGAAAAAGGCACAGATTCTGCATTGCTTATATCCAAGACACACAGACACATGCACACACACACACACACAGACACACACACAAACACAGACACACACACAGAGACACACACACACACACAAGCATGCACACACACGCACACACACACACACACACACACACACTCGCACACATATACTCTCCCTGTTTCTCTCTCTCTCTCTCTGACTCTTTGTCTCTCTCTTTCTCTGTCCCTTCCTATCTCTGTTTCTCTCTGTCTGTCTGTCTGTCTGTCTGTCTGTCTGTCTGTCTGTCGGTCTCTCTCCATGTGTGTGTCTTTCTCTATTTCCTTCTCTCTTTCCCTCACTACTTCTGATCTTATATTTTTGAAAAGTTTCAAAATGATGCTATACCCTAGGACTCTGGAGACTGAGGTGAAAAGAACAAGCTTAAGGACAGCTATATAGAAAAGCCATGTCTGTAAAAAAATTATTGGTAATGTAGGAAATATAACTCTGAGGTTTTTTTGCATGATGTACATCACATTAGGATTTGGATCTATTTATTTTTGTCCTCTGAGAAAAGAAAACACTAAAAATTCTTTAGTGACAAGTTATTAAATTATCATACATTACTGTATTTTTATCTGTGAAAAATAAATGAAACATGTTATAGAAGTATTTTTATGAAGAAATTTGAATAATACTAATTTAATGTTATAAGGATCTTACCATTACTTTGACAATGCAGCATTTCCAAATAAGCTGCTTAAAATATTTTCAACTGTTAATGCTTTATACCCAAGAATGGTTTAAGAGACCCCTAATATATAAGACTGAAATACAAATTACATATTACTAATACTAAAAAAAAATATAATTTAAAATGATTCTTTGGTACACAAATCACATTTATCATTTTTTAAATAAAAAACTGCATACAAATGACATAGATGTATTCTTTGTTTTGCATACATAATTAAATATTGGTGGAATATTTGATATTTGGTGCACTGAACATCTTTAGCATTTTAAATATTTAGGTTTTATAATCATAAATACTGAGAATATTTTCTCATGTAAATTCCCACTATGACAGAATAATATATAGCATCACTTTAGAAACTCAGGTCAAGAGCAGATAGTGCAATCTTAAGAAATAATCATTCTACCACAATATATTCCAACTGTATAATTATCAGATATTTATGGGTTGTGGAATGGTGAAATAAAAATTCTAATATTTTTGCTTTCCATAAAAATACTATTAATTTTCTCTAAGAGCAGAAATTGTATGTATCCTGTGGAAACTATATTTCAAACATACAGTAGCATAGGTGTTTCAGTAAAACTCATTGGCATGACCTAGCATGATACTATGAGTGGTGCAAATTCTGTATGCTGTGTTCTCTTAATCAAGCCTGCAATGAAGTCACACAATAAATGACAAATTTGTTCTTTCAGTAATATGTGAGGTTCAAGTTCATTTCACACTTAAGCTTTAGTTAATATTTGGTTGTTATACATTCAGAAAGCTTGTACTATTTTGAATTTTATCCAAACCCACCTTCTGGTATGTGGCTCCTTAAATGTTGTGAATGTTTAAGTCAAATTAGAAGATGCTATGAACTATGTTCTTGGTGAATAGGCTTAGCCTGAGCTTAACCGTGCATGCTGTAAGTCCTCTCTGACAGAAAAAAAAAATTCCTATATTTACAGTATTGGCGTTACTGTTTGGGCAAAATTAAGTGCATATTTATTGGATTTGATTGTTTTATTGGAGGAGATTCCTTTTCTGGTAATAAATTCTTAGTCAACGCCAATAAATTAGAAGTCATAAACCAAAACTGGACCTCCTATTCTCAGTTTGCCAAATAGTTACACATGAGTTCTACAGAAAACTCTGTGCAGAAAACCCTAGCAAAGAAAAAAACAAAACAAAATAAAACAAAACAAACAAAAAAAACCCAGAAACCAAAACCAAACCAAACCAAACCAAAAGCCCTACCAAATTCAAATGTCTTAAGCACAGCAATCTGTTACTTTCCATTTAATGTTACTTTCCATTTATGGAATAATATCTCATGTTTCTGATTAAATATAAACTGCATTTTTCTGATGAAATATAAACAACAACAGCAATAGATACATAGCTATCAAATATTATATATAATATGTAATACACACACACATATATATGTAATATATATAATATATATATATTATAATCTTAGAATGTGAATTTTGACAATACATTTATGTATTAGTGATAAGAAAAAGCCTTCTTTCATACTCTGAAAAAGATTCTCCTGGTTTTATAATTTTGTCCACCAGGATACACCAAGCTTAAATATATTTGAAATTCTGTAGTCTCTTTTACATTATAAGTAGAAAAGAAGCTCACTTATTACACTTATTAAATAGTCTAAATCGTCTACTAAAGCCACTCCCAGCAATTAATGTTTAGCACTGGATTTTCTGGATCAGAGCTGTGATTATGTTTTAGAGGCTGTTGACTCGACTTTCAGGAGAGAACCAATATGCTCTTTAAGAAAGATCTGTGTTGCTGTTTTTTTTTGTTTTTTTTTTTTAAAATAAGATCATAAATTTCTGAGACTTGTCAAAGAAAATATGAATACAGTTTTCTTGCCATTTAGAAATGGTGACATCTTGAATTTGGTGATCTTTTAAAAGAATAAATATAAATTAAAATTTATACAAATATAAATTAGGAAACTGCAGCTTATGTTAAAAACTTGAGTGATGTTTATGAAGTTAGATTGCACTGTTAAGCAATTATTTTAAGAAATAATTCTTAACTGACACCTGTAATATTGGCAGGCATTTACAAGGAAAGTTGAGAAAAAGAGTATTTTTAGAAAGATTAATACAGTGTCATAAAAAGAAAACAACATATTACTCACATAAAGCATAGCAGGTATTAAAGAATAAAGATTTTAAGTTTCTATTAAAGAAAGAAAAATAATTATCAGTTAAAGATAATAAATGATGATAAAAGTATGCAAAATCTATTCTAGATGTTGAAGAAAAATTACTTGATTTTTTTTTCAGGTTAGGAGGAGCAAAGACAGAAACTAATTTAAACACATACAAAAATCAAAACAATAAAACAGTAGGAAGTAGAAGTAGTAGAAATTTAATATGTGTGAATACTTTCATCATAATGACTTAGCCATGACAATGGATACTGGAGAAACATAGAGCTGTCAAAGTGATTTTTACTTTCTAGAACCAAGAGTCATTTGGGTTCTATGTAACATAATTTAAAATGAGTTTTTAGTAATAAAAAAAACCAGCAATTCCCAATTACATTTCATTTCTCTACTCCTTCTCGGATGCTCTCCCTCGAATCCCTCATGTAAACCTCCTGCACTCCCCCTACTCTCAACTTAATAGTTTTTCTTCTTTATCATTGGTTATTATTGCTATGTTAGTGTGCATTCTTGAATACATACACAAATACATCAATCCAATCTACAGAGACTATTCTTGTTATTTTCATGTATGTGATTTCAACAAGGACATCTTTACATTGGATGTCTGTAAATGAACAATAATTGGTACTCCCTTGTTGGTGATAAGCAAAGTCATCCAATTGACTAAGTATCACTCAAGAGGAGATAAATCATACCTAATGCTGAGAATATAGGAAACTTCCCAGGGTAAGAGAGGTCATAGACATTAGCAATAATCTACTATTTCCACCTTGATAGGACAGCATGATCCCTTCCTATATCCCAAATATTATCCATATACTCAGAAGTAACTGTAGATACCACCTCTCGTCAAAGAAAATTCTCTTTACACCTAATGGAAAACATTAGAGAATACAATATCTAAACATAATGAAGAGATCAATGAACTTTGGGAAGACTGGCTTGAATGTATACATCTATATAACAAGTACTGCATTTATGACTCAGGGAAATAGAAAGACTGTAAAAGAGAGAGTACCTGAAAGTCTGACTATCCCTTCTAGTAAAATAGACTGGAATAATGACAATGTTAATGGACACATATAATGTTTTTTTTCTGTCAAAGTAAGAAAAATGAAAACTTTGAGAGTATGGAGAGGATATCTATCATGTTTGTGAAGAAAACAACTGGGGATACTCACTGAGTATTTGAATCTATAGTTCTTAAAAACAAACAAACAAACAAACAAAAAACAAAAACAACAACAACAAAAAACAAAAACAAAAAGCAGGTTTCTGGGCGATGGCTTTAACTTGCAAGGCAGTATAGATCTTGTTTGGAATTATCTGAATACAAGGAAACTGTAAAATGAAGACTTAAAATAGTCAGGCACAAGCCTTGATAAATGCGGTAATTTAATGATCACAAAAGAGAAGGCACCTAAAGACTCCCTGCATGATGTACTATGGAAAAGTGAAGAACACAAAAGGAAATCCCAGATACAGGAGAAAACTTGCTTCCATGTGGAGGGTTGTCGATTAGAGCACATTTGAGAGACTAAGGAATAAAATATTGGTTGCCAAGCTTTATTTGGTAGAATGGCTGCAAACAATATTAGAATTCTTGAAAAAAAACATAGCATATGTAACTGTCAGTATTATTAGTATAGAAGTCTAGACTAATAATCATAAACACACATGGGATTCTGTCCTGTTACTTAAATATTGAATTGGGACCAATTGTCATCCTTTCCTGAGTAAGCAGTTTAAAAAACATCCTCTGCATCCTGCTAGTTTTTGAGGAGGTGTTAATATTTTCATCCGTGATCCCCTGTGCATTTTGTGTTGGTTCTTCAGTGTAACTACCTCCCTTCTTTTCTCACCAACCTCCTCCTATAGAGCTCTACACTAACAGTCATCAGTATGTATTCTCCATCAAGTTTTTCTGCCTTCCCTTCAGACTTATATCTTGTATTCAATAACATTTTATTTACACTGATAATTTTTTTTTCATGATTTCACAATAGTGGGACAAAACTATTTAGAAGAAATAAAAGTAAATTAGTAAATATATGTCACATTTTATTGGCCTATTTCATATGATGTATTTCTGTTATATTTATGAAAATATCATCATACTTGGTGTCTCATTTTCTCTTGTAATGTTTGTTTAATTGGATATATTATTTATATTTCAAATGTTTCCCCTTTCTGGATTCTCCTCTGGAAACTCACTATCTTTACCATTGGACTGAGCCCGATGTCCCCAATGGAGGAGTTAAGACAAAGGAATGAAGGAGCTGGAGGGAACCATAGGAAGAACAAAAGTATCAACCAACCAGACCCCCAGAGCTCATTTAAATAAACAAACAATGCAAATAGGTAAAAATAATAGTACATAGACACACACACACACACACACACACACACACACTTAAATTTGCTATTTGGAATTACCCACCACTGGCTCCCCACATCTACACCGCTAGGGCAAGCTCTCCAACATTCTCAGGACGAGCCCACACAATGCTGCCCCCAACAAGAGGCAGAGTGAGCTTTCTAGCTCTCATGATCATATGTCATCCACACTACCAGAGCCAGCTTTACTCTGAGCAGAAACTCCAGTATAAACATGGAGCCCACTCTCCCAAGTGTTCTAGCTAGTGAGGGGCTAGGACAGATTTTCTGCTCTCACACCCTCAGGTCTGTTTCACCTGTGCCTTCACCATCAAGACCAGCTCCAGTCTATTGCCTAAGAAAGTTGCAGGCCTTGCTCCCCCAAGTGCTTAGACCTACTAAGAGTAGGACATGATCTTTCATGCTCAAGAAAGCGAAAGGCTGGTTCAACTGCACCATTGTTACCAGAGCCAGGTCTACTATACCGCCCTGGTGAGGTACAGTGCCTAATATCATGACTGCTCCCATCAGATGAGAAGTGCTAGTGGCCAGAGTGTAAACGCAAGGGAGCAGTACAGTTCTGAGAAGTTCCTGGACCCCTTCTTTGCCCCCAAGTAGCTGCCCTGACTGGTGTCTCTAATGACAATATGAGCCACATCCATTAATACAGACCACTGCCACTGCATGGTCACGGGTGTAGACATAACCTTCAATGGCACTATGGGCTGGAATTTCACATGACCTCAGGGGTCAGGGCA
Source organism: Mus caroli (assembly GCF_978045245.1). Taxonomy (NCBI): domain Eukaryota; kingdom Metazoa; phylum Chordata; class Mammalia; order Rodentia; family Muridae; genus Mus; species Mus caroli. The sequence continues at coordinate 87,453,597 of NW_028227267.1, read as the reverse complement.
GCTACTTACTTCAGGCTATTTTTCTCGACCCATGTGTCCTCAACTCCATCTATCTTCATAATGCTCAAACTGTATTGCTTCTCTTCCTCTCCTTTTGTCCACCACATACTTGCACATCATAGTGGATGCCACTATGGCAACTGGTGGGTCCTTGGGAGACCTCCTCTCCCTGGAAAACTTGCTGTGGTGTGGAGGCAGGCTGGTCTCTGTGCAGCTTCTTGCTCCAGAGCCTTCTGATGTGACATGAAACAAGCCTCTGTGTCTCAATGTGCATTTTTAAAAACTGTATCATCATTAAAACATAGCTAATCTTTTTGGAATTGTCAGTCTAACACTACCCCTCTTAAGTTCATGTAAATATTCCTAATAACTTATTTTAAAGGTTCGGCTGTTAAATTATTTTTTAATATAGTGTTAGTTTGTCCTACATAACAGTTGAAATAACATTCTAGAGTCAATGAAACTTTACATAAAATAAGTTTCCACAACACACTCCTAAGAATTGTTATCAATATATCACAATACTATCATCATTCAGTCAATGTTTTGGCAGATTTCATGTCTAAAGTACACAATCTTTATGCTCTCTTCTGACCATATTCCAGATGTTTACTTATAAAAAATACTTTTGTTCTTTTTTACTGATTCACTACTAGGAAATGGCCAGAGGCAAAGATTTAACTCTACTGAGGTTCTCCCCAGCATCCCCAGTCACTGGTATAGAACACTTAAGCATGGAAAGTTAAGGCCTTCGGAAATGACAGAGTCTATCATTGGGGACAATACTATTAGCATCTGAATGATTAGAGTGAGAGTGTCACAACTGGACACGTGATCCTGAGTGGTATACGCAAACAAAAAAAGAAAAAAATATATCATCTTGTCTTTGCTTCTATCTGTGTTTTCCATCTTTGTTACTCCTTCTAGGTTCCTACCTGGTTTCTTTCTGTGATGAACTATATAAGCTGTAAGATAAAGTCCACCCTTATCTTCTTTGTTTGATCAATATTTTATCATTGCGGAAGAACCTTAACAATGTTCCATGACATTAAATAACAAAGGTGTATATAATTATTGCAGAAATATAAGGATTATTTAATCCACACAAATACACACTCTATGGTTAATCAAAGAACTGAAATCAAACATTTGGACATACCTGTTGTGGATTTTTCTTGATACCAGCTTAGAAGTGGGAAGACCCACCTTAAATCTGAACCACAACTCCTGCTGAAAGCCCCAGAAAAGGACATAAAAGAAGGAATTGTTTTCTCATTTTTTGCTGCTTTTTTCTCTCCTTGGGGTGGGGGAAGAAAGATGTCAGATCTCTGAAAGCTTGACTTAAGATTTTTTGTGAATGGCAAAAGATGGTGCTGAGGAGCCCACTCTGCTCTTCAAGAGTAGCGCATGCTTCAAAGTGCTTAGCCATCATCTTTGTATCCCCTGATGTAGACTCATAATGAACTAAGACGATCCACTTTTAATACACATTATTTGTAAAGTAAATGTTAAAATCTTCTTGAATATTTATATTATAAATTACTTAGGTATCTATTGATTAAGTGATGTTGGAATGACTGTGTAGAGACGATGACATTGTTAGGTTTTTGCTTGTGTGTGTGGTACTTCAGTGAAGCAAATAAATGAATCAAAAGTCCAAAAGCAACCATTAAAAAAAGTTTTACTATTCAATTTGATCTTAAGTCAAGAAGTTTAGATAAAAAAACCAAAGAATCAAAATCAAGCAAGCAAACAAAACAAAAAGTCTTCTTAAAGACCCAGCAAGCATCTGAAAGAGTCAGATGCAGATATTACACCCAATCAATGGACAGAAGCTGGTAACCCCTGTGGTTGAATTAGGGAAAGACTGGAAGAAGCTGAGGAGGAAGGCGACCCTGTAGGAGTACCAATAGCCTTAACCTGGACCCCTGAGGTCTCTCAGATACTGAGCTACCAATCAGGCAGCATATACCAGCTGATAAGAGGCTCCCTCCCAAGACACATACAAAAGAGGTCTGTTGGATCTTGTTTCAGTCAGAGATGACGCACCTCATCCTCAAGATGCTGGAGGCCTCAGGGAGTTTAGAGGCCTGATGGGGTGTGGGGTGGGGACATCCTCATGGAGACAGAAGGCAGAAGGGAGATATGGGATATGAAACAGTCAGAGAGTGTACCAAGACAGGGATAAAATCTGGAGTATAAAAACAAAAGATTAAATAAAATCCAAAAAAAGAAAAAAGAAAAATGTCTTCTCAAAAGAACTTTGAAAATATATATTTAGAAATTAAAAAGAAGAGAATATTCTTTAATATTGATATATTTTAACATCTAAGTTTTTTTTCTCTTTTATGTATGATGCATATGTGTATGTGTATTAATTTGTGGCACATGTGTATCATTTTGAGTAGGGTCCAGAAACAAATGTCAGTTTTCCTCCTGGTTGTTTTTTGGTTTTAGGTTTTTGTTTGTTTGTTTGTTTGTTTGTTTGTTTGTTGTTTGTTTTTTGTTTTTGTTTTTTTTGTTTTTGAGACAGGGTTTCTCTGTGTAGCCCTAGCTGTCCTGGAACTCACTTTGTAGACCAGACTGGCCTTGAACTCAGAAATCCACCTGCCTCTGCCTCCCAAGTGCTGGGATTAAAGGCATGCGCCACCACACCTGGCTGTCTCCTGGTATTTTTTGATACAAAGTATGACAGTGAAACTGTATCTCACTGACTGTTTGCAGAACCCGCTTTTCACCACCATTATCAGGGACGGGGGAGGAGAGGTACAGACATGTTACTATGGCTGTCTTATTAATTTTAATCACCTTTTTGTGTTAATAATCCTAAAGCAATGCATAGTTTATTGAAGGTCACTTATGAAAATTCATATGAGTGTACTTTATAAAGAAACTGAACCTATGAATTTCACTGGCAATTTTCTAGCATGAATTATGATGATGTTTTTAATTTTATGACTAAACAGTTCAAATCAATTTAAGACTTTAAAATTTATAAAAAACAAAATATACAAAATATACTATTGTAAATATATCTTCATATGTACTTTTATATGATCATGGATTTAAATATTAGTGTACTTATACTAAGTATATAATGAAAAAATTCTTTCTAGGAAAGTTTTTAATGAGACTATTCTTAACTAGTGTAGAATAACATAAACATTAACACATTTTCAGTATTTAATTGGATTACACAGTTATTGTACACTAAATACATGATATTGTAATAAACTTAAATGAATAACAATGACTTAATTTAGTTGCCATATAATTATGTCAACAAAGAAAACAATAAATGTGTTTTATTACCCTAGTTAATATGTTAAACTTGAAAAGATTCAAACAATTAACTGGTACTTAACAAAATACTATTAGTGAATTGATTGGATATCAATTAATTGCCAAAATGTACCATGTTTATTGTCATTTGCCCACTATAATGGCAATTATTTAGAAAGTTTCTAAATGATATATTTTAACTTTCAATTTTAAAGAAGAGCTTTTTGAAATACTCAGGCTGGGGGTAGATCAACAAACGGAGAAAATATACAGATTTGTGTACTAAAACTAAATTTATTGGAAAATACATTAATATTAGACTCCATGAGCATACATGGCACATTTAAAAATATATGTCTTGTGATAATATCTAAAATAAATTTCTATTTTCATCAGCTCATGTTTATAAAATTATGAATACACTTAAAATTTCAAAATTAAAAGAGTTTTATTTGCTCTGCTTTCTTTGCTATAGATCAGGTCATTCATCCCATGTTGCTTCCTTCTTTTCTCTGAATTAAGACTACAACTTGAGTTATATCAATAGTGTGTTCATCTGTAATTACTATATGATCATCACAGCATATACATTTACATATATAAATGTTTTAATGGGAATGACCTTAAGTTGTCTACCATAAGACAAATGTTAACAATTTTCAGTATTTTAATCAGATTATAAAGTTTTGTATGCTGAAAGTGTGATATTGTAATGCATACACATGCACACCTTTGTTATACATTCAAATTGATCTAAGAACATGAGACTTATCAGTGTCTTCATGAAAATATAAACTGTCCCTGTTTCATGCAAGATTAATAAAATGTGGATGATTCAGTGCTTTCTAGAAGGGTGAACAAAATACTCACAGGAAGAAATATGGAGACAAAGTGTGGAGCAGAGACTAGGAAAGGCCATTCAGAGCCTGCCCTACCTGGGGATCCATCCCATATACAGCCACCAAACCCAGACACTATTGTAGATACCAAGACGTGCTTACTGACAGGAGCCTGATATGGCTGTCTCCTGAGAGGCTCTGCCAGAGCCTGACAAATACAGAGGTGGATGCTCGCAGCCAACCACTAAAATAAGCACCAGGTTGCAGGAATTAGAGAAGGAATGAAAGAGCTGAAGGAGTTTGCAACTCCATAGGAAGAACAACAATATCAACCAGGCAGAACCCCCAGAGCTCCCAGGGACTAAACCACCATCCAAAGAGAACACATGGAGGGATTCATGGTGCTGTCAACATACGTGGCAGAGGATGTCCTTGTTGGAAATCAGTCAGAGAAGAGGTCTTCAAGCCTGAGGGTGTTTGATGCTCCAGGGTAAGGGAATGCCAGTGCAGGAGGACAGGAGGGAAGGGAAGGGAAGGGAAGGGAAGGGAAGGGAAGGGAAGGGAAGGGAAGGGAAGGGAAGGGAAGGGAAGGGAAGGGAAGGGAAGGGAAGGGAAGGGAAGGGAAGGGAAGGGAAGGGAAGGGAAGGGAAGGGAAGGGAAGGGAAGGGAAGGGAAGGGAAGGGAAGGGAAGGGAAGGGAAGGGAAGGGAAGGGAAGGGAAGGGAAGGGAAGGGAAGGGAAGGGAAGGGAAGGGAAGGGAAGGGAAGGGAAGGGAAGGGAAGGGAAGGGAAGGGAAGGGAAGGGAAGGGAAGGGAAGGGAAGGGAAGGGAAGGGAAGGGAAGGGAAGGGAAGGGAAGGGAAGGGAAGGGAAGGGAAGGGAAGGGAAGGGAAGGGAAGGGAAGGGAAGGGAAGGGAAGGGAAGGGAAGGGAAGGGAAGGGAAGGGAAGGGAAGGGAAGGGAAGGGAAGGGAAGGGAAGGGAAGGGAAGGGAAGGGAAGGGAAGGGAAGGGAAGGGAAGGGAAGGGAAGGGAAGGGAAGGGAAGGGAAGGGAAGGGAAGGGAAGGGAAGGGAAGGGAAGGGAAGGGAAGGGAAGGGAAGGGAAGGGAAGGGAAGGGAAGGGAAGGGAAGGGAAGGGAAGGGAAGGGAAGGGAAGGGAAGGGAAGGGAAGGGAAGGGAAGGGAAGGGAAGGGAAGGGAAGGGAAGGGAAGGGAAGGGAAGGGAAGGGAAGGGAAGGGAAGGGAAGGGAAGGGAAGGGAAGGGAAGGGAAGGGAAGGGAAGGGAAGGGAAGGGAAGGGAAGGGAAGGGAAGGGAAGGGAAGGGAAGGGAAGGGAAGGGAAGGGAAGGGAAGGGAAGGGAAGGGAAGGGAAGGGAAGGGAAGGGAAGGGAAGGGAAGGGAAGGGAAGAAAGCAAATAGAAAAAAAATTCTCAAATTGAACCTTCAGGTTCTGAAGTCTTTGTAGGTTCATCCATTTTCATATGTATTTTTTTAATTCTAATTACATTCTAGGAGTTCATGGAAACAAAGCAAAAACAACAACAAAAATATGTATAACTGTACTACTACAATTTTACTACATTGATAGAAACTAGGTCTAAAGTCCTCAGTCCATCAAGAATCGATTGTCTAGGTGCTTCTTTAATATTGTATGTCATATTTATTAATAATTAATAAAAACAATAAACAGTAATTCATAATTACCATCTTGCTAACATAACACATCAGGAAAAGGAAACACCCATATATTGAAATACAAATAAGTTCTTCTATACTCTAGTTTTAAATTTTATTTTAGCTTCAATTGTATTACAGGTAAACTTCTTGATCCATATTTAAGATCTTGTAACTTGTACTTCTCTGTGCCTCTTTGTGAATAAGTTTGTAGCCTAAAACCATATTTCTGCTCATTGGGAGAAAAGGATTTCTACCCAAGTCTATTACATTCTAAAGCTATGTTACTGGTTATGCTCTATTATTAATTTAAATGTCTTAAACAATACTTCAATAGATAGTTACAATGTCCCAAAATTGAATGGTTTTATGTCGAATCAAGACAATAGAGCAGCATAATATCACACATAATAAAAGCACAGTCAAACAAAAGTAAAAACATAGGCAAGTCTAAGAGATAATACTAAATTAGAATTTTGGAATTTATTGTTTGTAATGAGCCTTCATTGGACAAGTTTTCCTTTTCAATTCTATAATTGTTGGTTTATAAAGTTCATGTAGTTATCTTTCATGAGTGCAGGAAAAATAATCCAAAGGATAATAAAATAATACAATTTATTTTACCTCCTCTATTAAGTTTTCTGATAGTGAGAAATATCAGCAATACTTTTTTCTATCTATCACTATGGCTATGACTGTAAATACCTATTTTGACCCAAATAAGGAATTTCAGATAAATATGGAATACAATAGCTCAACATTTACTAACTAAACCGATAATCTCATTATATTTTCATGAATATGTTTCAAATTCACAAAATAAAAGATATTTATATAAGTAAGCCAAAGTTTCAGACTTCTGAAAAACTAATCATATAATTTGCCAGAGAAAATTATTTACTGTTGAATGATTGGAGATTGACAAAATAAAATTCTTTTATGAGTATCATGTACATATTTGAATCTATCATTGACACTGATTATATTACTGGAAAAAAATCTGTTCTGGGAACATAAATCACATTGCTCACCATATGTGTTCTCTCCTAGGTAAAAGTCCTCCTGTTGACCTTGGTTCTAGTACAGATTTTAGCAGTTTATTTGTTATACGGATTTTGTCACACACCAGTTACAGCCAACTCTTTACAGTTTAGGCATCAACCCAACTTATGACAAATCAGGCTGTCAACAACTCATCACTCTTTGTGGTGCTGAAATTACCATCATTTAACATTCTAAAGTAGTTAACAAAACAAAATATAGGTAATACATTGGAAGATGAAACTAATATATTTAATATATCACTTACAATATCCTTCAAAATACCCTGCAGAATCTCTGCAACTTTCTGGCAAATGTAAAGAAAATATGCTGTGCAAAAATTTTCTAATCCTTGGCTATGGTTTGTCGTTCAGTTTAAGCCTCAACATTTCAAGCATATTACACAAGCTAGAAAACCAATTCATAGCAATAAAGACTGTAAATGAAGTTAAGTGTGGTCAACTGTATGAAGGCACGGGAAAGCAAGATTACCTTCCGTAAATTTTGTTTCTTGATGCTGAAAGCATGTTCCTAAAGATAGATATTGTTCTGAGTTTTATAACCCTAACACAGAAAGAAAAATGGTGTACAACCTCACTTACATTGGAGTCTGAAAAAGAAGCCAACTATACAGAAGACAACTGTAGCCGTGGACAAAATGTAAGATCTGGAGGAGGATGAGATCTGAAAAATTAATGTCATCTGTATATTATAAGGAGTCTCATTAAAGAAATCTTAAGAATGTTGTAACATAAATAAGGTCTGTGTTACATTACCAGTTGCCATGCTCTAGTGGATGTGAAAAATCTCACAGGAGCTTCCAGCCATAGATAAAGAGCTATAATCAACCAGCCATAGATAAAGAGCTATAATCAATTAAGCAAGGAAGGACTTGTCTTCAGCAGTGATACTCACCCTCAATAAGTTACCCAGCTATGTACAAGGTCAGGTATAGACTCTTAGGAGAGACGCTAAATGGACAATGGAAGTCAGGTTGTTTTTTATATCTTCAGTAACATATACAAAAGTTTGTAATAATAATAATACTTAAGAAGAAGAGGACATGAACTTGAGAGGGAGTGGTGGGTGGAAATGATATCAGTAAAATACCCATATATAATGTTATAACAGTAATAACATAAATGTAAAATTATTGGGTATTAGAGTCAGGACTTATGGAGAAAATGAATAGATGTTAATCACTGGACAGACATTTACAAATATATAGGATGAAAGATTCAAAAGTTATATCATACTACTAAAGGACTGTAGTTAATACTTGCTCATCATGTTCAGAATTCTCACCAACAGTTACATTGTACTTTCTCCTGACACAGCAGATGAGATAGTGAGATGAGATGACAGCTATGTTTATTTGATGAATTATATAAATTCTGGTTTGTATGTATGCATTAGCATGCTGTTTATTTGAAGCATATAGAATAAAGTATATTGTTTTTAAACAGCTTACATTTTATGAATGAGGCTGAGGTGTCCAGCCATTTGCTTTGTAATTCTAGTTGTTATAAATAGTCATTTGACTATAAGTATGCCCTTAAACTGAGGCAGTGGTATATTCTTTATGCCTGACCACTGTTCCAGTAGCATATATGTTGATATTAACTTTAATTTAAAATATTAAAATTAACTCTAACTGTCATCATATCTTTTGTGATTTTTTCTAAATGTATATATTTATATGTAACATCATTACAACCTCAGTTTAATTTTAAAAACATTTGAATAATTTATTAAGGTATTTATTTATTCAAATAACTTTTATTATACTTTAGCATATAACATATTCTGGCCCTATTCACTCTTATTACCAGTTCTCTTTTCATTTTCTCACACTGTAACTCCTTTCCTTTTTTTTTTTTCAAATAGTCATTCTATTCCCACCACTTTTGAGAAGAATGCTCACTGCTTTTTAACTTACATCCCTATAGATCATGAGTGTAGTATTCTCATCTGTGTGCTTTGAGTCTCTAAATGCCAAATTCACAGTGAGATGGAGCGTCAGGTGTGATCTGGAGGCTGAATGGAAATGATGCATTATCAATCTTCTTTCATCTTTTAGCATAAATCTACTTTGTGTGATGGTGGTAATAAGGCTTCCACACCATGAGGGATAAAACTGCCAACATCTCTCCACATGCTCCTCCATGTTCAAGCCAGTATGAGCACATGCTGCCCTAATCACTTTTGATGCTGTTCTTGACATTTATTTTGGAGATTTTATGTGATTTCATTTGTCCCACTAAGATAGTTATAAACTCCCTAAGAAAATTCTGGTAAGTTCTGATTTATATGAATTAAGTTGTTTCTGTCCTGTAAGACAGCACATTCAAACTTACTGTAATTGGCTAAAATCTACTAACTGCCATCAGCCAAAATCTTCCATAATTTTCTTCCACTTCTTTACTTTATCTATTTATTTATCTGTTTACAGTCTTCAATGACAATGCTAGTATGGTATAATTCACCACCCTTTTCTGGCTCCCAAAAATAGTGTTCAGAGCCACATACCTAGTTAATCCCAGCACACACTAATCCCATAACTCAGGAGGTAGAGTCAAGTATATCTCTGAATTTGTGACTAGCCTGATCTACAGAGCCTATTCTCAGATATCCAGTATTACACTGAAAAACCTGGTCTTGAAGAATACAAAACCAAGCAAATCAGAATACTTTTCTGGTTTGTGTATGTGTTCCTGTGCATGATGAAGTATATGCACTAGTTAATGAATGCATTTGTATTATACATTTAGAGACAGAAACCTCAGGTATCATTTCTCAAATATTGTGTTGCATTATGTTTGGAGTCAATCTCCCACTGTTCTGAAACTCATCAAGGAGGATGAATTGGATAGTCTGCTTGCCTGTGGTTCCACTCTAGGGCATGTGTCCTTCTCCCTGGTATTCGGGTGACAAGCCAACATCTCTGTCTGCATTCCATTCATTTGAGTTATGGTACATGAGTTCACGTCTTCCTACTTAAAAGGATGATCTTCACTAACTGAGCTGTCTTCCTAAACTCTCCTACCAGTTTTGATGTATGTGAAAACTGTCATACAAAAATGATACTAATAAACAAGTCCTTGAATTCCTCTAAAAGACATTAGGGTATTCAAGCTTATGAATTATTAACTTTGTGTAGTAATATATTATTCAATTTTGATCAAGTATTTTCATATAATAAACATTTAGAATTTCTATTATAGTTCTTTATAAAAATAAAAGTTTGCATTTAATTTTACTCAAATGGCATTATATTCAATACCAAAAACTTGTGACATTATCAAAAACATTTTAAAATACCCTAATTAAATTTCATTTGCCTAATGAGCATTTAATTGAGTAGTGTCCTTTCTTGGTATTTTCTTACATAAAAAGCAAATCTCCACAAAATTGCATACATTTTGCGTTCTCTCAGTTGTTGCATGATTTTCTGTTTGTACTTGTAAGCAGGCATATTATATTCTCTTTTAAAAATCTAAGCAATGAGCAGCTTGATGTACTTTGTGACCCAAAATTAATTTCTGTGCCATCAAACAATTATTACCTAGTGACTTTCAATAAATGAGTGTTTATTTTACTGCCTATCCAGTAATTATAGTATAAGCAAGGCTTTGAAAAGATGTTCCATTTTCTTCTGTTCTTTATCATTTAAGAAAAATAATGGCTGAAGAAAATTATTCATGGGATAAATACTGTCAACATAGATTTAGATAATTTTTCTGGTCACAGATCATTGATCTAATAAACTAGAGTCATTATGCTCATTGGGTATTCTAATGGTCAGACATCTGTGTTGATGGCTCAGTGAAGTCCCCAAAGTGAAGACAAAAATTGTGTGACTGACAGTAATGATCAAATGCATGCTGAGTTGACAAGCCTATCAGGTTATTTTATAAATGATAAATACCCTTATAAAATACCAGGTAAAATTTTGGCTTATCTAGAACAGTTTAATTTCTAGATCTATTTTCATATATTTACTTCAGCCTTCCTTTATCTAGTAATAATATCTTGTTGCAAATTCATGGAGCTTAGCATTGATTACACACAATTTCTTAAACACATACACACATACACATGTAATATTTTGATGATTGTTATAATTATACTCATAGTTATTCCCAGTCAAATATAGACCAGTCTTTTTAAACTTGGCATATAGTTTTCAAGAATTTCAAGTTGTTGATGTAAGATCTTTAGTTTTTGCTAATGTATTATCTCATGAAGTAGAATATTTGGATTTACCACATTGCACAGTGTGTTATGTTTCCAGAAAGTTAATGTGTATATTTTCTAAATGTGAGTCTGAGTTCGGCCTTCTCTACATAGCAGGTTCAATCACAGGACAGCCAGGACCACAAAAAAGATCTGGAGAGAGACAGAGACAGAGAGAGAGAGAGAGAGAGAGAGAGAGAGAGAGAGAGAGAGAGAGAGAGAGAGAGAGAGAGAGAGAGAGATTGTCTATGGCTAGCGTTTTTTGAGGAAATTTGGATTTAGAACCTCATGTATTTATATCAAAAATCATAATGGCTTTTAAGTGTTGTGATACATGCATTTTGATAGACTGGACTTGAACTTCAGGTTTTATTAAATAATTGTTAAATTTCTAGTGCATTATGGCTATAGAATGGCAATAGAATATCCATAAAATGATAAAAGTTAAATGAGCCATAAACTTCAAAGAGTTAAGAAATATGAAATTAAAAATAATATTTAAAAATGTAAGGTTACAATATTACATCATTCACTCTTCTCTTTTCTGATATGAGGAACTACAGATTTATGATGTATTATCACAGATGGAGCTCCAAAAATGTTCAGCATAGCATTGCCTTTGTAAGTTTACACAGGATGAAATGCTCATATAGAATTTGAAATCTGCCTGAACTTAGATTCTCATCCTAACCTCACTGAGTATTTTGAGAACTATACTTAGATGTTCTAAGCCCTGATTTCTTCTGGCAGCAATGTTTTTTACTTCAACATTTTTATCTCTTCTAGTTGTCACTGTCTCTTTTTCTCCTGCATGAACTTTTTACATAATTATTTTTAAAAGTTGAAAATAATATAAGACACTTGTTCAGGTACGATTCAGTTAGTAATACTTTTTGATTGTATAATTACCCATTTTAATGTCCTCATGCCAACTTTTATCTACTTTTGCTCTTCACAACCTCCATATGAATTTCTAACATTTTGGTGATTTCTACTGGAGAAGGATATGTCCATGCCTATCTCATTTTCATCAGGATACAAGAATCAGAAGACCTTGAATTACATCCAACTATATGAAAAATTTAGGCTTTTTTCCCCTGTGATTAGTATATAACCTAGTTACAATTATGATGACTGGAGTCTTAATGTAGAGTTTTATTATACTGATACATTTTATATTTGTCATATTAATTTCCTTTGATTATATCTTATATAGGTATAAAAGTTCAATTTCATTTATATTTAGGTATTAATATTATAGTGCTCAAAATTGTACTTTTGTCATCTTAAAAATTTATGGAAATATAACAATAAGTAAGTTAAATATGTACAATGGAATAGATTTAGAAAGAATATCTGATTTTTGAGCTTTGAGTGCAGATTTCTTTTGTCTTTCGCTTTCTTAAACATTCCATAGATTGAGAAACTAAGGCTAGGGTTAGGGTTAGGGTTAGGATTAGGGTTAGGGTTAAGCTGTGGATTGGGATATTTGATGTCCATTATAGGAAATACCCAGGGTTACTACTGAAATAATACCCTTAGAAATTTTCATAGATATTTCCTATTTAAACATAAATATTTGCATTATTTTATATACCGATATAAAATAATTCTATGTGCATAATACACACGATTAATTTATCATTTATTTTTATGGCTAAGTCTTAAAGAATAAAGTCTTTAGCTAATCTTGTACATGTACACAGTACATAAAAACAATATTGAACAAATGTTGCTCATACACATGTGAACAGAGCTCAACACAGCATTAAGTCAATAGTGTTCATATATGTATACACCTTTACCATTGCATTTTTGAGTCAACCCATTATTCACTTTCTCACAGTGCCTATGGTCAATGGTACTAATACCCATGAACAATATCTAAGGACACCTTTAAGTCAATGCTTTGTACGTCTATCTGTGCACATTACACAACAATATTGATTAAATGATAATAGTGATTTCAATGGAAGATTATATGATGGAGGTACTTCATTCATATCTAGTATTTTCAAGTATAGTGACAAGATGGCCATGAATATAAATTTAGAGTTGAGAGAAAATTGTGATCAGTCATAGGAAACTAAAGTACAGCAATAATTTGTTCCATGTATATAGATGAGTAAATTGTAATGGCTAAACTCAAGGTTAAGACTTAGAATCACCCAAAAGACTGCATTGTGGTCTACTTGTGGAGACTTACTTAATTTGTTTAATAGACGTGGGGAGCCTACTCCAAGGTGAACAACATTATTTATTCTGGGCTGGATCATGAACTGTACAAGGAAGAAAAAGAGCTAGTTAAATCATTAATATTTTCTTCTTCCTTATATGGATACAATGTGAATAGTTTTTACAAGCTCAATATGCTTTGACTTCTATACCATTATGGTAAGTACCTTAGACTAGACCCTCAAATAAACCTCTTCTTTTAAATTGCTTTCACCAGGACATTTTACCACAGCAACAGAAAAGTAAGTAAAATAGAAGCTACAATTATTATCAAAGATTAAGTATGTGATATAAGAACTTTTAATAATTATTGTTTCTTCCCTTTAAGAGTAACTGACATTTTCACTCCAACATTAGGATAATTCTGATTACTCTCTCCATCTTGACTGCCAGAGCATCTGTCGGTGATTCTGCATGGCTTCCTAGTTCCTTGCCATGGTCAGTTTAAAAAGCCATTAACTATTTGAAGTGAGAAATTCAATACCATCTTCTCTTCTCTCTAAATGTCATAATTTTTCTGTAATTTGTTTGTTTTCCTTTTTTGCAGCCTGGCTGGATTTACAAACTGAAAATTGAATTTTAATGATTTTTTTAAGTTGAATTTCTAGTTTCTCTCTCTCTCTCTCTCTCTCTCTCTCTCTCTCTCTCTCTCTCTCTCTCTCTCTCTCTCTCTCTCTCTGTCTCTCTCTCTCTCTCTCTCTCTCTCTCTCTCTCCCCACAACACTTCTTCCCTCTACTCTTCTTCCTCTGTCGCTGTCTGTCTTTCCCCTTCCCAACACAACCCCTTTCCTTACCCTTTCTCTCCACACTATGCCTTATCATCACTACATCTCAAAAGAAACCAGAGAAACAGAGAAAAAAATGATTATCACCAATGTCCATTGTTTATTATTGAAATCGTAACTTCTTATGACCTACCTACATATTAATGCCATCTTGCCTTCATTATATACATTTTTATGTATTTTATGGGGCTTCTCTAGAGAATATTTATGTATTTTTTAATTATAATAATCATTTTATTTATTTTTTGTGAATATTGTTTATCTATGTTTTATTAAATTTATACTTTACACACCAATATCAGACCCCATCTCCTTCCAGTACACCCTCACCCAGAAACTGCACCCATTCCTCCCTTCTCTTCTCCTTTGAGAATGGGGAGCTTCCCCATAGGTATTGTCCCTTCTTATTCCCCCACATCACACACCCCAACCTCATCCCCCTCCACCACACATCAAGTACTACAAGACTGGGTACATCCTCTATGACAGAGGCAAGAAAATGCAGCCATTTAGGGAAACAGGATCCACAAGCAGGCAGGCAACAAGTTCAGGAAGAGTTTTAAATAGTTGGGATCCCCACATGAAGACCACACTGCTCATCTGCTATATATGTGCTGGAATCTAGGTTCAGCCCTCCCTCACTCTATAGTTGGTGATTCTGTGTCTAGGAGTCCTCAAGTGTCCTAGACTCCATTGGTCTTCCTATAGAGGCTGTGTCCTGTTCAGATTCCTCCACTCTTAAATAAGGCTCCCCAGCTCTATAAAATATTTGTCTGAGGGTCTCTGACTCTCTTTCCATTGGTTGCTGGGTGTAGCCCCTCAGAGAAAGTTATGCCTGGTTTCTGTTTGCAAGCCTAACAGTGTCAGGGCTGGTTCTTAACACATGGGATGGGTCTCTGTTTGAGGCAATCATTGGCTATCATTTCCTCCATCTCTCCTGTATCTTGTTCCCTGTATATCTTGTAAGCAGGGCATACTTTGGGTCACAGGTTTTGTGGGTGGGTTGCTGTCATTATCCTTATTCCTCCACTGGGAGTCCTGTTTGGCTACAGGAAGTGGCCACTTCAGGATCCATATCTCCCACTACTAGGAAATTGTCTCCTGTACCCTGCATTCCGGTCTATTTCCCACTTTCTCTTCTATTTGATTCATTGTATTCAGTTTTATGTTGAAGTCCTTGATCCACTTGGACTTTTGTGCAGGGTTGAAAGTATGAATCTATTTTCATTCTTCTACATGAATACATTCAGTTAGACTTGCACCATTTGTTGAAGGGGTTCTCCTACCCACCCCCCATTGCATAGTTTTGGCCTCTTTATCAAAAATCGAGTTTCTGTAGGGGTGTAAGAATTTTTAGTATTGTTTTATTTGATTCTAATTTGATTCTATTGATCAACCTGTCTGTTGCTGTCCCAATACCATGCTTTTTTTCTTTTTTCTTACTTTCTTTTTTTTTTTTTTAATTACACTTGCTCTATAGTACAACCTGAAGTAAGGGACTGATTTCCAGAGTGATTGTACCAGCTTGCAATCCCTCCCATAATGGAGAAGTGTTCCTCTTTTTCCACATGCTGACCAGCATCTGCTGTCACCTGAGTTTTTGATCCTAGCCATTCTGACTGGTGTGAGGTGGAATCTCAGGGTTGTTTTGGTTTGCCTTTCCCTGATGACTAAGGATGTTAACATTACTTTAGGTGCTTTTTCAGCCATTCAGTTTTCCTCAGTTGAAAATTCTTTGTTTAGCTCTGTACCTCATTTTTAATAGGGTTATTTGATTATCTGGAGTCTAACTTTTTGTGTTCTTGGTGTGTATTGGAATTTAGCCTTTTATCAGATGTAGGATTGGTAAAGATCTTTTCTCAGTCTGTTGGTTGGGCAACTTTTAATGCCTGCTTTGATTTCTTTATGCTATATAGGACTATTCAGATAGGTTAACTTATCTTGATTTAACTTTGGTAATTAGTATCTGTTTAGCAACTCATCTGTCTCATTTGTATTTTCCAAGTTCTGGAGTGTAGGTTTTGAAGTAATACCTAATGGTTCTTTGAATATCCTCAGTTTGCTTTGTTATGTCTTTTTTTTATTATTTCTGATTTTGTTCATTTGGTTACTGGCTTTCTGCCTTTTAATTAATTTGGTTAAGGGTTTATCTATCTTGTTGATTTTTCCAAAGAACCAAAACTTTGTTTCACTGATTTTTTTTTTAATTTTTCTCTTTGGTTCTAATTGATTGATTTAGCCCTGTGTGTGATTATTTCCTGCTATCTACTCCTCTTAGGTATGTTCATTTTTCTCCTTTTCTTTCCTTTTTGATTCTAGTAATTTCAGGTATAATTTTAATTTCTTAGTATAGGAACTTTTCAATTACTTTATGAGGGTACTTCGTGCAATAAACATTCCTCTTATCATGACTTTCATATTATCCTATAAGTTTGTATATGATGTGCCTTTACCTTCATGCTAAAAATTTTGTCTGTTTCTCTCTCTCTCTCTCTCTCTCTCTCTCTTTCTTTCTTTCTTTCTTTCTTTCTTTCTTCTTCCTTCCTTCCTTCCTTCCTTCCTTCCTTCCTTCCTTCCTTCCTTCCTTCCTTCCTTCCTTCCTTCTTTCTTTCTTTCTTTCTTTCTTTCTTTCTTTCTTTCTTTCTTTCTTTCTTTCTTTCTTTCCTTCTTACACGACCCAGTGATGTTTGAGTAGAGAAGTGTTCAGTTTCTCTGAATAAGTATGCTTTCTGATGTTACTATTGCTGTTGAAGGCCAGCTTTAATCCATGGTAATCTGGTAAGAGCCAACAGGTTATTTCAATCTTCTTGTTTCTGTTGGAGCTGGCTTGTTTTGTAACCAATTATATAGTCAAATTTGGAGAAGGTACCATGAGGTGCAGAGACGAAGGTATGAAGGATTTTTTTTTTGTTTTTATTTTTGTTTGTTTGTTTGTTTTGTTTGTTTGTTTGTGCTTGGGTGAAGTGTTCTATAGATATTTGTTAGGTACATTTGAATCATAACTTCTATTTCACTAATTTTCCATTAACTTTTTTCTCATTGACTTGCAATTTGGTGAGAGTGTGTTGTTGAAGTCTCCCACTATTCATATGTGTGTTTCTATCTGCAATTTAGAGTTTAGTAATGTTTCTTTTATGAATGTGGTTGCCCATGCATTTGAGGCATAGGTTTTCTGAATTGAATTGTCCTCTTGGTGGATTATCCTTTTAATGTGCATAAAGTGCCCTTCCCTGTCGCTCTAACTTACTTTTGGTTGAAAGTCTATTGGGTTAGATATTAAAATTGCTACCCAAGCTCCTTTCTTTGGTCCTTTTGCTTAGAAGATCTTTTCCCAGACCTTCACTCTGGGGTAATAGTAATCATTTCTTGTGAGATTGTTTCTTGTGTAGAGTAGAATGAATGTCTCTGCTTATGTATCCATTATGGTAGCCTGGGTCTTTTCATTGGGAAATCTGAGGCCACTGATGATGATAGTTAAAATGACCAATGATTGCTACATCCTGTTATTTTGATGTTTGTAGTGGTTGTGTGTGTGTGTGTGTGTGTGTATGCGTTCTATTGGATTTAATGTTGCAAAAATATTTGTTGCCTGTGTCTTGAGTGTAGTTAGGCTCATGGAGTGGGAATTTTGTTTAAATTTGATTTTTCATCTACAGTTATTGACATTTTGCCGGTTATAGTAGTCTGCACTGACATATGTGGTCTCTTCCAGTCTGCAAAACCTAGGCCCAGGACCTTCTATCATTTGGAGCCTCAGTTGAGAAATAGGGAGTAATTTTGATAAGCCTGCCTGTATATGTTTTTTGGCTTATTTTCTCTTTCAGCTTTTAATATTCTTTCTTTGTTCTGATTATTATGTAGTAGGAAATTTTCTTTTCTGGTTCAATCTGTTTGGTGTTTTATAAGCTTCTTGTACATTTATAGGCATCTCTTTCTCTAGGTTACAGAAATTTTCTTCTATGATTTTGTTGAAGATGTTTCTTAGCCTTTGATCTGAGAATCTTCCCCTTCTATTCCTATTATTTTTATGTTTGTACTTTTCATAGCATCCCAAATTCCCTGGGTGTTTTGTGTCACAAAATTTGTAGAATTTGCATTTTCTTGACTGATGTATTGATTTCTTATATCATATTTTCTCTGCCCAAGTTTCTTTCTTCCATGACTTGTATTCTGTTGATCGTGCTTTTGTCTCTATTACCTGTTCTCTTTCCTAGGTTTTCGATCTCCAGGATTATCTCAGTTTGTAATTAATTTATTTCTTCTATTTCCATGTTCAGGAGTTGGAAAGTTTTATTCATATCCTTCAACTGCTTGATTGTGCTATCCTAAATTTCTTTATATATATATGAGCTTCCTCTTTTAATGAATCTACGTGTTTGAATGTATTTTCCAGTATTTCTTTAAGGGCTGTACTTATATCTTCATTAAATTCCTCTATCATCTTTATAAGATTGGATTCATGAACATCTCCTTGTGCTTCAGTTTCAATAAAATATCCTGGGTTTGCTGGTAGGATAGCTGGGCTCCAGTGGTGCAATATTGCCTTGGATCTTACTGATTGTGTTCTTATGTTGTCCTTTAGGCATCCAGTTTTTCCTGGTGGTGACTGTATTATCCTGATGGCAACAAGACTTCTTAGAATGGCAGGCAAAACCTTTTGCCAGACAATACATGTCAGGATACCTAAGTCTGCTGGCTGTGCCTCAGGTGGATCCCACTGGGAAGAGATTGGTGAAACATAGTTCTCTGCTAGTTAGTCTTGACCCACAGGCCTCCATGGGGAAGCTCAATACTCTTTAGGTCCCACAAGACTCCTCAGGGCTGAAGAGCAATCTGAGAGCTAGACAATGGAGGTCAGGGGATCCTGTACAACTTACCTCTGCCTGCTGTGCCCCGGGAAATCTTTATAACAGAATATATATATATATATTAAATATATATAATATTTTAATTATGTGGTCAGTGGTATTTGTTCACAGAAAGTATATAAGTGGTCAATAGCTAGGGATTATATCAAATATTCTTATTCAGGAACTGAAAATTTAGTGTTGCATATATTTAACTGGGCAAAACTGCAAATATATATCCCAAAGGGAAAATTACAAAGGTGGTTAAATGAATATTCACAAGACAGATTTGACTAGAAATTTTAATTGAAAAACATATTGATTCAGCTTTGATCATTTGTATATTCAAATGAAATTCCTTATACATTTTAGCTGGGTATCACACCGAGTGTTTACGATTAACTATAAACATGAGCTTGAGTTTTTGAGCATGAACTGGTTTAAATCTTTTCTTGACCTCAAATGCAAAGAATATGTAATTATATAATTTATGTTCTGCATCAATGCCTTCATATTTCTGTACATACATCCATATACAATAATAACCTTCTCCTTGCTTTTTATTTTTTAAAAAATAACCCTGATAGTATATTGCCAATTTAAGATGTCTGGTCAGTGTTTTTTTTTTTTTAATTCTGATTTGTTTATTATATTTGTCTTAATATTAGATAACTTAATTTACATTTATGAACATGTTCTGAATATATATTTTTCTCATACACTTCTGAAACCCTTAAGACTATACTAATATACAGATATTCCCATTAGTTTTAAGTTCTCATCCTATAGATTATTAATAGTCTTATGGCTTACACTGGAGTCTAGAACATGCATGAGGTTATGTTTTACACTTTTTAACATTTTAATTCTATTTAATTCTAAATTGTGGGCTAAAGGAGATCATTGGCAATAATATTTGAGTACAGTGAGTTTTAGTATTTACTATGATAATCTTTTCAATCCAGATTTGATAGACAAATGCTTTTTTTTTATGCAAAGGTTCCCAGTTCAATAGTATGAAATATTCTGTCTTGGTAACTTTCAAACAGGGAGAGAAGGTACTGCCATGTTTTATCATTTTCAATTTACTCCTTTAATGAAACATCATTTGTCACAGCAAATCTCATAGTGTTGCTCATATAAAGTTATGGAAAGAATAAAAAAATAAAATGAGCAAGTAAATAGTCCAACACTAGTGCAGAAAGAACAGAATTGTAACATATCCTTACAATTTCCAGATCAGGCTCAGGGTGCCTGGTAGCAATAGCACCATGCAGTCCAAACAGAAACTAGAGAGAGCACACATTAGCGGCTTGACCACACACCTAAAAGCTCTAGAACAAAAGGAAGCAAATTCACCCAAGAGGAGTAGAAGGCAGGAAATAATCAAACTTAGGGGTGAAATCAACCAAGTGGAAACAAGAAGAACTATTCAAAGAATCAACAAATCAAGGAGCTGGTTCTTTGAGAAAATCAAGAAGACAGATAAACCCTTAGCCAGACTCACTAGAGGGCACAGGGAAAGCATCCTAATTAACAAAATCAGAAATGAAAAGGGAAACATAACAACAGATCCTGAATAAATCCAAAACACCATCAGATCCTTCTATAAAAGGCTATACTCAACAAAACTGGAAAACCTAGATGAAATGGACAAGTTTCTAGACAGATACCAGGTACCAAAGCTAAATCAAGAACAGGATAATGATCTAAACAGTCCTATATCCCCTAAAGTAATATAAGCAGTCATTAATAGTCTCCCAACCAAAAAAAGCCCAGGACCAGATGGGTGTAGTGTAGAGTTCTATCAGACCTTCAAAGAAGACCTAATTCCAGTTTTTCACAAACTATTCCACAAAATAGAAATGGAAGGTACTCTACCCAAATCATTCTATGAAGCCACAATTACTCTGATACCTAAACCAAAGAAAGGTCCAACAAAGATAGAGAACTTCAGACCAATTTCACTTATAAATATTGATGAAAAAATCCTCAATAAAGTTCTTGCTAACAGAGTCCAAGAACACATCAAAACAATCATCCATCCTGACCAAGTAGGTTTCATCCCAGGGATGCAAGGATGGTTCAATATATGGAAATCCATCAACGTAATCCAGTATATAAACAAACTCAAAGATAAAAACCACATGATCATCTCCTTAGATGCTGAGAAAGCATTTGACAAAATCCAACACCCATTCATGATAAAAGTCTTGGAAAAGATCAGGAATTGAAGGCCCATACCTAAACATGATAAAAGCAATCTACAGCAAACCAGTAGCCAACATCAAAGTAAATGGTGAGAAGCTGGAAGCAATCCCACTAAAATCAGGGACTAGACAAGGATGTCCACTCTCGCCCTATCTATTCAACATTGTACTTGAAGTCCTAGCCAGAGCAATTAGACAACAAAAGGAAATCAAGGGGATACAAATTGGAAAGGAAGAAGTCAAAATATCACTTTTTGCAGATGATATGATAGTATATATAAGTGACGCTAAAAATTCCACCAGAGAACTCCTAAGCCTGATAAACAGCTTCAATGAAGTAGCTGGATATAAAAGTAACTCAAACATGTCAATGGCCTTTCTGTACACAAAGGATCAACAGGCTGAGAAAGAAATTAGGGAAACAACACCCTTCTCAATAGTCACAAATAATATAAAATACCTTGGCGTGACTCTAACTAAGGAAGTGAAAGATCTGTATGATAAGAACTTCAAGTCTCTGAAGAAAGAAATTAAAAAAGATCCCAGAAGATGGAAAGATCTCCCATGCTCATGGATTGGCAGGATCAACATTGTAAAAATGGCTATCTTGCCAAAAGCAATCTACAGATTCAATGCAATCCCCATCAAAATTCCAACTCAATTCCTCAACGAATTAGAAGGGCAATCAGCAGATACATCTGGAATAACAAAAAACCCAGGATAGCAAAAACTCTTCTCAAGGATAAAAGAACCTTTGGTGGAATCACCATGCCAGAACTAAAGCTGTACTAGAGAGCAATTGTGATAAAAACTGCATGGTATTGGTATAGTGACAGACAAGTAGACCAATGGGACAAAATTGAAGACCCAGCGATGAACCCACACACCTATGGTCACTTGATCCTTGACAAGGGAGCTAAAACCATCCAGTGGAAAAAAGACAGCATTTTCAAAAAATGGTGCTGGCACAACTGGTGGTTATCATGTAGAAGAATGAGAATTGATCCATTCCTATCTCCTTGTACTAAGGTCAAATCTAAGTGGATTAAGGAACTCCACATAGAACCAGAGACACTGAAACTTATAGAGGAGAAAGTAGGGAAAAGCCTCGAAGATATGGGTACAGGAGAAAAATTCCTGAATAGAACAGCAATGGCTTTTGCTGCAAGATCGAGAATTGATAAATGGGACCTCATAAAATTGCAAAGCTTCTGCAAAGCAAAAGACACTGTCAATAAGACAAAAAGGCCACCAACAGATTGGGAAAGGATCTTTAACTATCCCAAATCATATAGAGGACTAATATCCAATATATATAAAGAACACAAGAAGGTGGACTCCAGAAAATCAAATAACCCCATTAAAAAAAGTGGCTCAGAACTGAACAAAGAATTCTCACCTGAGGAATACCGAATGGCAGAGAAGCACCTGAAAAAATGTTCAACATCCTTAATCATCAGGGAAATGCAAATCACAACAACCCTGAGATTCCATTTCACTCCAGTCAGAATGGCTAAGATCAAAAATTCAGGTGACAGCAGATTCTGGCGAGGATGTGGAGAAAGAGGAACACTCCTCCATTGTTGGTGGGATTGCAAGCTTGTACAACAACTCTGGAAATCAGACTGGCAGTTCCTCAGAAAATTGGACATAGTACCACCGGAGGATCCCACAATACCTCTCCTGGGCATATATCCAGAAGATGTCCCAACCGGTAAAAAGGACACATGCTCCACTATGTTCATAGCAGCCCTATTTATAATAGCCAGAAGCTGGAAAGAACCCAGATGTCCCTCAACAGAGGAATGGATACAGAAATTATGGTACATTTACACAATGGAGTACTACTCAGCTATTAAAAAGAATGAATTTATGAAATTCCTAGCCAAATGGATGGACCTGGAGGGCATCATCTTGAGTGAAGTAACACAATCACAAAAGAACTCACACAATATGTATTCACTGATAAGTGGATATTAGCCCAAAACTTAGGAAACCCAAGATATAAGATACAATTTGCTAAACGCATGAAACTCAAGAAGAATAAAGACCAAAGTGTGGACACTGTGCACCTTCTTAGAATTGGGAACAAAACACCCATGGAAGGAGTTACAGAGACAAAGTTCGTAGCTGTGATGAAAGGATGGACCATTTAGAGACTGCCGTATCCAGGGATCCATCCCATAATCAGCTTCTAAACACTGACACCATTGCATACACTAGCAAGATTTTGCTGAAAGGACCCAAATATAGCTGTCTCTTGTGAGACGATGCCGGGGCCTAGCAAACACAGGAGTGGATGCTCACAGTCAGCTATTGGATGTATCACAGGGCTCCCAATGGAGAAGCTAGAGAAAGTAACCAAGGAGCTAAAGGGTTCTGCAACCCTATTGTTGGAACAACATGATGTACTAACCAGAACCCCGGAGCTCTTGTCTCTAGCTGCATATGTATGGAAAGATGACCTAGTTGGCCATCAATGGAAAGAGAGGCCCATTGGACTTGCAAACTTTATATGCCCCAATATAAGGGAATGCCAGGGCCAAAAGAATGGGAATGGGTGGGTAGGGAAGTGGGGGGCGCTATGGGGGACTTTTGGGATAGCATTGGAAATGTAATTGAGGAAAATATGTAATAAAAATATTAAAAATTAAAAAAAAAAGAAAATAAAGAGTTCAAATTATATGTAGAACCTCCAGTTTGTTGGCATTAGAACTTATTAAGTTACAGATAATAGATATTAATTATTCAATATGAAAAAGGGAATTTCATATTGTATACAAAGAAAATTTGATTCCATTGATCAACCTGTTTGTTTTTGTCCCAATACCATGGAGTTTTTATTACTACTGCTGTATAGTATAGCTTGATGTCAGGGATTGTAACATGTGAGAAGTTTTTTTATTGTTCAGGAATGTTCAGGGTTGCAAAAGAAATATCTGGTATTTAGTTTTGATTGTCAACTTGCCTAAATTTAGAGTGCCCTCAGAAACATGCCTTTGTGTTTGTCTATGATTTTTTTTTCTGAGATGATTAGCTGAGAACTAAAGCCATTTACAGTATGCTTGGCTGCAACCAAGGTGCTGCCTATAACTGCTGCTTCCTGACCAAAGTTTCTTCTGCTACTGTTGTCCTCTAATGACATCAGAAATTAGTTGTTAGGCTATGTAATGGGAACTTTATTCGAGTAAGTCTCTGGGGAAACATCCAGGATTTTTAAACAATAGACTGGGTTTACTTAAATCTCTAGGTTTGCAAATGAGTAGTTACATTTTTTGTTGTTGTTTTGTTTTTGTTTTGTTTTTTTTTTCTGCTTCTCCAATGCACAGATACCACTGTTAGAGTCCCTAGCACTTGCTTCTGATAAACTACACCTATGAAATATATAAAAACATTCTGTTGATTATGTTCCTCTAGACACTAATTTCTTAATTTGATCATGATCACACATGAACTCATATCAATTATTTTTAGGCTATAGAAATTTTGCACCAATAAATGATTCTCTTAACCTACAATAATAAAATATTATTCAAAAATCAAATATGTAACAAATCAGAAGTGTTTCTGACTTTAACAATTTGTGTAAATTGTAAGAGTTCTTTGAAGCATATTGAAACTTAGTAAAACTTTATACTTCACAGCGACAACTAAAGGTTTGTAAAAATATCTTATGTACCGATGAATTCTACAGTATGTTATAAAATATAACATTTTACTGCATGTAAAAAATTCAATTTTTAGTGAAAAATAATTGTTTTCTTATTGAAAACAAAAGTGTTCTCTTATCATTAATCCTCCCACTGTTAAGTAAAAAATTAACTTTCCTGTAGATTTTATTGGTAGTATGTGCAAACAAAAATATTGCTTGAATTAATGGCTAAAGTTTCATAAAATATTTTAAAATAAATTCTGATTTGTGTAATTATAAATAAATTATTAAAGTTTCTGAAAAGACCCTAAACATACTTTGATTATGCAAGTAATGTTTTTATCATTGATATATAAGAAATCAAAATAGTCAACTCTGGAAAATATTGAAAATACATTATGCCTTTCCTAGTTATATTAAATCAAGATGTAAAACAAATATCTAATTCATCTCATGGATATGCTCATGTGCTTTCTTCTTATTAGATTTAAATAGTATATATAATATAATTAATTTAATTGTTTATATTTTATTATCAGTAAATCTTTGATCTGTGCATTGTGCTTATATAACTCATATGCTCTGGACTGTTTAAAATGATCTTGGAGTAAAAAGGGCCAACAGTGTATAAAAAGGAAAGTACTTTCCTAGACAGAACTGCTTATTAAAAAAAAAAAATGACCAAGTGCCAACTGTACTTTTCATTATGTATCCTATAGTTTTGCTTAAAAAAAAAAAACTCATTCTAATTCTGAAATTTAAGTCAAATTTTAAGTTAAACTGTATTAACTAATTACAAAGAATGCTAAGAATAGTAGACATCTCTTTATATTTGATCAGTATCGAAGAGTGTTGCAGAGACCCAAGAAAAGGCAATCCAGACACTGCTACACCTTTGGGATCTATCCAATATACGGTTACCAAATCCAGACACTATTGTGGATGTCAAGAAGTACATACTGGCATGCTGATAGGAGCCTAATATAGTTGTCTCCTGAGAGGTTCTGGCAGCACCTGACAATACAAAGGTTGATGCTCTCAGCCAACCATTGGACTGAGCAAAAGGTTCCCCGCCTCCAATAGAGGAGCTAGAGAATGGACTAAAGGAGCTAAAGGGGTTTGGAGCCCCATAGGAGGAACAACAATATAAAGAAGTCAGTACCCCCAGAGCTCCCAGGGAGTAAACCACCAACCAAGGAATACACATGGCTCCAGCTGCATATGTAGCAGAGGATGGCATTGTTGGACATCAATGGGAGGAGAGGCCCTGTGAAGAGTTCCTGTGAAGGCTTGAAAGCCAGTACAGGGAAGCAGGGAGTGGGTGGGTTGATGAGCAGGGTGAGGCAGGATGGGATACGGCATTTTCTGAAGGGAAACCAGGAAAAGGGATAACACTTGAAATGTAAATAAAGAAGATATCCAATAAAAAATAGCCATTAAACTTTTAAAGTTCAGCTAAATAATTTTATCCATGATAGGAAACACACCATGGTTTAGGAAGAAGCCTAAGGACTAGATGTTCATGGTCAAGTCAGGTTCTACAGAGTTCTGGCTGTCCATGATTCATGGGATCCTGCCTCAGAAGAATTACCAAATGAACTACAGAGCTGTCTTATTTGGTAGCATGCTTGCCACCTCATTCATATGAGATTCTCACTTCTAATTGGAGCACCCTTCTAAAACAGTACAAAGGTTCACTATATGTCTGTAACTGAAGTTTTGTAACTGAGAATGTAAAATTCTTGGTCATAGTAGAATCAGTGAGTTTGAGACTCACTTAAAATGTATGTCTCATAAAACAATATGAAGAAAAATCAAGTGAGATAACTTGATTTAATCTGTAGCCTCCAAATTTAACATATACATATGTTCACAAACCAGAACACCCACATGCCTACACACAAAACCATGAACGTATACATAGATACACAAAGAAAATTTTGTCAAATGTCATATAACACATAATATTAATTCTTGCCTATTAATTTTTTGTTAAATACCATAAACATAGCTTGTTAATTAAGTAAAATTATTTTCAATGATCTCTGCCTTGTAGAAACAATTTGCCACAAAGATGCCAGCAAATACAGTAATCCCCATTGAATTCCCATGTGAATTAATATATCCATATAAATGAACTATTTTAAAGAAAATCTACATTTTCAAGAGTTAATTAAATATCTATCTCCAATTTAAAGATATATTTTTATTTTCTATTTACAAGTAAATTAAAAAATTCATATTTCATGGGATAAGATTAATTTAGATACTACCTCCTAATTTGATTTGAAAAGATAATACTAATATACATATAATATATTATATAATTTGTGTTGAAACAATATTAATAATATAATAATTTAATAAGTTTATCTTATTGGAATTATAAATGTCACTACATTCAGCCAATAATGTGTGTAAATCAACTAGACCATATCACACAATATCCTAGCATGAATGAGGGAAAGGGTCAAAAGAACCTACTCCTAGATGAGAAGCTGCATACTGGTGATGGCTGATAAAGGAGAAGAAAATTCAGTTTACTTCATTACATGATAAGTTATTAGTTTTGCCCCCATGAACCCATTGGCTACATTAATTGGACTCAATCATTTATGTAATAAATGAAAATCAACTTGAGTGGGAATATTTGTATGGTTGACATAAGAGGTACTGCAAGGTTGATTGGAAAGAGTATGTATGATGAAAATTCATTGTACACATGTATTGATCTCTCAAAAAGGTTGTTTCTTTATGTGTGTGTGTATTAAGTGAAGTTGCTTGATTTAATGATATACTGCCACTATGTTGACATTTTAATATGTTTTTTTTCTTTTTTTTAAATTTATTTTTATTAGGTACTTTCCTCGTTTACATTTTCAATGCTATCCCAAAAGTCCCCCATACCCACCCCCCCAATCCCCTACCCACCCACTCCCCCTTTTTGGCCCTGGGGTTCCCCTGTACTGGGGCATATAAAGTTTGCAAGTCCAATGGGCCTCTCTTTGCAGTGATGGCTGACTAGGACATCTTTTGATACATATGCAGCTAGAGTCAAGAGCTCCGGGGTACTGGTTAGTTCATATTGTTGTTCCACCTATAGGGTTGCAGTTCCCTTTAGCTCCTTGGGTAATTTCTCTAGCTCCTCCATTGGGGGCCCTGTGATCCATTCACTAGCTGACTGTGAGCATCCACTTCTGTGTTTGCTAGGCCCCAGCATAGTCTCACAAGAGACAGCTATATCTGGGTCCTTTCAGCAAAATCTTGCTAGTGAATGCAATGGTGTCAGCGTTTGGAAGCTGATTATGGGATGGATCCCTGCATATGGCAATCACAAGATGGTCCATCCTTTCGTCACAGCTCCAAATTTTGTCTCTGTAACTCCTTCCATGGGTGTTTTGTTCCCATTTCTAAGAAGGGGCAAAGTGTCCACACTTTGGTCTTCGTTCTTCTTGAATTTAAAAGCAGTTCCTGTATATTCATTTTTCACTGAAGCTTTGAAATTAAAATCTTTCCTGACAATCTGTTTAGAGATTATTTTTCTTTATTCACTGATTTATTTTGGTCTTCAGAACAGTGACTACACTGTAGGTGGCCTTTCATTATTAGCTATTAAATTTACTAAGTGTCTAGACTGATTTAAATGCCCCTAAGTATTTCATGACATACAAAGAGATATGTCCTTCCATTCCCGAAGTCTGCTTAAGTAGAATAATTTTCAATTTGCTTTATATAATTCAATAATGCAATAAAACTTTAGAAACATTATCTCATTCTATTTTCTTACATGAATTCACTTTCTAATTGGCGCCTGTGTGCTTTAGTTTTCAAAAAAAGTCATGCCATTAGATTAAATTTGTCTTCATTTTGTATCCATTTTTATAGTCTCACCATATACTAAGATTTAATTCAATGTATTATAACAAACCTAGATTCATGACATCAACCTATGTATTCTACACAAAACCAAAACACTCCCATTTTCACTTTTATTTAGATGATTAACAGTGCCCAATAATTAAACAATTGGCACTATAGTCATCACCATAGTTATGGCCTCACCAAACATAAATATATCCTTAGATATTTTTATTTATTTTATAAATATGTTGCACAGATGTGTACAAATATATTTAAAGGAGATTATAGATTTGTTATTTTAGAGAAATGTTCTCTTATTCAAGATAAATTGTCTTAACAAATACCATTTACATCTGATTATTCTCCTTTATGATTTACATTTATTTTACGTATGTGAATATGTGATATGCTTACCACATGCATAAGGAGTTTGATGCCTTAGGAATGATGGTTGTGAGCTCTCATATAGGTTTTTGAGAATGGAACATGGTTTCTCTCTAAGAGGAGTAGGAGCTCTTAGGCAGGGATTCATTTCTCTAGGGCCTCAGATTATTCATAAATATCAACATTTACTCCCATGGCTAGAAATACTTGTATATATGTGTAAAAATAAAAATAGATAAATATGAGCCATATTTGTCTCTACTTAGTTCATATATATATATATATATATATATATATATATATATATATATATGAAGCCCTGTGTAGCCCTGGCTGTCCTGGAACTCACTCTGTAGACCAGCCTGGCCTTAAACTCAGAAATCTGCCTGTCTCTGCCTCTCAAGTACTGGGATTAAAGGAGTGTGCCACCACTGCCCGCCTTACTTAGATTTCATCATCTAATAAAATATTTTATGTCAATATCTAATAATAGTACATCTATAATATATTTGTATGTATGTGCATGTAAGAAAGAGAAAGAAAATGTAAAATTAAACATAGTGAATAAATATCTTATAGCTGTCCACATGTGGTGATAGTGACCACGTGACATGAATAATCTGTTAGTAGACTACATTTTAAAGATTGTGTACATAAAGCACTAGGACACTGATGACTGAGAAGGGGGAAGTTAATAAAGTGAAACCTATGATTGTGTCATCTTACCATCTGCAGAGTTTCCAGGTATAAACTTGTAGGCACATAGAAGCTAAGAATTGTGTAGAGAAGAGAAGAAAAAAAAAAAAGTAAAAACATTCAAACAAAAAAACCCTTAATCGCTTAGGACTCAATCACAATGTTAAGCAAATGGAAATAACACAAATTTAGAAAAATAACATCTTTTATCCTTTTGTTTTATTGCTTATTTTCTTTATTTACATTTCAAATGTTATCCCCTTTCCCAGTTTCCCGACCCTGAAATCCCCCTATCCCATTCATCCTCCCCCTGCTTCTATGAGGGTGTTACTTAACCCACCAACCCACATCACCCTCTCCAACCTGGCATCCTCCTACACTTGAGCCTTTACCTTTCACAAGACCAAGGACCTCTCCTTCCATTGATGCCCCACAGGCTATCCTCTGCTGCATATACAGCTAGATCCATCTTAAAATGATATAAAATATTGAAACCTCAATGAAGACAATATATTGCTTATATCTATTTCAATCATAAGCAGAATATCTTAATTTATGAGGCATTAGGTATCATACTTCAAAATATACTGCCATAGTACAGGTGAAAATATAGTCTCCCAGTTAAGATTAATCTGACTTCTCTTGGTCAAACATAAATTTGGCAAAAAAATAAATTCTTTGAATTCATTAGATTATGATTCAAAGAATTCTCAAGGTTATTTTTGGAAGAAAAATACTATAATGCACTTAAAGTTTATAATATGTGTCATTGAGTCCAAAGTTAAAGGATATCTTAACCATTCTAGGAAATTATCAACAGAACACCATAATGCAGTCAACTTAAATAAAGAGGAATTTTAGTCCAGCAACATAGTTGCTTTGACAAGAGATCACATCCAAAAGACTTTCTAGGTCTATATGATAATCCCAGAATTTAGACTTGCCCTGGATTACATGTTCTGGCTGACATATAGAAATACCCACAGTATACACATTTAATACCAAACAATGAAAGTAAGAGTAGCTTATAGAAGGAGGTAGCCAATTTTGGAAGTGACATCTAATTGAGGGATCAACAAATTGATAAATCAGAGAAAAATTTGACAGAATGAGCTAGAGATAGGCTATGCCAACATTCAGGAGAACAGAAAGAAAAGGGAAGAGGCTCCTGAGAGCAGCTCAGAGATAGGAGTCAACACAGTGAGTGCATTGCACTGGAGTTGAGTTCCTTTGTGAGTTCATGCAATTCAGTGCAGGTCACCAGAGGCAGCTGAAGCCACAGAATTAGAAGGAGCCTGAAGATTAGAACAAATAACCAGAGTAAGTTCAGGCCAAGCAGAACATCTCAGTGAGAAGATGATGGAAACCAGACTGAAACAGTCAGCTAGGAAAGGCTTTGGAGCCAGAACAGCTGAGTGAACCAGCCACCTAGAGTTCAGAAAGAACTAGAAAGTGTGAGTTTAATCACCAATAAACCTTAAGATGACACTTTTTACATCAGGAAAATAAAAGCTACTTTCACATTCAGGTAACAAATATTTCTACCTCACAGTTTTAAATGTGAGCTGTCTGCAACTATAGTTCCAAGATAAACAGATACCAAACATTTTGCTGATGGCTGTCTTTTGGAATGTCCAAAATAATTTTAAATCCATAATATGTTTAAATTCATAAGAGAACAGGTAAGGAATTAAGAAAATAACAATATTAAAACAGTTGTTTTGAAGTTTTCTGAACTGAATTCAAAGAATAATGCAGTGTAGGTAAGGTTCCACCATTCATACTTTTGCAACCAAGATCTAGGAAAGTTTTTAACATTGGCCTTGAATGTATCCTCAAGTCCAGCTTAGCCTTGAAGTTGCTATCCTGCTTTTTCAACCTCCCAAGTAGCTATGATAATTAGATTATATCATCAAGTGGGGCTAAAATAAATTTTAAACTATTCTATAGGGTAAACCAAGTAGATGAAATATGGAATAATGTAAGAAATTTCAAATGACTACATTTTCAAAAGCTTGGAACAGAAGGAACATGTTAAATAGAAGTTGGGAAGAAAAAGATTATTAAATTAACAAATTAATTTTGAATTAGATATGTGTGTATGTGTGTGTATGTGTTTTGTGTGTGTGTGTCTGTCTGTGTGTGTGTGTGTGTGTGTGTGAGAGAGAGAGAGAGAGAGAGAGAGAGAGAGTTATTCAAAGATAGAGACAGTCAGAAAGAGTTGCATTTCAATACATTCTCACATGGTTGTAAGTGAAACAAAACATAGATGTTAAGACAACTATTAAAATCACATTAAGCATACCATCTTAAAAAGTGCCCAAAGGAGAAACTAGAAGTAGAAGAGTTAAAATAAGTAAAGCAACTTAGAACACACACACACACACACACACACACACACACACACACACCAGAGGACAATGAAGCAAATCTTAATTTATTAGGACTGTGAACTTGAAATACTATACCCTGCAAAAGTTAAGGAGAAAACCATATGGTCTAAAGTTAGAACGCCCAGTTCTTCAGCCACTGCAATGCTTCACAAAACTATTATCTATGTTTCTCAAGGATGTAGAGACAAAAAAAAAAAAAAAGGATTTGGAATTCTGGGAAAAAATGAGAATAAAGAATGTAAAACTGTAGTGTTATTAATTAATACAATATATTTTAAAAGGAGCTATAAACATAAATGAGCTTGGATTATTGGTAAATGCCTATAATAATATAATATCAGAATACCAGAAGAAAGAGGATCCAGATTTGAAGTTTCAGGTTGTGAGGCTCTAACAAAACAGTGGACTAAACAGCAAAAATTTGCAAGGTATTGTTTTGGAAAAAAGACATGGGTTAAATATCACAGAAGAGTCCATATAATAATCAAGAGAATACATATAATAATCTAGTTGTTCTGTTTTGAGTTTAAAATAATAAATATAAAGTTATATACTATTTATTGAGAAGAGATAATTAAGTTAAAGTTGATATAATCCAAATTTAGTTAACCTTCTCAAAGGAACACAAATAATTAAAAATCATTCAAAAATAGATGTATAAAATTGGTACATACAGGAAGTTTAGTGTCATTTTTAAATTTATGCAGTAAATTAAGCAGCAATAAAGATTAAAAAGGAAATAAAAACGTACATAAGTAATATGACATATTTATGCAGAACTACATCGACAATTTTATAAATAAATTCTTTATTCTTCAAATTCTTTTTTAATCAATTTATTTTTTACATATTTTCTTTTTTTAACAATTCAAATGTTAACCCTTTCCTAATTTTTCCTTCAAAAATTCCCTATGCCCTCCCCTCCCCCTGCTCCCCAATTCTGCAAGGTCAGTATAAAATTAACTTAAAATGATTGTACTCTTATAGAAACAATAGTGAGATAGTTGAGAAAATGAACAGTTGAAAACTGAAAAAATATAAATTAGCAATAAATGTTTTGAAATTTTTTGGATTATGATAAATAAATATACTGAGATGGAGTAATAAAAGACACACAAGACTTGCACATTGACGATTAAAATATGCTAAGGAAAATCAAAACTTCTATAACATCCTTTTATAAATGTAAATGGGTCAGAATACTCAAAATGATTTAGACATCAGTCACATTCAAATCGAAGTATGTGTTTGACTTAATTCCAGGCTACATAGTGTAGGCTTACTGATGCTTGTTTGTTGAAGAGTTGAACAAGCCAAAAAAGTCAAAAAAAAGAGTAAGTTTTTAAAACTCCCCATGACACCATGATGAAAAAGTCTGCATGTATCATACCAAAACTCATACATTCATTGGTGCAATTCATTAGTTCAGCACATACATGAAAAATATTTTAATATATTTCAAAGAAATTAAATTTGACAAAAAAATCATTTCTTAATTACGAATGAAATAGAAGAATGCGAATTGATCCATTCCTATCTCCTTGTACTAAGGACATATTTAAGTGGATCAAGGAACTTCACATAAAACCAGAGACACTGAAACTTATAGAGGAGAAAGTGAGGAAAAGCCTTGAAGATATGGGCACAGGGGAAAAATTCCTGAATAGAACAGCAATGGCTTGCACGGTAAGATCAAGAATTGATAAATGGGACCTCATGAAACTGCAAAGCTTCTGCAAGGCAAAAGACACCGTCAATAAGACAAAAAGACCACCAAGAGATTGGGAAAGGATCTTTACCTATCCTAAATCAGATAGGGGACTAATATCCAATATATATAAAGAACTCAAGAAGGTGGACTCCAGAAAATCAAATAAACCCATTAAAAAATGGGGCTCAGAACTGAACAAAGAATTCTCACCTGAGGAATACCGAATGGCTGAGAAGCACCTGAAAAAATGTTCAACATCCTTAATCATTAGGGAAATGCAAATCTAAACAACCCTGAGATTCCACCTCACATCAGTCAGAATGGCTAAGATCAAAAATTCAGGTGACAGCAGATGCTGGCGAGGATGTGGAGAAAGAGGAACACTCCTCCATTGTTGGTGGGATTGCAAGCTTGTACAACCACTCTGGAAATCAGTCTGGTGGTTCCTTAGAAAATTGGACATAGAACTACCAGAGGATCCAGCAATACCTCTCCTGGGCATATATCCAGAAGATGTCCCAACAGGTAAGAAGGACACATGCTCCACTATGTTCATAGCAGCCTTATTTATAATAGCCAGAAGCTGGAAAGAACCCAGATGCCCCTCAACAGAGGAATGGATACAGAAAATGTGGTACATCTACTCAGCTATTAAAAAGAATGAATTTATGAAATTCCTAGGCAAATGGATGGACCTGGAGGGCGTCATCCTGAGTGAGGTAACCCAATCACAAAGGAACTCACACAATATGTACTCACTGATAAGTGGATATTAGCCCAAAACTTAGGATACCCAAGATATATAATACAGTCTGCTAAACACATGAAACTCAAGAAGAATGAAGACCAAAGTGGGGTCACTGTACCCCTTCTTAGAATTGGGAACAAAACATCCATGGAAGGAGTTACAGAAACAAAGATTGGAGCAGTGACGAAAGTATGGACCATCTAGAGACTGCCATACCCAGGGATCCATCCCATAATCAGCTTCCAAACGCTGACACCATTGCATACACTAACAAGATTATGCTGAAAGGACCCTGATATAGCTGTCTCTTGTGAGACTATGCCGGGGCCTAGCAAACACAGAAGTGGATGCTCACAGTAAGCTAGTGGATGGATCACAGGGCTCCCAATGGAGGAGATGGAGAAAGTACCCAAGGAGCTAAAGGGACCTGCAACCCAATAGTTGGTACAACATTATGAACTAACCAGTACCCCGGAGCTCTTGACTCTAGCTGCATATGTATCAAAAGATGGCCTAGTCGGCCATCACTGGAAAGAGAGGCCCATTGGACACACAAACTTTATATATGCCCCAGTACAGGGGAAAGCCAGGGCCAAAAAAAAAAAAAAAAAAAAAAATGGGAATGGGTGGGTAGGGAAATGGGGGAGAGGGGAGAGGGTATGGGGGACTTTTGGGATAGCATTGAAAATGTAATTGAAGAAAATACGTAATAAAATATATATATATAAAAGAAAAACAGAAAACCACATAGCAATAATATATTGTCCAACATTTCTTAACACATTGAAATGCCAATCATAATTATGTAACAGATCAGAGGATAAAAAGTAATGGAGTCAAAATTTAACAGAAAATCTTAATTTCTGTTTGGCAACGTCAAAGAATTAAATATTTTTCAAAAATAAAAAGAAATCTATGAATTGCATATAGATTAGAAGGTCAATAGCAGACTGTGCCCACTGTTTAAATATGTTGAACACAAAGATGATATATAGATGCATACGAAGTACTTATCAGCAGGGAAACAAGTTTATGTCAATAAGGATAACACTGGTGAAATTACGCTAAATGAAGTAAGCTACATCTAGAAAAAATGGGATCCTGAGAGGTAGCTCATGGGTTAAATGTACATACTGTCCTTCAAAGGATCTGGGTTCAGTTCCCAGAACTCACATGGTTGCTTATAATCATTTGTAACTCCTATTCCAGGGGATCTGACATTCTCCTGAAGGCACCACACATGCACACACACACACACACCATGAAAACCATAATATGCATAAAATAAATGTAAAAGTTTGCAGAGGGTAAGCTAGGAAAGGGAATAACACTTGACATGTAAATAAATCAATAACCATTTTTTTAAAAAATAGGCAAAAATTGAAAATAAACAAAAGATCAAAATTGAAAAAAAATCATGTTTATATTAATTACCAAATGTATTGCTGCTATGCCCTTCTTCATAAGCAAATAGCTGTAGGAAATGTGCTAAGCAGAATTTATAAATACAAACACTTTATATTTTATTTTGCAAATTTATAAAGTATTCTAAATAAATAAGTCTATATTAGCGTATACAAACCATATTGCTTGATGACATCATCAACAGAATAAAGATGTTTTATGTAACTGAAAAAAAGGAAAAATATTCTATTTTTTCTCATATATATGCCAAGTTCACACTGTCAATTTTACAGGAAAAAAACATATTCCATGGTGAATACTAAGGTAGGGAGGCTAGCAGCACTGAGATAACGATGTCAAAGGCAGGGAGGTTGTAGTCACATAGGATATATGTGTTTACAAGACATTGGGTGTATAGCATGGAAACTGTATTCAAAGAGATCAAAATGAGCAAAAATATTAAGGGTGAGCAGTTATCATTTCACAATGCATGTATTTACCAAGTTATATTAAACACTTTAAATGTACACTTTATAATAAAAATTAAATTAGTAATGGCAAAGTATACTATAAAAATCTTTTCCTGAGAAAATGTCAATGATAATTATATATAAAGATATAAATATTATAGTAAGAATTTTAAACACAAGTAAAGATATTAGGAAGAATCTAAATATCAAAAGTCACAAAATATAATTGAAAAAGGAAAGCACAATGAATCATTTCTACCTACACGTTGGTCTTATGGAAGCTGGCTACTGTTCTCCATGGCAGGCAATCCTGATGGATGCTGGAGGTTTCATAGATGGGTACTGTGACTGCAAATGAAATATTCACTTTGGAAAACAAATCATGGCATTCTGCCTCTATGCATTCATCCAAGATTAATAAAAGCATATGCCCATAACAAAAACTGTATAAAAATGTTCATAATAGGATTTGTAGTTCCAAAATATTGAACATGGCCATATGTTCATCAATAGGCAAATGGATAAACAACTTTTGGAATATCAGTACATGTAGAAACCACTCAGTATTTGAGGGATAAAATATTAAATACATAAAACATATACATATTTATTTGAAATAAAGTTTTTGGAAAAGGATCAGATTTAACAAAGGCTCTCATTTAATTCACTTACACTTTCTGAAAGTGTGAAACAGTTTTAAGCCAGAACTTCACTCTCTACTGAAATGAAAGATGTTGAACAGATTAGACCACCTTGGAAATTTTATTTTTCTTCCTGGCTAAGTGGGATTACAGCTTAATAAAGTTATTACTTTACTGGCTGCCATCCACATGCTAAAAATCTTCATTCTTGTCCTTAGAGACTATTTACATATATAAAAGTATTTCATGCACAAAGACAAATATAATTTTATACATTAACTCTAGCCCATGCAATCAAAACGTTAAGTATCTTTGGGTAAAGAGAAACTATGTTGTTAAGAATATAAAGATAGTATTTTATAATATTTATCAGTTATTGGTTTATATGTACATATGAGATGACATATCCATATCACCAATTCTTCATATTCAAAATAAAGTAAATTTAAATTTTACTTTAAATATTTTAGTAGGAAAAATATATTATTTACTTCTGTATCTTCAGTGCCTGATAAGTATTGAAGAAATATATGTTCAATAAATCAATATGGAAGAAAATGTCAATATCAATAGATAAGCTAATTTGGAAGAAGGAATTCTATGGGCCCCATGTCTAGATGAAGAGCTACACACAATAAATAATAGTTGAGAGAAATAGAATTAGTCTTCCCCAGGCTCCTTATTGGTAACCCAATACATAATCTCAGCATAATCTCAGTTTGTTGTTGTTGTTGTTGTTGTTTTGCTTTGTTTTCGAGACAGGGGTTCTCTGTGTAGCCCTGGCTGTCCTGGAACACACTTTGTAGACCAGGCTGGCCTCGTACTCAGAAATCCGCCTGCCTCAGCCTCCCAAGTTCTGGGATTAAAGGTGTATGCCACAATGCCCAGCTATAATCTCAGGTCTTATGTTGTATAACTATACTAAAAAACTTGCAATATTATATTCATATATTCATTGTGAATGTACATGTGCATGAATGCACCAATAATAATAAGAAGAAAACCCTCAATTTGAGGGAAAGTTTTTCTCTTCTACAGTAGTGTGTCTTGGTGTGCTTCTTTGTCTTCTTCTTCTCCTCCTCCTCGTCCTCTTCATCCTCCTCCTCCAATGCCTTCTTTTTTATTAATAATTGTTTTATTCATTTGCATTTCAAGTGATATCCTCCTTCCCAGTTTACCCTCCACAAATGCCCCCATCCCATCCTCATTCCCTTTGCCTCTATGAGGATGCTCCTCCATCCATTCACCCATTCCCTTCTCACTGCTCAAGCAACTCCTTATGCTGGGACATCAAACCTCCACAGGACACGGGACCTCCCACTCCCATTGGTGCCAGATAAGGCCAGCTTCTGCTACATATGTATCTGGAGCCATTGATTCCTCCATGTATACTCTATGTTCGGTGGTTTAGTACCTAGGAGCTCCAGGTGTCTGTTTAGTTGATACTGTTCTTTCTATGGGGTTGCAATAACCTTTAACTCCTTCAATCCTTCCCCTAACTCTTCCATTGGGGTCCTCAGGCTCAGTCCAAATGATGGCTGTATCTGCATCTTCCTTGGTCAGACTCTGGCAGAGTCTTTCAGGGGACAGCTATACCAGACTCCTATCAGCCAGCACTTCTTAGCATCAGCAGGAGTGTAGGATTTGGTGTCTATAGATGAGATGGGTCCCTAGTTGGGGCAGTCTCTGGATGTCCTTTCCTTCAGACTCTGCTCCATTTTTGTCCCTACCTTTCCTGTATATAGGGAACAATTTTGGTTTAAAAATTTTGAGATGGGTGGCCCCTTCCCTCAAATGGAGGCCATAATTATCAACTGGAGGTGGTCTTTACACATTCTATCTCCCCTTTGTTGGGAATTTCAACTAATGTAGTCCCCATTGGGTCCTGGGAAGCTTCTTGCTTCCCTGATGTCTGGGACTTTCTAGTGGTGTCCTACTGCCTTACACCCTTGATATCTGTTTTTTACTATTTCTGTATTTGTCTGTCTGTATTTCTGTCTGTGATTCTTTCTTTCTCTGTCTCTCTCTGTCTCTCTCTTTCACACATTTAAAATAAAAATGTTACATTAAAAATAGTTTTATTTTTGGCTGGGGAGGTGGCTCAGCAGTTAGAAGCCACCCCTCTTCCTTCAGAGGACATGTGTTGACATTCTTGCATCCACATGGTAGGATACCACTGGCTATAAATCCAGTTTCTACCTTCTTTTATGCACTTAAGCATGTGATATAATTAAATACATACAGACAAAACATATGTAGAAAAACAAATCATGAAACTAATCAATTGTCTTTAAATATATATTCATCTATCTATCTATATATATGTTTATATAATATTATATGTGTATATTTAGTAATTTCAACTTTGACTTCTTATCTTTGATACAAATAGTACACACACATGCACACATACAAACACACACACACACACACACACACACACAAAGCTCCTCTTAGTTCTAGAACACTTAAGAGATAATTGTAAACTTCAAACAGGCAAAAAGGACTTGATAAATAGAGGCTTTAGAAGTGCACAACTAGGGCTAGGATACATGGCCCAGAAACAGAATATTTCCCTGGTCCGTGGTGCAAAACAGGCAGAAATTCAATATAAGACCATTGAAGACATGAATGGCATCTTTTCTAGACCAATGTCAAATATAAACTTGAATGCCCCAGCCATCTTGATAGCACAACCTGACAGCCAGCTTTAAGCAAGTTTAAAAAGGCAAACACTAACACTTTCATAGCTTTTGTTTCCTTAAAGATGTTGGCACTTTCACTTTTGTACTTATTTAATAAAACCACATTGGCTGTCCTTTTGTACATCGCCTTGTTTATGTCTGCCCACGTTTTTCTCCCTGCTTTCCAGACACGAATTGGAAAGCTGTGGCCTATCTCCTAATTTCAGCTCTAACTTTTATGGCTCTTTCCCTGAGGCTGCATGACAGTTTTGCTGAAATGGAGCCAATGCATCTCAGATGATCACACACAGGGTGGTCTGTCTGCTGCTTTCACTTTCCAAACACCCGTGACTATGTGAAATTGTCTTGTGTTGTGCTAGGAGCACCTTCTGTCCAAATGCCTGTGGCTTTCTGATTTCACCTCATCCTTCATCAGCTGCCTGGGACTTTCTTCTACAGCCTTTGCCACTGGTACTTATGAAATGCCCACTGTTTGCACACTCTTTCTTCTCTCTTGTTTGCTAAGAAATGTGGTTGAAGGGCATGGAGCTTATCATTTTCGTCTTTAAATTCTAAGCATTTGTAGATGCTCAGAATTTAATAAGAAAAGGACACAAATTAATGCATTTTATGTCTTCTTTTAACCTTTTTACTTTTTATCATTGGATATTTTATTTATTTGCATTTCAAATATTATCCACCCACTCCCTCCTCACCGCCCTAGCATTTCCCTATGCTGGGGCACCAAGCCTTCCCAGAACCCAGGGTCTCCCCTCCCACTGATGCCAGATAAGGCCATCCTCTGTTACATATGTGCCTGGAGCTATGAGTCCCTCCTTGTGTACTCTTTGATTGGTAGTTTAGTCCGTGGGAGCTCTGAGGTATCTGGTTGGTTGATATTGTTGTTCTTCCTCTAGGGTTGCAAACCTCTTCAGTCCTTCAGTCCTTTTCCTAACTCCTCCATTGGGGTCCTTGTGCTCCGACCAATGGTTAGCTGCTAGCACCCACATCTGTATTTTTCAGGTTTTGGCAAAACCCCTCAGGAGACAGCTATATCAAGATCCTGTCAGCAAACACTTCTTGGCATCCACAATTGTGTCTGAGTTTGGTGTCTGTATATAGGTTGGAACCCCAGGTGAGGCAGTCCCTAGATGGATTTTCATTCAGTCTGTGCTCTACAATTTGTCCACACATTTCCTTTAGACGAGAGCAATTCTGGGATAACAATTTGGAGATGAGTAGGTGGCCCCATTCCTCAACCTGGGGGCCATGCCTAATTTTTGACTATGGTCTCTACAGGTTCTCCCTCCCGTTTGTTTGGCATTTTAGCTAATCGTTTCCCAGTTGTGTTCTGGGATACTCTTGCTTTCCTAGAAATCTGGGATTTTCTTGTGACTACCCTCAGTTCCCTATGCCCCATGGCTACACACTTGTGTTCAATTTCCTGTTCCTTTGCATGCCATCCCCATCTTCTCCCATACCTGATCCTGCCTGCTTAATCCCCTCCCCTCTTTTCTTCCTCCCAAGTCCCTACCTCCCTTTACCTCCAGTGAGTATTCTGTTCCCCTTTCAAAGAAAGACTGAAGCATCTACACTTTGATCTTCATTATTCTTGCATTTCATTTGGTCCATGCGTTGTACCATGAGTATTCCTAGCTTTAATATTCAACATCCTTAGAAATCAGGGAAATGCAATTCAAAACCACCCTGAGATTCCACCTCACACCAGTCATAATACTAAGATCAACTCTTAGGTAACAGCAGATGCTGTCAAGGATGTGGAGAAAGAGGAACACTCCTCCATTGCTGGTGGAATTGCAAACTGGTACAACCTCTCAGGAAATCAATCTGGTGGTTCCTAAGAAAACTGGACATAGTACTACCTGAGGACATAGCTATACTACTCCTGGGCATACTGAAAAAAATGTTCCAACATATAACAAGGACACCTGCCCTACTATGTTCATAGAAGCCTTATTTATAATAGCCAGAAGCTGGAAAGAACCCAGATGTCCCTCAACAGAGTAATGGATACAGAAAATGTGCTACATTTACACAATGGAATACTACTCAGTTATTAAAAACAATGACTTCATCAATTTCTTAGGCAAATGTACAGAACCAGAAAATATCATCCTGACTGAGGTAAGCCAGTCACAAAAGAACACATTTGGTATGTACTCACGGATAAGTGGATACTTGGCAAATTAATGCTTTTTATTTTTAAATAAATTCTGTTTTTATATGAAACATCCTAGTGACACATTTGGTATGTACTCACGGATAAGTGGATACTTGGCAAATTAATGCTTTTTATGTTTAAATAAATTCTGTTTTTATATGAAACATCCTAGTGAGAAACAGTGACAATTGAGAAGTCTGAGATTCCTGACACATTGCCCTACTATGAGCACTTCATAATTATATACTCAGTTTTTTTTATAAGTTAGTGAATTGCAACAAAACTTAGACAAATGAGAAAAGCATGCCCAATCTCAGAAAAAAACATTTGTTCAAGAAATACTAAACCAGGATTACAACATACTCTATGTAGTTTGTCTTGTTGCATATTGTGGTCATGGTGTTAGCAACATCTTAAAATTTAGAATCTTGGTGCTTCCTGTACCCTAGACTCTATCCACCCAACCCTACTTGCCCTTGGGGATTGGAGGTGAAGTAGCATGGAATCAACAACAAAGACCCCAGGAGCAGGTGAAAACTACCACAGCAAGATGTCTGCTGCTGCTGCAAGCTCCTTTAATACCCTCCACCTGCATCTCATTGATCCCAAGAAAGCATCTCTTCAAAATAACTCCCAAGAGGCTGGCATTGTCTGTGTCATCAATCCTTGGTCTCTCAGGCAGCCCTCAATTAGGTCCTCCTGCAGAGAAGACATTTCAGCGGCCCCCTTCCACAAGCCTGATTTTACTTAGAGGTGACCACTGCTTTTCTTCCTACATCTTGGTATATAGAATACATTCAAATTGAATAGTTTCATTTCATACAAAATTTTTTTGAGTAAAAATCACTCACTGTTTTCATGGAACATAGATGTTTAGTGTTAAAGAGTATATTAACATTCCTATGTACCATGAAATTTCTTAGATTTTACTACTTGAAAGAGCAACAAAAAGTTTGTTATTCATGAAGTATATTCCCCTCCCTCACAAGAACACTTATCTCTTTCATCCAATTATGTTGTTTGTAACATTGCTGGAAACTGCTGATTGTGTATGAGCAAAAGGGAACACATTTCACAATGCTGTTGGCACACACAAATAAAATTTTACAGCATAACTTCTCGGGTTTTGTTGAAATAGTCCACCCAGATAAGCCACATTTCCTTGTTCATTATGTTACTTCAGAGTAGAAAAAAAAAAGTTTTGAGATAAAGATGTCAATCAGGATCATAAGTGATTAATATTTTCCCTGTCATTGCCTTTGCCATTCCTGGGAATTGAATCCAAGTTCTGATTAGTTCAGTGTGGAAAATTTGGCTACACTCAGGAATGTCTTATAGATAGCTATAGAGTACAGACTCATTCCTCAGAGATAACTATATACTTTTTGGGTTGTTATTCACCTTCTCTCTAGGTCCCTCATAGAATTGTAGTCTATTAATTTATTACAAAATTAAATTCACTATTTTATAAATAATGTTTGAAATTCATAAACATTCACTAAAGGATACAAAGAAACACCTTAAGTTTATGAGAAAAAATTGAAAATATATAAAAAAAGAATAATTTTATATATTGTAATAGGTGAGGGCAGGTAAAAGATAATACTAGAGCCTGTTATTGGGCAATGGAAAAAGAAAGTAGGCTGAAGGTTTTATAAATGACAACAGAGAGACAGAGAGGTAGAGAGGGATACAGAGACAAGGAGACAAGATGAACCTATGGGAGAGAAAGCGAAACCAGAAACACATAGTCCTGGGAGCCATAAGTGTTGGGGATAATCTTAGATAGATGATTAAATAATATGTCAGATACATTTGTCCCATCTAACTGTGCAGCTTGTGTTTATATCATTTGATTTTTAAGTTCTTTGTGTGGGCTTTTTGTGGGTTGAGAATTTACTGTTACAAATCTAACTGATAAATTACAAGCCTCTGGAGTTTTCTTTATAAGTGGCTCTGGGTTTAGAGCCAGTTTTTGTAGACTAGCCACAGGGGACAGATGACTGGGAAGGTGAGAGTGTGCTCCAGCTAACCATGGGAAATTGGGTGGACTGCCCCCTGGAGATGACCATAGGGACAGGGAGACCTCCACAGCTAAAGCGATAGCATGGATTGCTTTCTAGTAATTACACAGTGAATCACTTTTATGTTTCAAACCAAGTAGAACTCTTGTGGTATGGTCTATGTGAGCTTAATCCTATGCAGTGTATTCTTGTGCTCTTCATAGGGATTAATTTTTCTGACTACCACTAGAAAATAAAGCAAGCCAATCAATTTGAGCTCACAAAAACTAAGTACATAGTAGCAATTTAAAGAGCAGGAGCTGAGGTGACAGAGCATGAGCATAACATGTGGTAGTTTTTATATTTAATCACAAGAAATAAGAAGAAAAAGCCTACCAGGGAGATACGCATGCGAATGGATAGATTGTGTTTGTTGAATTTGAGGGTAGTCTGTATAGTGCAGCACTGAAGAGTGCAAAGAGTTCTAATTGTGATGGGGCCGAACATTCAAATATCTTTTCTTTTTTTTTAAATTTTTTAATTTTTTCATATTTTTTAAAATATATTTTATTACATATTTTCCTC
The DNA here is from genome assembly GCF_978045245.1 of Mus caroli. Lineage (NCBI taxonomy): Eukaryota > Metazoa > Chordata > Mammalia > Rodentia > Muridae > Mus > Mus caroli. Next base: position 87,409,041 of record NW_028227267.1, on the reverse strand, counting down.
AATTACATTTCCAATGCTATCCCAAAAGTCCCCCTCCCCTCCCCCCCACTTCCCTACCCACCCATTCCCATTTTTTTTTTTTTTTTTTGGCCCTGGCATTCCCCTGTACTAGGGCATATAAAGTTTGCGTGTCCAATGGGCCTCTCTTTCCAGTGATGGCCAACTAGGCCATCTTTTGATACATATACAGCTAGAGTCAAGAGCTCCCGGGTACTGGTTAGTTCATAATGTTGTTGCACCTACAGGGTTGCAGATCTCTTTAGCTCAAATATCTTTTCTAGGATTTAATCTCATGAGGAGAACAATGGGCTTTTAGGCAATTTGGCAATATCAAAGTACATATACTTTGATAAAAAAGAAGCAATAAATTGAAGATATTATGGTAAAAGTTGAATCAGACTAGAGTGAAGTCTATATTGGGAAAGGACACATACCTTTCTATAAAAGCCGTAGGAAGACAAGGTTACTCCACAGTTCCTTCTATCTTCAGTTAGCTAAAGTGTAATGGATGGGTTCTGATGAATACTGGTGGAGGAGAAATTGTATGAAATGATAACCAGATTAACTTATCAAAAGTTCAGGTAATATATATTAAATCCACATTGATCTCGTTAACCAGTTTGATGCTGGTAAAACACATTCTAGAGGATTCAAAGTTCACCAACAGAGTTAAATTGCATCTTTGACCACTAAGGGAGCATCTTTGCCTCTAAGTCTACTCCATTGCAATAGTTCCTGAACCAAACATTATTTTTCTTGCCTTAGTATGTTACACATTACCTGACCATTTGTTTCAGCATTCTAAATTTTCTCAGTAATAGAGATAAGTAATGCATATAGCACATAGTATAAGATAATAGCTTGGTATTGATACTGACAGATGTATAACAAGTAGGAGTTTTGAGAGAGTTCTGGAAGCAAATAACGGGTTAATTCTTTACCATATTGACCTCAGAGCTATTAAACTAAGAACAGTTAATATTATCTGCTTTGTTTTCAAAATGTATACATTGGAAACGCCATATTCATCTAAAATAGCCAGATGTGTAAGCATATTACGAGTAGTATTCTCACCCTATATTGGCTAGATTCTATTATGATTTATCTCAAATGTTAATATAATATATTGACACATTAGGTATTCATCTCTTTATTAGTGGATTTTCTTGTTGCTATGACTAAATTTCAAGTAGAAAAGTACTTAAAAAAAATCAGCTCAATTTCAACATAGACTCGGTGAGGTTGTAAGTCATCAAGGTAGAGAAAGCATACCAGCAAATGTATGAAAAAGTGTTCACATTGCCTTTGTTGTCAAAGAGTAGAGTGCTAACAAGAAGTGTGTCTCTGATAAAGCCTCAAATATATTTTCTAGAGACCCACTACCTCCAGGTAACTTTGCCAACGTTCTAAAACACTGTCAGTAACTGAAGAGGAAGAGTTCAAACACAGGAGTAGAAGTCATTACACAATAAAACTAGAAGGTTTATATATCAGCATCAAAATACTAAGTTAAGTTTAGTGTAAAATTTACATAATATATTTTAGAGAATTGTGCTTGATGTATCTTTAGACAATCAAGCAGAGAAAACAAATAGAATGTTGAATCTTAAGGACAGACATCTCGAGTTATGTGTGGGGTAGAAGCATAAGAATAGATGAGTGTTGTAAGTATCTAATAATTAAAACATTCAAGTGGGTGAGCATGTGTCAGAAAACAGTAGGTAGAACAAGGAGAACAGGGTCTGGGATTAATCTTGAGAAGTTGATGAGAAGATGTTATTACTTTGCAGAGGCTGAAGGAAAAGCCTCAAAGGCAAGCTGCCTATTGTCACAGAAGCAAAGCAAGCCTTAAAGTTTAAAAAAAATGTTCTCTGTAATTAAAAAAGATAAATTTCTAAATGTTTTCTTGCTAATGGAATTGATTTTCAGTTTGATTATTAGGGATAGATATTTTCTTCCTTCCATTTTCTCCCCTTTAATCTAGGGATTAGTAATTTTTTAACTAATTAAGTTATTCATTTACTTTACATTCATTTCTCAGCTTCCCCTCTCTCCTCTCCTCTGAGTATCTTCATCTCCCCTACCCTCCCCACCAATTTGCTCAACCTCTCCTTCTCATGAGAAAAGGGGAGGCCTCTTATAGATACTCTAACAGCCATGACATATCAACTTGCGGTAACACTAGGCATACCTTCTATTGGGCTAGAGAAGGAACCCAATCTTTTGGAAAGGAATACAAAGCCAGGCAATGTAGTGAGAGACAGCTTTAGGAGTATACCCTGAACCCACTTTAGGAGTACATGAAGACCTAGGCTACTTCATTCTTTCTTTCCCCTCGTCCACAAGACTTCCCAAGTTCCCCTTAATGTTCTACATGGGTCTCGACATCAGTTTCCATCAGTTGTTGAGTGAAGCCTCTATGATATCAGTTATCCTAGGAACCTGTCTGCAAGTATAGTAGAATATCATTAAGAGTGCCAGGGGTGGTCATTCACTGTCATGCCATGTGTCTCAAGCTGGGCCAGTCACTGGTTGGCCCTTCCATCAACTTTTGCCTCATATTTTACACCTGCAAATCTTGTAAGCATGGATTTGGGAACTTCCTTTTTGTTGCTTGTTACAGTTTCACAAAAGGGAGATCTGCATTTATTTTTCATTGTTAGCTTGTCTTATTTTCATATTTTCCTACACATTCATGAACTACTATACTTTTTTTACAATTATAGAAAATTATATTTTGTACCATTGCATACTGAGGATTACTTAGGCTATAATTTGCAATTGTGTTCAGAAAGAATGAATTCACACTATTGTTGATAAAAATAGATACCTATTAATTGTAGATAATTATGAAATTACTGAATAATTCAATAACTTTCTGTCTCACAAGGTTCCTTTTTTAAGAAATGTCTGCTAAAATCTCTAAATTCTTTTCATCATGCATGCGTCCACATATGTTCATAGTCACTATATTTTTGTGAACAAATAACTTTCCTTTTCCAAAAAATCTTTTTACTATTTTTCTCTTTTCTTTCATCTCTATTTATGATATGTGTGTGTGTGTGTGTGTGTACGTGTGTGTGTTTGTGTGTGTGTGCTAGCATTCTGTGGACGCATGACAATGTGGTTGTGGCTTGGATGCAGCTGACTTCTTACAGCTTCCTTTTAATGCTCCCGTTGAAAAGGCTTCATGGGAAGTAGTGGGTTCTTCTATGCTGAAAGTCCTGTCTCCTTCTAGTGAAGATGTTGTTTATTGTCCTATATCCTTACATGTATGGTTTGTCCACTCCCTGTCAAGGTCAGACTTGCTTCTGCCTTTTTTTTTATTGAATACTTAGGGAAAAATGATTAGAATTTCTAACTGGATCATGTTTCAAGACTGCTGAAGATTCTGGTTTCTTGTACCTTAATGGAAATAAGATGAAAAATGAGGGAATGCAATACAAGGGTCAAAAACCATGTCTTCCAAATGATGCTCTGATTTCAAGAATATGACATCCCTCAAAGTGTAAGATGACATTTTGAATTTTGAGAGATCAAACCAAATTTTTCTTTATGAAGACTTTTAGACAAAGTTCACATTTGAATCTCGAGTCTGCCAGTTCCTCCTACAGCATTTCTACGGTTATTGTTCAGAGGTGTAGTCAGCAGCCCACACTAGTTTGTCATCTTATTAAGAACCAGAAGTCAATTTTGATATACTGGAGAAATCTAATTCTTCAAACTGACAAATTTGATATTTAAATCAGGCTATTGTAATAATCCTCAAGCAGATTGCATTGCAGGTGTCTAAAAAACTTTATAAATAACCTTTTCTAACAAGCAGTATGCCGTAGATCATCCAAAATGGGAAAGCAAGTGTATGTGCTTTAGAAAGTGCACGTTTTAACTTTAACTGCAGGGAATTATGCACAAATACCAGACTTAGAAACCAATTTCAGCTGAGGCATTGGTTACTCTCAGTCTTCATGGCACCAGATCTTGATTTACGGGGTTTGCAACTTAGGCAGGCTAGTTAATAAGACAAAGTATTAAGGACATATAAACTTATCTTTAAAAAAAAGTGTGTCATGATTCAAAAGAAATGGATATGGTTGTCATGATTACATAACAAGCCCAGCTTTTAAAGTGCGGTTATGATATGTAATCAAGAAAAACTTACAGAAGACTGGCTTTCAAAAGTTCAAGAAAATGTATATTACAGTGACAGATGGAGGCAGTGAATGCTAAAATGTCTTTTAAATGCTTTGAGTGATGTTAGATTGTGTAAAAATGAATAGGGAAGAATTAGAAAAGTTAGAATCATCACTTGGACAAATGGTATCTCACTTAAACATAATACAGAAAGACCAAAATAGTCACTTCCTTTCTCTTACAGTTTCTGCCAAGATTACTGTTTGTAAATGGGAAAGATTTGAACAAACATAAAATGAGAGAATTCAAATCTCAGGTATGTGAAGAATGTAAGAGTAAATCAAGCCCTTTCTTTGGACTTAGATTTATGTCCACTGAAATCATACAACTGTCACTCCAATTATAAACAACTACAACCCAATCCATGGAGATGAATAACTTCTATCACTGAGCCTTGAAAGTCTGCAACTTCTCACACAAAAAAGAAGACAGATGAAAAGCAGAAAGCATGAATTCTCATTATTGGTGGACATAAAATGTCAGCAAAAGGGGTGATGGTGAGGTAATAGTTCTCCAAATACTTTAACAACAAAGGGCATCCTATATGAGTAAAACTCTAACTCAGTAAGCATTGGTTGAATGTCAGTCACAATTTTCTTTTATTCTCAGTACTTCAAGTAAGTGGACCACTACAAATGTAATCAATGAGGATGTCCCAGTGTGTGCTGGAACATGGAAAAAAAACTGTGTCCTTCTGTTCATTCAGAATATTTTAAGACAAATGAAAATAAGTGTCTACATGGTTTTCTTTTACAGAAGCACAATGCATTTAGTCGGTGATACTTGCCTCATTTTAAAATCTTTCTCAGTATAGAATGACATAGAAAACTTAGGGCAGTTCTCTAGTCTAGCCTTTCTAATTCTTATAACACAGGGTAGATCTCAAATTTATTTCCAAGGCATTATTTGTGGACTAACTTTCCAGTGCCATAAAAAAACTTAGCTGTTCTTAGGCTAAAATTTTTAATTAATTATTCTTATATTAATTGGCTAGACTAAGCTGTAGGTTAACTATGGCTAAGGAAATAAAAACAAAAAAACAAAAACACAAACAAACAAAAAAAAAACCCTTCTTTATACAGGACCAGACTGGATGGTTCACTTTCTACAGTTTTTGATGGGTTTTCTTTATAACTGAAAATCAGTATTTCTATATGTGGACTCTTTAAATCCCAGGTCTGTATAATCAACCAAATGGTCATTTTAATTAATATGATTCATAAGTCTCCCAAAAGTATTTCCAAATTGATGTTTTATTTTTATTCTAAAAAGCTTTGTATTTGTATTTGAAAGTGAGGGGTACTCTTATCTTACTTGACAGAATACTGGAAAACCAATTTGACATCGATTTTATGCAGTTAGCCATGTAGGAACACTTATGGAGGCTAGGCTACAGAACTGCCCCAAGTTGTCCTTGTATTCTGAATTGAGAAAGATTTTTAAATGAGGCATATATCACTGATAGAATGCATTGTACTTGATTCATGAAAACCATTTAGCTGTTGTGAAACTATGTGTTTATCATATTTGTGTATTTTGTGTATGTGTGTGTGTGTGTGTATATATGTTTACCAAAACATATGTATACTACACACACACATACACACACACACATATACCTTATGGTTTATGGTTACGTATCATGGAGGTAACCATATTTCTGCACACTGTTCTGAAAGCCTAATTAGTAGCTTCTGAAATTTAAAAACCTTTATGGATCATTAAACATTTTAATCCATATATTAGTGGACAATATAAATTACAGGCAAAAATCATATAAGCTGAAATGTAATATTGACTGGATTGCATTTCATGAGCATCTAAAATTTTTTAGTATTTCCATGATCTTTACTTGATTATTTTCTTAAAATAGATCTCTCTATCATACATTACATCCTGAGTATAGCATCTCCTCCCTCCATGTCTTCCAGAGCCAACCACCTTCCACTCTCCCCTAGATCACTCCTGTTCCATTCAGAAAAGACCAGGCTTCCAAGAGATAATGGGCAAACTGGATAAAACAAGGTATAGTATGACAAACCAAAAACCCTCATATCAAGGCTGAACAAGATAATCCAAGAAGAGAAAAAGAGTCCCATTGCTTCCAATTAGTTTCTCACAGTGTATTTTTAAAATAATATGAACCACAGTATAATCAAGATGCCTAAGTTCAGTGTCTCCTTCTGCTCTCAAAGGCAGAAGCTCTCACTTGTTCTAAGACTTCAGGACTATGAGCTATTAGGGGGAAAGAAAGGCATAAAGTGCCACTTGCCTGTACTGTTCTCATTGATCTTCCACCATTACTTCAGCACATTAATATGTGATAGTTGAAAGATCTTAATACAAGTTATGACTCAAAGTTTTCCAAAAAATGCTAATATGCATGTAAATTTTGAATGATACATGAATGCTTTGATGTATAAATATTAGTGGAATTCACTCAGTAAAATAAAGGAAACGTCCCCATTTTGCTGATGTTTTGCTTGTCAACAACAGCAGCAGCATCCTAGTCTCTTCAAATGCCCATTCTTCAACTGCCAAAATGGAAATGATACCTCTTGTCCATTGTTTAATGGACAGTTTAGAAATATTTAACAGAAATATACGGTAGAATAATTTTAAGTCAAAATTGTGTAAAATTAATTCAGTGGCTTATCAAGCATTATTGCTACAGGTCCAATTATAAATAATTTTTACTTCACATAATTTGTACAGATGGCATCAATTAGGATGTACTGAGTTTATGACCTTATTGCCATTTTCCAGGCCTGAGAGATTATAGATCTGTTTTCATATCTAACCATCTTTGAAGCAGACTTCAGTGAAATCTCGGTCAGTCAATACTTTCACCCTCCTCACAATCAATGATAATTTGGAAACTCAGACCTGTAGCTTTGTCATTATCAATTAAATTCAGAGTATAATATAAAATTAAAGGCAATGAGATGTGACCATATTTATGAAAGTAAAGGGTTATATTGCCAATTGCCTTTGTTTTAATTCTAATACTATTGAAATACTTTTAACATTTGAATATTTTTCAGTCTTTTCTTTTATTTTCTTTTATGTGATTGTTAAAAAGAAATGACATCATATGGGAAATTTATAGGGGAATTACATCTTATAAAGTTTAGAAACATCAATTGCCAGGGCTATACTAAAATGACACATTGGACTTTATTATAATAATTGATAAGTAGACATCATATCTTATAATCTTTTGTGGTTTTAATTGCTTACTTATGTTCTTTGACAAACTCACTTTTCATCTTTCTCAAGGATTTTTCATTAATTAAGATGGTGGACAGAAGTTTACCATTTAAGATTTAGCTGGTATATCTAAGAGCAATCTTATAAAGTTGGGGCGATAATATATATAATATTTTTCTCCTCTACACCTTACCAGAAGTATTAAATGTTCTTTTTAACATATTTTCCCATTGTAAATAAAAAGGAATTTTATTAGCATAATTCAAACAGTTCAATTTTATTCTACTGATTTAATCAAATGATGACCTGGTAATTAAGTACCTTCAATTCTTAAAGACAGTAATGGAAATTTTTTTAATAAATTGTGGAATTCAAAAACTATGAGAAGAAGTTCTTCATAGAAATTAGAAAGAAAAATCTGGACACAATATATCTATCATTTTCTAATTGAAAGTAAACTGCTGGGGACGGCATACAATGACAGGGACTGCCTGCAGTAGACTAGGATGGAGGCATCTCTGAAGCCTGCTGCAGCTTCTTGTAGAAAAGGATGAAGTCTGGGAAACTGAGGAGCAGGAGGCACATCCCTTCAGGGAATCCGCCATCTGAAATAAGGGACTTCCTGCAGTAGGCTGAGATGGAGAAATCTCAGTAGCCCATGTCAGCTCTTTGTAAAAAACAGTTGTTCTGATTTCTCCTAACCTTAGCCCTGGACTACGGCTATATAGATTTCATTTGTGTGTGACTGCTTTTCAGTTGGACTTGGTGTGCATAATTATTCTATTATATCTGGCTTTCTTACGTCTTTCTTCTTCTCCCCTTGTGAATTCTGTAAAACTAGATGTTCTTTGATGTAATGACTCTTAAACAATTAAAAAATTGATGCATGGGGCAAAGTACAGAACAGTCCTAACAGCCCAGGTGCATGCTGTGTGTTCTCATCTTGGAAACAATGCAGTATCTACACAATGGTAGTTCCAGATTAATGCTTGATTTGCAATGAAAGTTTGAAGAAACTATGAGAAAATAAAATAGAGCCAACATTGGGATCCCAAGAAAGAAAGAAATTATTGAAGTTAATAAACAAGTTTAGCATAACATTTGAGAGTAGTTTCTGGATAAGCAAGTATAAAATTATGTAAAATCTTATATTAGTAAAACTAATCAAAACACTGGGACTCAAGAGTCATTGTGTGCAATATGCAGAATCAGAAAGCTAGAGGAACTATTGAGTTAAGAGTTAACTTGTTTCTTTCTGGCCACTGCCTGGCAGTTTTGCTCGTGTCATTTACCATTAAAGCTTCACAAGCAGCTATCCTCTGCTCTGAAGCTCTGAGCTCTGAAGTATAATATGTTAAAGTTTAAATAATGATAAGTTTGCAATTATTATTATTTGGTCTATAGGCCTAGGAAAAGGGATGCTTGAAACTTTGGGGAACAATGTAATTCTTGATTCTTTGTGTGTGGGGGGGTTATTCTTTTGAAAATTCAAAAGATTTGGTGATGATTGTACAATGTCTTTCTTCTGCCTGATTTGGGAGTATCAATAAAAGACTGGAGCAAGAGAAAGTCAAGAGAGAGTGTAGAGAACATGTAGAGAGCGAGTGAGGAGTATGTGAGGTGAATGTGGAGAGCAAATGAAGAGTACGTGAGAGAGAGAACATGAGAAGAGCATGTGAAGAGTGAGTGAAGAGAGAATGTGAAGAGTGAAGAGAGAATGGGATGAGTGACTGAAGAGAGAATGTGAAGATTGAGTGTACAGAGAGTGCCTGTGAGGGTGAAAGAAGAGTGCATGTGGTGTGTGTGTGTGAGAGAGATGTGTGTGAAGTGTGTGTGTGTGTGTGTGTGTGTGTGTGTGTGTGTGTGTGTGTGTGTGTGAAAGGAGAACGCACAGAAGAGTGTATGAGCATGAGAGGTCAAGAAAGAAAAGCGTATAGGAGAAAAGCATAGAGCACAAGAGAATGCAGTGTGTGCTGCCTCATGCTGTAAGCGAATGAGTGAGAGAGAAAGAGATCAGAGAATGGGAGAGAAGAGAGAGAAACTTTAAGCCTTGAAAAATTGCCTGTCAGCTTGTACCCTAAAAGTAGTTTTTGTATATTTATTATGCACCTTCCAGATATCCCTGCTTCTAGTTGAGAACTCCGATCCTGTGTTGAGTCTGGATCCCGACAGTAAATTAGTCCACTCTGGAGTATTCAGAGTATTCAGAGATAAGAACAAAGTAAATATGGATGCCATTCTGCCTAGCAGGTCATTTAATCGATTGTACAAATCCACTGGAACGCCAAAGCAGATAGAAAATTCTTCTTATCTCTCATTATAGATACGTAACACAATATATATGATTCAAAAGATATGAGAATTAAGTCAATTGTTTCTCCTGGCATTTTAGAAATAAGTAAGTAAAAATTAGAAGTAAGCAACATACTTAGAATTATGTGTGCTATTCTTTCTAGTTGCATACCTCAAATCTTTCTGATAATATATGAGTTTGCTTTGTATAAGAAGGTTTCCATGTAATGGTAAATATGCATTAAATTGGATATTCATTTTCTCTGTTAAACATAGGTAAGAAACATCCATAGCCCCCATCCATTTTGAGGGATATTTTTACAATAGAACACAATAGACAGTCTCTCTGTCTCTTTGCAATGTGTGTGTGTGTATATATACATACATATATATATATATATATATATATATGCATAAATTGCTTTGGGAAATGTCTAACTAGGGGAAAAGTCAGGCCATTGATACTGAAATGGGATTATTAATATTAAAGTATTTATCTTTGTTCCTACTGTCCAGGAACAGAGGAAGTCAAAAGCCTAGAATGAGAGTAAAGACTTTTGTCTTCAAATGTCAGAGCACCATGAAGATAATAACACTTTTTCTTCTCTGAACAAAGTAAATTCTCAAAACCTGATGCTCACACCATTTTGACAGAATTTTTTAGGAAGGGGTAGTTATGATAAACAGCTCAGTAAAGGCATTCTAAGTTGAGAACAAGTTACCTCCTACTTGAAAACATGGGAGTAGTGAATAATCTATGCCTAGTATCAAAGACTTTATGAGGAGCTTCATTTTTCTCGAGGCTATGATCTAAACTATCACATGAAAACTGATATATGCAAACAACTCACAAACGTTAAATTTCATTTTATCACATTATTCTAAATATTCTAATTTATTCTGAGCTGGTTTATAATCCATTGTGTCTGATCTTTGGAGTACTATTTAAAGTACTTATCTTTTATAGAAAATATAATATACACACATTTGAAATCCCTACTATATCTAGCATTGTCTTTTGATGACAAAGAGGGGGGTATCTATGGTAAAAGTGATACTATTTGGGTTTTTTGTCCTTATCAGTCTTTTAGTAGGTTGCTTGGGGGTATAAATTATAGTTTGTTTAAATTCTTATTTAAGAAAAAAAAATGACTTCATTCTAGAAGCTTCTAAGGAGGCTTTTGCTGTAGCCAGCAGGTTTCACTTTAGTGGTGGTTTTTTCAACATCCTGGGAACACAGTTACAGTCATGAATTCACATAAATTTATTAGAAATATCTTTTTTTCTTTTCATATACATTGACTGTATCCGTTCTCAGTTATTTTCATCATGCTCCTTTAGAAGTCATTAGAAATCATATGAAAATAGTATTTGAGTCATATTCTATCAGTTTTTCTACTTGTAAACAATAGTAACATGGACAAAAATAATTTTTCAAAAACATATGACTATAGGAGACCAAATATTTTCCTTTCTCTTTTATGCACAGACTTTTATTCCCTATTTTTTATGTCTCATTATCTTCCTAGATGATATAAAGAGAATATATTGGAAGACTTATTCAAATTAATAATGAGGACAGTAAGAGTATAAAAGGATAGGGAACAGAAACTAAGTCCAACTCAAAAAGTATAGAGTTTATTTTAGAGTTGAATGAGTGAGATGCTTCTGTAAGATGTTAACTCATATCTGAATAGTAATGGTGTTAATCCACTGGGAAGTATAGACTTGGGCATATGCCCTGACATATATACTTGTGGAGCACGAACACTCTATTTCAGTTGTGGTACAGATGGAGTACATAAAGGCAATGCAAAAGGAAATGAACATAAGTCAGTTAAGCCATTTATACACCCAACAGCACGCTGTAGCTTGTTTCATGTGCCATCTTATACAGCACAGTAGATGGTGAGATGCTTTTTTTAATACCCACACTAAATTGTGAGGTTAGGTTAGGAAGCATCACTCTGCCAAGACTCAGGTAGAATCCCTCTTCCAAGATTCAAGTAGAAAGTCAAGACAAAAAAGATTACTTTCTCCAGTGTGAAGGCCATGTATCAAAGCAATGCACTATCATTTATATAAGATGGAGCTAAGCCATACTTGGAGACTGAATATTCAGGAAGCAACAGCTGTTCCTAGGGGAAGCAGAAAGAATTCCATAGGCATGAAGGAATAAAAAGCAATGAAGAATCCAGAGAACTGATGAGACAAACACAAATATAATGAGGTGATTAATCAAAAACCAATAGAAAGTTATAAGTAAATCAATGCTAAGTAGGATAATTGCCTAAGTAAAGCAAAATTGTCACCTTTGTTTAAATCTCTGCTGATTATCATGTGATCAGATATGATTTGTAGAATTCAGAGAAGTGCTAAGTGATTGGCATGGTATTTTGAAAGATTAAAACCATAGAATAAGACTTTTAAAAATAAGACTATTTTAAAAATAGTTTTTGAAAGTGTTCAGAGTGCATTAGGGTCACTTGGAGTATGAATTAATGGCATATAACAAAATAACTGAATAACTTAAAATTTAAAATATCTTTGTATATTTACTCAGGTGTTTTTTTTTTTTTTTTTTTTTTTTTGCATTTAATTGAAACCATAGTAAGTTTCTTGTCTTTTTTCATTAGATTTCAATGTGAGCTCAAAGGGGGAAGATATAATACAAAATTGAGAAGTATTATTGCATTTTAAATAGAAAAGTTTTTACAAATATTCTGCTATTTACACAGGGCCCCCAATGGATGAGCTAGAGAAAGTACCCAAGGAGCTAAAAGGGTCTGCAACCCTACAGGTGGAACAACAATATGAACTAACCAGCACACCTGGAGCGCATGTCTCTAGCTGCATATGTATCAGAAGATGGCCTAGTAGGCCATCATTGGGAATAGAGGCCCTTTGGTCTTGCAAACTTTATATGCCTCAGTACAGGGGAACGCCAGGGCCAAGTAGTGGGAGTTGGTGAGAACGGGAGTGGTGGTGGTGGGGGGGGAGGGTATGGGGGACTTTTGGGATAGCATTTGAAATGTAAATGAAGAAAATATCTAATAAAAAACTAAAAAAGATAATTATTTTAAATATGTTCTTCCTTAACTTATTTTGTTCTTATTTTAGATATTTTGAAATATTAATTGCATTGTGTGCTTCATTCTTTCACATTTTGTGAATCACATAAATTCTCTCAATACTTCACAGGTATGAATAACTAATTATACAGAATAAGTATTTCTTCATTTCCATCCAGTACTGATGAATTTATACCTCAGTAAACATGAGTTAAGAAGAGAAAATCTACATATATAATAAGGAAATTAAAAGTGGAATGATTAGTTTGATATCAGCATTAAAATGAATATAATTGTGTGCAAAATCTTACCTTTTCACCATTACTACTTCTTTTAGTATTTGAGAATAATTATTTTGATATTAGTAGAGCCATAAGGATTGTGGAAGCCTACCCAAAGGACTGTAAGAGGCTAGCAACATGACTATGAGTTGTTAAAGTTACAATCTACGTTTGGGGATATGATAGAAAAATAAATAAAATAAGTAAATAAATGCATGCATAGATAAGTCACCTTGCCATTATCTGTACCATATCTTATAGAGTGAGCAAAATGATACAATTTTGAAACTTTTATGATAACTGTGTATTGTTTGGTAGGTGTTATGTTTAGAAAAACTATTTTGTATTTTAAAATTTGATGCTGTTCACTGGATAACTGATAGAAGCAAACCCCATTCATTGACTAGTCTCACATATGAATATTCTCAACCATGTTTGTATTTTTACCATGATACAGGGGACTGCACACATTTTTATTATAAAAGGACATTTCCAAACCTGACTTTCAACGATTCTCTTATTCTTGAAAAATAATGCTTTTTATCTATTCATTTCAGATTTTAGAAACTCAATTACACAATAAATACCCTCATCAATGTCATAAACACCTACTTCTCATATGCATGATTTATTCCCCTGAAACCTCAAAAATATCAAGGGATTTTTTAAATGAAGTTACTAAATGAGTCATAGTAACCAAGTAAAAAAGAATGGGAAAGGAACTTATTATCTGAATATAGGTTGCACCAAATTGTCTAGAGTTTGTAGAATTAAGTAGTAGCATTTACTGAATATTAAAAATCCTCAGTCTTTGCTAAAAGGTTGAGAATTGTCACTAGAACCTTTCCATGTGAATTTGAAATGAATGGAAATTGAAACAATCGGTAAGACCCCCTTTCCCATTTTTTTCCTCTGATAGGCTGCTTCTAATTTTGTAATTAACACATCTGTCCAATGTCATGAAATGCAATGGTTTCAATACTTCTGCAGCTGTCAGTAAAGTCCTCTAAGAGCATATGAGAGTGCATAGAGAGAAAAATGTTAGGAAAAACAGACTCGTGGACTTGGGAAACAGGGTTTATTGGTTTGAATTTCATAGCAAATCTCTATCTGAGTGATGTCTCAGATTTTGTTCTGTGTAAAATGAAATCTTGTGTGAATTGCACCAGCACTTTTAATTATAATGTGTGGAGAACATACATGAGATTTTACATGCATCTTGCCATTTACTATGAAAACTATTTTTTTTTTATTATTATAGGACCCATATACCCTGCTAGTGTGGAATCATAAAGGTGTTTCAACATTGATGTTTCAACCAGGACAATTTCAATTGATCACCTTAGATAAAAATATGGAGACCCAGTGACAAGACATACATTATGACTGTGTTAGAAAGAATTCAATGGAGGAGCTAGAGGAAGTACCAAAGGAGCTAAAGGGGTCTGCAACCCTGTAGGTGGAACAACAATATGAACTAACCAGTACCCCCGGAACTCGTGTCTCTAGCTGCATATGTATCAGAAGATGGCCTAGTCAGCCATCATTGGGAAGAGAGGCCCCTTGGTCTTGCAAGCTTTATAAGCCTCAGTACAGGGGAACGCCAAGGCCAAGAATTGGGAGTGGGTAGGTAGGGGTGTGTGGGGGGAGAGGGTATGGGGGACTTTTGAGATAGCATTTGAAATGTAAATGAAGAAAATACCTAATTAAAAGAAAGAAAGAAAGAAAGAAAGAAGAAAGAAAGAAAGAAAGAAAGAAAGAAAGAAAGAAAGAAAGAAAGAAAGAAAGGATTCCTACCTTCAAAATTGTGTTCCTATGATTGTTAGTTTCACAAGTGCACATGATGAACTATGTTTCCCACTTACCCAGTCAAATCTTGACTTGCAGATGTAAGAATATGTTTCATATACAATTAAAGTTCAGAATGTTATCTTGGAAGGGATGATCTAAAATAATCTGATTGAGTATATTTTGATTAAGTGATAATAATTTTGAGCTGAACTGAAGGACTTCTGCATGCAGACAACAGCTTAGTTTCAAAAATACAGTATTAGTGTTTTTCTTACAGCGTTGCCCTATAGATTTCAGGATTGACTAAACAATCCCTATGACTCTTTAAGTCAATTTCTTACTTTCAGCCTTTTAATAAACCAATCCAAAATGTTAAATTTCTCAACTAAGCTGAACCTTAATGAATAATATTTGACCTCATTTGCTTACAAGCACAGATATTGAATCCATTTTCATAACATCAGCAGAAATTGGGTAAGACTACATTTTAATTTATTTGACATTCCTCAAATCTGTCCAATTTAATCAATGTATTGCCTGGGCCAGCAATTTTCATCAATACATTTTATTCTGTCAGATGACTTTAAGCCTACCTCTGAGTAAAATACACTTAGCTAAAATCATTTTCCAAATAACTTTCATATGCCCACTTTTACTATTTCTGGCTTTACTGGTGAAGCAGAGAGATGCAGCACTGAATGCTTAGTGAAGAGATGGAAACCAGAAGACTTGGAAACAACTCTAGCATTATATCTGTCTCAATGCTGTCTTTATTTTGAGGGTTTTTACTTGTTCTGTGAATCCACACCTTGTTTACCTAATAGAGAAAAAACTCTACTTTATAGAAATTCCTGGTAAGCTTCTTGATTCTTCCACCTCCCTTTGGTTTTAGATATGACCCCTGGTTCTTCTAACTGTATGCTAATACGCTGAATGAATAAAGGTGAAATTCAGTTTGACAGCATATAGAACATGGTCAGGCAAACTTTCATCCTCACATTAATTCTTCTTAACTCATTTTTTTCTCACTATACCTTCGGGATGGAAAAAATTCTTTCTACTTTGTTTTAGTAATTTACCTTTCCATATGACTCACTCATGTCTGCCTCAAATCTCTCCTCTTATCTCACTGATCTTCTGTCATGGCTCATAGATCTGTTAACTGGTATCCCTCTCGTCCATCCCATCTCCCAATTCACTTTGCTTTTCTTGTATATGACAGGATTATCATGACATTTTACTTGCCCACAGCATGAGTAGTTAAGAGCATGGACTATGTCCAGACTCACATGCTTCAATTAGAGTTCTGAACTAAACAGCTGTGTGACCTAAGGCAAATGTTTAACTTCTATTTTCCTCTTTTTACAGTGAATGAATTGAAATTTCATTTAGTAGTGGGATGTGGTAAGGAGTACAACAGATAATAGGCTTGGAATACATGTGCAAAAGTGACACCATTTATTAATTAAAACACACATTCTGTTCCAAGTATGAACCTTAGTTCTATTTATCTGAATATTTCCAACCTTTACTTACTTTCTGTCAGTGAATTTCTACCTATTTTTTGTTCTTGCCTTTTTTACCCTATTGATTTATATTTTATTCCCCTCTACTTATTGTATCTCAAATAATTTTACTGTGATGTGTAAATGGACACATTTAGGTAGACCCAAAAGAAGTCAATAAAGAAAGTATGGAATTTGGGGACTTACGTAAAATCACTAGGTCCCCTTCGATGTTGGGTGTCACTTTTAATCATTGGTGTTACACATTCTGAGGGAAAGGGGTTTCCTTTTCTTGGTTCTGTGTATTATTTTAGTGATGTTTAACTTTCTTGTGTGTTTGTTTTTTAGACAGTGTCTCACAGTATAGCATTGGCTTTCCTCAAATTTACTATCCTGACCTTAGACTCACAAAGATCTTCTTAGGTCTCCTGAGGTTTGTGATTAAGTACCTATGCCACCATGCCTAGAATAGAGAGACAGTTATCTTTGTTGGACATTCAAATATATGTTTTTATGTTTTATGATCTAGTAGGATTTTTCATCTCTACTATTAAATTAGTAATCTTGAATCATTGATACCCTCGTGTATCACTTAAAAATTAGGACGCGTTTTAAGAAATGAGTCATGTCATAATCTGTGTTGGTTTGAAGACTATTGTGCAGCAATACTAACTTAGGTTGAACGACTTATTTTTCTGCCAGAT
This sequence comes from Mus caroli, assembly GCF_978045245.1. Classification (NCBI taxonomy): domain Eukaryota; kingdom Metazoa; phylum Chordata; class Mammalia; order Rodentia; family Muridae; genus Mus; species Mus caroli. The sequence continues at coordinate 87,391,993 of NW_028227267.1, read as the reverse complement.
TTATTCTACTGAACTGTTATGGTTTCCTCTGTCATTTGCTCTTCCCTTGGTAGATTTGTTTTCTCAAGTAATTTTCCATTACAAACAGCTTAGAGTTCCTCAAAACCCTTCACCCACCATCTCATTATAGCACTTGAACAAGCACCACTCATGCTCATACCAGGTAATGACTATCAGAATGTCAACTCATCAATTTGTTAAGGCCCTCAGAGCTAGCATTTTTATCAACAATTTTTATCAAAATAATTTTTTTTGCTTTTGCCATGATTATGATTGTCATAATGTTGAGAGGAATGCAACTTCATAATCTTCAAGTGATTGTATTCATTATTCAGAATTTTTAAATTTTACTTTTTAGTAGCAAATAGTATGTTATTTAGAGGTCTCAGTGTGGTATTTCAGTGAATACATCCAATGGATATTTTATGTCTGTCATTACTTAATGCTCGTGTTTCAAGCTCACATCTCTGATGGATATACATTGGTAAGTTCTAACCAGCAAAGACTATAGAGTTTTATAGTATTTCATAACTTGTAATTCTACATTCAAGTTAATTACTTCTTAAGGATTTTTATGAAAAATATTAGTAAAATTTACATCAGTACAGAAATAATATTAAATAAATCATAAATTTAAATCATACACAAAAGGAAATGGAATAGTCATACAAGTTGTATTCTTCAAATGTATGAAGAGGTTACTTGAGTAATGCGGCAAAATGTTTAGCAATAAATAATATTTTAATAAGTTGAAAGAACTACTACACTCTGAGTAGTTACAAACATATAGCATAGCAAAAACAAGTATCAGTAATATTCTGATCAATCTCAGATGGTTGAGAAGTCTAGAACAGATATTCTTAAACCAGTGATCTGTGTGTTTTCAGATTTCATGTGCTGTCATTCATGCTGGGGTGGGTATTTGCTGATATAGCTGTATATGAGTAATTTTTATCCCTGTAATTCCTCTGCCATTCTCCTATAAGTAATCCCAGTCAAATTTTTGTTTTACCCAGTAGAATTTGGATATTATCCTTACTTTCATCTTTTATTGATACCTTATTTTGAGAAAGTAGGCATTTGGTCATAGCTTTCCTGAAATAGGTAAAAATAACACTGTGATTAATTCCTCCATTATCCAGACCTCAGCTATTTTAAATTAGTGTCATTATAAGTCTTATGTTTACTAGAGCAGACTATCCCTGAATCTGTTGTCTCTCTGTGGATCCCATTCCCATATCAGGGCTTCCTGATCTTTTTTTTTTTTTTTTTTTTTTGGTTTTTCGAGACAGGGTTTCTCTGTGTAGCCCTGGCTGTCCTGGCACTCACTCTGTAGACCAGGCTGGCCTCGAACTCAGAAATCCGCCTGCCTCTGCCTCCAGAGTGCTGGGATTAAAGGCATGCGCCACCACGCCCGGCAGGGCTTCCTGATCTTGACTCAGTGGGAGAGGGTATGTTTAATCTTGCAGTGACTTGGGGTGCTATAAGAGGGGAGGGTGTGTGTCTGTGTGTGTGTGTGTGTGTGTGTGTGTGTGTGTGTGTGTGTGTGTGTGTGAATGGGGCATGAATGATACCTAGAGAGGGGCTCCTTCTCAGAGGAGGAGAAGAGGACTTTTAAAAGGCCTGGTATTGGGAAGAAAAGTGAATAAATATGTTTTTATAAAAGAAGTGTTATGTTTGAATATCCTATCAATCACAGTTACTTAATTATTGTATAGAGTAGTTTCAGTTGTTTCAAACTTCTAGAGTTAACCGAGGTCTTATGTTTGATGAAAAAAACTTCACATTGATTTCTAAAATTATATCTTCTAGATATATATCTTTAGATCTTTAGAAATTTATATCTTTAGAAATTGCAATGATTACTAACATTATTTTATTAAAGAAAATAGGATGGTAATTTACCACTTTTTTTATTTTACAAGCAAAATATTTTGACAGACTCTAGTCCTCTATGAACTGTGATATCATAAATTAAAATTGGCGGGTCTGTGAATTTGGATCTGTTCATTAATACCAAAAAGTTTTCTAAGGTCTTCTTTCTGCCTCATAGACGGATAGCAATGATCAAGTGTTGTTTTTAAATCTTAAGTTTCCATGGTAGCTAGATCAAATATCCCTACAGAAGGAATATGATCAGTTTGAAAACGACTTATATAATTTAACTCCTGCACATATAAAGTAAGAAATTAAGAACTCTTCACATCTAACTAACTTAAAACTAAAAATAAATCAGAACTCCTTTCTATCGTGTTAATCTGATTATTGATATTAGCCACAGCACAAAATCTGAGCAATTTTTTCTATCTTTAATAAATTTTATGATTCTGGAGACCAATGAATAGCAGTGGCATAATACTGAGAGAATAATAATTTTTTATCATGGAATTGCAAAATGTCATATCACCTTAAAAAATCTACCAGCAAGTTTTTCAAAAAATTTCAGTAATAATTAAAATATAAACAAAGTATTCTTTCTTTCATATACAAGTTTATTTTAAATGGAAACATTTATGGTTGAAAAATGAGAGTGAACTCTCTCTCTCTCTCTCTTTCTCTCTCTCTCTCTCTCTCTCTATATATATATATATATATATATATACATATATATATAAAACACAAAATCTTATATTACATATTTTTTTACAAATTTTGTACTGTTATCAATCTTGTAAAATAAAACCTTTATAACTAGTTATGAAGAAATATTATGGGCCATTTTAAAATATCAAACATGAGGATGTCATTCATATCCTATATATAGGACCTATGAAGAATTCTTCTGACTCCGAAGAAGTCATTGGTCTCTGTTTAATAAACTAAAGGAAAAGGTGAACTGAGCACAGGTTTCCCTATGCAGAAGTTAGAGAAAGGACTGGAGGAGCTGAAGGGGTTTGCAAACCCATAAGAAGAACAACAATATCAACCAACCAGACTGCTCAGAGCTCCCAGGGACTAAACCACCAACCAAAGAGTCTGCATGGAGGGAGCCATGGCTCCAGCAGCATATGTAGCAGAGGATGGATTTGTTGGGCATTAATTGGAGAAGAAACCCTTGGTCCCTTGAAGGCTCAATGCCCCCATGTAGGGTGGGGAGGAGGGAGTAGGTTGATGGGGAAAAACACTCATGGACACAGGAGGAGTGGGGATGAAATAGGGGGTTTCCAGGGATAGGGGAGCCGTGAATGGTGATTACATTTGAAATGTAAATAAATAAAATATCCAGTAAAAAAAGAATACAACTAAAAAAATTAAGAAAGAAACCCTAAGACATGTACTAAAGGAACATGGCAATAAAATAATAAATTCATATTCAATAACTACTGATTAACATTTTCATGATAATGCATGTTTTTAATAGCATGAATATGTAAATGATATTCATCAAATTTTATATCAGTATCAAACCTGAGTGATCCTTGCTTTTGCTATATTAGAAACTATATTTTAGTTTGAATACTTGCTAAACTTTCTTTCTCTTCATAAAAAATCTTACACAAGTTTTAAAAAAAAATAATCCTTTGGAACTTTTTGACATACCTAATATTATAAATCAGTAGTTATTTTACATTTATTTTTCTCAATTATATTGCAAAAAGAAGTAGAATTACTTTTCTATTTTGTGGACCTTATTTTTTTCTCTATAGTATACATATGAGAAAAGAGAATATATACTCTTGTGATAAAAAATGAAATTTGGACACAACATCCAATGGATAACATAACATTCATTTTAACAAATAATTTTATATAAAAGAATCTTAAATATTTACACTTATAAGATATTTTTCCTTAAATAATTTCATAAAGATTTAATTTCATTTATCCAACCACATATACATATAAATTTAGATTTGTCTCTTTGTACAATATAATATAATCAATAATGACATAGAAATGTCAGCCTGAGCTGACAGAACTAAAATGATATGTGAGAAGTTGCCAAACAGAAATTACCTGTTGGTATTATAGTTCTGTGGCTCTAGCTTTATTGACAAAGGGAAACATAAAACTAGAGAGGCGTTTTTATTTTCCTGTTTTCTGTAGGTCATCCTTACAAATTCCAGATCCTCCTCTCTCTTTTAGTGTAAACTGTCAGACATCCCACTGAGCCATCTTCTGGATGGCTCATTGAAAACCTCTCCAAGTGTTTCTGAATGATGTGAACCCCGTGAGGGGAAGAAACATAAATTATGCCTTTTTACTGGAACAATTGCATATCTCACAGGGTGAAAAGGTAGATTTGTTTTCCAACACATAAAAAATGAGAAATGACAGAAAAATGCATCATTTGAATTCAATTTACCACAATAAAATTAATTTGTCACCTACCAGAGAACAATGAAGCATAGAATATTTCCACATTATTCTAGAAAGAGCAATCCTACTCAAGGAAAAATAGGTGTTTTCATATTACTAGTAAAGAATTAATAAGGGTCCCTATTACTGATATTTGAAAAATTATGCAAAGTGCATAAAAATCCTAGGATATTAAATGAATTTCAAATTGAATCAAGAAAAGTAATTAAAATTAATATAGATATAGCATGCTAGATAATATTATCGAAGTGCCACCTACTGCAAATAAGACCAATTCAGATACTGTTAGCATATGATTTACATGAACAGTACTGTTAATATACCCTATCAATTGCTGGTGTTGTTAGCTACATCATCATAGATGTAAATATAACTTGCTGAAATTACATGCCTGAAATATGAACTATGTATTATTTTCTGAATATGAAACACGTGACTGAAAATGAATTTATCAGTATTTTTGCAAGATAGCTTTGTAATTATTTTTGATTATATTATTTTATTTTTTATATGTTTAATATAGGGGCACTTAGTTCCCTTAGATGTCAGAAGCTCCCTTGTAATTGGAGTTACAAAAGGTTATGAGCCACCATGATGGTACAGAGTATTGAACCTGAATCTTTTGAAAGAGCAACAATGATCTTAACTTCTGAATCAGCTCTCTGGGCTATATTTGGTAATAAGTTTTCAAAAAGTACTAGTAATGTTTCCAGTTCACTAAAATGTTGTTGAAATGTGGTAGTCATAAGAGCAAAGTATAAACTTTGAAGTCTCTGATGAATTTTATTCTTATTATAAAATAAAAGAAAATGTGGAGTTAATATATGTTTAACTGGATTGCTGTTTAGGTCAACAATAGGAATCAATCTTAGAATACAATGTTCAATTTTACCTTTAAGAGGTAAAGTAGCTTGGGAGTAATACCATCTGCAACATATGTCCATTGTTTTTGCAATCTAAATTTAGACAATTGACTGAGTTGTGGGAAAATTGTAGTACTTCTCTTTGGCTTTAAAACTTGGTGGTGCTATACAATGAAAAATGTCATGGTTTCTTGTGTCATTAGGATGAATAAGCACATATTTTATCTTTTAAATTAAATCATTTATAGAAAATAATGCAAATGAGTGAATAAAAGAAAGTAATAGTCATTGTAATCAGAGATACTGAAGAGACAGAACAACTATGAGACATCACTCTGATCAATTTCCTACTACATATATCAAAAGATTATTGTTCAGTGCAGAATTCTATGAGACTTACAAAGAAGACCTGATACTAATACTCTTCAAACTATTCCACAAAATAGAAACAGAAGGAACACTATTAATTCATTCTATGAAGCTACAATTATGCTTATACCTAGACCACACAAAGACCCAACAAAGAAAGAGAACTTCAGACCAGTTTCCCTTATGAACATTGATGCAAAAAATGCTCAATAAATTCTTGCAAACTGAATCTAAGAACAATCAAAATGTTCATTCACCATGACCAAGAAGGCTTCATCCAGTTCAACAGGAAGTCCCAAGGCCTAATTCAGTTACTGAGGCTAAGCAGCACTTACAAAAAGGGACCTATCATGAATGCCATCCAAAAGACTCAAGAAGCAGCTGAAAGAGTCAGATGCAGATATTTGCACCCCAGCTGCTGACCCCTGTGGTTGAATTAGGGAAAAGCTGGAAGAAGCTGAGAAGAAGGACAACCCAGGTGTAGGACCAGCAATGTCAACTAAACTGGACCCCTGAGATCTCTCAAACCACTAAACAGGCAGCATACACCAACTAATATGAGATCCCCGGCATACATACATCAGAGGACTATGGGGGCTGTGTTCCTTCAGAGATAATGAACCTAACCTGCAAGTGACTTGAGGCCCCAGGGAGTATTGAGGTCAGGTGGGGTGGGGGATGGGACATCCATGTGGAGACTGGGAGGTGGGGAGGGGGTATGGAATGTGGAACAGTCTGAAGGTGGACAGGGGAGTGGGATAGAATATATATATATATATATATATATATATATATTTTAAGTAGACTTTATCCTGGAGATGCAGGAATGACTCAATATACAGAAATCCAACAACAAAATCCACTACATAAACAAACTCAAAGGAAAAAAAAAAGGGCCATTTCATTAGATCCTGAGAAAACATTTGATAAAATTCAACATCCTTAGGAAGATCACGAATTCAAGGCCCATACCTAAACATAATAAAGGCAATATACTGCAACCTATTTCCCAACATCAAACAAAATGGAGAGAAACTTGAATCAATCCCACCATAATAAGTGTCTAGACAGGGCTGTTCCCTCTCTCCCTATCTATTCAGTATAGTACTTGACGTTTTAGCCAGAGCAATTAGAAAACAAAAGGAAGTCAAAGAGATACAAATTGGAAAGGACAAAGTTAAAATATCACTATTTGCAGATGATATGATCTGTATACATAAGTGACCCCAAAAATTGTGCCAGAAAACTCCTAATCCTGATAAACAACTTCAGCAAAGTGGTTGGATATAAAATTAACCCAAACAAAGCAGTAGCCTTCCTATACTCAAAAAACATTAAGGCAGAGAAAGAAAATAGGGAAACAGCACCTTTCACAATAGTCACAAATAATATAAAAATCTTTGATATTAAAATATTACCAAGCAAGTGAAAGATCTGTATGATAAAAACTTCAAATCTCTGAAGAAAGAAATTGAATATGATCTCAAAGATGGAAAGATCTCCCATGCTCATGAATTGTCAGGATTAATATAGTAAAAATGGCCATCTTGCTGAAAGCAATCTACAGATTCAATGCACTCCCCATCAAAATTCCAACTCAATTCTTCACTGAGTTAGAAAGGGCAATTTGAAAATTCATCTGGAATAACAAAAAACCTAGGGTAGCGAAAACTATTTTCAACAATAACAGAACTCCTGGGGGAATCACTATCCCTGGCCTCAAGCTGCACTACAAAGCAATAGAGATAAAACCTGAATGGTATTGGTACAGTAACAGGCAGGAAGATCCATGGAGTAGAATTGAAGACCCAGAAATGTACCCACAAAACTATGGTCACTTGATCTTTGAGAAAGGAGCTAAAATCATCAAAGGGAAAAAAAAAGATAGCCTTTTCAACAAATGGTGCTGGTTCAAATGGAGATCAGCATGTAGATGATCAAATGGATCCATTCTTATGTCCTTGTGGATTAAGGACCTCCACATAAAACCAGATACACTGAAACTAACAGGAGAGAACATGGGGAAGAGCCTTTAATACATGGAGACAAGGGAAAATTTGCTGAATGGAACACTAATGGCTTAAGCTCTAAGATTGAGAATTGACAAATGGTACCTCATAAAATTGTAAAGTTTCTGTCATTCAAAGGACACTGTCAATAGGACAAAATGACAACCAACAAATTGGAAAAATATCTTTACCACTCCTACATCTAACAGAGGGCTAATGTCCAATATACATAAAGAACTCAAGAAGTTAGACTCCAGAGAATAAAATAACTCTATTAAAAATGGGGTACAGAGCTAAACAAAGAATTCTCAACTGATGAATATTGAATGGCCAAGAAACACCTAAAGAAATGTTCAACATCCTTAGTCATTAGAGAATTGCAACCAAAGCAACCCTGAGATTAGATTCCACCTCACACAAGTCAGAATGGCTTAGATCAAATCTCAGGTGATAACAGATGCTAGCTAGGATGTGGAGAAAGAGGAACACTCTTCCATTGTTGGTGGGATTTCAAACTGTTACAAACATACTGGAAATCAATCTGGTGGTTCCTCAGAAAACTGGACATAAGGATTTAAGGACCTAGCTATACCACTTCCGGGCATATACCCAAAAGATGCTCCAACACATAACAAGGACACATGCTCTACTGTTTTTATAGCAGCCTTATTTATAATAGTCAGAAGTTGAAAAGAACCCAGATGTCCTTCAACAGAAGAATGGATACAGAAAATTTGATACATTTACACAACGGAGCTATTACTCGGCTATTAAAAACTATGACTTCATGACATTCTTAGGCAAATGGATGGAACTAGAAAATATCATCCTGAGTGAGCTTACCCAATCACAAATGAACACACCTGGTATGCACTCACTGATAAGTAGATATTAGTCCAAATGCTTGGGACACCCAAGATACAATTCACAGACCATATGAAGCTCAAGACTGAAGAACAAACTGTGGACGCTTTGGTCCTTCTTAGAATGGGAAACAAAATATTCACGGGAGCAAATATGGACACAAAGTGTGGAGTAGAGACTGAAGAGAGGCCACCCAGTGACTGCTCCACCTGGGGATCTATCCCATATACAGTCACCAACCCAGACATAATTATGAATGCCAAGAATTGTTTCCTGACAAGAGCCAGATATAACTGTCTCATGAGAGGCTCTGCCAGAGCCACACAAATTCAGAGGCATATTCTGGCAGCCAACCATTGGACTGAGCATAGGGTTCCCAATTGAGGAGTTAGATAAAGGATTAAAGGAACTGAAGGGATTCCAACCCCATAGAAAGAAGAACCATATCAACCATCCAGACCCCTCAGCACTCCCAGGGACTAAATCAAGGATTACACATGGAGAGAGAGACTCACTGCTCCAGTTGCATAGGTAGCAGAGCATGGACTTATTGGGCATCAGTAGGAGGAGAGGCCCTTGGTACTGTAAAGGTTGGTGCCCCTGTTTAGGAGAATGACAGGGTAGGGAGTCAGGAATGGGTGGGTGGGTGTGGGAACTCTCTCAAAGCAACATGGGGACCAGCAATAGGATGAGGGTTTCTGGGGGGAAATAGGAAAAGGAAAAACATTTGAAATGTAAATGAGAAAATATCCAGTGAAGAATATATAGTTTCTCAAAAAATGGAAAGATAAATGTCCATCATATTTAGCATGCCATATTTCTTATTAAAAAGTGACTGGATTGGTGATGCAAAAATATATAGCAACTCTATGTGGCTTTAGCAGGCTCTTCTTTGCTCCAGACTCTTAACTTCTAACACAATATTTTACACTATCATACACAGCACTGAATACCTGCTAAACTTCCTTATGTTCATAGCCAAAGTATTGATACTTGAGAAGAAAATTTTGGTTTAGATTCGTTTTTTCTTAAGGCACTGATATGCTCTATGTTTTATTAATTAATTAATTAATTTGAGGTAATTACTCTTTCTTAAGAATGACTAAGGGATAGCTTTATGGGAGACAATGAGGACTGATTTCTCAAGAGTATTTTACTTCTTGAGAATTTTAGAAAAGGAATGTAATTGTTCCCTTTAAATGACAATTATTAACTAAGTTAAACTTAATAATTTTATTATCCAATTATTCAAGGATAGTTTAATTTGAAGTATGTTTAATATTTGGTCCAGTTCTTACTTTTTTCCACTGTGAATAGTTCTTTATACATCCTAGAAATATCAATCATTTGTAGTTTTCCATACCTTGTATGAAACCTTTCTATCTTCCAGACTTAACTAGATTTTCAGAAAACTTCCTTTTCTTGTTGGTTTTTACATTTTTTATAGAAATGAAATAATCATTAAAATTGTAAGTTGAAGTTTTTCTTAATTTTTTCATTAATGTTATCTTTGTAAGGCAAATGTAGCTATATCCTTAATTCTTGTATGTGATCTTGAATCGAGTAAGGAAAGTTAAATATCAATATTTCCTTTATTTGGCTTTTGATTTTCAAAGTAGTATAAGTCTGTGTGTGTGTGTGTGTGTGTGTGTGTGTGTGTGTTAGAGAGAGATAAGGAGAGAGAGAGAGTTTGCAATAAGGTTTATCTATGCATCTTAGACTGGGATTTAAGATTACACCTTCATGCCTCACCTTCAAAGTTCTAGTCACAGAGCTTATGCCGTTATGTGGTATGGTACTAACCATCTTCATTGGACAAAATTCAAGTATGTTGAAGATGGATATGTGACCTCAAGGAATGTAAAGGATAAGGTTGGTGAGAAAATAATATGGAGTAAAATAAAATTTGAGCTTTTGTTACTAAAAGAAAAAAAGTCACATAAAATCCACTGTGGCCATTGTCTGAGTATATATCAATGAAGATAAAAGTGTCAACAACATCTATAAAATTTGTATCATTTTATTTTTTAATAACTGAAACAAAGTGAAGTGAAAGAGGTAAAGACTAAAGAACTAAGTTAACTGCACTGCCTGCACTACAGTTTATCATTGAAATCTTGCTATGTTTTAGGCCAAGAACTACCACAATAATGATTTATCATATGAATTTTGCTACTACTAAAGTTGGAAAATACATTTTATAAGCCATTATGCTGACAATGACTCCTCAAGAGGATGTTGTGGACATCAAGGTTAGAGAATGTATCTATGGTTGTATAAGGAGATTTGAAAATGGAGGAAGAAATTAGGGAACAATGAGCTAGCATTATAAAAATAAGATGATGGTAGATTGTAAATTGTTAAGGAATACAAGAGCAAGGTGTTGCTAAGTTCATGTCTTGCCTGATTTGGTTAATGGTTAAAACATGCTACAGTTGCTCTACTTCTTATTTGTCCAGGGGCATATATGCCTGTTATCCAGGAGGCAATTTGATCTCTATGTAGGAGTTCTCAACAGTGATCTTGAAAGCAGAAATAACATTGAAACTTAACAGCCTTGGGTCAGGAGTGCATATTATTCCCAAGAAAGAAACATATAGTTAGAAATGACCCTAGCAAAGAATCCTGAGTATGTATTAAGATTTAAAGAGAAGATAACATTAAAAGTAAATTCAATGAGATAACAGACTTTATAAAAATACATGCAGAAATTATCATGGCAACAATGAATTAACAGAAACAAAAAGATAATTCCATTTTAATTAGCAAGTCAATTATAAAAATGAATTACCTTTATTTCATGCAAGGAGGAAAACCCAACCGCTTGTTTTAACATCTTTGCTTACTAAATTTAAAAATAAAATGTACACACTTCTATTTAAAGGATATTAATTTGCATGACCATCAAGTATACATTTTTTTATTGCTATGGCTGTATACTTTTTAATTTGAATATTGAAGATGGATAATGTGTTAGGCTGTTGGATCTTTTAAACTATTTAATTAAATTCAGTGAAATAATTTATTTAGAAGGATTTATGTTTTTTGTTAAGATTTAAAATTTTTTCATTTAATGAATAAGTGTTTTGCCTACATATGTGTTGAGCACTTCTTTGTAGCTTACCCTATGCTGCCAATATGAGGGCACTAGATAAAGTTACATGTGATTTTGTAAATCTGTGAATGAACTGGAGTTACAAAAGTTTGTAGGGAAACAGGATAATGAGAAATAAACTCACAACCCACTTACTAGTAGTAAGTGTCCTTAATCTGTGAGATATCTCTCATTCTTTCATAATATTTTTATAATCTTTATAATAAAACAATTACTAAACAGGTGTTTTAACAGTATAGGATGAGAATAATGGATGTGTTCAACTACAGTACATAGCTGCTGCCTATATAATACTTTGCAAAGCTTCCTAGAATGTTCTGCAACAAATTTTCCTGTAGATTTGTGCTACATTAAATTATTAGAAATAGCCATGGTAGCAGGATATGCCTTGATTATTTCTCATTGTTATTTTAAAGTATCAGAAAACATGATAATGCCCAAAGAATAGAGGTATACATTAGGATAATGGATAGGAGAATCTGAACATAGTATTTTGAGTAGCAATTGATGTTAAGCTACATTTTGCAGCATTGCAATATAAGATATATGTTTGGCCTTATTCTAATTATAAATTATAACTTTAATTAAATTACTTTAAACAATATTAGCATAGCTTATGTTAGGTATTAACTTTTTAGTCACTTTTGCAGTTTATATAAAAAAACAGCCATCACAACACCTTATATTAGTAAAATACTATTATTTCAATTTTACAAAATGAGGACATTGAACTATATATTAGTTAATTAACTTTAGAAAATGAAGAATTAATGAGAACATTGGCTTCAGCTATAGGGAATGTTAGGTAAGTGAGCTGACAGCTTATCCACCACTGTAATTGACTTACTCCCTTCATTTAGCCAAGCTGGCATCAATTTTACAAGGGTTATAACCAGTACACCTTAGAGGACTAACCTAGTTTCCTGAAGTTCTAAGGTTGAAAAGGTGACCCATTATTAAAAATGGCTCTCAGTGGGGCTCATCATTATTGCCCAAAATCATGTGCTTTCTCCTTCCCAGCTCTGATTACTGAGAAGCAAAAAATGACTAATTGGATAATTGTAAGTTGTAGTGTGCCCTAGAGATAATAGATTCTGATCATTTCTGTTTGTTCCATAAATCACAAGGTGGTCAGACGTGGGCCAAGTGAATTTATCAAATTTTGTTTTGGTAAGTATTTGGAGGTTGCTGGCTGTTAATTTTTCTCCTCCAGAGATGAAGACACATGTTATTCCTGAGGGACTAGACATCTCCCTGGTATAACACAGTCTTCTTAAATTTGCTTTAATAATCACAGTTATATTGATTTACATTGTACCACAGATATGCATCAGAATTAGTTGGATTTCAAACTGGTGTGTAGGATACATGACCTTCTAAATCTTGTTTTTTATTATTATTCCAGGAATGAACACTTGAAAATCAGCATTCTAGGCAATGTCTGAAAGATCTAAAAACATCTCAAGAGTTACTGGAGACAGGAAAATTTTAAGCCTATATAGCTTACATTTATGGAATGATTATGAAAAGTAGTTAAGAAGAGAACTGAATAATTATTTTTCTACTGTAATCAGAAACCTCTCTTTTTATAGTTTTGAAATTTGACTTCCAAATTTGTCCCTTTTCTAGAGTTCCTAACTTGGAATTTTGTGTATCCCTAAATTTACTTAAGTGTGATGTTCTTGCTTTCTATAGACTGTTTTCCATTCAGAAGCCGAAGATAATTTCAAATCAACTACCTAGTGGCTGCTACCACCTGTTCCCTGACAAATAAATGTATCCTATAAAAACAGTCTCTCTATATTCCTTCCTTCTGCTATCTTTGTCAGTAATCCTAGTGTGAGATCTCTCTCTGCCTTATGAAGAAGCACCTACTTGTACGCCTTAGGAACTCTGATAAACTGATACATGTTTCATGGAAGGACCAATGTAGACCTCACAGAACTTGTCTTAATGGGTCAATTTATATGATCAATGTCCATTCATTATACCAATATAGCCAATGTGTTGATCTGTATTCTACAGATTTACAGTGCCTTGCCGAGTTACAGATGATAGTCAGTTTAGGATCCATATCCCTATTGCTAGAAGTCTTATATAGATGACCCTCCCAGATTCCTGGGAGTTTCCATTGCACTAGGTTTCTAGATCACCCTTGAGATGTCTCCCAATTCTAGTTGTCTCTCTGAGCACTCTCTCCTTCCATTCTACATGCACCTGATCCATCTTGCTCCCATCCCATATCACAACCCAGTTCCATCCCCACCTCCATCTAGTCTGTTTCCCTTTCAGATTGAGATTCATGTATCACCCTCTTATCATACTCCTTGTTACTTAGCTACTCTGGGTCTGTGGACTGTAGTATGTATGATTATACTCCAACCATCTACCTGTGTATTGGTCAGCTGCTGGACAGATCTACCCAAGAACTGCTACACTTGGTTCCTTTTTTTTTTTTTTTTTGATTTTTATTACATAATTTCCACAATTACATTTCCAATGCTATCCCAAAAGTCCCCCATAGCGCCCCCCACTTCCCTACCCACCCATTCCCATTCTTTTGGCCCTGGCATTCCGCTATATTGGGGCATATAAAGTTTGCAAGTCCAATGGGCCTCTCTTTCCATTGATGGCCGACTAGGCCGTCTTTCCATACATATGCAGCTAGAGACAAGAGCTCCGGGGTTCTGGTTAGTACATCATGTTGTTCCAACAATAGGGTTGCAGATCCCTTTAGCTCCTTGGGTACTTTCTCTAGCTTCTCCATTGGGAGCCCTGTGATACATCCAATAGCTGACTGTGAACATCCATTCCTGTGTTTGCTAGGCCCCGGCATCGTCTCACAAGAGACAGCTATATTTGGGTCCTTTCAGCAAAATCTTGCTAGTGTATGCAATGGTGTCAGCGTTTAGAAGCTGATTATGGGATGGATCCCTGGATACGGCAGTCTCTAAATGGTCCATCCTTTCATCACAGCTACGAACTTTGTCTCTGTAACTCCTTCCCTGGGTGTTTTGTTCCCAGTTCTAAGAAGGTGCACAGTGTCCACACTTTGGTCTTCATTCTTCTTGAGTTTCATGCGTTTATCAAATTGTATCTTATATCTTGGGTATCCTAAGTTTTGGGCTAATATCCACTTATCAGTGAATACATATTGTGTGAGTTCTTTTGTGATTGTGTTATTTCACTCAAGATGATGCCCTCCAGGTCCATCCATTTGGCTAGGAATTTCATAAATTCATTCTTTTTAATAGCTGAGTAGTACTCCATTGTGTAAATGTACCATAATTTCTGTATCCATTCCTCTGTTGAGGGACATCTGGGTTCTTTCCAGCTTCTGGCTATTATAAATAGGGCTGCTATGAACATAGTGGAGCATGTGTCCTTTTTACCGGTTGGGACATCTTCTGGATATATGCCCAAGAGAGGTATTGCTGGATCCTCCGGTAGTACTATGTCCAATTTTCTGAGGAACCGCCAGACTGATTTTCAGAGTGGTTGTACAAGCTTGCAATCCCACCAACAATGGAGGAGTGTTCCTCTTTCTCCACATCCTCGCCAGCATCTGCTGTCACCTGAATTTTTGATCTTAGCCATTCTGACTGGTGTGAGGTGGAATCTCAGGGTTGATTTGCATTTCCCTGATGATTAAGGATGTTGAACATTTTTTCAGGTGTTTCTCTGCCATTCAGTATTCCTCAGGTGAGAATTCTTTGTTCAGTTCTGAGCCCCATTTTCTAATGGGGTTATTTGACTTTCTGGAGTCCACCTTCTTGAGTTCTTTATATATATTGGATATTAGTCCCTTATCTGATTTAGGATAGGTGAAGATCCTTTCCCAATCTGTTGGTGGTTTTTTTGTCTTATTGATGGTGTCTTTAGCCTTGCAGAAGCTTTGTAGTTTCATGAGGTCCCACTTGTCAATTCTCAATCTTACAGGACAAGCCATTACTGTTCTATTCAGGAATTTTTCTCCTGTGCCCATATCTTCAAGGCTTTTCCCCACTTTCTCCTCTATAAGTTTCAGTGTCTCTGGTTTTATGTGAAGTTCCTTGATCCACTTAGACTTGACCTTAGTACAAGGAGATAGGAATGGATCAATTCCCATTCTTCTACATGTTAACAACCAGTTGTGCCAGCACCATTTGTTGAAAATGCTGTCTTTCTTCCACTGGATGTTTTTAGCTCCCTTGTCGAAGATCAAGTGACCATAGGTGTGTGGGTTCATTTCTGGGTCTTCAATTCTATTCCATTGGTCTATTTGTCTGTCACTAAACCAGTACCATGCAGTTTTTATCACAATTGCTCTGTAGTAGAGCTTTAGGTCCGGCATGGTGATTCCACCAGAGGTTCTTTTATCCTTGAGAAGAGTTTTTGCTATCCTAGGTTTTTTGTTATTCCAGATGAATTTGCAGATTGCACTTTCTAATTCGTTGAAGAATTGATTTGGAATTTTGATGGGGATTGCATTGAATCTGTAGATTGCTTTTGGCAAGATAGCCATTTTTACAATGTTGATCCTGCCAATCCATGAGCATGGGAGATCTTTCCATCTTCTGATATCTTCTGTAATTTCTTTCTTCAGAGACTTGAAGTTTTTATTATACAGATCTTTCACTTCCTTAGTTAGAGTCACGCCAAGATATTTTATATTATTTGTGACTATTGAGAAGCGTGTTGTTTCCCTAATTTCTTTCTCAGCCTGTTTATTCTTTGTGTAGAGAAAGGCCATTGATTTGTTTGAGTTAATTTTATATCCAGCTACTTCACCGAAGCTGTTTATCAGGCTTAGGAGTTCTCTGGTGGAATTTTTAGGGTCACTTATATATACTATCATATCATCTGCAAAAAGTGATATTTTGACTTCATCTTTTCCAATTTGTATCCCTTTGATCTCCTTTTGTTGTCGAATTGCTCTGGCTAGGACTTCAAGTACAATGTTGAATAGGTATGGAGAAAGTGGACAGCCTTGTCTAGTCCCTGATTTTAGAGGGATTGCTTCAAGCTTCTCACCATTTACTTTGATGTTGGCTACTGGTTTGCTGTAGATTGCTTTTATCATGTTTAGGTATGGGCCTTGAATTCCTGATCTTTCCAAGACTTTTATCATGAATGGGTGTTGGATCTTGTCAAATGCTTTTTCCGCATCTAACGAGATGACCATGTGGTTTTTGTCTTTGAGTTTGTTTATATACTGGATTACGTTGATGGATTTCCGTATATTGAACCATCCCTGCATCCCTGGGATGGAACCTACTTGGTCAGGATGGATGATTGTTTTGATGTGTTCTTGGATTCGGTTAGCAAGATCTTTATTGAGGATTTTTGCATCAATATTCATAAGGGATATTGGTCTGAAGTTTTCTATCTTTGTTGGGTCTTTTTGTGGTTTAGGTATCAGAGTAATTGTGGCTTCATAGAATGAGTTGGGTAGAGTACCTTCTGTTTCTATTTTGTGGAATAGTTTGTGAAGAACTGGGATTAGATCTTCTTTGAAGGTCTGATAGAACTCTGCACTAAACCCATCTGGTCCTGGGCTTTTTTTAGTTGGGAGACTATTAATGACTGCTTCTATTTCTTTGGGGGATATAGGGCTGTTTAGATCATTAACCTGATCTTGATTCAACTTTGGTACCTGGTATCTGTCTAGGAACTTCTCCATTTCATCCAGGTTCTCCAGTTTTGTTGAGTATAGCCTTTGGTAGAAGGATCTGATGGTGTTTTGGATGTCTTCAGGATCTGTTGTTATGTCTCCTTTTTCATTTCTGATTTTGTTAATTAGGATGCTTTCCCTGTGCCCTCTAGTGAGTCTGGCTAAGGGTTTATCTATCTTGTTGATTTTCTCAAAGAACCAGCTCCTTGATTGGTTGATTCTTTGAATAGTTTTTCTTGTTTCCACTTGGTTGATTTCACCCCTGAGTTTGATTATTTCCTGCCATCTACTCCTCTTGGGTGAATTTGCTTCCTTTTGTTCTAGTGCTTTTAGGTGTGTTGTCAAGCTGCTAATGTGTACTCTCTCTAGTTTCCTTTTGGAGGCACTCAGAGCTATGAGTTTTCCTCTTAGAAATGCTTTCATTGCGTCCCATAAGTTTGGGTATGTTGTGGCTTCATTTTCATTGAACTCTAAAAAGTCCTTAATTTCTTACTTTATTCCTTCCTTGACCAAGGTATCATTGAGAAGAGTGTTGTTCAGTTTCCACGTGAAGGTTGGCTTTCTATTATTTATTTTGTTATTGAAGATCAGCCTTAGTCCATGGTGATCTGATAGGATGCATGGGACAATTTCAATATTTTTGTATCTGTTGAGGCCTGTTTTGTGACCAATTATGTGGTCAATTTTTGAGAAGGTACCATGAGGTGCTGAGAAGAAGGTATATCCTTTTGTTTTAGGATAGAATGTTCTGTAGATATCTGCCAGATCCATTTGATTCATAATTTCTCTTAGTTTCTCTGTGTCCCTGTTTAGTTTCTGTTTCCATGATCTGTCCATTGGTGAAAGTGGTGTGTTGAAGTCTCCCACTATTATTGTATGAGGTGCAATGTGTGCTTTGAGCTTTACTAAAGTTTCTTTAATGAATGTGGCTGCCTTTGTATTTGGAGCATAGATATTCAGGATTGGTAGTTCCTCTTGGAGGATTTTACATTTGATGAGTATGAAGTGTCCTTCCCTGTCTTTTTTAATGACTTTGGGTTGGAAGTCAATCTTATCAGATATTAGAATGGCTACTCCAGCTTGTTTCTTCATGCTATTTGCTTGGAAAATTGTTTTCCAGCCTTTCATTCTGAGGTAGTGTCTATCCTTTTCTCTGAGATGAGTTTCCTGTAAGCAGCAAAATGTTGGGTCTTGTTTGTGTAGCCAGTTTGTTAGTCTATGTCTTTTTATCGGGGAGTTGAGTCCATTGATATTAAGAGATATTAAGGAAAAGTAATTGTTGTTTCCTGTTATTTTTGTTGTTAAAGTTGGCATTTTGTTCTTGTGGCTGTCTTCTTTTAGGTTTGTTGAGGGATTACCTTCTTGTTGTTTCTAGGGCGTGGTTCCTGTCCTTGTATTGGTTTTTTTCTGTTATTATCCTTTGAAGGGCTGGATTCGTGGAGAGATAATGTGTGAATTTGGTTTTGTCGTGGAATACTTTGGTTTCTCCATCTATGTTAATTGAGAGTTTGGCTGGGTATAGTAGCCTGGGCTGGAATTTGTGTTCTTTTAGTGTCTGTATAACATCTGTCCAGGATCTTCTGGCTTTCATAGTCTCTGGTGAAAAATCTGGTGTAATTCTGATAGGCTTGCCTTTATATGTTACTTGGCCTTTTTCTCTTACTGCTTTTAGTATTCTATCTTTATTTAGAGCATTTGTTGTTCTGATTATTATGTGTCGGGAGGTGTTTCTTTTCTGGTCCAGTCTATTTGGAGTTCTGTAAGCTTCTTGTATGTTCATGGGCATCTCTTTCTTTAGATTTGGGAAGTTTTGTTCTATAATTTTGTTGAAGATGTTTGCTGGTCCTTTGAGTTGAAAATTTTCATTATACTTGGTTCCTGTCCACAAGTACTTTTTTTTTTTTTTCAGGTTGCTTTTCAGTTGCTTTATTGACTTGACATTTTTTCCATGCTAATGGGCAACACTGTACTGTTGACAGAAACTCACACTGAGTGGGAAGGCAATCTCCAATTAGAAGCTGGCAATACAATCCCCACCTGGCACATGGCATGGAAATAACACAAGGCTCAGCACAAACGGGCCATTAAAGGCATGTCAGGAAAATGTGAGGAAAAGGGCTACAGCGGGAGTCACAGTATGGATCTCAGAGGGGAATGACCGAAATCAAGGCATAAGGCAGAATTCATCATGGTGATCATGGTGGTTAGACAGCTCCCCCATAAGGATGCGCAGACAATTTCTCAGCTGTAGCTCCCTAAGCTTTTTCTGGATCTCTCTCATCTCCTCCATGAACATTTCCATATCATCTCCATCTCCACCCAATCCGTCATTCATCTGCCTGTGGAGAATGGCCCATCGGAAGTTAGGGTCAAGTCGGCGAGCCTGGCCTCTTTGGTGGTGGTTGTGGTTGTAGTTGTGGTGGTTGTTGTTTGCAGCAGGCTGGTGGCCCTCACCTCCTCCCACAGGGCGGTCTTCCTGTCCATTCTGCAGGGGCTGCTCCATCTCTTCGTTTTCCTGGTGGACATTGGCCATGATGAGATTTTCTTTCCTGGTTGTAATTCTGGGCCTATCCCTTGCGGAGTAATCCTCCTGTTAATTCCCGTTGCCACCTGGAACTCGGCTTCCAGTAGACCTGCCCCCGCTCCCCTCAGGCCCGGGCCCGCTCCAAGCTGCTGGCCAGACACTCATGAAGACTGCACCCAAGGCTGCGTCGCTCTGCAGCCCCGGGTCACAAGTACTTCTTGACCAGGGCAACAGTGTTCAGTTTGGTGTCTGCAGACATGATGTATCTATCCCTGAGTGGGGCAGTTCTCTGGTTAAACCTTCCTTTAATCTCTGTTCTGTTTTTTTGTCCCTGTTCTTCTTTTAGGCAGAAACATTTCTGGGTTCAAAACAAAACAAAAAAAAAGAAAACAAAAACAAAAAACTTTGAGATTGGTAGGTGGCTCCATCCCTCAACCAGAGGCCTCTCCTATCTACTGGAGGTGGTCTCCACAGGATCTATCTCCCCCTTCTCTGTGCACTGCAGCTAAAGTCAATCCATTAGGGTCCTAGGAGTCTGCATTTCTCTGGCATCTGGGACACTCCAGTGACTATCCCCAGATCCTCATTCCTCATGCTACCTATTTTTATTCTATTTCCAGACCCTCTCTGTACCTCTCTCATATCACCGTTATTTCCTCCTCTTCCTTTTCCCCTTCCTTGTCCTCCTCTCCTTCCAAATCCCATAATCATCCTATTCCCCCCTCAATGCAGAACTGAAGCATCCACCCCCTGATCTTCCTACCTCTATGCTCCATGTGGTCTGTAGGTTGTATAATATGTATTGTGAGCTTTTGGGTTAGTATCCACCTAGTGAGTAAATACAGTGTTTGTTTTTCTGTGTATGAGTTACCTCACTCAGGATGATATTTTCAAGTTCCATCCATTTGCCTGCGAATTTCATGAAGTCATTGTTTTTAGTGGCTGAGTAGTATTCCATTGTGTAAATGTACCACATTTTCTATATTCATTATTCTATTGAGGGCCAACTGGTTTCTTTCCAGATTCTCCCTACTATAAATAGGCTGCTATGAAGATAGTGGAGCATGTGTCCTTGTTATATGTTGCAGTATCTTCTGGGTATATGCCCAGGAGTGGTATAGCTGGGTCCTCAGGTAATACTATGTCCAATTTTCTGAGGAAACGCCAGACTGATTTCCAGATGTACTTAGTACAACTACATGAAAGCACATGCAACATCATAATCAAAGGGAGTAAAAGGTGAAGAATTACTCATGGCTAATAGGCTTGCCAAAATTACTACATAAAAATTGATACATGTGTAGTAAGATATGTAACTTATATATGAGTGGATATTTAGATGAAAGGATAAATGACAACTAAAAATACAAATGGTGGTGGGAATGCATAGAAATGGCACTACTCAGACAATGCTCATTAATAATGGTTTGATACTAATAAAGGAGATTGAAAATCTTTTGTAGTTCATATAAAATTAATACAGAAATATTTATAGTAGCTTTATATGTAACAGACAAACTTGAATCCAGATAACCTACAAGTGGAAAAAAATTACACACTCTATATGCTTGAAATTTGGCTCAGCAATATGAAAGACTTAATTTTCGATTTTTTCATTGCTTTTTAAAATAACAAAACAATAAAATGTTTTCTTATTATTGTTCAGAGATTAAATAAGGACTTTTATTGTATGAACTAGTTATAGACCACATGTAAATATTTACCCAAAAATCACCTGCACAACATACTATCCAGAATTGCTAAACTATGGAATCAATATAACTATCTAACTTCACAGTAACGGATATGGAAAATAAAGTTTACACTTTATTAGTTGCATTCTTTATAACTAAAAAGGAAGTGGAATTAGATTATTTGTAGGAAAATAGGTGTTATTAGAGATTGTAATATTAAAAATGCAATCTCAGAGAGATCAAAACTATTTTGATTGGTAGGTACTCCTAGACGTTGTATATACAAAATTATATATGCATATATAATATACCCATATATATATATATATATACATGTGTGTATATACATATATATACACACATATATATACACACACACACACACACACACATATATATATATATATATATATATACACATACATGTGTGTGTATATATAATGTGAAAATAGAAGCAAAGCAGTGTAGAGAAAATAGAATGCATATTGATATTAGAAGAAATGGTAAGGTATGGGAAGAATACATTCCAAATTCTTTCAGGGACTTGAAGTTCTTGACATACAGATCTTTCCCTGGCTTGCTTAGTGTTACTATTATTTGTTGCTAGTGGGAAGGGTATTGTTTGCCTAATTTATTTATCAGCCCATTGATCATTTGAATAAATGAGGGCTATGGATTTCTTCACTTGGTGTCTAGCCTCTTCGCTGAAGTTGTTTATCAACTAAAAGTTCTCTGGTAGAATTATAGGGTCACTTATCTATATTATCATATCATCTACGAATAAGATGACACTTTTTCTTTCCAATTTGTATCTTCTTGATCTCATTTTGTTTTCTTATTGCTCTAGCTAGAACTTCAAATACTATACTGATTAAATAGGGAAAAAGGGACAGATTTGTCTAGTTCCTGATTTTAGTGATGTTGATCTAAATTTCTCTCCATTTAGCTATGGCTATGGGCTTGCTGTGTATTGCTTTGTTATGTATAGGTATGGGCCTTGTATGCCTGATCGGTCCAGTATATGTAACTCAAAGAGGTATTAGGATTTTTTTTGTTTGTTTGTTTATTTTGTTTTGTTTTGTTTTGTTTTTGAGTTTTTGAGACAGGGTTTCTCTGTGTAACCCGGGCTGTCCTGGAATTCACTCTGTAGACCAGGCTGGCCTCGAACTCAGTATCTGCCTGCTTCTGCCTCCCAAGTGCTGGGATTAAAGGCTTGCACCACCACTTACTTCCCTGCAAGGTGTTAGTTTTAATCAAAGACTTTTATTGGAATTATGGAAATGATCATATGTTTTTGTTTTTTCCTTTGAGTTTCTTTATATAGTGGGATACCTTGATGTATTTTCATATATTGCACCATACCTGCATCCCTGAGATGAAGCCTACTTGATCATGGTGAGTAATGCTTTTGATGTATCCTTGGATTCATTTTGGGAGAATTTTATTGAGTATTATACAGATGTTCATGTGAAAAATTTGTCTGACGTTATCTTTCTTTGTTGATTATTTATGCAGTTTATATATCAGGGTTATTGTGGCCCCATAGAATAAAGTTGGTACGGTTCCATCTGTTTCTATTTTGGAAACTGCTTGAGGACTGTTAGTGTTAGATCTTCTTTGAGTGAGTGGTAGAATTCTGTGCTAAAATCTTCTCTCAGTGAACATTTTATTTTGAGGGCAGTGGATTTTTTTGTGACTACTTTTATTCTCTTAGGTGTTATGGGACTATTTAGATGGTGTACCTGATCTTGACTTAACTTTCCTAAGTAGTATCTGCCTATTAAATAATCTGCTTTATTTAGGTTTTCAGTTTTTTTACATTATACACTTTTAATTAAACCTAACTTTTTTTTTTTCAAATTGGCTCAGTTTCTGTTGTTATATCTCTCCTTTCAATTCTGACTTTGTTTATTTGTGTACTGTCTCTCAGCCTTTTAGCTGTCTTGGCTAATGGCTTGCCTATCTTGCTTTTATTGATTCTTTGTATTGTTCTCTTTGATTCTATTGATTTATTTTAGCCCTAAACTTGATTATTTCCTGCCTTCTTCTCCTCTTAGCTGTGTTTCCTTCTGTTTGTTCTAGTGCATTCAGGTGTGTTGTTAAGTTGTTAGTATGAGATCTCTCCAAGTTCTCTGTGAAGGCACTTAGTGCTATGAACTTTCCTATTAGCACTACTTTCATTGTTTCCCATAACTTGGTGTATGTTATGCCTTCATTTTCATTGAATTTAGAAAGTCTTTAATTTCTTTATTTCCTCCCTGACCAAGTGATCACTGAGTAAAGAGCTGTTCAGTGTCCATGAGCATGGAGGTGCTCAGTTGATTCTGTTGTTGTTGAAGTCCAGATATGATAGGATGCAAGGGGTGTTTTTAATATTTTTATATTTGTTCACACTTGCTTATTGACTGAAAATATTTTCAACTTTGGAAATGCGGTGCTGAGAAGAAGGCATATTCTTTTCTGTTTGGGTGAAAGTTTCTGTAAATATTTTTTGGATGCATTTGTTTCATAAAATTAGTTACTGTTTCAATGACCTGTGAGTTAGTGAGAGTGAGGTGTTAATAATAACACCAATATTATTGTTTTGATCAATGTGTAATTTAAGCTTTAATAATATTTCTTTTATGAATGTGGGTGCCCTTCCATTTGGGATATAGATGTTCAGAATTAAGACACCATCTTGGTGGATTCTTCCTTTGATTAGTATGAAATGTCCTTCCCATCTCTTTTGATTTCTTTTGGTTTAAAGTATCTTTTATTAGATATTAGAGTAGCTACTCTAGTTTATTTCTTGTTTCCATGTGTTTGAAACCGTTTTTCAGCCCTTTACTCTGAAGTAGTGTCTATTTTGTTGCTGAGGTGTGTTTCTTTTATGCAGCAGAATGATGGCTACTGCTTATGTTTCCACTCTGTAGGCCTGTGTCTTATTATTGGAGAATTGAGTCCATTGATGTTGAAAGATATTAATAACTAATGATTTTTAGTTCTTGTTCTTTTGATGTTGGTGATGGAACTGTGTGAGTGTGTGTTTGTGTATGTGTGTGTGCTTCTCTTTTTATGATTTTGCTCTGATATGATTAATTTCTTGGATAAAGTTGCCCTCCCTGTGTTGGAGTTTTCCTTCTAGTATGACTGCTTGATTACTAGAAAGATATTGTTTAAATTTGGTTTTGTCATGATATATCTTGGTTTCTGCATCTATGGTGATTAAAAGTTTTGCTGAATATGGTAGACTAGGCTGACAGCTGTGGTCTCTTAGGGTCTGTAAGACACCTGTTGTGGCTTGTCTGGCTTTTAGAATCTTTGTTATAAAGTCAGGTATAATTCCAATAGATCTGCCTTTACATTATTTCCTCTTGACCTTTTGCATCTTTTGATGGTCCAAGTTATGTCTCACCACTGGGGTGTGTGGAAGCTGCTTGGTGAAATGAAATTCAACAGCACTTTGCCACATTCCTTCCTCTCTGCCATCCCATTGTTATTTCATAGCACACTGATACCCACTAAGGTGAGGAGAATGCAGACTAAGATAGTGACAACAGCCAGTCCTCCTCCAGGTGAGAAACCAAGCCCAGGCTAGGGCCAATGCTTTGATTCCCATAGTTCTGTACACACAGACACCAAGAGAAACCTGGAGGAGATGAAGCAGGGGGATGGAGGAACAGGGATGAGGAATCTGGCTTAGCTGAGGGTTGACTTTCGGAGTGAAAGGGAGCCTCTTGTGGAGATTTAGGTGGTGAGGCTCAGTAATGAAGGCTTTGCCCACAGTGGTCCTTGAAGGAGACAATTTTTGGTTGTGGCAGGATGCATACATCATACTCAGGGTGATCCAGAGATTAAATACTTTTTCCAAGAAGGAATGTCAGGGAAGGGAAGCTTATTGGCTCAACCCTCAGAGGCCATCTAGATAGTTTATAAGCATGTAGAACTCTGTGGTCTCTGCTTCATGACCACATGCCACAGTCTTCTTTTTAGGGATGTTGTGGTTACTTCTTTCAAAACAGGAGTAGATTCAAATGCCTATTGTTCTCAATTATGAGAATTGCTGAATTTCCTTAATCTGCTCAACCTTGCCAGTTTTTCTGTCTGTCAACATGATTTGTCTTGCCCCACAGATTTCAAAATTCTTTATTTGTTGTGCACATTTAGTGTTTTGATTATTACGTGGCAGGAAGATTTTCTTTTATGATTACATTTATTTGGTGTTCTATAAATTTCTTGTATGTTTTGGGGCACATCTTCCTTTAGGTTAAGGAAATTTTCTTTATGATTTTGTTAAAGATATTTTTCTGGGCTTTTGAACTGTGAATCTTCTCCCTGTTCTATTTATTCCTATAATTTTTAGATTTGGTCTTTTCATAGTGCCCAAACTTCCTATATCTTTTATATTAGAAACATTTGGTATTTTCTTTGACTGCTGTATCAATTTCTTCTATTGTATCTACTATATTTGGGATTCTGTTTTTCATCTTATATTCTGTTAGTGATGCTTGTGTCTGTAATTCTTGTTTTCTTTCTTTTCTTTCTTTCTTTCTTTCTTTCTTTCTTTCTTTCTTTCTTTCTTTCTTTCTTTCTTTCTTTCTTTTTTCTTTCTTTCTTTCTTCCTTCCTTCCTTCCTTCCTTCCTTCCTTCCTTCCTTCCTTCCTTCCTTCCTTTCGTTTTCTACCTTCAGGGTAGCCTCCTTTTTTTGTGCTTATGTTTCCACTTTAAGGTCTTGAACACTTTTATTATTTTCTTCACTGGTTTTATTGTATACTCCTCTATTTCTTTAAGGTATTTATTAGTTTCCTGTTTAAAGGCTTCTACAGGTTTAGTTGCATTTTGCTGTATTTCTCTATGGATTTATCTTTTCCTCTTTAAAGGCCTCTACCATTGGAAATGTAATTGAGGAAAACATGTAATAAAAATATTAAAAAAAATAAGATTTAAAGTCATAGTCTTTCTCTTCAGCTGTGTTAGTATTAGTATATCCAGGGCTTATTGTAGTAGGAGATCTGTGTTCTGTTGGTGCCACATTGCATTGGCTTTGTTGATTATATTCTTGCACTTGACTTTAGTCATCTGTTTGTCTCTGGTATTGACTGGTCTGCTTGTTATTGAGAATAGCTTGCCTCTGGACCTGGCTTTCCTGGGTGGTAACAGGTCTAGCAGAAGGAAGGAAGATCTGTGTCCTTGGTTGGGAAGTGCAGATTCTAGACTGCAGGTAGAGGTAAAATAGAACTGACCTGGAAAATAGATCTCAGGATGTATGGTGCTGATTTTAAGGCTTGTGGTTTTGCTGGGTGCCAAACAAACAGGGAGCTGTGGTATGGGTTGTCCCCTGTCAGGGCAGGCCTACAGAGAGACAGGTATAGCTGTGAACTGAGAATGGTTTAACCAATTTAATCCTGTATAAATTCTTTTACAGATCACTTTCCAAATTACATAGAATTATACGTTTTAGGAAGTTTGAGATCCAAGTATTCATACCAATTTATTAAAAATATAAAGTATTTTTGTTATGTCTATTTTATGTTCTTCCTTTTATCAATATGGTATTCGTCTTTGCAGTTTTCTTAGAGATCCTTGGGATTTTTTTTTAATGTAAGCACCCATGTAATCTTCCAGTGTTTAATAAACTTATCTCGGTTCACAATAATTTTCTTAAGATTTTTAGCCCAATATGCTCATTCGAATTGCCAGTACTATATTAAAAGTGGTGTAAGTAAATATTCTTGCCTTCTTAAGTTATAGACTGTTGATAATTTATTTTGTTCTCTCTCTCTCTCTTTCTCTGTTTCTCTCTCTGTCTCTCTGTCTCTCTCTGTCTCTCTCTGTCTCTCTCTGTCTTTCTCTGTCTCTCTCTGTCTCTCTCTGTCTCTCTCTGTCTCCCTCTCTCTCTCTCTCTCCTCTCTCAGAGTTTCCTAAATAACTTGATAATTCTCACTCCAGGTTTCCTGAGAATTTGTAAGATGTATCTTGATGTACTTGAGCTGCCAAACCAAAATTCCACTGAAATAAAGACTGAAGCGACAGAACAGAGCGTATGCACTCCCAGTGTGGGGCTCTGAGCTTCATGCTTGGGGGTTTAGATGCAGCCTTTATTCTGACTTGCAGACATCTGCCTTCCCATTCTGTCTTCACACAGTGTCTAATTGATTCCTATCTATGAAGAGAGATTTTGCCTCTTCTATGGCAACCAACTATATTGAGTCAGAACCACCCTTAGGATTTTATCTAGCCCTAGTTGCCTCCTAGAAGCCCTGTCTTTAAATAGAATACAATGGGGATTGGAGATTTAAATAAGAATTTGGGGAGAATTATATAACAAAAGGAGCTGATGCTGTACTTATTTATTAACTTATTTATTTTAGATGGCAGATTCCTTTTCATTTCTTTTTTCTTATTTTCTTCACACCATGAATGCTGTTCCCAATTTCCTGTGACCCGCCCCCCCCCACACACACACACACACATGGACCACTCCTCTTCATCTCTGAGAGGGGTCACCCAGAGAATTACCCTACCTTGGCACATAAAGTCTTTGCAGGATTGGGAATGTCCTCTCCCACTGAGGCAGGAGAAATTAGTCCTTTGCAACATAAGTGCCAGGGGCCTAGAGACAGCCCAAGTATGCTCTTTGGGTGTGGCTCGCACTCTAAGAACTCCCAGGGGTCCAAGTTAGTTGACATTGATTGCCTTCCTATGGGATTTCCTTCCCCTTCAAGGCTTTGATCCTTTCCCCAACTCTTCCATAAGGGTCCCTTACCTTCATCCAATGTTTAACTGTGGGCATCTGGATCTATTTCAATCAACAGCTGGGTAGAGCATTTCAGAGGAGAGGTATGCTAGGTCCCAGTCTGTAAGCATAGCTGAGTATCATTAATAGTGTGAGAGATTTGTGCTGGCCTGTGGAATGGGTCTCATGTTGGGGCCTGTTATTTGTTGGCCATTCCCTTAGTATTTGCTCCTGACTTTCTTTTAGACAGGACAAATTTTGGATTGAAAGTTTTGTGAGTGTGTTATTGTCATTATTCATACACTGTGGGCTCTGCCTGACTACATGAGATGGACTGTTCAGGTTCCATGTCTCCACTGATAGGCATTTCAGCTGAAGCTACCCACTTTGAATCCTAGAAGCCTTCATGGTTTCACTTATCAGGGATTGCCTTGAGACTTTCACCACACCCAAAACCCTTGGAGCTGCAGATTTCCATTCAGTCTCCTGGACCTCTTGGTCTCTCTCCTTCATTTTCCACACCTGATCCTTCCTCCCCCTAGTCCTCTCTCCTTCCTCTTTTCCACAAGATCCCACTTACTCTCTGCCTCATTACTAATTTCTTCTCCTTCTCCATAGGATTCAAGAATCCTCACTTGGAAGTTTCTTATTATTTAACTTCATAGGGTTATTGGTGTATATTATGGCTATCATGGGTATTCCATGCTTTATTGCTAATATTCATTCATCAGTGAGTATCTACCATGCAGGTCCTTTGGGGTCTGGGTTACCACATTTAGAATGATATTTTCTAGTTCTACCCATTTTCTTGCAAAATTCATGATGCTTTTTTTTTAATGCCTGAGTATTCCATTGTATAAGTGAACCACAGTTTCTGTATTAATCCTTTGGTTGAAAATAGCCACACTACAAAAAAAAAAAAAAAAAAAAAAGATTCAATGAAATTCCGTTCAAATTTCCGACACAGTTTTCTACCAACATTGAAAGAGCAATTCTCAATTTCATATGAAAAAAGCAAAATGCCTAGGATAGCAAAAACAATCCTGAACAATAAAAGAACTTCTGAAGGAATCACCATCCCTGACCTCAAGCTGTACTACAGAGCAATAATGATAAATACTGCATGGTATTGGTACAGAGACTGGTAGGAAGATCAATGGAATAGAAATGAAGACCTAGAAATGAACCCACACACCTATAAAAACTTGGTTTTTTACAAAGAACCAAAACCATATGTTAGAAAAAGGAAAACCTCTTCAACAAATGGTGCTGGTTTAAACTGAATGTCAGCTTGTACAATAGTGTCAATAGGATCAAGAACCTCCACATAAAACCAGATGCACAAAATCTAAAAGAAGGTATAGTGGGAAATAGCCTTGAACACATTGGTACAGGAGACCATTTCCTGATCAGAACACAAATGGCTCAGGCTCTAAGATCAACAGTTGATAAATGGGACCTCTTAAAGCTGAAAAGTTTCTGTAAGACAAAGGAAACCATCAAATAGGACAAAGTGGCTGCCTACCAATTACATAAAGATCTTTACTATTCTTACATCCATAGAGAGCCAATATCCAAAATACCTAAGTAACACAAGAACTTAGAGTCCAAAAAAACCAAATAAAATAAATGGGGTACACAGCAAAACAGTGAATTCTCATCACAGTACTCTTGAATTTCCAAAGAGCTCTTATAGAAATGTTTAAATTCTTTAGTAATCAGAGATATGCAAATCAAAATGACCCTGTGATTTTATACCAATCAGAATGGCTAAGATAAAAAACAAACAAACAAACAAACAAACAAAAACAAAAAAACTCAAGCAACATCACATGGTGGCAAGGATGTAGAGAAAAGGGAACATTCCTCCATTGCTGGTAGAATTGCAAACCTGTACAACCACTCTGGAAATCAATCTTCAGGTATAGGAAATTGGGAATAGTCCTACCTAAGGACCCAGAAATAGTGATCCTAGGAACGTACCTGAAAGATGCTCTACCATACCTCAAGGACAAGTGCTCTTATGCTCATAGCCGCCTTATTTTCAATTGCCACAAAATTGAAACAACCCTGTCTTAGAGTTTTAGTGCAATGAACAGATAGCATGACCAGGACATCACTTATAAAAACAGCATTTAATTGGGGCTGAATTACAGGTTTATAGGCTTAATTCAGTATCATCAACATAGGAGCATAGCAGCATCCAGGCAGGCCAAGTTCAGGAAGCAGTTAGATTTCTACAGCTTCATCTGAAGACTGTAGGAGAAGACTGGCTTCCAGGCAGCTAGGAAGAGGGTCTTAAAGCCCATGCCCACAATAACACACCTTTTCCAACAAGGCCACACTATGGGCCAAACCTATACAATAGTGTCACTCCCTGGGCCAAACAAATACAAATCATCAAAAAATCAAATTATCCTTTTATGAAGAATGTTTGGTAGAATTTCAGTTATTTCTAATTTACTAAGCATTTTAGGTCTTAGAGAAAATTTGGATATTTTCTCTCAGTGTTTTAGTAAATTTTGATAAGAATTTATCAAATTTTATAGATTTTATTAAAGGACTTATGCTTGATTTCTTTGATTCTTTATTTCCTTTTTGTTGTTCTTGTTACTTGTTTATTTTCAAGCCCAAGTATGATTGTTTCTTCTGTTCACATCCCTGTATTATGATTTCTTCTTTTTCTTGTAGCTTGCAGGTGAATTGTTAACAGGTCGCTCTAATTTTTTTTTTTTTAATGTAGAAATCTAGTGCTAAAATTTTACTTCTTTCAGCTGCCTTACTTGTTTCTCACACAATTGGGATAACCTTTTATTCATTTTTTTCAATTATAGAAAGTCTCTAATGTTTTCCTTAATGTATGTCTTGACCTATTTTCATTCAAATGGGAGTAGTTCACTTTCCATGTGTTTGGAAGTTCACTGTAGTTACTGTTATCCAGCTTTAATCCATGGTGTTCATATAGGATGTAGGATTTTATTTCATTTTCTTTTGTCATTTGAGACTATATCTGAGCACGTGTACAATTTAGGAGAAATTTTCATGAGGTACTGAAAGGACATTATATTTTTCAGCGTTAGGTGAAATGTCCTGTACATATCTTTTAGATTTACTTTGGTTTGTAGCATAAGTTAGCTCCACCAATAAATTCTCAATTTTTTTTCTGGGTGATCAACTTATTAGTAACAGTGTGTTATTGAAGACTTAAACTATCAGTGTGTGAGAGTTATTTAAGCTGTAGTAGTGTTTGTTTTATGAGCCTGGATGCCCATAAAGGATAAATACTTTATATTCATAAATTTTATTACAAAAATAGAAACAGATGGAACATTGTCCAATTCCTTTTACATTGTCAAAATTACCCTGATACTCAAAACCCATAAAAACTAATAAAGATAAAAAAATTATACAAAAATTTCCCCTTTGAACATAGATACAAAATTTCACAATAAAGTACTTGCAAAATTATTGCAAAAGCACATCAAAAGTACTCTCTACCATGGTCAAATAAGCTTCATTAAAGAGATGCTAAAATGGTTAAGCATAGTTAAATTAATCAATGTAATCACCATGTAAAACAAATGAGAGACAAAAAAATATGATCATCTTATTAGAAGCCAAGAAGACTATATATTCTAACAACCCTTCATTTTAATTGTCTTGAAGAGGTTAGAGATCTAAGGAACATATCTCAACATAATAAAGGCAGTTTATAACGGCTGAGAGCAAACATTAACTTAAATGGAGAGAAACTAAAACCAATTCCAATAAAATTTGGAACAATACAAGACTGTCTATTCCATATATATATATATATATATATATATATATATATATATATATACATTATAATACTTGATGCCTTAGATACAGCAATAAAATAACTGAAGGTAATTCATAATGGAAAGAAGAAACCAATGTGTCCTTATTGAAGATGATATGATAATATACATACCGTATATGTACATCTCCACCAGGGAAATCCTACAGCTTATGAACACTTTCAACAAAGTAGCTGGTCATAAAATTATCTCACAAAAATAAGTAGTCCTATATACAATTAACAAATAGACTGGAAATGAAATAGTAGAAACAATACATTTCAAAATAACATCAAGTAATATAAAACATTATGATATAACTCTAAGAAAGTGAAATACTTATTGTTAAAAAAAGTGCACCTATGGAAAGATTTGAATAAAATATCAGAAAATGGAAAGACCTCCCATATTTATGGATCAATAAGATTAATATCATAAAAATGGCTACCTACCAAGAATACTCTACAGATTCAATCCAATCTCCATCAAAAATCTAACAAAATTCTTTCTTGGTATTGAAATAAAAATTCTCAGCTTCATATAGAACCATAAAAACCAACCAACTAAACAAACAAACAAGCAAGATAGTTTTAAAAAATTCTGAATAATAAATTACTGGTGGATGTTTCACCATTTCCGACCTCAAAGTGTATTACAGAGCTAATGTAATAAAAACAGATTTTTTTTACACAAAATAAACTTGTGAATCAATAGAATTGAACATACATACATAAATCCCTCCACTTATAGTTTTGGTAAAGGAGCCAGGAATAGATACTGTAATAAAAGATAACATCTTCAACAAATGGTGGTGGCCAAACTGGGCAGATGTATCTAAATGTATCCAAACAGATCCATATGTGTCACCCTAAATAAAACTCAATTTCTAAGGGATCACAAAACTCGAAATAAAATGAGGCTTACTGGACCTAGTAAAAGAGAAAGTAAAGAGTAGTATTGAACTTTTTGGCACAGAAAAATTCTTTCTGAACAAAACACCACTAGCAAAGCACTGTGATAAACAATTAATAAATAAGACCTAAGAACTGAAATGATTCTGCATAGCAAAGGGCAATGTCATTTGGTCAAAGTGCTAGCATACAGAATGGAAAACTATTTTTATCAACTGTTTATCAAATAAGAGAGTCATGTCTAAAATACATAAAGGAATTATAACCCCCACATATTGAGAAAACTAATAATCAAATTTAAACAAGTGTAAGGACCTAAACAATGCATTCTCAATAGAGGTAAATCAATGGATAACAAAGAAATGCCAATTTCGATCAGGAAGATGAAAACCAAAGACACTTGAAAATTTCACCTTAAAACCATCAGAATGGGGAAGATCAAGTAAATAATGAGAGCTCTTGCTGGCAAGGCTATGGCATAAAACCGAAGAACTATAATCCAGCAACATGTCTTTTCTGGCAAGAGATCACATCCAAAGACTTTCTCAGTCAATTTGACTTTTTGGAATGCAGACATAAGTTGGATTAGTGTATGATCTGGCTGGACTATAGACATGCAACTTTATTCCCTAAAATGTTAGGAGGTTAGTTTGTAGGAGGAATCAGCCATCTTTAAAAGTAAAGTGTAATTGAAGTGCAGATAAAGTGACAAATCAGAGAAAGATTTGACAGAATGAATCAGAAATATGATACACAGAACTCTCAAGAGAAGGCACAATAAAGAGAGGTAAGGAGAGAGGGGTAAGGGGAGCAGGAGAGGGAGCTGGACAGGGAGGGGAGAGTAAGAGGGAGAGAGAAAGAGAATGGAGGATTTACTGGGATAGTTGCACATAGATAGAGTAGACACAGGTAAAGTCACAATGGGCCAGAGAATGAGAAGGAACCAGAATAAATATATTACCAAAGTCAGGATATGGACAAGCAGAGAGATTAAGGAAGTAGCCAAGAGAGGCCAGATTGAATCAGTCAGTTTGTAAAGGACTTTGAGCTAGAAGAGCAAAGTTGAACCTGGCAGAGAGTTCAGAAAGAACTAGAAATTGTGAGCTGATTTAGTAGTCATCCTCGGAAACAGTCGTTATACCTGGGATATAGGAGTTACTTTTACATCATAAGGAGAGCACTCATCCATTGTTGTGAAGAGAAACCATGAGCAAGGCAACTCTTGTAACATTTAATTGGGGGAATGAATATTCTGCTATGAAAACCAGTATAGTGCTTCCTCAGGAAAGTTGGAATTGAACTATGTTATGATTTCAACTATACTAGTGTTGGGTGTGTACCCAAGGGACACTTCATCCTATCACAGAGACGCTTTCTACAACATGTTCATGGTTGCTCTATTTATAATATCCACAAGTTGAAAACAAACAAAACAACAACAAAAATATACTTAAAGAAAATCCAGACTATGGTGATTTTAATATGCTTAAACCAGGGAGTGGCTCTATAGGTAGGTGTGGCCTTGTAGGAGGAAGTTTGTCATTGTGGGGGTGGGATTTGATACCCTCTTTCTAACCATGTGGGAGAAAGTCTTCTGTTACCTGCCTTCGAAATAAGAGGTAGAACTCTTAGCTCTAACAACACTGTGCCTGCCATGAAGCTGCCATGCTTCCCACTTTGATAATAATGGACTGAAACTCTAAACCAATAAACTAGCCCCAATTAAATGTTATAAGAATTGCATTGGTCATGGTGTTTCTTCACAGCAATGGAAACTTTAACTAAGGCATGGCCCATTTTAAAAATGACATTGTTAAAAATATTGCATCAAAAGTTTTCAGGCAAATGGATGGAACTAGAAAAAAAATCATCTTGAGTGGAGTATCCCAGACTCGGAAAGACTAATCAAGTATATATTTGATTACATGTGCATATTAATTGGTAATCCAATGATAATCTAGCTACAAATTCTAGAACCACAGAAGGTAGGAATAGAGTAAGTTATGTTGATAGAAAGGAAATGAAACTAGGATAGTTGTGGGTAGATAGTGTGGTAAAATAGAATTATCAAAGTGGGAGTGGGATTGAAGAGGTGAATGAAGACAAGAATATAGGAGAGACAACAAAAATTAAGGGTAATATAAAAACCTAATACAACAGAATTTTCCTAAAATATGTCCATATATGAAGGTGATCGAAATGAAATAATCAAGTAATAAGGAAACAAAGTTCTGAATTGTCATCTATTGTACCAAATGTAGCATCCAGCAGTGAGACTGAGTTATTTCTAGTTGAGTTTTTGATCAAAGGTGTCCCTTGGGAACCCCCAAGTAACCCAGGCTTTTGCCAAATTTATAAATTGTTCTCCAAAACTGACAATAAGGATATATTCCAAAAGAAAACAATTACAGAACTCATTAAACATGAGGATTCAAGCTCATGTTTAGATATAATTTTCATCCTTAGGTTCTAGTGTCTTTGGTATAAGTAATTTCTCTGTATGCTACCAAAGAAGAAAGGTAAACACCAAGCCAGTCACAAACCCTTACAGGTACAATTCCTCCTTGCCTACAAGATATGCTAATCAAATGGAGGCATAAATCTTTTGGGACGAACATAGCAATATCTGATTTCCTCAAAGCTCAGTTCACAAGACAAAATCTATAGCTATCACTTTGTGGTTGACCAACAACCTGGGACTAGGTAGCTCGGTGATCTAGTGCAAAGCCAAATCTACTGTATAAAAAAGTAGCTTCCTCTTGCAGGAGATGGGAAGAAATATGTAAATCCATATACAGACATCATGAAGAGAATAGAAGACCTAAGAAATCTCTCACCCCTAAAGAGGATGCTTCTCTCAAATACCACCCCTCAGGGTTAAGAGAATCCTGTGTAATGAAGATGTCCTAATTAGGGCTACTATTGCTGTGATCAAACACCATGACCAAAGAAACTTGCTGGGGAAAGGAGTTATTAGATTTATGTTTCCTTATTATTGTTCATTACTGAAAGACATCAGAAAAAAAAAATCACACAACGCAGAAGCCAGGAAACAGGAGCTAGTGCCATGGAAGAATGCTGCTTACTGGCTTGCTTATCCTAGCTTGCTGAGCTTGCTTTCTTATAGTACCCAGACCTACCATCCCAGGGGTAGCCCCACTTTCAGTGACTGAGTTCACTCACATCAATCAATAGTTAAGAAAATGCCATTGGACCCCTTCCCCTGTCTGGACTGCCTGGTTAGCTCCCAGTGGAAGAGAATGTGCTTTGTCCTGCTGGGACTAGTTGTTCTAAGGCAGAGTGTTAACTGAGGGGAACTTCCCCTTATCTAAGAAGAAGGGGAAGGTACAAAGAATTTGTAAGTATGGTACTGGGAGGAGAGGAAGTAGGAGCTCTCTGATAGGAATGTAAATTGAATAAATTAATTAATGGGGGAAATAAATGAAAATGCCCTATAGTCCTGCTTACAATCTAATCTTGTACAGGCATTTTCTAATAGTTGTGCCCTCTTCTCTGATGAGTTTAGG
This sequence comes from Mus caroli, assembly GCF_978045245.1. Taxonomy (NCBI): domain Eukaryota; kingdom Metazoa; phylum Chordata; class Mammalia; order Rodentia; family Muridae; genus Mus; species Mus caroli. Next base: position 87,355,605 of record NW_028227267.1, on the reverse strand, counting down.
TCATGTAAGTTGACATAAAACTAGCCAGCACAGAGGCTGAGTGTAAAGACTAAAGAAGATGGAGGATAGCAAACAAATAAGGCTTTCTTCTTCAACAGTATTGAGGCATACATGAATATCCAATATCTGAGGCAGCATGAGATTGTAGAGATGAAAGAAGTGAACCTTATCTTTATCCTTTACATAGGGGTTATCTCAATTTGATAACCTCTTGCAAATGAAAGCTTAGTTTTCTCCAAGAAATTCTCACTGTGGAAACACACTATTCTTACAGGTAGTCTGTGTGCTCAGTAGTCGACAGCAAACACAAACCCAAATCAAAGGCATCTTCCAAGGTTCCTTCTTTGCTCTCTTATTTTTACATTTTATTTTATTTTTCTCTGCTCACCATATATATTATGGCTTTTAGTTCAATTTATATGAGATTCTTGATTTTGCAGGTTTCTATGTTTAGAAGAGGAGGTGGGGGCCTAGGAGGAGTAAATGGGAGAGGAACAGTAATTAGGATATATTATATGAGGACATTTTATTTTAAATTAAGGGGGATTATAAAATAAAATAAATTGGGGGAGGATAGAATTCGTCTCAAAGTTTCTTCAATGTCTACTAAATTTTGAAGTAAAAGAAAAGAAACATCTACATCACAGCTCCTATATCTATGGCCCAGAGAACACCACAGAGAAGACAAAATAGATAACAGAAAGAGAGCCAGAATACCAGGAAATTTGATGTGAAACAGTCTTTTATAAATGGCTACATATTCAAGGGCAGAACAATGGCAATATCAATGATGTGTTAGTACAGATGGAAGAAAATTTCCAGGATCCCACCCTATGCAAAGAACTTGCAAACTCATATTTTTCCTTCAGCATGACAGGATGAAAATGAAGGAGATAGACCAGCACCATTCAATAGATCACAGCATTCATGTAAAAACATCTTTACTGACAAATTTAGAATGAGATTATGGTATTAAAAAATAACTCTAGAAGAAAGACTAGGAAAAATAATTAGCCAAAACAGAATCTCTCTCTCTCTCTCTCTCTCTCTCTCTCTCTCTCTCTCTCTCTCTCTCTCTCTCTCTCTCTCTCTCTCTCTCTCTCTCCCACCCGTGTGTGTGTGTGAGAGAGAGAGAGAGTGGGGGGGGAGGCAAACGGTACACAGAGAGACAGAAAAATGTTTAGTTTATTTATTACTGTTGATTATTAGAAGCAAAATATTTTATACTTGGGCAATAGGAGAAATATTGTTCAACAGTATTCCAGGAATCTAAACTGGCCACACACACACACACAAAATGTGTGTGTATCTATATATTTGATATATATTTCATATATGTGAAATGTTTACATTATATATATGATAAAAGTTATTGTTTTTACCAGAAAAGTAAGAAATTCCATGAGATATCAGGCTGTGCATCCTGGTTTTGATTACCCTCATCCATGTTAGAACCTGTAACCAATGTTTGTGGTGTCATTGTTTTTCATTTGCTATTAGATATCTCCGTCTTTTCCCACATCATTCTCTCTGAAACTTTTTTTGTCATGGATGGCTGGGAGCACATCCTGCATTGCCCATATTCATACTTGATTAAATCTATTTAGTCTAAATGAGGACTTCACTGTTTTGAACCCATCCGGATTTTAACTAAGATGAATTGTGATGTGTATTCATTAGGTCATAGAGACTTTTAAATTTGAAAAAAATATCGGTCTTCTCATTGTTGGGTTCAGGGTAAGAAACCCAGAAAACTCACTTCAGATACAGGAGCTTAGATACGAAAACTTTATTTTCTGAGTGCTTAAGAAGGAAGCCAGATCAATATATCAACAGTATCCCTGAAGGGAGATTGTAGAATATTTTAAAAGAAGGGATCACAAAGCAAGTGTGTACTTGTACGGAGATTCAGCATTATCCATTTGTATTTTGACAATATGGGCTAAGTTCAGGATTACCTGTTAGACACTGAGCCAAATCCAACGTGCCTGAGTTTAAGGCCCTTAACTCATTCTCCTAGACATTAGGTACAGAGCTCAGAATGATAAAAGGACAAAAGAGCAGGTCAGCTTCTTGTTGTTAATTAGGGCATAACAGGCCATTGGTTATTTTTTTCAACTTATGCATCTTTGGTTAGATAACAGCAATTTCTTTCTTTCTTTCTTTCTTTTTTTTATCTGTTAGCATACAATTAAGAAAATATTTGGAAAATTGGGATAGGTGTTGGTTCCTAGGCCTAGTAACATGAATTTGTTTGACTCTGTCAGAAAAATGGACATTGCTCTTGAGGTTCAACTGCTTTCTAAGGAGATGTCCCTGAGATCTATGCAATCAGACAACTGTGCACAACACAAGCTATTCAGCTATTGGGAAGTACCCAGCTTTCCTAGGGCCTAGAACCTTAAATGAAGTTTTCAATATTCAATAAAAATACATCTTGGGAATTAAGGATGAATCAAAATAATATGAAAGAAAAACTGAGAGGTGTACAATGTGTTGTAGGGTTACTCCTTGTAAGTAGCCCCAATACTGAGATACTGGGATAAAGCTAATGTTATAGAGGAGGCAACAGAGATGTAAAGGCCACAGAAGGACCAAAGAAAAACAAAAACAGGCAAGAGGCAACCTGACAGAGGGAAAATGTAGGTTGCATACATGGTTAAAATATTTAGACTACTATATTCAGTAGAGGCCACCTATGATCAGTTTTCTGTGGCTGGTGTACTGGGGCTTAGGTTTTAATATTTACAGGGACAGGTTCTTACCTTGAGACAATTTCTTATTACTTTTATCTCTCATTCCTAGGAGGAGTAATCTCTACCCTCTGCCTGCCTCACCTTTGTATCTTGAACTTTGCAAGTTTCTCTTTGATAGACCATAGTTTTCTTTCACTTGATATTGTTTTGATTTACCTTTAATTCCTGAGATTTATTTTTGATGAATACAGGAATCTAGGTTGAGACAATTTTTAGTAGTCCCTCAAAACATTTTCTTCTACTTCTGGAATAGCTTTATATTCCAATGAACTATTTTAGTGGATACAACTTAGCTTTGGTCTAATTTATGTTACTCTTTTTTATTTAGTTTTCAAAAAGTCTACACTGTCTCATAGGTTTTCTTCACATTTTCCTTTGCGTGTATTCAGTATCTTGTCAAGAATTCTTACGGTGGTGACCTAATTTTTCACTGTGGATCTGGTTTGCATCTTTTTCTGATTATTAATATTGTGCACCTATTATGAAAATATATTTTTCATACATGTATCTTCTGCAGTGAATTATCTATGCAGGTCCGGTTTTCCTTTTGTGTCACTGATTCTGCTTTATATTCTGGATATTAGCTTCTTTATAAATTATATACTACAAATATTTTCTCACATTCTGACTGATATAACTCATATATTTCAGTTATCTTAGAGAAACGATTGAGAGTTTATTTATATTTGAAAACATGTATATTTACATTATGTGAGCTTAACATAATGTGCATGAATACAAAATCATAATAATCATCATAAATATGTATGATTTTTCTTCATGTTTTGGTTTTAAACCAACATAAACAAAGTTGGACATGATGTCTCATGGAGTTACAAGATTAACAAAACACTTCTCTAAGGATGTAAGGGCTGTAAATGGCTTCCAGTGAAGGATACTACAGATATGAGCTGCTTTCTGATATACAGAGAACTCAAGATACCTATAACCATGCTGGGGCAAACTATAGTACAAAGTGCCTAAATTGCATCCATCCATGCTCTTGTAAGAAAGCATTCACCTGAAATGTTAAAATTGAGCCAAGTAAGCTTCCTGGCTTACCAAATTAGACATGAGTGGAGCCAATTTTCTGATCTGCCACTGGTGACCTACCTGGAAGAGATAGTAATTTGTTGACATCACTTTTGGAAAAAAATCACACAGCATCACCAAAGAAATAATTCTAGGTTATGCAATTCATTCTGATTTATGACTTTACATTAATTGTATTTTAATGGAAGACAATTCTATAAATTAAGACCTTAATCAAAACCTATAGTTTTCTATCATCTTCATATTTACCTTTTCTGATCTCTATTGTCTGCAATTTCTATTATATCATTTTCATTTCAAATCTTCATGAATTAATTTTTAACCTGAACTTCAGGATAATACTCTTTTATCTAGCTATTATTCCTTCTAATTTCATATTTACCAAATTTTTTATACAATTGGGAATACACATAGCAATGGCTATCATATGTTTCATAGATCATGTAATAACAGATTAAATATATATTAGGCAAAATTTTGTTTTCATTAGAAAACAATGAAAATAGTATTTAATGTCTAATAGTTTATTAAATACAGATACTCATTTTTATGGATCTGAGAATACATGAATTTCGTATCATTAAGATCAATTCAGGACTATCATTTTTCTCTCTTTAATAATACTAATGGCAGTAATAATATTTTAAGTCAACATACAAACTATAGGGTGGTAATATACTTATTTCATTTTTATTTCTCTTCTTATTCCTCCTAATTGGTTCCCAGGCTCCTTTTTCTTCCTCCGAGTTATAGAATTTATTTTTTTTTATTTTTTAAGTGTGTGTGTGTGTGTGTGCGCATGTTCATGTGCATGTCTTCATGTGATCATGTACATCTGAGTACTAGTGCCAGTGGAGGACAGAATTACAAAATCCCTTGGAGCTGCAGTTACAGACTGCTGTGAGTTGCCTGACATACCTGCTGGAAACTGAACTCAGGTCCCTTACAAGAACAGTAAGTGCTCTTAACTGCTGATCCATCACCTTAAAAGCCCCTTTTTATCTCTTTTCAGGTCTTTAATGTATTAATAAATAAACCAATACATGAGTATTACTGACTTTAGGCAAAATTAGTATGTACAACATATTTAAATTTGAAATATGACATATATTACTACTGTTGAAATAGTAGTAATAGCACATCCTGAAAACAGCCCTAACAAGAGGAAAACAAAATATCAAAAGAATGGTTACTGTTTACAGTAATGTCATTTATTAGGCTTATCAATACTGAGCAAAGCAGTTTTTCCAGGAAACTAATTTATTTGGCAATTAAAAATTCTATTTCTGAGTGCCTGCAATACTTTGCAAAAAGAAAGCAATTTAAATGTTCGTGTGCGAATGTGTCAGTTTTCATCATGTATATTAAGTCAGCAGTATTTTTGTTGACTGTAGGAAATTAATCATTAATGTGGCAATGCTTTAAAGAAGCAACTGGTCTCCACTGCATCTAAACTTTATTAAAGTGGCAGTGAACATATATTAAATAGTGGAAATATTGGCGTTTTTCTAAAGCCAACCCACAATGGACACATTTACTTGTTACAAAAATTATTGAAGTCATTGAAATGATAAATATTACAATAAAATTGCACCAAAGACAAAGCTTCTATTACAAACAAAATTACAGGAATACAATAACCTTGAGATTTTTATCCAGGAAAAAATGACTAGAAGACATAGTATTATTTAATAAAGCATTACAAATCAAACACAGATGACAGCAGCTTTATTACACTTTATAGAAAATTAAGGCATTTTGAAACTAAAGCCTAAATTTATAAAAGATTTACTGAGTGTGCAATAGACACGTCCAATCAGTCCAGACTACTTTGATAAGCATCTCTTGTTAGCTTGGTCTCCCTCTCTTTTCAGCACAATCTTTTCTCAGAGACAATCCTGAAGTTAGCTATAAGGCATTTGGTTTCTTCATGTACCAAAAAGAAATGTTCTTTGTAGTTTTTATATGAATATACAGAAAAGAGATTTTGATAAGTGGCTACACTTGCCTTGTTACCATTCACAAATGATTATTATACAAGTAATAAACTAGAATAATTTGAAGAACTTAGCACCTGTGAACAACAGAATGAACCCAGTTTGGCTCTGCTTGTCCCATTTCCTTCAATACCATGGCTGTGGCAGTGGATATATTGCATTGACACCTTCCATTAGTTTCAATAATAAATGTTTGAGTGGACACATGTATCAGTCTTTTTTCTCTTTATTTTTAGTAAGGGACAAAGAATGGACATTATACTTATGCCAAATGCAAAATTGCCTTCTTGGGGAATTGGAAAATGAAATATGAATTTATTATTTTGAAACACCTCTCTTCTTCCACCTCATTTCAGAGCATTACTCATTTAATAGTTATTTTTTTAATCTGTGATATTTTCTGGCATTTTCTTTAAAGTGGGTTTTGAATCACCAGTACCATTTCAGAGATAAGCCATCAAAAGTTGTCATATAAATAATTATAGGGTGGAGAAGAGTATATTTAGGGAGTGCAGATTTGAATCACGCTAAGGTAAGAACATTTTTTTACTTGACTTTGTGAACTCATTCAAGCTAGAAAATCTCTAGAGCATCAAGGAACAACAGATATGTAATATTCAACATAATACCTGAAATTTTCCTAAATTTTGGCAAATAGCTTAAAAGCAAACATCCTTTATAAATAACAAATATTCCCACAAGATTATACAGATACACGTTATGCCCTCCTCCTTAGCTTATTTCTACCTTTTTCTAATTCAACCACAAGGGTCAGCAGCTTCTGTCTATTGGTTGGGTGCAAATATCTGCATCTGAGTCTGCTTGTTGGGTCTTTCAGAGGCAGTCATGATAGGCCCCTTTTTATGGGTTCCATTTCTGATGCCAAAGTTGTGGTAAGGAAAAGGAAGCCAAGTTTATACCATTTTTTTTTTTATTATTTCCATGATGGCTTTGATCTGATATTTGGCCTTTATTTTTAAAATGTATTCATTATCATATACCTTTGTTCTAGACACTGATAAAGAACATGACATTCAAACCGAGGTCATCATAATACCTTTTAATTTAATCCATAATATTGGAATTTACAAGTGGAAATGTGTTTGATATGGAACATGATAAATTTAGAATATCAAATCATTTTTGGTATAAGAAAAGATTTAGCCTAAAAAGAGGATGAGACCGATATACAGAACTGAGCAAAAACAAGAATCAGATAGAATTCCAGATTTCTTGTGCACAGACACTTTTTCTTATATATCTTAGATTTAAAGAGTTTTCTGTTTAAGATTATTTACTTAGCTTGGTGTTTTGTAAAATTATAATGAATGCAAACATAATTTTCAAAGATAGTCTATGCAATGAGTGGCATAGTTTTCTGAGTTTGATTGGCTGTGACTCTTCTCAGCTAGATAAACTACCTCAAATAAAAAAATTGGAGGAGTGAACCAATTCCTAAGATTTTATATCCTCACAGAGAATTCTCAGATCTCCATTTGCCTGAGAATATTTACCAGAAAGGAAAGTTTTAAAAAGCAAATTTATAAATGATTACCTGATGCCATTAAGTTGTCATTGTTTATGGACATTGGTTAGAATGCTTGTCTAATAAGGTTTAGAGAAACATCTACAGCAAAATAAATAAGTAAAGATTTTTTTCATATAGGAGACAACTTAAAACTCATGATTGAAGCTGGGCGTTGGTGGCGCACACCTTTAATCCCAGCACTCTGGAGGCAGAGGCAGGCGGATTTCTGAGTTCGAGGCCAGCCTGGTCTACAGAGTGAGTTCCAGGACAGCCAGGGCTACAAAGAGAAACCCTGTCTAGAAAAAAAAAAAAAAAAAAAAAAAAAACCAAAAAAAAAAAACAAAAAAAAAACCCAAAAAACAAAAAAAAAAAACCTCATGATTGAAATTGCAATTTAAATCAGTACATACCATATGTTCCTTTGGGCCTGGGTTACCTCACTCAGGATAAGCCCAAGTTCTATGCATTTGCTTGATAAATTCATATTGTCCCTGTTTTTAATAGCTGAATAATGTTCCATTGTGTAGATTACCATATTTTCTTTATTTATTCTTTATTTGTAGGATATGATATGCCATGTTGGGAAGATACCCAGGCCGGGGAATTTATTCACCCTTTCAGAGGTGAAGGGGAGTAAAGAATGGGGGAGGGACTGTGTGAAGGGAGATTAGGAGGTGGGCAGTAGGGTGGATGATTATATGGAAGAGTTTAGAGGGAGAAAGGAAAGTGAGAAATTTTGTAATTATGTTATAATCTCCAAAAAGAAAAAAAGAAAGTCCAATTTAATAAGCAAGAAAGCAAGAAAGAAGGATATAGAAAAGTATGGGACTAATATGCATGTATACACACCACACTCTCTCTCTCACACACACACACACACACACACAGAGAGAGAGAGAGAGAGAGAGAGAGAGAGAGAGAGAGAGAGAGAGAGAGAGAGAGAGAGAGAGAGAGAGAGATAGGCTTAAAGTGGTCTAGAGGCTGGCATGATCTCACACCAAAGTCCTCAGTTTAGAGAGAGAATTGTGGATATTCACCATTTATATATAATTTGTCATGTGTTAACTTGCTTAAGGAAGGCTCTCTGTCTCTTCCAACATAGTCAGTATACAGTAAGTTTTGTAACTCATCTGTAACACTTTCCTCCTTGACAAGTTTATGACTTACATTATTATTTTAAATACTAATTTGTCCAAACATGTCTATTCCTGACCTCTCTTTCTCCCTGCCTCTCTTTTTCTCTCCCTCTCACTGTGTCACTTTCATTTTAAACAAGCACATTTTATATTAAAAAGTTCAATTTTATGATCTGAGGCACCTATTAATTATAGCATCTTCCTTAATATACACATTTTACTCTTACTCTACGCTATCTCCGCTGTTTCCTAACTCTATTGAGAATGGTTTGAGAACGCATTAGGAAACCTTTGTGTTAACAGTGTAACTCTTATCACTAAAATTACATTAATGTTATAGTAAGGAAATCAACTTCCAAGGTTACTAGACTGCCAAATACGTGCTGACTTAAATAGTCGCTAATTAGATTTAACATCTTTCAATTTTTTAGTATAATAGTCCTTTGAACATTGCATGTTTAGTGACAAGTCACAGAATTTGTAAAGACAATATTCAATGTCATTCTGCATATAGTGAAATGGGAATGTTTTAAATATAATGAGAGTAGGTGTGTGTTTGTTAAGTAATGAAACAGTCACATTGAAAAATATGTTATTGAATCTAATTTATTTATAGCCAACTTTAGGAATCCCATGATTTCTAAATAATACATTAGTACAGTACAGCTATTGAACTGTATAATGTTCTCCTAGGATACCAAGATTATTGACAGAGAGATAGGGAAGATACTGAATTTAGGATCGTCTTTATTTCACTAAGGGTCAGGAACAGCCAACAGAATGAGTAAGGAAATTTAACCAGTGCATGTGAAGGGCTAGGCTAGTTTTGTCCTGAAAACCTCCTTCTTTCAGATGAGCTATCATAGAACCAGAAGGTGCTATGCAACTTGCCAAAAAGGAAAAACAACCAATATTGCAACCCAGCTGTGATAGTTATTAGCAACAACAATGACCAGCATGTGCTAAAGGTGCAACATTTTGGTGGTAACCAATTGCTGTCTAGTTAGACTTAGGTCCCACTCATCATAAGTAAAAACATTCCTAGTACTTGGAACCTAGCCATCTACTCTGGGCTAGTAAAGCTGTGAATTTTAAGCAAGAGCTTACCTATCCAACTTTATTAGAACAGTCTAATTCCTATCTACATCCTAAATACTTGCCCTTATACTGAGATATAAACTAAACTCATACCCCTATCACAGAAGCCACAAATCATCGTTTTAAAAGCAAAATATTGGTCAAATACGGAGAGCAAAGAACTAGTCAAGGTTGCCGGGTCTCTGACTCCATCACAGCTCCTTCATCTAAAGCACAGGGAGTATCATGCAAGAGGGCACAGAACCATTGTAAAGAGCCATAGGGCAAGGAAGTCTGCTGTGAGTCTGTATTTCTTAAAAATAACAGTAAAGTTATACTCACACTTTCATGGGCTTGCTATGTAAACAAGATCCAAAGAAGAACAACAGCAGTTGGAGAGTAAAAGTAGTTTTCAACATGACTGTTTTACACCGATGTAGGGTTTGTTCTATGGTACTGTTACATATTTTTATCTTATTTGAGGAAAAATACGTATTGTTGGGCATTTACTATGTAATATACAAGCTTTTCTACTTTCTTTAAACATTCATAATTATCACTTGTTTTTATCTTATAGTATCTAGCCAAAAATAAAATAAAATAAAATCATAGTTCTGTAGAAGCAGATATTATTATTGATTTAACATTGACAGTTAATAATTATACTGTGCCTAATTATTTGTATCTTGCAAACAATGTTAGTTAATTATTATTATTTTACTTTTTACTTCTAGTGTCACCCTTAGAGTACAAGACCATTTTGAACACAAGTTCAAGATAGCTTCAGTCTGAATATAAATCTAAGAGGTGATGCTATTTAAGTAAGAAAGCATTCTGGGGGGAGTACAACAGAGCCAATATTAAAAAACAAAAGGGGCATGTAATGAGTACAGACCTATTTTATAATACTTTTGATAAGAACAAGTGATAAACTCAAGAAGAACGAAGACCAAAGTGTGAACACTTTGCCCCTTCTTAGAAATGGGAACAAAACACCCATGGAAGGAGTTACAGAGAAAAAGTTTGGAGCTGAGATGAAAGGTTGGACCATCTAGAGACTGCCATATCCAGGGATCCACCCCATAATCTGCTTCCAAACGCTGACACCATTGCATACACTAGCAAGATTTTGCTGAAAGGACCCGGATATTGCTGTCTCTTGTGAGACTATGCCGGGTCCTAACAAACACAGAAGTGGATGCTCACAGCCAGATATTGGATGGATCACAGGGCCCCCAATGGAGGAGCTAGGGAAAATAACCAAGGAGCTAAAGGGATCTGCAACCCTATAGGTGGAACAACATGATGAACTAACCAGTACCCCCTGGAGCTCGTGTCTCTAGCTGCTCCAGGGGGGCAGCTAAATGTATCAGAAGATGGCCTAGTCTGCCATCAGTGGAAAGAGAGGCCCAATGCTCGTGCAAACTTTATATGCCTCAGTACAGGGGAACGCCAGGGCCAAGAAGTGGGAGTGGGTGGTTGGGGGAGTGGGTGGGGGAGCGTGTGGGGGACTTTTGGGATAGCATTGGAAATGTAAATGAAATAAATACCTAAAAAAAAAGAAAACAAACAGTGTAAATGCCCATCCGGTATGATAATAATTAAAGTCTCCTTCTTCAGCCTTATTTCACTGGGCACTTTGTTTCCTTCACTGTTTAGAAAGTAAACTCAACAGTTACATGGTATAGTTAATGTTAACCCTTCCATTTAGCTTTCATACACAAATGGATAACAACAGTGCATCAGAAGAGAAAAAAAGGGTAATTTGGACATTCTAAGCAATTTGCATCCACAGTACCATGCATCCCATGCGAGAGTAAGCCCTGGTAAAAAAGCATGTGATTGCATATCATTGGCAATCGCTTTTACAATTGTCATGACTCAGTGTTTTCTAGTAAATGCAGAAATAGCTCTGAGGTTAATCTTCCATATCAAAATAAAATGAGCAGCCACCTGCTCTAATGGCTTCTTACTCTGCTCTGAATGGATTGAAGGGCCAGAGAGCAGCTGGAGAGGGAAATACCTCCCACTGCCAGTGGTGTGTTTACCTAACACTACTTCAACTGATTCTGTTTCCGATTCCCAGTTACATTTATCACTGTCTTCTCACCACAAAAGATATATAGATATATATATCACATTGATTAAATATATTTTTAAAACGCTTTCATTTCCAGAAAATTAAGACAGTAATTAACTTTCTTATGTCTGTGAACCTGCATATCATAGAATTTAAAAGCTCAATTATTATAATTAAAATTTTCTACATTCTTTGTCATTAGTAACTTGACTATCTTTGATCTTGTAATATCTTATACATACACATTTCGATACAAATACTATATTATGTCCCATTATCTCTTGTTCCAAACTTGGACATTTTAGGTGTTATGGAATGATCACACAAATATATACATATTGTAGAATTTTAAATTATAATCAATGTTTGAATGATGAAATTCTTAAAACTCCCTATGGATTATTTGACAAGGAAATCACAGATGAATAATAACCGTCTTCCATTGATCTTGGTTGCTCACTAATAAGGGATACGACCCTATTGCTGAAGTTACTGCGTATTTCCGTTTGTAGGATATATAGAAAACAAGTTTGAAATGACTAGGAAATTGTCTGTTTGTTACATAAGTTTGATTGTGCTGGAAGATTCTCTGATGACTCCTGCAGAAGGAAGGACAAAACTGTCTCACCGTTCATCAGAGTCTTCATTCTATAATATTTAACTGTCAAGAAAAAAATAATGTGTCCCCAGGTACATTTGTAGAAACATATTTATGGGTGTATGAACAATTTTTATAATTGGATTTGAAGTCTATTCAGAAGTAAGATATTTAATCTCAACACTTGGGAGACAGAGACAGGTGGATCTCTGAGTTGTAGGCAAGCCTGGTCTACAGAGTGAGTTCCAGGAAAGCCAAGGTTACACAGAGAAACACTGTCTCAGAGAAAAAAAAGAAGTAAGACATTTATGGTTAGTATTTTAGACATTATCAAAACCTATAGATATGGAATTCATAAGTCCATATTTTTGTACTTTTCCAAACCTTTCACATAGAAACTTCTTTTTTGAAGTTTCCAGCATATATATATATATATATATATATATATATATATATATATATATATACACATATGCTGGAAGTTTGAAGAATTCTGTGAAATGCCATCCTTTTGATATAACATGGCAATTTCTTGCATCAACTCATAGTGATCATGGTGACCAGATTAAAAATGAACAAGATCATGCCAAAAGTTCAGCAAAAAAAAAAAAGAAGGCATAAGAGATCTCAAAGCCCCCATTTACTTATGGCAATAGAGTACTACTAAATATTAAGAATCACTTTACTGTGGCAGGGGTGAAAGTGCCCTCTAGTCAGCCTCCCATGTATGAGTAGAATACCCCACATCATTGCACACAAAAACAGTCCAAATTGGACTTACTGTGTTACTTAGAAAAAATTGGGAGAAAGATGAAAGGAACATGATCTGAGGGTACACAGGTGATTTTGGAGAAAGAGAGTGGGCATATGATGATGATACATTTTTTTTTGGGGGGACAGGGTTTCTCTGTATAGCCCTGGCTATCCTGGAACTCACTTTGTAGATCAGGCTGGCCTCGAACTCAAAAATCCAACTGCCTCTGCCTCCCAAGTGCTGGGATTAAAGGCATGCGCCACCACTGCCCGGCTATGATACATTTTATATATGTGTATTTCTTCATCACACACACACACACACACACACACACACACACACACACATATGAATGATAAATCAGAACAAATTAAAGACTGCAATGCATTTTGCTACTTTGTCTTCCAGAAATTTTGAATCAACCTCCACTGCACCCATATAGACAGAAACCTCTACTAATGTACATCATTGTTAATGCTTAATTAAGTGCTACCTCTACCTTTCCAGCATCGAGGAAGATAATATTACTATATTGTTATTAGCCTGTCTTATGTAAAGGGATAAAAATACAGTATGAAGGTTGAAATCATTCACCTATTTATCATGAACTGTTATACATAAGTTCCCCATTGTTACCCATGCAATTCTAGTACATGACTACACACTATTTAAATTTGTCAGTTTAAACCACAGTCTTTTTCCTTCCTGTATTTTTGGATAACACCAAATCCAACACCTATTAACATAACATATTATGTTATAATTTTCAATCCAAACAAATTTGAGACTTTAAAAAATAGGATCTTAGAATATATATATATATATATATATATATATATATATATTCATTGAATGTGAAATTAGTTTGTTTCCTCAAATATTTAATGCAGTTTTTATTTATTTAATGTATCTATTCAATGTCAGTCACAATGCCTAGTTTTGTGGTATTTTGTTCAATTGTTTAAAAATTTGACTTCATGTGATTTACACATTTGGGTGTATTTGTGTGTATACTGTGTGTGCATGTGAGTGGGCAGATGTGTGTCAGTTTCACATGGGAAAAACAGGGAAGGATGTTTACTGTTCTCTTATCATTCTATGATATACTCATTTGAAAGGGACTTTGCTACTGTATGTGCTGATCACTGATCATTGGTCAGTGGACTTTGAAGTTCCACCCATCTCCACAACACACAACTCTGGGATCACAGTCATGAGAGGTCATGCCCTACCATTAAAATATGGGATTTGGGCATTGGAAGTCAAGTTCTCATGTTTGCTCAGGAAGTGCTCTTACCCACTGAGCCCTGCTCCCCTCCATCATTTAATTGGTTTTCTTTCTTTAGTTAAGCATCAGGAAATAAAATCCTTGAATGAAAGGTTCATTGGCTAATACCGTTTCCACATCCGTTGTCTTACATTTCACATCTTGTCTTCTTTATTTTCTGTGGATGTAGTTAGTTCTCCAGTTGATCACTCACACAGAATAGTTATTTGAAATCATGATGTTGTAAGTATCCCATTAACTTTTCATTTTCTGCATTTCAGAAATCTAACAATTATGTCATCCTATTCTTATCACCTGTTCATACTTGTGTTCTCACATTTCATACATTATGTTTTAAGGGAATAAAAGAGAGCTTATTCTGGGCTATTTTGAGTGAACAAAGAGTTAGATTACTCTAAATTTTATGTTTCAATACAGAAGTGGTGTCACAGGGATTTTACAGTTTTATACAACAAAGAATGTTACAAGCTAGGCCACCTTTGCTTGTATACCAGAGAGACGCATCATAGCTCTTCGGTTGTAATTTTCTGTAAAGGTCTATGTTTATTGAAAAGAGAAGTTTCCTTGATGGGGTGTGAAGACTACACTTATCAACAAAGTTTATGGTTTCTTATCCAAGCCAGAAGTACCAGGCAAAGGGTTATCCCACCCAAGATGAGGTGAGATCCTCTACAGCAATCATCACACTGCACTTACTGTGGGTGATACTGAAAACTGAAGCATTTTTATTACCATTAGTTTTTCTTACCAGATTTACTCTAGTGGATAATGGTGAATTCTGATTTAAATAATATTTTTAGATTGTGATTATCATTTACTACTATTTTTGTTAAGCTTAAAATTGTAAAGCTGAATAAATAGGTACTTGTAAAATTTCAAATTGTATTTTATTCATTTGTATAGTTTTGTAAACCAAACACAGAAAATGTATGCCAACTTTTAAATTCATTTATCACCCCAGAATTGTATATAATTATGTTCTTAACAAATACTCAAAATCCTAGTCCTGAAGTTCTTTTTTTTTTGTGTTGTTGAGAATTTTCTTATTATGCAATAGAACCTCATCAACCTTGACAAAAGTATAGAATAACACTTATTACTGCTCCATTGAGTTAAATTAGCTACATGGAGGGTTGCTGTATAAAGAGACTTTAGAGAATCAATATTTAGGAAACTCTGATAGCAAAGTAAGGTCTGGAACATGGAAGCCTTTCTCAAATATGTGTCTTCTTCTCTGTTTTGTTAGAGGTTTAAGACCTGTACAGTAAATGTAAAGAAAAGGTGAATGCAGGAAGAGAATATCAGCTAACAATATAGAATTTTGCTATGCTCCACAGGACCTGGGTGATGGAAATTGACTGTTTATAACCTTTTCCACATTAAAAGAAACAGCACTGTATTGAGTCTAAAACTGAAAACATAAAAAACTTTCCAGAAAAATAGATGTCATGAGGATTTTATAGCTAAAGGTGCAACATAAATCTTCTAGAACCCATTCTGATCAGAAACAGTTACCGGAGGAAGCTTTATTAGTGCTCATCGTAAAATAAAGCAGAGGAGAACAAAACACTTTGAAATGACTTTGGAAGGAAAAAAAGTATCACAGTATCAACTGAAACAAGCATTTTAATGTACATTGTGCAAATTGTATTCTGCACAATGCACTTGCATCAATTTGCTAAGTAGTTATACATTTATTCTTTGCTATGATATTATTCAAGCAGCTTATAACCATCACAAATAAATGTCAATCTCTACAGAAAAGGGAAGGGAAAGATATTACCCTGATCTGCCACAGAACAGATGATCAATAATAAAGTTGATGAATAATGAACATAAAAAATTTAGACTATTACATGCTGATATATGATTAAAACTTCATGCTGAAAATATAGTATTTATCATACAATAAATATTCTCAAAGTCCTCCTATACTGTCCCAGTGCTCCATATCCTATGTTAGTAAATCTTATGATAATCTTTTGATCTGTAATCTCAATTAAAATAACCAACAACAAAAATACTTCATCTAAAGCAGCCTCTGTTTTTATACTTTATCTTTCTTCTCCATCAATTCTGTCAGTTTCATCAAAAATTAAGAGCTTGAAGTATTTGCTTATCACCATCATCTTTGTCCTGACAATTTTAATAGCTCTAAAACTGCCCCATCTTCTGTACTTTCCAGAATTCAGATAATGTGAGACAGACAGACAGACAGACACACACACACACACACATACACACACACACACATACACACATACACACACACCAGTTTAAAATACCCATGTGCTTCCATGGGTCCAAAAGTGAAATGTTGGTGCTTACAGAGCTGAGTTCTGATTCTCTACCTTTATTCTTCCTGCTACATCTTCGGAGCTGCCTTGCATACAAGCTTTTCTTCTTTGAGCATTTAAATGCACAGTATTTTTCCATTTTTCAGTCTTTATACAGGAATCTGTCTTTGTGCAGAATGATCATCCAGAGACTGGCATAGTTGATTACTTTGATGAGCTGAGTCATATCTTAACGTTCAACATTCATCAGAACTTTCTCTGACCATCCACACTAAACAAAGGTCACAAAACCCATTCTGAGTCCAACTACTTATGTTGTTTGCCAATATCTACTCCCTTGAGTACGTTTCTGCCAATATTCTATTAGATGTAATCTACAAATAGTGATTCTTTTAAACTTTATTTTCTTCCTTGCCCTTGTCTTCAGCATCCTTGGTGTCACTGTCTTTCTATTCCTCCTTTTCTCCTCCTCCTCCTCACCCCTTTTCTCCTCTTCTACGTTCTTCTACTTCCCCTCTTTTTCTTCATCTTCATTCTTTTGTGAAACAAATTCTCATTAAGTATGCCAGGCTGGCCATGGATTCATAATTCTCTCCTCTGTATTCTGAATGCTGCCATGACAAACATGTTGCTTTGTGCCTATTTTTTTAATAAATTTCATTTCTTTTGAAATTACAATCTGACTTTTAAAAATATTTAACTGTTAACATGTTTAGTTTGAATGTTATCACTTCCTTTAATGGTACACATTGGAGGAGGAGATGCAAAAGTCTTGCCCTGTCATCCACTTGCCCTGTTGAATATTTCAATCCTTCAATCAAAATCAAAATCACATGATTTTGCCTGTTTAGCCATGTTCTCAACCTCGACAAAAATTTGACTTCATTCATACTTCTCCTTCCAGTTCCAACATGCCATTTCCCCTCTGCCCTAAGATCCACTTCTGTCTATTTCCCCTCAGAAAAAAAGCAAGCTTCCCAGGGATATCAATGAAAAATGGTATATTTTGTTGCAATAAAACTAGGTACATCTTCTCATATTGAGGCTGGACTAGGCAATCTAGTAGGAGGGAAGAGGTCATAAATGCAGGCAGAAGAGTCAGAGCATTTCTTGATCCTACTGCCAGTATGCAAAAAGAACAACAAGCTACAGAACCTTGACACATATGCAGATGACCTAGGTCAGACCCAGGTACTCTTAACTGTTCATCCAACTCCATAGTCCTGGCCTGGAATTCATTTACTGAAAATTTAGCATAGGATTCCACTCACATCATATTAGGTTACTATAAGAGGTTAACTTTGTAACTTTTGCCAAAAGAAAGGATAAAATGAGGTAGTTCAGAAATATGTGTTGTATTCTAGTAGGTTAATTAATTTGGAGACAGTATCTCAGTAAATACTCACAATGACCATCCTGTTTCTGCAGCTCAAAGACTGCATACAGCCAGAAATATCTTACCTACAGGCATGTAATTTAAACCCATATATCAGTTTATGAAATTGAACATGAGAGTGGGCTTACTATAATAATTTTAATTCAATAATATGACCATAAAATTGAAGAGCAGGTACCAATCTTTATGTATGCTGAATAACATACTTCATATATTGTCTATAACTATTAATGAGAGTAGACTTTTAAACACTTTTTACAACCCTGGTGTTGATTAATGTTTATTATTATAATAAATTAAAAGAGCAACAATTTGAATCCATGTGTAGTCTTAATGAGACTTAGTTTCCACTTTTGTACCTGAGAGTCAACATTCTGGCAGGCAGAAATGGTAACCTAACACACCTACATGGGCATTATTGGACATCTAAAAATGATGAATTTTAATTTTGGAGAATGTTTAGCTTTTGCTAAATTATTAAATTAATAGTAATAATGATTATGATTATTTGGTCTGTGATGTAGAAACTTAATTCTAACTAAAATGACAACATCCTACATCCTATATAGTGCTGCTATCTACTAAAACAATTTGAAATGCAGAAATTTTCTTGTTAAAAGAAAAGAAACTCAAATTTTAAAGTGTATTTCATTCATTCTAACATTTAGCAGTTATTTTCTGAGAGTCACCTGCAAGTCAAATGCCATTAATGCAAAGGCCTGAAAATACAAAGCAAATTTATTGTATCAAAATTTCTAAAATACTACTTCCTATTGAAAGTGATATATACAATGATAATCAAATATTACCACAAATATGCATAACAGATCATTGGAGAAGTAAAATATAGTTATATTTTGCAATTTAAGTTTAAAAACACTGATAATGATGAATATTAGCATGAGAACTTTTATTTGAAAACATTGACAACAGCTTTTTAAAAAGCTGAAATATAGTGTTCAAACATCATTTATGATCAATGAATTATAAAAAGAGGAGTGTAAAAAAAACAGAAAAAGAATTTAAAACATACATTTTAAATGAAATATAATAAAAAGATACAAATATTTGCAGCTTTGTAGTGGATATTCTATGTTTGTAAAATTCTCAGTATTTTCAACTATGTAATGCAAACCATAAAGAGGCTTCTTTGGGTCTAATTTTTCTATACAGTGAAATAATCTGATAGAACAGCTGGTGACTGTCCCCTTGACTGTATACCACCATTGGAGAGAAGCCAGGGAGCCAAACAGCTGCTGCAGATTGACTATTCTGAGGAGACCAATCTCCGCATGATTACCTATTCTCAGGGGAACCTTTAGGGCCATATGAAAACTACAGTGGTTTCTTCCATCGCTGATGCATCCAGGCCCTGACTCCTTTCTCTGGGCTCTTTCTCTCAACTGTTTCATTGGATCTCAACTCAAGCTACACTGGAGCCTTCTCATTTAGCACCTTAGCACAGGGGGATCATATTCATGCCACATCCAAGCCATTATAAATAGTAATCCTTGAGTTGTTAAACAAAACCACAAAATTAAAATTCAGTAATGTAATTCTTATAATAGATAGACAATATATGGTGAAAGAAGATATATAAATAAAAAATGGAGGTTTCTTAGTCACTGAGTAAGCAAAAAAGGAGAAAATAGTACAAAATTATAATGACAAAACTGATCACATTTAATGAAGTCTTATCATTGTTTTAGATTGGTGAAAAACAGAGATCAAGAAATTTAGTTATTAATCATGTAAATTTTATGTATATTTGAAAATATACCATACAATGAATGGGCAGAATTATCAGAATAATTTCTTGTGTATATTATTATTAAGAAAGGATGTCAATCTGTATTTCATGATAGTCTGAGATTACTTATGTAGCCCTGTTTGGACTTCACACATTCATCACTATTTTAGTTTCAGCTTCCCACGAGCTGGAATTACATATCTGAGTTACCACTGCAGATATACATGTTCATTTCAAATATGATTGACTATAAGTGAATGTTGTAGCAGAATTATATAGGTCATATATCATGACAGATAATTAGCACATCAGAGTCAAGTGGCATAGACAAAAATGAACATGAAATAGAAATCAGTTTGTGATTTACAGTAACTAATTTAGCTATCAAAATTAAAGGGCATAAATTTTATTACAAATTCAATATAATTTTTTAATAAGTAAATGGAAAATAATAGGCAATTTCTAATATATTTATACATAAATGATACTGAATAATGTACCATTCAGGAGTTGTAAATTTGTGTATGAACAAAATAAGTTATTATATGACATGTAAGAAAAATATATGTTACTGTCATATCTAGCTGACCATCTTATTAAGCTATTGAGAATAAAAGTGATTTTTTTCCCTCACTGTCTTCAAGCCTTGATGAAGAATGCGTAGGTCATTCTGTTGTCATGGTTTCTGTGATCCTGATGCCATGAGAACCCAGATACTTCAACCTTTCAATATGTGCTAAAGATCAGCATACTTCAGGAATCCTTAAGTCCTTCACTGCCAGACTGTGATTGCAGTGGTTCTTGCCACATGAACGAAAAAGCTCAAGGGGTCTCAGTCTCTCCAGTACACAGCAGTAACTGTTGAACTATTCAGTCTGTATCATGGACACCAATGAAATAATTTCTTATTTTAATAATATTAACTCTATCAATTCATTTCCTTTAGAGGACCCAGGCTTCTTTAACATCCTCCAAGATAATAATAAATGATAAATAATAATGTCAAGCTAAGTAGAATAAATAAACTGTAAAAATTTGATCTTATGACAAGAGATTGCTTTCAGGACAGAAAATTATTTTTCTCCATGATTAATTAAACTATTATACTATGTACAACAGTATTTTGTAGTAAGAATGCTTACCAGTGCTTGCTACTATTAAATTAAAAGCAAATAAGCAAACATTTTAAAAATAAGCATGTTACTGATATAAATAATGCCTTATTTAATGTTATATTTTAGAGGAAAACAATTTTAATATCTTATTACTTCATTCTGGTTAAATAAGGAATGTAGTATTCAATAGAATAATTTAAGGATAATTAGAGACAGAAAAGGAGTAAATCAGCAAGACTGAGCACACATTAAATCAAAGCATGGTTTAGAATTTTCTTTATTCTAATGAGTTCAGGAGAAGTCTTCAAATGAAAGCTAGATTATCTCATTTTACGGTGGGGAACAGTAATAATGGGACAGTGACTCAAGGTAGTATATTCCAAAAGTGATAAACTTATTGAAACTAAAACCCCACATTCTATCTCTATGTTGTTAGTCCTGCTGAAGTTCACAGTACAAGTAAGAAAAGAGAAAGAGAGAGCATTATCCAGTTAACAACTGAACTGTGGATAGAGATTTTTGTGAATTTTTAATGCAGTTGGCCAAATCCTCTTTTCTGTTCTGTGTGTTTCCTCTTGAATTCTTTGATTATATCTTCAGCTGCACAGGGTTTTACTTTTAGGAGGGCCCTCTTAGCAATTGTCGAACTCAACAAATTGGAATCTGGATTAGAAATCAGGTTCTAAGTTGTCCCTCCATGTAGAAAATCAGTAGTTGTAGAGTGAACCATTTGAATGTACATTTATGTGCAATTTATAAATTTGCTTTTTAAATATAATTTTCTTCATGTGAACAGGAGAACAATCCTTGAAGAAATACTGAACATGTAAATACTTTATTAAATTTATTTAACATGTCCTCATAAAATGTTATTTTGACTGATTTATCAGTAGAGTAGAACTACAGGGGATAAGTTTAAAAACATTGTTCAAAGAATGAAAGAAAATATTACGCCGGGCGTAGTGGCGCACGCCTTTAATCCCAGCACTCGGGAGGCAGAGGCAGGCGGATTTCTGAGTTCGAGGCCAGCCTGGGCTACAGAGTGAGTTCCAGGACAGCCACGACTACACAGAGAAACCCTGTCTCGAAAAACCAAAAAAAAAAAAAAAAAAGAAAAAAAAAAAAAGAAAATATTAGCCTACATTACATATAACAACTTTAATTTAAATATTCTCAAACACTTAGCTGGAAGAAATTATATGATTGAAGCATAAAGCCATTGAAAACCCCAGTTACAGGGGACTACATCAATAGTTACTTGTAAATATTATTTCTAATGAAATATGTCTAGTTGAGATCATTTGTTTAAATTCTCCCTAGAATTTGAAGCATGTATAAATGCATGCCAGTCTATCTTTCTACATATGGTAGTGCATGCTATTAAATGAAACTGAACTAATTTCAAATGGAATCCACTAAAGAGAATTGACAGGCAGGCAGGCAGGTTGGAAAGTATCTGCCCATACATAACTCAGCTGGCATTGAAATGAAAAATTCTCCCCTTGGCAGATGAACAGCCTGGAGCTTGTTGTGTTTGTCATGGTGGGTGAAGGTTTTTTCTAGCATGCTGTAATAAGTTTTGCACAGCAATGGCAAAAGATGGATTTAATATTTTACATGAGCCGAGAGCATTGCCCATGTTTTAAAGATTTAGAGAATTTTCTTCAATATATTCACAAGATTATTTTTTTCTTTTTCCCTGATAATATTTCATGTAGTATTTTTGAGGAAAGTATAATGTTTATGAAACTTTATTGTAAACAGTTTAAACTGCCCATGGGGGATAAAAATCAAGTATGAGATGGTAAAGAAGGTGAGATATTAGTTCTTCATGACACACCAAGCACAAATATGACTAAGATAAGACCCCACCTTCAACCTTACTCTATTCCATAAAGGGAATTGTTCTCTAGAGGCATCTACTGAAAGCGTGTACAAAAGAAATGAGATTAGTTTTATTAATTTACTTCCTTCACAACTGAATAGCCATAGCTTTATTCCTTCATTCCCCTTGGCACTACTTTGTTCCTTCCTTTAATAACAGTAAATGCGAAAAATCAGGATTTGTTTTATTCAGCTCATTTCACTGGGAGTTGCTTCAAGGAAGATGAGATTTGAAGCCATTCACCATAATATATAGGATGTCTGGATTCACTTTACTGATGGTGCCTACAACTGAAAATGGCTCACTATGGGGTGTACTTTATTTGAGCTTTATGTCCTGAACTCCTGACTCCCTGTGAGAGGCACTAAGAATCGTTTTGAGTGAATTGTTAAGATATGTAAGTGATGTTTCTTTAAGTTATTTTTTTTATCTGTGTAATAAGAGTGTGTTTTCAACTATCACTAGAGGAGTGGAAATTATAATATTTTGGCTGGTTTCGCAGTATATACATGAACATTTTTTTAACCAAATATCTAATTTGAGTTTAACCTAAATACTCATATTGCCACTCCTCAATCTACTTCAGAACTTCTCCAATATAGATGTTGAGAATTAACTGATAAATTTTTCAACTGGTCACAATGTACTGTTCAAGGCATTAATTCATGTGTCATAGTATATCGTGAGCCATTAGTAATGACAAAGACAGCATACACTAAAAATGTCTCTATTTTTTCAAACACAGATTTTATGTTTTTAAATAATACAATGTTAAAGGAATCATGGATCAAATATCAATAAATTAATTGATTGAATATTTTCTGCTTAATAATTAGGAATCAGGCAACTTATTATCAATAGTCTGGGAAATTTAAGAAGAAAATGTAAAACAGATATTACAGTTACCAATAGAAATTTAGGTGAGTTTAACAGATTAAAAAATAAAAACTTTAGAAGTAGTGGTAGAAATTTCATCAAAATTGATAAGAGAACTGATGCATATTTTCATGTTAAATTATGTATAGTTTTAAGTATTTGGGATAATAGTAAGTTAGCCTCCATTTTCTGGGAAATGTTTTTTTTTTCTAATACATTGTCATATTCTGGTTTCTACTGCTGAGAAAAAGCACTGAGTAAAAGCAACTTAAGAAGAAAACATTAATTTGACTAATTTCTCCCAGATGATAATACACAGAGGGAAGCCAAGGCAGGGACTCAGGAAGAGTGAGAACAAAGAGGTGAGAACAGGAAGAGTGAGAACAGGGAGGTGAGAACTGGGGGAAAGCATGAAGGAACACTGCTTACTGACATGTTCCCTCAGGGCTTGCTCAGCTTGTTTTTTTGCTTGTTTGTTCACTGTTTTGTATTATCCAGAACAACATGCTCAGGACTGTTACTGAAAAAAACTGGCTGGGACCTCATACATCAATCACTAACCAATAAAGTACTTGACAGACTTGTCTATAGGGCAATCTGAAGGAGGGATTTTTTTTGCATCTTATGTCAGATCTTCCCAGATAACCCTTTCTTGCATTGACACCCAAACAAACAAACAAACCTAACCAGTGCATTTTTTATCATAATGAATACATAATGCTAAAAATTAAATTAACTTTATTTTATTTTTATTAGAAATGAGTACAAATAAAATGAAATAATACAAGTTTATTATGTGTGCATTTATGTGTTGCATTTGTGTCCCATGTAGGAAGACATTTGGTTACTTTTAGTGTATATATGATGCATACATGTTCCAATGGGTGGGAACAAGCCGTATGTGTCCAGACATGTGTCTCATGTAGGAAGGCATTGGGTTAGAGTTAGGTTTTCCAACATAACTCTCCTGTTTTTTCACTGTGGCAAGGCAGAATCTGACAGGCAAGCCAAGAGCTTATGAAAATGACTTCTAGTTAGTAAACTTGGTCCAGGGATCCTTGATTTATCTTTCCAAGTGCTCAAATTATTCTTAGCTTCGAAGTGGGTTCTAAACTTCAGCCCGCATACTTGCACAACAAACAATTTATCCTTTGAGTTATCTCCTTAGACTAGAAAGATTTAAATTTAATAAAAATCTCTAACAATGTAGAGCTTTCTGTTTTCTAATACCATATATCATTTAACAATCTCATGTAATTATTAAGCTCTAGAATTTATAGTTCTAGTAAGTATAAACTGCCATGTCTAACAGTAAGTCAGCTAAGTGGATTCACTTAGGATAAATGAAATTATTCAAAATGTTAAAAAGAAGAATTACTTCTCTGTAAAATTCAGCAACCTGAAATCATTATATGATCAGGATGATAAAACTGTAGAATGATCGAAAAACAATTCAAACCACAAATTACCTCACAAATGCTCTGTTATTTCAATTTGTGTTAGAAGCCCGTGTTATAAAACTAAAGCAAAAGGTTGCTTCAGTTTAACATCAGAGTAGATTAAAATACAACTTGTTTATGAAATTGAATTGAAGCAGAGACGAACTAAACAGATTGCTTGGAAACTATTCAAGTACAAATCTGTTCTTTTTTCAGACCTACTGAGATATAAGCTGATGTTAAGAAACAGGTTTGAGATATTTATTCTGCCATTTATAGCAAATCACCTTAAATGCTGCAAGGACTGCTTGAAGAATATTTATGAAAATCTCTTGTCCACTGATACAGAACACAGTAAATTTTCATGCTAAACAGTAGCTTAGAATCTTATTAAAGATAACTGAATTTTGAAAGAAAATATGAACTAGTCTTGGCTGCAAAATCCCATGCAATTTTATGTCTTTGAGGCAGATTCAGTGTGTATTTAAGGTTGTGTCACCTGTATCTTTGTGATGAATTATTGGCTTTCTACATCCAGGACTTAATTCCATCATCATCACTCTTTCATTTCTGCTGAAATTGTCTCCTTTGTCTCCAATTCAGTATTTTACTCTAGGGCATATTAAGGTTACATTTGAAAAATGCTGTCCTGCTTTGACGTAAATTATTGTAATCCCTCAGAAAATTCCATGTGTCTTATATTCCCAAGTTACCACCTCCTTTGAATTAAGAATTAAGTCTTTCAGTTGAAACTGGTTTGGATATTCAGCCTGCTTTGAGTAAGTAAACTCACCCTACATTAGACATTTATATAACTTACTTCTCACTATAGAGTTGTGGAAACATGTGAAGGAGGGTGTAGTATCTCACCATGAGCTCTATAAAGACTCAGGCACAACACTGAGTTCCTGAAAGTAGCTGTTTTCTCTTGAAGATGGTCATACAATATCATTGCACTGTGCCCAGCTCTGTGTTCTTGGCCCATTTGTTAACATCTCAGACCACATCTTGATTCTTCTTGCATTAGCAACTAAAAATTGCTGAGTTTTACTTCTATTATGCTCTGCCAAAACAATGATTAATCTAAACTTCTATAGTGTTCCTTATTTATCCATTTTTCATTCTCCAACTAGGACTGGCCAAGTCCCTAGTTCATGCCAAATGGGAAAATGATATCATACCTAATAACATCATTTGATATTTTTCGATTTTTCTTCATGATCCCAAGTGAAGGCAGCTGCTTGAGGCCATCCAACTTGATTTGCATTACACAATTCCTTAAGTGAGTTATTCTATGATTTGTTTTCTTTGTAGACCATTATCAAATCTTTACTTTTTTTTTTTTTTTTTGCATGAAGGCAATAGGGCACACAGTCCTTGTTTATTACAGAAAGTATATTCTCCTTACTGACTCAAAAATGTCTTTTAGTACATATAACTCAGACATCACTCTTTACATTAAAGTTAAAAGAATACTAATAGGTAGTAATTGACAAAGACAGCATTTATTAAGTTAAGAGACTTTAAAACACTGCTTATATCAAACAGAGGTGTGGAAATATTTGGTTATGAAATATTTTAAATTCAAATAAAGTTTCTTTCCTTTACCTTTTCCATATATAAACCACCAACATTTGATTTGCCTATAGTCAGTCTAAGTGACCTAACACTATATATTTCATGGATATTGTTGCTTTTAAATTCACATAGTATAAGATTTTTACAAGTCATATTAAGGTAAAGATCACGTCAACCTGCAATATCCCTTTTAGCCCATACAATTTCACTAGGTTTAAGATGCTTGTATAAATGAAAATATCGTTAACTCTAGAATGAATTTTTTCTTGTAGCAAAATTAGAGGATCTTTGCATTCCTTTTAAATATATTTTAAACAAAATTAACTAAGTTTAATTAGGTGCATTGGTTTACCTGTGTGTGCATCTGTACAAATTAGTGCAAGTTCCCATAGAGGAAAAAAGTGTGTATATTAGATGCCCTGAAGCTGGAAACATGATCAATTGTGAGCTGTCAGGTGTAGATGCTGGGAAGTAAATTCAAGTCTCATCCAGAGGCAGTGAGTGTTGGAGTGTAATATATCTGAGCCATGGCATCTAAAGTTCACCACTTTTCCTAAAACTATTCTTCCTTAATATGACATTGCATTTAGGTGACCATTGACTTTAATTCTGGTTCTCTTTCTCTCTATATATTTTTTGCCCTCTTGAGTTTTACTTAAAATGTACTATTTACAATTTGATATATTTATTCCTCATGTGCTTTCAAAGATTCAATAAGATTGATGCATCAATTGCTGCTTTCTTTCCATTGTAGGATATTACACAGAATAGAACTGCTTTGATTGGTAGATACATTTGACTATTGGCAAAAATTTGAATCTGTTGTTATATATTTATTTTATGTTGGTGTTACAAATACTGATGCTGTAACATTCATGTTACTGAGTCAGTGCAATTTGTCATCTTATTCTTCTGTTGGGAAATCATCTAGGGGAGGGTGATTTCAATCACAGATGAAACTTTATATTCTGCAACACTTGTGTTTTCTGAACAGGCTTGCCTTGCTACCATCCAACGTGTAACATATGAACAATTTCTTCCATTTGTTCTGCATTCTTGCCAACATTTGGTTTTATTTTGTCATTGCAAGACTAGAATACTACATTACTTTTGTTTTCATTTGTATTGCTAACAATCATGTAGCTTAAACACCTATGTGTGTCCTTATTGGGAGTCTGAAGGACTTTCTTGAGAAAAGATCTGTTTAAAGTTTTGCCTGTCTTTAGAGAAACACTTTCTTAAGCTTGAGGGAATATTGTTCATTGATGATGTGGAATTAATGGTTGAAAAGCCCATGTTTTGCAGGGCACATTACCACATTTATGGTCTGCTTTAGGAAAGATAATAGAGATACCTTCTGAAACATAGAAGTCAAAGACAGTATTAATTTTCAAAAACAAACAAGCAAACAAGCAAAAAATCTTTCCCAGATATTAATGATACTGCTACAGAGAGGACAAGTCCGAAATAAACTCTAATCAAATAGACACACTAGTGTCTTCTGTTAGTCTTGTTGCCTTTTAATTAACAACGAACTTAAAAATCCATGGTTTCTAATTATTCATCAACAGCAAGTCAAACACTGGCTTCATGCTTCTAGTTTAGTGATTTTTGAAAAATCTCAAACTTAGACAATGCCTTGTGCTATAAATGCTGTGTAGTGTTATATTCTGCAGTAGACTATAGTTTCTTCAATGACTTCTCACACACATGTACTAAATTTTATTCTTCTGGATGTTTCTGGGAGGAGTTCTTTTGCAGGTAAGCTAGTACTTTTGTTATGCACAGGGTCGCCTATAGTACTTTAGATAGCTGCCACCTAGGCCTTCCTAAGCATTTGTAAGCATTTCCCCAAGTTACAGAGACCACATTAGGATCAAGTTGCATTTTTTACCTTGTACTGTAGCCTTGACTTTTCCTAATGTATTTCTGTGGAGTGATCTTGAGATGTATTAGCCTTCATAAATGTGTTAGAACCAATTCTTTAAAATAAAATAGGCCTACCTATTTTAAATATCATCTATATTCTATCTATGTAGTTATATATCTATAATAGTATATATAAATTATTTATCTGTCTGTCTCTCTGTCTATCATCTATTTATCATCTACTAGTCTGCCAATCATTCTCCTTTTCTATCTACGGATTATTTGTTCTTTATCATTTTGCTGGAATTAAAGGTATGTACCACTTCATTGCAATGTATATGACAATTAAAGGAGTTAATTTTGATCAAATACTTTTGTCATCAATGTTTTATCTATTAACTTTTAACTTTACTTTTGGTTTGTTCAGTAAGAACTAAGTCAGATGTTTTAAACACCACTGATTTTTTTTCAAACATGGATAAAGGTTAGATTTTTCACCTAAGGACATGAAGATAGAAAAAAACACAGACAATGAATCAACCTGCCTTCTGCTATGTTAGTGTATACATAACGTTCTCAGAGTCATGACCCACTAGACCAAACAGACAAAAGAAAAAAACAAGTTTCCTTCTTCCATATTCTTTCTATAGGCTGCCAACAGAAGTTATAGCCTATATTAAAGATGGATCTTCCCACCTCAAAAGGTCTCTATTAGAAATGGGTCTTTGCACTTAGAATGATTTAAGAAAAATTCCATCACAGATATAGACATATCCCCAGCTCTTTGGGTTTCAGTTATTTCTAATTATAGCCAAGTTGTCAAAGAAGAATAGATATTACCAGCCATTCCTTGACAACTTGATACACCATCAGATCTTCTTAAGTCATGCCTAATTTCCAATTGAAAATAATAAGAGGGTTTTAATTAAAGGGAGGTAACTATCTCTCATTCAATCCCAAAGCATTATAAATTTTAGAGTAGGTATCAATGTCCTTTGTAAGATATTTTTTAGTATTGCAAACTTAAATATAATAATATTTAATATTTTCTTAACTGATGTTACATGATTAGATAAGAGAAAAGGAAGCACAAATAGTTGTACAAACATATTCCTAAAATATACTTACAGAAACTTTCATGTCAATTATAAATCCTCACAGTGGCAACTGGCCACATGACCTTAGCTGGCATTTATAATACCTTCTTCTACCCCACTTTCTGTATTTCCTATCCACTCAACAAGAACCTCAAAAAGTCTTGGCTCTTTATGAGGAGAAGTGACCCACGCCTTCATTTCTGAAGGATCTCTTCCCTCTGTCATTCTGACTGGATTAGGTTGTTGTAGTTTTTCATTGATTTTAATCACAGGACATAAGGAAACAAAAAGACACCTAAAATATTTCCTGCATCCAAGACATAGTCATTGAAATGACCATTGTGGAGAAGAAATCCGAATTCTCTTTGGTTATCTGAATCGATCACTCTTCCTAAAACATATTTATCCCTTTCTTAGTTTGCTGGCATGATAGCATGAGAATTCTGCGTGGCTTTTCCATGGCAAAAACGTGAGCTTTCAGTCTCAGGAAATACTTGTTCATAGCCATATCAGGGATGTGGATTGCAAATGCTTGCTTTCAGTGCCATGGTTTTCTATCTATTCTGCTGTTCTCTTGAATGGGGTGTAGAAATTATTATTTTAATTTAATCTAGTTAGCTATTGTCCCTTGCTTCAAACATTAAATCTAAAAGAAAAGTGTCATGGCTAGGAAAATCCTTGAGCAAAGAAAACTGTCAATTTTCATATTTCTTTAAGTTTCAGGTATTACTACTATGTCTATATACATCTAGGAAGATAGAAAATAAATATACAATATTTTTTATTCTTTAATTTATTTTATTTTTAAATATCTGACTTCACAAAGGGGACTCTAAAATGCAGAAGAGATTCAGGGAAGTTCTACAAACTCTATAAGACCACATATGCCAGCCTAGACTGCCAAACTCAGCAAACCCTTAAATCACTGTAAATGGAGAAAGAAAAAAAAATTCCATGATAGAACCAAATTTAAGCAACATCTATCTACAAATCCAGGCCTCCAGATGGCACTAGAAGGAAAATTGCAATGTGAAGATGTTAACCACAACCCAGGAAACACAAGGAAGAAGTAATCTCAGAAAGGAAATCATAGAAGAGAAGATACACCACAACCTTTTTGATCAATTATAATTATATTTTCTTTTTTAATCTAGGCTATTAAAATTAAAAATACCTAAATAAGCATCATTGCCTCCCCTTTAAATTTTGGATGACATACCCATAGAGCGTATGTTATTTCCCAAATATGGAACTATGGGATTTTTTAAATTTAATTTTATATGTAATTCATTTTTTACACTCCATATTCCATTCCCCGCTCCTCCCCTCCCACCCTCCAACTGCTCCACATCCCATTCCTCCTCCCCACCACACTCGTCTCCATATGGATGCCCCCACCCTTCACCCCATCTGATCTCTAAACTCCCTGGGGCCTCCAGTCTCTTTTGGATTAGGTTCATCATCTCTGAGTGAACATAGACCTGGAAGTCCTCTACTGTATGTGTATGTTGGGGGCCGCATATCAGCTGGTGTATGCTGTCTGTTTGGTTGTTCAGTGTTTGAAAGATCTCAGGGGTCCAGATTAATTAAGATTGCTGGTTCACATACAGGATCGCCCTTCTCCTCAAATTCTTTCAGCCTTCTCTAATTCAACAACAGGGGTCAGCTGCTTCTGTCCATTGATTGGGTGCAAATATCTGCATCTGACTCTTTCAGCTGCTTGTTGGGTCTTTTGGAAGGCACTCATGATAGATGAATGTTCCATAGCCTCAGTTACAGTGTCAGACTTAAGGACCTCCCCTTGACCTGGATCATACTTTGGGCCTGTCACTGGGCCTTCCTTTCCTCAGACTTTTCTCCATTCCCATTCCTATAATTCTTTCGTACAGGAACAATTATTTGTCAGAGATGTGACTGTGGGATTGCAAACTAGTCCCTCACTTGATGCCCTGTGGACCTGCTGGAGGTGGGCTCCATAAGTTCCCTCTCCCTACTATCTGACATTTCACCAAATGTACCTCCCTGTGAGTCCTGGGAGTCTCTCACCTCCCAGGTCTCTGATGCACTCTGGGGGGGGGGGGGTCCCCCAACCTCCTATTTCCTGCTGTTGCCTGTTTACATTCTTTCTGCTGGCCCTCAGGGCTTCAAGTCTTTTTCCCTCACCCAATAGGAGGGAAATTGGATGGGGAGGGGGGGCAGGGAGTCTGATCTGGGACTATGTTTTATGCCTAGTGCATTCAAGTTTCCTGTAATCATACCAAATAGTTGAAGCTCATTTTCTCCAGTCCCCACTGGCTCTAAACTATTGTTTATTACGCTATCCTTCTTTATTGACTGCTTTTCAGTTATATTTTCTTTTCCCCTTTAAATGTGTAAAACCTTTTGGTATAAGGTCAATTCTGTTTAGAATTATTTTCCTAAAAAATAATATTATTTGTTTGTTTGTGTACTTATGTATTTATTTTAATTAAGACAAGAACCAATGTACTGAGTTGGTCTCAAGCTTGCTATCTTGTAGAGGATAAACCTAAATGAATCCTCATGCTTCTCTTTACTAAGAGCTAGAAATATACAGATGGACTACCCCATACTTAGCCTCCCTGAATATAACTATGGATGGCTTTTGCAGAATATTTGATCACACTGTGAACTCCAAGATTTCGTTGTTTACTAGAAAAACATATTTCTTGTTGTGGTGTGCTTACCCTTAGCAAACTCCATTAATTGTTCTGGCTATAATGCAGTCACACCCTTAGTACACAACTTTAATCCTAAACAATGAAGGTAAAGCTAGTTTTTATAAGGAAGCACCCAAGTCTGATGTCTAGGGCAAAGTTATGAGTCAGACAAAGACTTGACAGACTAGGATTTGCCTGACTCTCACAAGAGAGTGAAAAGAGAGGCTACTTAAGAGAGTATTGCAGCAGGAGATAGAAAAGAGGTAAGTTTTACTCAGACAGTGGTACAGAGACAGGTTATACAGAGAAAACAAGCTAGACACAGGTGAAGATAGAAGGAGCTAGAGAGTAAAACAGAGCCAGAGTATTAAAACATATTGCCAAATTGAATCATTCAGCTTATAGGGGAGTTTGAGCAAGAGCAGCTAAATTGAACCAGCCATTCAGAGTTCAGAGAACTAGAAAGGGTAAGCTTATTAAAACAGTAAATCTCAGAGGTTTAAAACATTCAATTCTAGATAAGATTGTATGGAGACTAGAAGTTTCCAGAACTAGATCTAGGTTCTGTATTGACCTGGTAAAAATCTATTCATCCTAATTCTATAAAACTCACAGTTTCTGCTGCCCTAATTTTGTCAAAGTTATGGGTTTTTTTTTATACTGCCATATTAGATAATAAAATTGTCATGTTGTAATATATCTAAAAATTAATTATGGTTAAAATGTGATTTTTTGATTTATAACAGCTTTTATAATAAACATAATACTTTATTTATTTGGAAACTAAAGATAGTACAGTGTGTGAAGTAATATGCAGAAAAAAGAGCATTCTTGTTTTTCTACTGAATAAAAAATTATGTAAAGAATAATCACTTGTTTAAAGTTTTAAACTATTTGCTAACGTAAGTTAGCATTCCAATAGCATTAACTCAGTACTTAAACTGTAGTGCATGCTATAGAAAATGTTGACATGCTATTTTGTATAATCATATCCTAATTCTACAAATAAATAGGACCTGGGGAGAAGACTCTGTGAATAGTGTTTCCCATGTATGCATGAAGAGCTAACTGATTCCTTAACAACCACATAAATCAAAGAGCAATGATACTTATTTTTAATTCCAGCCTTGGGGAGGCAGAGACATGATGATTCATGGAGAACACAGGGTTTTGCACACACGTGTACAAATGTGCACGTTACAATGAATATACACATATTTCACACCAAATATAAGTTTATAAAGGCCTACCAACCTATACATTTCTTTGTTTGGAATTAAAATACACATTTGGTTATCAAGGCACTTCAGACTCTATCTTTGTTATCATTATGATGGTCAAATAGAATTTTTCTACTTAACCTGAAGTTTTAGTTTACACTGGACAACTAGAGGTTTTGTTCTAATTTTGAGATTATAATACAGTTGCATCATTTCTCTCTTCTTTCTTCTCCCTCCAATCTTTACTTGAACTCTTGTTTAACCTATTGCAAAACATGTCCCATGTTTTCATTAGTTGTTGTTAAACTGCAATATATATATATATATATATATATATATATATATATATATATACACTTTCATAAAATGTTCAAGCACAGTTGAACTGAGAAAGAATAATATATGGACCTCTTTACCAGAGGAATCTGCTTATTGTTGTTAAGATGATGACATATTTTTACTTCATTTTATTTTATTTCTTAATCATTCCACTCATTTACATCTCAAGTAATATCCCACTTCCTGGTTACCTCTCCACAACCTCTCCCCCTCAGTCCCACATCTGCCCTCTCCTCCCTCCTCTTTGCTTCTATGAGGGTGCTCTTCCACCCACTCACCCTCTCCTGCCCCACTGCTCCAGCATTCCCCTTTGCTAGAGTATCAAAACTTCACAGGAACAAGGGCCTCCCCTCCCATTGATATCAAGCAAGGCTATTCTCTGCTATACAGATCATGCCATATTTTAATGGGTAGTACCATCATTCTGATGTGTTTCTGTAGGAGATTAACTTTTAATCCTATGCTGTCTGCAAAATGGTAAATATGTGTATGCTTTAGATAGTTTTTACTTAATTTTTATATTGCTGGATTTATTTTAATAGCAGTTATAGTGACCTAGAAAGCCAAAGGGTAATAGCTCATAGCTATACAAATAATGAGAAACATACTAATGTTTAAACACAGCCAGATTTGCCTGATTATATATCTGATGGGATCATTCCAATGCCTACACAGAAAGACGGTATACCACATTTAAATGGGTATAGGACTGTGACACTCCTGAATATGTGTCTCCCCTACCTGTCAGCAATGATTCCTTACTTGTTGTTGTTGTTTTAAATAAGGACATCTTTTGTAAATAATTTCTTTATTTGCTTGTAACAATGTTGGAAAAGAATATCAGGTAATTATTATTAGTCTGGAGTTCTATATTTAATTAAATATTTTGTTTCATTTAATACTTAATTATATTCAGGATTTCAAAACGTTGGCTAAAAGCATAAAGTAAAATAACAGAGAGTATCATAAAGACTAGGTGTTTTAATTACTTTCCTGATTGAAATAATAAGAAGGAAACTTGTTATTGAAGGACACTTCAGGAAGGTATAGTTGATTGTGGATTAAAATTGAAGAGAATGCATTCCATCACTTCAGAAAAGGCATTATGGCTGTAGCTTAAGCTGTCCTGTCATACTGCATTTAGTCGGCAGGAAGAGATAGATGAATTGCTGTTGCTTCTGTCTTTTCTTTTCGTGTTCAATCCAGTAAGATGGCCTACAACATGATTGTGCTCACATTTCAGATGTGTCTTTTCATTGCAATTAGCTAATTCCAGAAATTCCTGCTCCATGACTTAAAAATAACAAGTCCAAGTTGAGGAAAGGGATAAAGAATGAATAATGGCTGGACGTGGTGGTGCACACCTTTAATCCCAGCACTCAGGAAGCAGAGGGAGGCAAATTACTGAGTTCCAGGCCAGCTTGGTCTACAAAGTGAGTTCCAAGACAGCTAGGGCTATTCAGAGAAACCCTGTCTTGAAAAACCAAAAGAATAAATAAATAAATAAATAAATAAATAAAAAAGAATGAATACTGAGGAGCTAAAGCAAAAGTTGGACATTCTTCATCAGAAATGCTTCTGGAGAGAAGAGAAACTAAGAGTCGAATTTGATCCCATGAATTCAATAGTTACTATTAGCTTTCATACTCTTTATTCAAACATTGATTTGAGTTGTAGTTTCATATGTTAAGGAGGGGAAACTGGGAAGGAGAATAACATGTGAAATGAAAATAAATAAAATAACCAATAAAAAATTAAAAAGAAAAAAGAAAATTAAAGACAATTTCAGGTCAGAAAATTTGATACATAAAATATTTTTATTAGGATTGTTTTGATGTAAAGAATGCAAACTTCAAATATGTTAATTACCTGATTAGAGAATTTTAACATGGCTTAAAAAAAAGAATAAAAGTATTTAAGCAATACAGAAAGGAGCACATTAAGAACTCTTTTTTCTGGTTTTTTTCTTGTTGTTGATGTTGTTGTTGTTGTTGTTGTTTTGTTTGGTTTTCAAAACAGGGTTTCTCTGTATAGCCCTGAATGTCCTGGAACTCACTTTGTAGACCAGGGTGACTTCGAACTCAGAAATCTGCCTGCCTCTGTCTCCCAAGTGCTGGGATTAAAAGCGTGCGCCACCACTGTCTGGCCATTAAGAACTCTTAACAACCCCACTTCCCATGAAAGAATGGGAAACAGTATTAGTGTTAGAAAGATGAATATCATACATTCTCATCTGAAAGTTGTATATACTGGAGAGAGGTAAAATCACCAAAGAAACAGAAACACATCTGTTTAGGGCAGAAAAGAAGAGAAGGAAGAAGATAAGGAAGAAGGAAGAGAAGAAGGAGGAGGAGGAGAAGGAGAAACGAAACAGAGGTTATCCCTCTGGTTTCATTGTTGCTGCATCCAATTAAGTGTAATCACTGACACTCATTAGATTCAGTATTCTGAGAAACAAAAACCCTCAGTGACAGAGACAAAAAGACTCAGTGACAGAGAGCTAAACCAGCAAAGTCAAGATGAGGATTTGAGTACAACTAGAGTTTCAATAAAAAAAAAATGTAGCAAAGCATAGGGACAAAAAAGAAAAAAAAAGATAAACAAACAAACAAAAAAAAGTAAGATCAGAAGAAGTATCTTAAAGCTTTTCATGAAGATATCATGCAAGGGAAAGGCAGAAAGTATTCAAGAGCTTACAAAAATCAAAAGAAGAAAAATGAAGAAAACATAGAAAGGAATAACATGAACTAAATAAATAAAACATTTTTTTTAAGAGTGTAAAAAATAGGTGGCTATTTGAATGCCAAATAAACCTGTTTTGGTATGACTTAATAAAAACTGAATGTGACCCAAGCTCATCTTCTCAAACAATATACTAAGTCGGGCTAAAAGAGACTTGTTTTGTATAATATCTGGAATCTATTTATATGTACATATGAATGACTTGAAATGTAAGAGAACTATTTGGAAGGCAGAAGGGAATGGAAACAAAGGAATTTATGGAAGTGAAAACAATTGGAAACACCTGATACATATGTATTAAAATTTCATAATAAAATCATAATTTTCCTCAATTAATTTATACCATTGAGGAGTGTACCAGTTTGAAATGTAAAAAAATAAAATAAAAATAAAAACAAAAACAACAAATCGACATATTTAAAAGTAAACCATGGAAGACTGAAGGAGGGATGCAATATCAATTACTCTAAGAATGGAAAGCTAACATGTGGCATAGTTGGTAAAAGAGAACTACTAAAAATAACAAGTCCAAGTTGAGGAAAGGGATAAAGAATGAATACTGAGGAGCTAAAGCAAAAGTTGGACATCCTTCATCAGAAATGCTTCTGGAGAGACGAGAAACTAAGAGTCGAAAGATGCCATCTAGTTGAATATGAATGAACTTCAAAGTGAGAAGTAAATCACTATAGATTTTTCTAACATGAAAATTGAAAATTATAATGTGGCTTGAACAGGTTTTTCTTCTTCCTTTAGCAGACTTAGAACTCTCTCATTCTTGGCTCTTAGTCACTTAAGCTATGCAAGGAGGCACACCCAGTTTGAAGTGTAGCTGTCATCTGGTCTAATTTAGAAGCTCTTCCTAAATTACCCTGGCCATATTTGCATAAAAGGCAAGTGCTTACTGAGAGATACAGGAAAGTGTAGCAGAATTTATTGAATAGTACTACTGAGTTTAAAATTGAGTTTGGAGCATTGTAGGGTTTTTAGAATTTGATATTGGTATTGAAAATCATCTCATGAAATAGCCTAATCTATGCTTTAAACTTCATTGCATTTATAATCATTGTATCATTCTGGCAAACTGTTCTCTCTAAATGCCATCAGTTATAATAGTACAATTTTAATAAAAATATGAAAACCACAGATATAGGTTGTTACACTTTACCTGTGTGTAAAAGACTAGCTTTGATCCCCAGAACATTTTTAAAAGAAACTAAAAAGGGAAAGTCATGTAAGTAGAAGACATTTAAGCATTAAAAATAACTGTCTATTTCTACCAAAATCTATTTTCAAAACACATATTAAATACATTAATAGATTTTTTTGGAATTAATCTCTATAGCCTAAAAATAAGAACAGCACAGTAAAATATATAGTAGAATTCTAAGCATATAACCCAAAGGAATGCATCATAATTTGAACGGATTTTACTCATCATTGTTGATATGTTGATACAAGCTTTTTCACAATAATTGCGATATGGAAGTAAGTTAAACATTTGTTTGCTCCTGATTGAATAAAAGAAATGTAAGTTGTAGATTTACAGGCAATCGTTGACTTATAAAAGTATGACTTACTGTATTTTGTTTGTTTGTTTGTTTGTTTACACTTTTTGTATTGCACAGTGCTACCCAAGTAATATTAATTTCTTAAAAACCATACTTGAAAATTTGGACTTGATTCTATTCTAAGTCTAGCAGCATGTACTGTCATTGTTCCCTGTGACTCTGGACAATTAGACTCAGCTCCATTTTGTCATCAGTCAGATGATGATCACTGAGAAAACACCTTTTACTCTGTAGGGTGAGAGGTTACTAAGTGAGATCCCACCTAGATTATATAGGAAAAATTGCAATTCTCTTTTCCTTATTGAATTTTGCTTTGAGTTCATTAGGGCATAATCAGGTCACATCAAAGAATTTTTATCTGTTTGCCTGTCTAGATGAATATGTATCCCCCTCCTTGCAAGACTATAGTAGTACCCACAAGATATCGTGTTCAATTAGAAAAAAAAAGGATAAATGTTAAATAATTTTA
The DNA here is from genome assembly GCF_978045245.1 of Mus caroli. NCBI lineage: Eukaryota > Metazoa > Chordata > Mammalia > Rodentia > Muridae > Mus > Mus caroli. The sequence goes on along the minus strand of NW_028227267.1, from coordinate 87,317,020 downwards.
TGCATATTGGAATACATGGAGGACAATCCATAAGACTCAAGAATAAGAATTTTGTTTCTAATGCCTGTGACAAACACAAATGTGGAGATTTTGGATAAAGGCTAAAACTCCAAACTTTCAGTTAAATTAATTTCATATGTTTCTTCTTCTTTTTCATTTTATTATTCTTCTCTCATAAAATGCATCCCAACAACAGCCTTTGCTTCCTCATCTTTTCCCAGTCCATCCCACACCTAACTTCCATCGCAGATCCATTGTTCCTCCATTTCCCCATAGAAAAGAATAGGCCTCCCAGAAATATCAACTGATCAGAGCATAACAAGATGTAGTAAGACTAGAGATAACCCTGCATATCAAGGCTGGATAAGGCAACACAGTTGGAGCAAAAGGATTCTAAGAGCAAGCAAAACAGAAGAGGCATCCTCTCTCCCAGTGCTAAGATATCTCACAAATATCTCCAATCATCCTAATATAACTTGCAAAGGACCAAGTGAAGATGGTGATTGCTACTTAGGTCTCTGGGAGACCCTGGGAGCCCTGCTTAGTTGATTCTGGGAACTGCTTTCTCTTGGGAGCGCTCCCTCTTCTGAGAAGCTAACTGTGAGCTGCACCTAAAATTTGACTGTTGGCCTCTTCATCTGCTCCCATCAGCTGTGTTTGCTTCTATCATTCAACCTCTAGTTTTTGACACTTTTGGGCATGGGGTTGCACTTTTGCATGGGATTCAAGTTAGAAAAGTCATTAGCTGGCCACTCTCACAAGCTCAGAGCACCAATAAGTTAATTGGGATAAGAGATGCACAAGCATATTTATAGAGGAAATAATGTAAAATATGTAATTTGATTTTAAAATCATTCAGGTGACCATGTCACCAAATAGGAATAATTAGAGCTACATTTGGAGAGGAAATATTGGGTCTGTATGAAAATTTTCATGGCAAAAAGTCAAAATAAAAACAAATGCAAATGAAGATGAAAATACATTAGCCTCGGGAGGTGCATCTGTGCTTGCCTTTCCAATCACTGGACAAAGAATACTTCAACCTGTGACATGTGAAGGATAACTTCAGGTAAACATGAAAACTGGGGAAGTCTATTTTTTTTACCCAACCAGTCATCTTAACGCATGTTCCCAAATACATAGCAGCAAAGACCAGGTGTTTCAGAGAATTGCTTTACTAATTAAAGGTATGCCTAATTCACTGTATAAGCTAATGAATGAATGAATGAATGAATGAATGACAACCTATTGATTTCATTCAAGTAAAGGTTAAGAACTGAACAGTCATTACTACTGACTTGATGTGGAGAGTCAGTTTTCTCCAATAGAAGGATACTGGCCCACTGGGAGTGTCAACCATTTAGGGCAGGTTCAGGAGTAGTTGACCAACATACAATTGTCTAATAGACTCAAAAGAAAAAAAAATAGAGGATACTCCCCATAACTGACCATGATTTGAAATTCCATGCTTCTAATTTTATTTCAACATCTCCTGAGCTTGGTTTTTGTTCCTTGGAAACATTTTCTGAGCTGGTCAAGGAACACAACTTTAAACCTGGATCTTGGGTGTAAAACACAGGCGGAACTCTTAAGAGTTTGAAGACAAACATGTCTACAGAGGTAGCTCTATGCGAGCCAAAGCTGAAAAGAAGAGACCCTGTCTCAACCTCTGACCCCACCTCTCCATCCAATGGAGAAGAAAAGATTTACATATCACTTTTCTTAAATTTCTGAACTTTTATATTGATCTATCCTCATGGAAATTAATCTGACTAACTGAACTGATCAGTTTCTTCTTAGACATCCATATCACTCAACTATAAGTCGCCTTTCGTATTTTCTTTTTGTATCTTACTTTCAACTACATTTGTTATTTGATTATGTTCTAATGTGGGAAGATATTTTAGCTCCATAGATAATATTTCTGTCTACTAATTTTATGTATTACATAAATATAATACAGAAGATTTGGAATGCTCACTGTTTATTTCTGTTTATATTTATTTTTATTCCATATCATAGTTGCAATGCATAATCTTAAATCTGAGGTCATCTTTCAGGTCTTTTGCATTTATATTATAGTTCCCGGTTTTGTATTTCATGAAATTTCTGTGTATGCAAATTTGTGTATTCCAGCATGTATATATGTTTCTTGTGCTTCCTCTTGGAATCTTTTTTGTTCAGTTTGTTTATTTTCTCTTGTTCTTCTTCTTTTTTTTTGTTTCATTCTTATTTTACCTTGTTTTATTATTAGGTTTAGATGCATATCTGTGTTCGAAAGAGAGAGAGAAGTAAACGGGGTAAATTTTAATGATAAGGGAGGTGGTAAGGATCTGTGAGGAATTGGCAGAAAAAGAAGCTTAATCAGAATATATTATTTTAAAATATATATTGCAGATATATTCTAATATATAGTATATTATATTAAAATATAAGCAAAAATCAGGAGAATAAAGAAAGATATTATCAGTGGCATTTTTCTACTATAAGCAACTAAAGCTTTTATTGCATGGTATACAAAACATTACTGATTTTGAATGGATAACTTTTCTAATTTTATTTTAAGAACATGAATATTTTATAAAATTAAAGATCAGTTTATAAGTATTTACATATTTAAATTTCTAAATTTGTATGAGTTTATAAAATTCATTGAAGAAAGTCAATGTTTTTAAAAAAGTGGCTGTAAAGTCAATGAAACATGACACTCTGACACCCTGGTCCTAATTGTTCAGTAATGTACTTACTTATGGACTTATGCTAGGCTAATATCATGGAACTTGTGACTGTTAGTACCTAGTCAACTCCTTGGAACTGAATAGGTCATGGAGCCTAGAACAACCTATTATGTCTATTTGCATGGCCCCCAGTTGAGACATGGAACCACCCACCCATCTTCAAAATGTTTGACCCAGAACTGTTCCTATGTAAAGAAAATACAGGGACAAAAGTGGAGCAAACACTGAAGGAAAGACTATTCAGTGACTGGCTCAACTTAGGATCAATTCTTTGTGCTAGTGCCAAAGTCTGACACTATTGTTGATGTTGTGTTTGCTGACAATTCCAAGTCAAATAATATGAATATTTTCCTTCTGTCAAACACTTTAAAATTTGTATTTTAATGTTTAATAATGCATCTAAAATATTAAGATATATATGTCAATCTGTGTTGGTCTTTCTTCACATTCATTTTGTTCAAATTACTTTGGGTGTCTTCATGATATGCTCTGTATTTTCTCTTCATAATTTATTTTTCATTTATTCCCTTGAATGCAAATGAAACATCTGGCTTTGGGTATTCCTATGGTTGAATGTTTCTCACTACCAGCTAATAAATAATTATAGTGGAAGTAAATGTGTAAATACACCATGTAGACATTATTTAATTGCCAGTGCAATCATTTAATTCCCACTTTGTATGTGGCATAGCCAGTAGAAATGTTTCCTGTAGTGTTTTTCTATATGTTTATGGACTTCTGTGACTGATCAATAGACATCTTTTACAATGCATGGAACTGGAATAAATTTTCTTATTTTAGGTCCTGGAGAGTTCTAATTATTTATAACAATGTGATAGTTTAAGTTTATTCTGTTATATCTATTTGTTATTCATCATGTGTATAAGAATATTTAACTTTATACAACAATTTATTGTTTTATTCATTTAGAATAATTTAAAATACTTCCTATTATAAAATCAATAATTAGATTCATTGCAATGTATTGAATGAATCATGTCATTAATATTGACAGTTAATTAGATAAAGCCACTGTCTCAAACAGTTAATTCTGTAATTACAATACAAACTTTTCAAATAACCTAGTTTAGATTGTAACTTAGCATACTCCTTTCACTCACAGATAATTATTTTAACATGTGAAAATCTAGCAAAAGGATTTCACAAAACATGAATTGCTCTTTAAAATTTTACAAGAGGGCCCCAGAACTGGGTCACCTTCGGTGAGGAGTCAGCAGACACCCCCAAGTTCCCCAGAGCACTCTCCACAGGAACTTAGGACCTCTGGTGAGTGGAACACAACTTCTGCTCCAATCCAGTCTTGAGGGACCTGAGACAGCATTAATTAGGGAAGCAGAAAATCCGGACTGAGCAGGCTCACAATTCCCTTCCAGTCAGCCCCAGCACTGGATCACCTTGGAGACAGAGTTGGCGGACACCCCCAAGGTCCGCACAGGACTCTTAGGATCTCTGGTGACTGGAACACAACTTCTGCCAGGAGGCAGGTTCAAACACCAGATATCTGGGCACCTTCCCTGCAAGAGGATAGCTTGCCTGCAGAGAGTGCTCTGACCACTGAAACTCAGGAGACAGCTAGTCTCTGAGGTCTGCTGATATGAGGAACAAGCTCTAACCAGAGGCAACTATAACAACTGACTCCAGAGATTACCAGATGGTGAGAGGCAAACTTGAGAATTTTACTAACAGAATCCAAGACCAATCACCATCATCAGAACACAGCACTCCCACCTCACCCAGTCCTGGGCACCCAACACACCCGAAAAGCTAGACCCAGATTTAAAAGCATATCTCATGATGATGTTAGAGGACATCAAGAAGGACTTTAATAACTCACTTAAAGAAATACAGGAGAACACTGCTAAATAGTTACAAGTCCTTAGAGAAAAACATGAAAACACAACTAAACAGGTAGAAGTCCTTAAAGAAAAACAGGAAAACACATCCAACAGGAGATGGAAATGAACAAAACTATAAAGAAAACCCAAAATGAGGCAACACTATAAATAGAATCCCTAGGAAAGAAATCTGGAACCATAGATGCAAGCATCAGCAACAGAATACAAGAGATGGAAGAGAGAACCTCAGGTGCAGAAGATTCCATAGAGAACATCTACACATCAAAGAAAATGCAAAATGAAAAAATATCCTAACTCAAAACATCCAGGAAATCCAGGACACAATGAGAAGACCAAACCTACGAATAGGAGTAGATGAGAATGAAGATTTTCAACTTAAAGGGCCAGCAAATATCTTCAACAAAATAATAGAAGAAAACTTCTCAAACTTAAAGAAAGAGATGCCCATAAACATACAAGAAGCCTACAGAACTCCAAATAGACTGGACCAGAAAAGAAATTCCTCCTGATACATAATAATCAGAAAAACAAATGCACTAAATAAAGATATAATATTAAAAGCAGTAAGGGAAAAAGGTCAAGTAACATATAAAGACAGGCCTATCAAAATTACACCAGACTTTTCACCAGAGACTATGAAAGCCAGAAGATCCTGAACAGATGTTATACAGACACTAAGAGAACAAAAATGCCAGCCGAGGCTACTATACCCACCCAAACTCTCAATTACCATAGATGGAGAAACCAAAGTATTCCAAGACAAAACCAAATTCAAACATTAACTTTCCACAAATCCATCCCTTCAAAGGATAATAACAGAAAAAAAAAATACAGGGACAGAAACCAGGCCCTAGAGAAAACAAGAAAGTAATCCTTCAACAAACCAAAAAGAAGACAGCCACAAGAACAGAATGCCAACTCTAACAACAAAAGTAATAGAAAGCTACAATTACTTTTCCTTTATATCTCTTAATATCAATGAACTCAATTCCCCAATAAAAAGACATAGACTAACAGACTGGCTACACAAACAGGACCCAAAATTTTGTTGCTTACAGGAAACCCATCTCAGGGAAAAAGACAGACACTACCTCAGAATGAAAGGCTGGAAAACAATGTTGCAAGCAAATGGTCAGAAGAAACAAGCTGCAGTAGCCATTCTAATATTGAATAAAATCAACCTCCAACCCAAAGATATCAAAAAACACAGGGAGGGACACTTCATACTCATCAAAGGTAAAATCCTCCAAGAGGAACTATCAATTCTGAATACCTATTCTCCAAATGCAAGGGCAGCCACATTCAATAAACTTTAGTAAAGCTCAAAGCACACATTGCACCTCACACAATAATAATGGGAGACTTCAACACACCACTTTCATCAATGGACAGATTGTGGAAACAGAAACTAAACAGGGACACAGTGAAACTAACAGAAGTGATGAAACAAATGGACCTAACAGATATCTACAGAACATTTTATCCTAAAATGAAAGGATATACCTTCTTAGCACCTCATGGTACCTTGTCCAAAATTGCCCATATAATTGGTCACAAAACAGGCCTCAACAGATACAAAAATATTGAAATTGTCCCATGCATACTATCAGACCACCATGTACTAAGGCTGATCTTCAATAACAACATAAATAATGGAAAGCCAGCATTCACTTGGAAACTGAATAACACTCTTCTCAATGATACCTTCGTCAAGGAAGGAATAAAGAAAGAAATGAAAGATTTTTTAGAGTTTAATGAAAATGAAGACACAACATAGCCAAACTTATGGAACACAATGAAAGCATTTCCAAGATGGCAACTCATAGCTCAGAGTGCCTCCAAAAAGAAACTAGAGAGAGCACACACTAGCAGCTTGACAACACACCTAAAATCTCTAGAACAAAAGAAAACAAATTCACCCAAGTAGACAGCAGGAAATAATCAAACTCAGGGGTGAAATCAACCAAGTGGAAACAAGAAAAACTATTCAAAGAATCAACCATCCAAGAAGCTGGTTCTTTGAGAAAATCAACAAGATAGATAAACCCTTAGCCAGACTCTCTGAGGGCAAAAGAACAGCATCCTAATTTAGAAAATCAGAAATGAAAAGGGAGGCATAACAACAGATCCTGAAGAAATCCAAAACACCATCAGATCCTCCTACAAAAGTTTATACTCAACAAAACTGGAAAACCTGGACGAAATGGTCATATTTGTAGACAGATACCCAGTATCAAAGTTAAATCAGGATCAAGTTAATGATCTAAACAGCCCCGTATCCCCTAAAGAAATAGAAGCAGTCCTTAATAGTCTCCCAACCTAAAAAAGCCCAAGACCAGATGGGTTTAGTGCAGAGTTCTATCAGACCTTCAAAGAAAATCTAATCCCAGTTCTTCACAAACTATTCCACAAAATAGAAAGAGAAGGTACTCTACCCAACTCATTCTATGAAGCTACAATTACTCTGATACCTAAACCACAAAAAGACCCAACAACGATAGAGAACTTCAAAACAATTTCCGTTATGAATATCGATGCAAATATCCTCAATAAAGTTCTCACTAACCAAATCCAAGAACACATCAAAACAATCATCCATCCTGATCAAATAGGCTTCATCCCAGAGATGCAGGGATGGTTTAATATATGGAAATCCATCAATGTTATCCACTATATAAACAAACTCAAAGACAAAAACCACATGATCATCTCATTAGACAGAGAGAAAGCATTTGACAAAATCCAACACCCATTTTTGATAAAATTCTTGGAAAGATCAGGAATTCAAGGCCCATATCTAAACATGATAAAAGCAATCTACAGCAAACCAGTAGCCAACATCAAAGTAAATGATAGGAAGTTGGAGGCAATCCCACTGAAATCAGGGACTAGACAAGGCTGGCCACTTTCTCCCTACCTATTCAACAATGTACTTGAAGTCCTAGCCAAAGCATTTAGACAACAAAAGTAGATCAAGGGGATACAAATTGGAAAGGAAGAAGTCAAAATATCACTTTTTGCAGATGATATGATAGTATATATAAGTGACCCTAAAAATTCCACCAGAGAACTGCTAAACCTGATAAACAGCTTTGGTGAAGTGGCTGGATATAAAATTAACCCAAACAAGTCAATGGCCTTTCTCTACACAAAGAATAAACAGGCTGAAAAAGAAATTAGGGATACAACACACTTCTCAATAGTCACAAATTGTATAAAATACCTTGGTGTGACTCTAACTAAGGAATTGAAAGATCTGTATGAAAAGAACTTCAAGTCTCTGAAGAAACAAATTAAAGATCTCAGAAGATGGAAAGATCTCCCATGCTCATGGATTGGCAGGATCAATATAGTAAAAATGGCTATCTTGCCCAAAGCAATCTACAGATTCAATGCAATCCCCATCAAAATTCCAACTCAATTCTTCAATGAATTAGAAAGAGCAATCTACAAATTCATCTGGAATAACAAAAAAACCTAGGATAGCAAAAACTCTTCTCAAAAAATAAAGAACCTCTGGTGGAATGACCATGCCTGACCTAAAGTTGTACTACAGAGAAATTGTGATAAAAACTGCATGGTACTGGTATAGCAACAGACAAGTAGACCAGTGAAATAGAATTGAAGACCCAGAAGTGAACCCACACACCTATGGTCACTTGATCTTTGGCAAGGGAGCTAAAACCATCTATTGAAAAAAAACACAGCATTTTCAACAAATGGTGCTGGCCTAACTGGCGATTATCATGTAGAAGAATGCGAATTAATCCATTCCTATCTCCTTGTACTAAGGTCAAATCTACGTGGATCAAGGAACTCCACATACAACCAGAGACAGTGAAATTTATAGAGGAGAAAGTGGGGAAAAGCCTCGAAGATATGGGCACAGGGGAAAAGTTCCTTAATAGAACAGCAATGTCTTGTGCTGTAAGATTGAGAATTGACAAATGGGACCTCATAAAATTGCAAAGCTTCTGTAAGGCAAAGGACAATGTCAATATGACAAAAAGTCCACCAACAGACTGGGAAAGGATCTTTACTTATCCTAAATCAGATAAGGGACTAATATCTAATATACATATATATATATATATATATATATATATATATATATATATATATATATAAAACTGAAGAAGGTGGACTCCAGAAAATCAGATAACCCCACTAAAAATGGGGCTCAGAGATAAAGAATTCTCACCTGAGGAATACCGAATGGCTGAGAAGTACCTGAAAAAATGTTCAGCATCCTTAATCATCAGGGAGATGCAAATCAAAACAACCCTGAGATTACACCTCATACCAGTCAGAATGGCTAAGATCAAAAATTCAGGTGTCAGCAGATGCTGACAAGGATGTGGAGAAAGAGGGTCACTCCTCCATTGTTGATGGGATTGCAAGCTTGTACAACCACTCTGCAAATCAGTCTGGCGGTTCCTCAGAAAATTGGACATAGTACTACCGGAGGATCCAGCAATACCTCTCCTGGGCATATATCCAGAAGATGTTCCAACTGTTAAGAAAGACACATGCTCCACTGTGTTCATAGCAGCCTTATTTATAATAGCCAGAAACTGGAAAGAACCCAGATGCCCCTCAACAGAGTAATGAATACAGAAAATGTGGTACAATTACACAATAGAGTACTACTCAGCTATTAAAAGGAATGAATTTATGAAATTCCTAGGCAAATGGATTGACCTGGAGGGCATCATCCTGAGCGTGGTAACCCAATCACAAAAGAACTCACCTGATATGTACTCACTGATAATTAGATATTAGCCCAGAAACTTAGAATACCCAAGATATAAGATACAATGTGCAAAACGCATGAAACTCAAGAAGAATGCAGACCAAAGTGTGGACACTTTGCACCTTCTTAGAATTGGGAACAAAACACCCATGGAAGGAGTTACAGAGACAAACTTTGGAGCTGAGATGATAGGATGGACCATCTAGCGACTGCCATACCCAGGGATCCATCCCATAATCAGCCTCCAAATGCTGACACTATTGTATATGCCAGCAAGATTTTGCTGAAAGGACCCTGATTTAGCTTTGTCTTGTGAGACTATGCTGGGGCCTAGCAAACACAGAAGTGTATGCTCACAGTCAGCTATTGGATGGATCACAGAGCCCCCAATGGAGGAGCTAGAGAAAGCACCCAAGGAGCTAAAGGGATCTGCAACCCTATAGGTGGAACAACAATATTAACTACCCAGTACCTCCTAGAGCTTGTGTCTCTAGCTGCATAAGTATCAGAATATAGCCTAGCTGGCCATCAGTGGAAAGAGAGGCTCGCTGGTTGTGCAAACTTTATCTGCCTCAGTACAGTGGAACGCCAGGGACAAGAAGTGGGAGTGGGGGATAGGGGAGTGGGGGGTAGGGGAGTGGGGGGGGGCAGGGTATGGGGGACTTTTGGGATAGCATTGAAAATGTAAATGAGGAAAATACCTAATTAAAAAATTAAAAAATATACAATAAAATTTTACAAGAAAGAATAATGTTTAATTTAATGATTACTAGATGTTTATTCTTTACTATTGTATTTTGAGTAATTTTTATGAAATGATTTTCATTCTTCTTTGTCTTATTCTTAGATCCAAATGAAAAATGGTAAAAATAATACAACTAAGCCAGGCAGTGGTGGTGCATGCCTTTAGTACTAGCACTTGAGAGGCAGAGGCAGGTGGTTTTCTGAGTTTGAGGCCAGCCTGGTCTACAGAGTGAGTTCCAGGACAACCAAGGGCTACACAAAGAAACCCTATCTTGCAAAAATCCAAATAAATGATTAAATAAGTAAATAAATAGATAAACTGCAAGGTAGTAGAGCAAGGAGGTTTTCCTGTTTACTCACTTGTATCTCCCAGAGAAGTCAAGCAATCGTCAGTTAGACTTAAAGATGAACTTCCTATAATGAGAAATGATGTAAAGCTCAGAAAGCAACTGCTAATTTTTTTCTCTCAGGTTGAGCCTGCAGCATCAAGTAATAAAAGTAATTATAAACTCAGTAAACTTGATATACTGCTCAAATCATTGAGAGGATAAATATAGCACCCCACGATGTCATTTTCACAGTTACATTTCACACTATAACACACACAGAGTAAAAAAAAATTCCCCATAACTTGTAGCTTCATGGCAGCCTCCAAGTACTTATGGTTTTAGTAAGTTTTTCAAAGAAATGTAATATTTGGAGGACTAGGTAATGGTAATTGAAATAAAAGACAATGAAACATGAAAATAGAACAAAATTCTGCTTAGTGAATATTTGTGGTTTTTAGTTGTTTAGAAAGAAAATTGAAATTGATATCCAATCATTTATCTTATTGCACATGAAGAGTACAGAAAAAAACCCTTTAATTTATTATTTAACAAATTCATAAAGGGTTAAATATTTGATTCCTACCAAATATTGACCATATAAATATTTAATACAATTTTAATTTCCTAACTCTAACTCATGATTTTGCATACACTTCAGTGCTAAATGGTATGTCCTGGAATAAAGATGCTGAAGTAAACCCAATTGCCTTCTCCAAAAGAGAAATTAAATGTACTATATTTAAGAGCAAAAGAATCAGACCATGATTTTAGAAACAATTACTATTCATTTGGATGCTTAATATGTTCTATGTGTTATGCATACATTTTATATATGTTAGCTAATTATAGCAGTAAATCTGCAAGTTAAGCAGTATTATAATTCATGTTCAGAGATGGAAAGATTGTGAGGATTCTTTGGCTTCTAAATACATTAATTGTGTATCTCACCCATTATATGGTAGAACAATATTATTTACATATTTTAAGGTGGATACTGAATTGAAATGAATATCTTACACATGCTACACAAGTATCCTATGTATTTTACTTGTTATGAGATTATATTTACAATATCTCTACATTCCATTTTCTTTCTCCAAAATATCTGATTTGGGCTCTTTCCTCTCTTTTAAGTTCATGGTCTCATTTTTCACTAATAGTTATTATATGCATGAACACATGTGTGCACATGTTCTCCCTCTCCCTTCCCTTCTCCCTCCCCCTCTCCCTCCCCCTCTCCCTTTCTCTTCAGAATATAGCTTGTGAACTCTATATAATGTTGCTTATAAGTGTGCTTTTAACTCTGACCAATTTGGTATTGGATAAACATTTCTGGTATGCTCTCTTCTGTTAAAAGTTGTTTCTCCCACTCTCAACATTTCTTAGTGACCTATAAATCTTGATGTAGAGTTGATGTCTCCTAGTCTCCCACATAAGGCAATAATGAATATTGTCTTCACCAGAACAACAAAAAAAGTGTTCTACTTGCTCTAACTCTCAATTAACCTGTGCACATAAACTAAGAACAAGTAAAAATTTACCAACATTTTTCTTTTGTTATGGATCAGTCTCTGAGACTCTCTAAGGTTCAGAGCAGTGGTTTTATATTTTATCAGTTTCCTGCAGTTTAAAAGAATATCTTAGTTATGTTTCTGCTTGATGTGGATAACACACTACAACAAATACAGGTTATAAGAATGATTTACTGTGGTTCCTAGCTCAGTGCACATCATGGCGGGTGTGGAAATCTATGTGGCAGGACTGTGAAGTGGCTGTACACATCCCATCTACAAACAGGAAGTCGGTAATGGTGAATATGGTGTTATTGCTCAGTTTCCTAGTCATACGTTCCAGCATATCACACAGGGACTGTCGTCACCACTTACAGTGTGAGTATTCTCATCTAAATTAACAACATCAGGGAAGTACTACCAAGTCCTGCCTAGAAGCTGTTGACCCTGGTGAATCTACATTCTGTCATGTTCAGAATTAACATTTCCTGTCACAGAAAATGGTTAATCAAGTAGGCATAGTTTTGAAATACTCTAGTACACAGCATTTTGGCCATGTGTTTGAGAATGGTTTCAGAGAAATTTAACTGAAAAAAGGAAGAATTTCTCTACATATGGGTAGCAACATTCCAAGGGGTCGGGTTCTGAGCTGAAGAAAAAGAAAATTTCAGCAGGGCATTAGCATTCATGTCACACTGTCAATTCTCCTGTCGCTCTACCGTCCCCACCATTATGAACTGTACCCTCAAAATGTAAGCAAGTAGGTAAGGGAAAAATGAAAGCCAAATAATCTTCCTTCAGAGACAGGCCAAATCAATGACAAACTAACAAAAATAGACCCTAGGAGGAAGTAAACTTCTTATCCTAATTAGGTTGATCTTGCACATCATTTGGCTTTTGAATTTAGTTTGTGGATTAAATGCCTGATAATTTGATATCAGTCTTTAAATTCCCTAGAATTTTATATTCAAACCCTACAGGCCTATTCTGGTAATTGTGATTGTCCAGCAATGTTGAGGAAAATGTAGACAGGAAGGGGTTGCCTGCATCATTAGATAAAATAGGGAAACTCTGTGGATCTTGGGAATCTGGGCTAGTTTCCCTTGTTAGATATTTGCAAATAATACTGTTGAATTCCTCCCAGGTCCTGGAATTTTGATTGAGTTTGAAGGCAAAAGTTGGGAACAAGTTGTTTGACACACCAAAGTTCAAGACAAAATGAAATTCATATTGTATTACAATGTCTATACAACATATTTAGTCAGGAAGTCTTGAAGCATAGATAGAACTTACTGAAGAGAGTGTTTTGATTAGGAAATCAGGGCCATCTAAGACTGAGGAAGTACAGATGATGCCATTAGAGCTAACAATAACAGGCATGGCATTTCAGAACTCAGTATTGTCCCTTTGCAGACTTGGTGTATAGCTCTAGTCCAATATATATATATAATTTTTTGTTGTATTGTTTTGTTTTATTCTTTCTCTCCTTTTGGATAAGGGGATAGGATGATTTCCAGTGTACAATTGTGAATTAAAATCATGTAACATTAGCTGAAATACCCAACTAGGGACGGTAGAACCATATTCAATGGAGAGTCACGGCCCCCAGTTGAGGGAAAAGGCCACCCACTCATCTCAAAAAATTTTACCCCGAATTGTTCCTGTCTAAAGGAAATGCAGAGACAAAGAGTGGATCAGAGACTGAAGGAAAGGCTATCCAAACACTGCCTCACCTAGGGATTCATCCCATCTGCAGACACCAAACCCAGATACTATTGTTGATGTCCAGAAGTGCTTGCTGATAGGAGCCTAGTATAGCTGCCCCCTGAGAAGTTCTGCCAGAGCCTGATCACTACAGATGTGGACATTTGCAGCCAACCGTTAAACTGAACACAGAGACCCCAAAGGAAGAGTTAGCAGCTAAAGGAGCTAAAGGGGACTGCAACTCCATAGGAAGAACAAAAATATCAACTAACAGGATCCCCCAGAGCTCCCACTAAACCACCAACTAGAGGGTACACATGGATGGGTCCATGGCTCATGTTGCATATGTAGTAGAGGATTGTTTTATGTAGCATGAATGGGAGAGAAGACCCTTGGTCCTGTGAAGGTTTGATGCTCCAGCATAGAGGGATGGTAAGGCAGTAAACTGGGAATGATTGGTGGAAAAGCTTTTTCAGGGGGAGGGGGATGGGATCAAAGTGGAGGTTTCAGGAAGGGAAACCGGAAGGGGGACATTTAAAATGTAAATAAATAAAATAACCAATAAAAAAGTATGCAACTTACTGGAGTGGGGGCTGTTCCTAAAACTTATGAATATCTGTAGAATCCATTCTCTTAAATGAGCTGCCTTGTCTGGCCTCAGTGGGAATGGATGCAGTTAACCCTGCAGAGACTGGACAGAACCTGGTGCGGTGACACCCATAGTGGCTCCAACCCTCTTAGAGAAAAAGGAGAGGAAGTGATGGAGATAACTGTGTGAGATGACTTAGAGGATGGCAGCAATAGGGATATAAAAAATGATGAAATGATTAACTAATAGGAAAATATGTACCATTTTTACAACAATGCTTCATAGAGAAAAGAATACTGTAAGACTCATAAGACCCGGTCCGTGTGTCAGTCAATGGGGTCTGCAAGAGAGAGAATGAGGACTGAGCGGCAGGAGATGTGAAGAATGGAGACATTCTGTCTGATCAAGGATCAAGGATAAAGTCTCAATTCTCATCTAGAGTCTCATTTATTTGAAGGCAACTATAGGTATATAAGCACAAGGAAGGGAGTGCAACTGGAGACACTTAACTATAAGTCCTGGACGTATAGGAGCAAACAAGATGTTATCAGAGAGTGTTCAGTTGTGGTGGGCTTCTTGCAAAAACATGATGCTAGGAAAACAAGTCTCTCATCAGGGTGGAAAATTATCACCTGTAAGTAAATAGCCTGAGATGGCTGCAGAGATGATAGATAGCAGATTTCTGCTAGGAGTTGGCTCTCAACATTTTTTATATTGAAAATAGATTTTTTCCCCTGTTCAATATATCCCAAGAACTGTTTCTCCTCTTTCCATCCCTCCTAACTTCCCCTTAATTCCCGTTTTCCCAAAATTCATATCCTCCATTTCCCCTCCAGCAAAGAGCTTGTCTCCCCTAGAAAACATACAGGACAAAGCAATGTACAAAGACAAGTCAAAAGTCCTCATATTGAGACTGTTGAAGGGAATCCAATAGGAGAAAGAGTATCAAGACCTGGGCAAAGAGTCAAGATACATCCACTTGCAGGCCTTGTACCTGTCATTTCAGTTTCTGTGAATCCATTGTGCCCTTTTTAGTTAATTCTGGTGAGTCAATTTCTTCTGGAATCCTCAATTCCCTTTGACACCTACAGTTGTTTCTCCTCTTCATCAGGAGTTCCTCTTTCATCTCCAAGAGGAGAGACCTGCTGGATATTCCCATATTAGACTTTTTTTCCACATAATAACTAGCTGTATGTCTCTGTACCTGCTCCCGTATGCTGCTAAAGAAGACTCTCTGATGATGACAGCACAAAGCCCTAATCTATGAGTATAGCAGAATATCATTAGTAAAAATTGCATTTTTGGACAATAGTATCAAGAGTATCTAGTTCTACCTTGGACACTGGAATACGCAATTTCCAGTTTGCCACCACCCAGGAATTTTAGAGCACATAGCTCTTTGAATGTTGAGAAGTCAACCTGGTAAGAAGTTGGAGCTTTTACTCTTACACTATAGTCTTTTTGATGCTCTAAGGTACTCTGTAGGGTATAAATTAGAAAAAAAAAACAAAAACAACAACAACAACAACAAAAAACAACTAGACACCAACCAAGCACAAAACCCTCTACCTACAATCTGAGCAGACTGCAAGATGTGCTGGGCCAATATTGGCTCAGAACATCTGAGAATGTCTTACAAATGTATTGTTTAACTTGACATTTGGGAATTTTGAGTACTGTTGGAATTTATAAAATTGTCAAACTATATTTCACATTATGTGATGGACTTGAGCCTCTTTGTGGCATAGCTTGAATATCATGATATATAATTAACATATTTGCATGTCAATTTGACAAGGGCTAGACTTATGACGTTTGGTAGTCATTGCCAATATGAATGGACTTAGAATTTAAAAGATGCACCTTTATGTATGTATGTGAATGAACTTTTCAGATATTTATATGATGAGGGAATTGCTACCCTGCAGGCAGAAAGAAGCTATATCCCATTTGCAGGGTAGCATTATGAGCTACATTGAATGAAAAAAGCAAAGAGTCAAATGAAAAGACAACACTATATGAGTGTGTGTGAATGTGTGTGTGTGTGTGTGTGTGTGAGTGCATGCATGTGCAGTGTGTGTGACCAACAGACAGAAGGAATGTGAGCAGACAAGTTCTGGAAACTCTACCTTACATTTGACTAACATGTATACTCAAATCATGACTCAAAAGTAAATTCTTCTTCTTGACAATTCAGTCTGCAAAGGAATAGACTAATATAGAGAATAAATGTCAACTCTAGATCTGTATATTTATTTAAAACTAAAATATGCACATAAACAAAATTTTATCTGTATTAGATATAAAAGTATCTCATATTAATATATGAGAAGATAATAGTATGATACATACAAGCAAATTATCAAAAATCTAAGTAAGTTGTACATAAAAGATTGATATGGGTATTTCTCTTCGGAAATTCAGTGTTTACAATAAAACTTCCCTTACAATAATTTATATGCATAATCCATTTACATGTTATTTTTCTCAGTGACAAACCATTATCTTTACCTTAAATTTCTAGACATATCCCTTACTTAAAATCATTTATAAGACAAAAATATTACTAACCAATCACTTGTTATCATCTTATGAACAAAATTCAGCAACACAATAGAATAAATATATTTAGCAGCAATATGCCAAATAGAATACTAATAGTTATTAATTCACAACACTAAACATTAAGCAAACAAACAAACAAACAAACAAAAAAACCCAATCCTGTGAGCTACAATAGTGATTGGGAATGATTCCATTGTCCACTGATGCAATAGTGAAATGAATGATTAGGGTAATCAACTATATTCTGACAGGATTTAAGGTCCAACCCACAAGCTTAAACCCCAATTAGAGATCATCATTGGGCCAAGAACCTATAACTAGACAGGTCATAGCCTCTTGGAGTAAGCCTTCTACTATTAAGCTATTAAATGTATGTAGTATGAAACCAACGCCTAATGATTTCTCATTACATCAATTGATTAAGATATGTTTTTTATTAGATATTTTCTTTATATACATTTCAAATGCTATACCGAAAGTTCCCTATACTCTCCCTCTGCCCTGCTCCCCTACCCACCCACTCCTGCTTCTTGGCCCTGGCATTCCCCTGTACTGGGGCATATAAAGGTTGTAATACCAAGGGGCCTCTCTTCCCAGTGATGACTGACTAGGCCACCTTCTGAAGCTAGAGATACAAGCTCTGGGGGTACTGGTTAGTTCATATTGTTGTTCAGCTATAGGGTTGCAGACCCCTTCAGCTCCTTAGGTCCTTTCTCTAGCTCCTACATTGGAGGCCCTGTGTTACATCCTATAGATGACTGTGAGCATCCACTTCTGTATTTTCCAGACACTGGCATAGCCTCACATGAGACAGCTATAACAGGGTCCCTTCAGCAAAATCTTTATGGCATATGCAATAGTGTCTGGGTTTGGTGGCTGATTATGGGATGGATCCCCGGGTGGGGTAGTCTCTCGATAGTCCATCCTTTTGTCTTAGCTCCGAACATTGTCTCAGTAACTCCTTTCATGGGTATTATTTCCTATTCTAAGGAGGAATGAGGTATCCACCCATTGGTCTTCCCTCTTCTTGATTTTCTTATTTTTTCAAATTGTATCCTGGGTGTTCTATGTTTCTGGGCTAATATCCACTTACCAGTGAGTGCATATCTAATGACTTCTTTTGTGATTAGGTTACCTCACTAAGGTTGATATCCTCCAGATACAGCAATTTGTCCAAGAATTTCATAAATCCAATGTTTTTAATTGCTGAGTAGTACTCCATTGTGTAAATATACCACATTTTTTGTATCCATTCTTCTGTTGAGGGACATCTGGGTTCTTTCCAGCTTCTGGCTATTATAAATAAGGCTGCTATGAACATAGTGGAGCATGTGTTCTTATTACCAGTTGGAACTTATTCTGGGTATATGCACAGGAGAGGTATTGCTGGATCTTCTGGTAGTATTATGTCCAATTCTCTGAGGAACCTCCAGACTGACTTCCAGAGTGGCTGTACAAGCTTGCAATCCCACCAGCAGTGGAGGAGTGTTTCTCTTTCTCCACATACTCTCCAGCATATGCTGTCACCTGATTTTTTGATTTTAGCCATTCTGAGTGGTGTGAGGTAGAATCTCAAGGTTGTTTTGATTTGCATTTCCCTGATGACTAAAGATGTTGAACATTTTTTTTCAGGTGCTTCTCAGCCATTCAGTATTCCACAGTTAAGAACTCTTTGTTTAGCTCTGAACCCCATTTTTAATGGGGTTATTTGAATTTCTGGAGTCCAGCTTCTTGAGCTCTTTATATATTTTGAAAATTAGTCCCCTATCCGATTTAGGATTGGTAAAAATTCTTTCCCAATCTGTTGATGGACTTTTTGTCTTATTGACAGTTAGAGAAGCTTTGCAATTTTATGAGGTCCCATTTGTCAATTATTGATCTTACAGCACAAGCCATTGCTGTTCTGTTAAAGAATTTTTCCCCTGTGCCCATATCTTCGAGGCTTTTCCCTACTTTCTCCTCTATTAATTTCAGTGTCTCTGGTATTATGTGGAGGTCTTTGATCCACTTAGACTTGAGCTTTGTACAAGGAGATAAGAATGGATTTATTTGCATTCTTCTACATGATAACCTCCAGTTGTGCCAGCACCATTTCTTGAAAATGCTGTCTTTTTTCCACTGGATGGTTTTAGCTCCCTTGTCAAAGATCAAGTGAACAAAGGTGTGTGAATTCATTTCTGGGTCTTAAATTCTACCATGCAGTTTTTATCACAATTGCTCTGTAGTACAGCTTAATGTCAGGCATGAGGATCTTTTATTGTTGAGAATAGTTTTGCTGTCCTAGTTTTTTTGTTTTTTTTTTTGTTTTTGTTTTTGTTTTTTTTAACAGATGAATTTGCGAATTGCCCTTTCTATCTCAATGAAGAATTGAGTTGGAATTTTGATGGGAATTGCATTGAATCTGTAGATTGCTTTTGGCAAGATAGCCATTTTTACTATCTTAATTCTGCCAATCCATGAGAATGGGAGATCTTTCCATCTTCTGAGATCTTCTTCATTTTCTTTCTTCAGAGACTTGAAGTTCTTATCATACAGATCTTTCACTTGCTTTGTTAGAGTCACAAGAAGGTGTTTTATATTATTTGTGACTATTGTGAATGGTGTTGTTTCCCTAATTTCTTTCTCAGTCCATTTATCATTTGTGTAGAGAAAGTCCATTGATTTATTTGAGTTACTTTTATATCTAGCTACTGCACTGAAGCTGTTTATCAGGTTTAGGAGTTCTCTGGTGGAATTTTTGGGGTCACTTATATATACTATCATATCATTTGCAAATAGTGATATTTTGACTTCTTCCTTTCTAATTTGTATACCCCTGATCTCTTTTTGTTGTTGAATTGCTCTGGCTAGAACTTCAAGTACCATATTGAATAGGGAGGGAGAAAATGGGCAGCCTTCTCTAGTTCTTTTTTTAAGTGGGATTTCTTTGAGTTTCTCACCATTTAGTCTGATGTTGGCTACTGGTTTGCTGTAGATTGCTTTTATTATGTTTAGGTATGGGCCTTGAATTCCTGGTCTTTCAAAAACTTTTATCAGAAGGGGTCTTGGACTTTGTCAAATGCTTTCTCAACATCTAGTGAGATGATCATGTGGTTTTTGTCTTTCAGTTTGTTTATATAGTGGATTATGTTGGTGGATTTCCGTATATTAAACCATCCCTGCATCCCTGGGGTGAAGCCTATTTGGTCACGATTAATGATCATTTTGATGTGTTCTTGGATTCGGTTTGCAAGGATTTTATTGAGTGTTTTTGCATCGATATTCATAAGCAAAATTGGTCTGAAGATCTTTTTCTTTGTTGGATCTTTGTGTGGTTTAGGTATCAGAGTAATTGTGGCTTCATAGAATGAATTGGGTAGAGTACCTTCTGTTTCTATTTTGTGGAATATTTTGAGGAGAGTTGGAATTCTGTCTTCTTTGAAGGTCTGATAGAACTCTGCACTACACCCATCTGGTCCTGGGCTTTTTTTGGTTGGGAGACTATTGATGAGTGCTTCTATTTCTTTAGGGGAAATGGGACTTTTAGATCCTTAATCTGATCCTAATTTAATTTGGTACCAGGTATCTGTGTAGGAAGTTGTCCATTTCATCCAGGTTTGCTAGTTTTGTTGAGTATAGATTTTGTAGGAGGATCTGATCATGTTTTGGATTTCCTCAGGTTCTATTGTTCTGTCTTCGTTTTCCATTTTGAATTTGTTAATTAGGATACTGTCTCTGTGTCCTCTATTTAGTATGGCTAAGGGTTTATCTATCTTGTTGATTTTCTCAAAGAACCAGGTCCTGGTTTGATTGAGTCTTTGAATAGTTATTTTTGTTTCCACTTGTTTGACTTCACCCCTGAGTTTGATTATTTCCTGCCTTCTACTCCTCTTGGTTGAATTTGCTTCCTTTAGTTCTAGAGCTTCTAGGTGTGCTATCAGGCTGGTAGTGTATGCTCTCTCTAGTTTCTTTTGGAGGCACTCAGGGCTATGAGTTTTCCTCTTAGGTCTGCCTTCATTGTTTCCCATAAGTTTGGGTATGTTGTGGCTTCATTTTCATTAAACTCTAAAAAGTCTTTAATTTCTTTCTTTATTTCATCCTTGACCAAGGAATCATTGAGTAGAGTGTTTTTCAGTTTCCTTGTGAATGTTGGCTTTCTATTATTTATGCTGTTATTGAAGATCAGACTTTTTCCGTGATTATTAGCTAGGATGCATGGGATAATTTCAATATTTTTGTATCTGTTTAGGCCTGTTTTCTGACCAATTATATGGTCAATTTTGTAGGAGGTACCATGTGGTGCTGAAAAGATTGTATATCCTTTTGTTTTATGATAAAGTGTTCTGTAGGTATCAATTAAATCCATTGGTTTCATAACTTCTTTTAGTGTCCATGTGTCTCTGTTTACTTTCTGTTTCCACAATCTGTCCATTGCTGAGAGTGGGGTGTTGTAGTCTCCTACTATTATTGTGTGAGGTACAATATGTGCTTTGAGCTTTACTAAAGTTTCTTTAATGAATGTGGCTGCCCTTGTATTTGGAACATAGATATTCAGAATTGAGAGTTCATCTTGGTAGATTTTTACCTTTGATGAGCATGAAGTGCACCTCCTTGTCTTTTTTGGTAACTTTGGCTTGGAAGTCGATTTTATTTGATATTAGAATGGCTACTCCAGCTTGTTTCTTCAGATCATTTACTTGGAAAATTGTTTCACAGCCTTTCACTCTAAGGTAGTGTCTGTCCTCTTCCCTGAAGTGGGTTTCCTGTAAGCAACAAAATGTTGGGTCCTGTTTGTGTATCCAGTCTATTAGTCTCTGTCTTTTTATTGGGGAATTGAGTCCATTGATGTTAAGAGAAATTAAAGAAAAATAATTGTTGCTTCCTTTATTTTTGTTGTTAAAGTTGGGATTCTGTTCTTGTGGCTTTCTTCTTTTAGGTTTGTTGAAGGATTACTTTCTTGCTTTTTCTAGTGTGTAGTTTCCCTCCTTGTGTTGGTGTTTTCCCTTTATTATCCTTTGAAGGGCTGGATTCTTGGAAAGATATTGTGTGAATTTGATTTTATCATGGAATACTTTGGTTTCTCCATCTATGGTAATTGAGAGTTTATCTGGGTAGATTAGCCTGGGCTGGCATTTGTGTTCTCTTAGGGTCTGCATAATATCTGTCCAGGATCTTCTAGTGGAAGAAGGTGAGAAGTCTCGTGTAATTCTAATAGGCCTGCCTTTATATGTTACTTGACCTTATTCCTTTACTGCTTTTAATATTCTATCTTTATTTAGTGCATTAGTTGTTCTGATTATTATGTGTTGGGAGGAATTTATTTTCTAGTCCAGTCTATTTGGAGTACTGGAGGCTTCTTCTATGTTCATGGGCATCTCTTTCTATAGGTTTGGGAAGTTTTCTTCTATAATTTTGTTGAAGATATTTGCTGGCCCTTTAATTTGAAAATCTTCATTCTCAGCTATTCCTATTTTCTTTAGGTTTGGTCTTCTCATTGTGTCCTGGATTTCCTGGATGTTTTGACTTAGGATCTTTTTGCATTTTGCCTTTTCTTTGATTGTTGTGCCCATGTTTCCTATGGAATCTTCTGTACCCGAGATTCTCTCTTCCATCTCTTGTATTCTTTTGCTGATGCTCACATCTATCATTCCAGATTTCTTTCTCAGGGTTTCTATCGCCAGCATTGTCTCACTTTGGGTTTTCTTTATTGTTTCTCCTCCCCTTTTTAGGTCTTGGATGGTTTTGTTCAATTCCATCACCTGTTTGGTTGTGTTTTCCTGTATTTCTTTAAGGACTATTAACTCTTTAGCAGTGCTCTCCTGTATTTCTTTAAGTGAGTTATTAAAGCCCTTCTTGATGTCCTCTACTAGCATCATGAGATATGATTTTAAACCTGAGTCTTGCTTCTCAGGTTTGTTGGGCTATCCAGGACTGGCTGAGGTGGGAGTGCTGGGTTCTGATGATGGAGGTAGTTGTTATAGATGTCTCTGGTTGGAGCTTGTTCCTCCTGTGATTCTGTTAGCCTCTGTCAGCATACCTGGAAGTCTAGCTCTCTCCTGAGTCTCAGTGGTCAGAGTACTCTCTGCAGCCAAGCTTTCCTCTGGAAGGGAAGGTACACAGATATCTGGCGTTCAGACCTGCCTCCTGGCTGAAGATGATGGCCCTAAACAGGGCCTGTCCCAGAAGCTGTGTAGCTTCTGTAGTCTGCACTCTCAACTGTGTGGACTAGTGTCTGAGGGATCTGGGACACAAGTTGGCTCCCCCACCTGCTCTGGCAGAGCCCTCCTTGGCAGATACCTCTCCTCTGTCAGGGGTGGGGGGGAAGGTGCCAGGATATCTGAAGCTGGAAAGTGGGTCTGTCCCAGAAGCTGTGTAGCTTCTCTAGTATGCACTCTTACCTGCACAGACTAATCTCTGAGGGATCAGGGACCCAAGATGGCTCCCCCTTAAGATATGTCTTAATCCTTATCATAATAGCTCCTTTTTATTAAGTGATGATTAAGACAGAATCCACAACTGGCCACAATACAGAAAAGATACAGTAGGGTCTTCCTCCATGTATGGAATATATAATGTATGTCTCCTCCTAAGGTTCACAGATCATTGAAGAAGGGGAACAAATGAGTTCCAGAGTGTCCAGAGGTAATAAATGATTACAAGTAAACCTAATTGCTTAGACACAGTAGAGTGGTAGGAAAACAGTATTTAGAAAATCACAACACATTTGAAAAAATACAGGATATGCACAAGTCAAACCCACACCACATATCATCAAGTAAGGGAGTTAGACATGAAGTTCTAATTCTAGATGAGAAATTATAGGTAAATGCTAGCTGTTGGTAGAGGGAGCGTCAATTTTCCCTAAGTTGTAGTCCATGCCAAGTATCTCATGCTTGAGTAGAAGGCCACAAAACCAAGAACATTGGCCTTAGTGGAGAAAAAACATTACTGAGTAATGGTGAAAGGGGAAGTGATTCCATCTGGAATTAGTTAGAAAGTTGTACAAGGGTAAATATAAATAAATATATATGCAATTTCCAAAGAACTGATGCAATATAATTTTAATGAGAATAGAATGAAACAAATTCCTAAAAAAATAATATAATCATAAGTTTTACTGGTCTGATGCAATTGTTGTCTCTGAAGCTTACTGCTTACTTTCTGAACACTTGGTGTCTGGTTCAATTCAGCTGTTCTGGCTCACCTGCCTCTTCAAGTTGACTGATTTAATTTGGCTTCTATCAACTTCTCACTGAATTGGTCCTCAAACTAACTCTGGCAATTTGTTCTAATCTTCTGGATCTTTCTTATTCTATAGTTTCAACTGACTCTTGGGTTTCAGAAATAGCCACACACAGACCATTCACCAACCAATAGCAATTTTGAGGAAAATTTATTGAATGCTTAATTCAGGCTGTTGATCAGAGTCATAGAAAAGACTTGGATGTCAGAGTGTGATGCTTGTATTTTCTTAGGGAAGGCTTGTTATAGGAAAACCAAGTTCTGAAGGCAAGTGTGGAGCAATGTTACATTTTGGCTAACTAAGCAAATTATTATCAACTGACCTTTATGTTGATTGGTCCTTGGTGAGGTAGGTGAAGTGGTCATTAGGGTTTTCCAGAGTATTGAGATAACAAAGCATTAGTATTACAATAACATTCTGACCTTTTAGGATAACTTTTCAGTGTCAGCTACAAATAATTAAACATGGCTACAATTATGTTAAAAGAAGCAGGATTTTATATTCCCTCCTTTGAGTTGTTACTGTGAGTCAAATTTGACTTAAACATTTCCTCTGAGGCCTAGGGCTTTCTTTTGACTTAGCATTTCAGCCTGTTAGGTGGGACAATGAATGGCATATTCTCTTCCATAAACTACTTCCAGCTGATGGTAGGATGCTGTCATTGGGGTCTAGGAAGGTTGAAAGGCATGTCAAACGCTGCACAATAAATTATTTATTAGAAAAATCTGATAAGCTAATCCAGCTGAAAAATGGTAAGCAATCACATCAGTGGTAATTGTTTCAATCATTTCTTAGTACATCTGAGTTCAGCAGCTTGCGGTAATAACCAGGTGAAAAATCTGATGAGACAACTACAGACGAGTGAGAGAAGTCAGAGTTTTATAGTAATTGGGGAAGGGAAAGAATCTCAAGACCAAGGAAAAATCCCATTTTCAAGGGCAGAGGATGCCTTGTCAGATATGATTGGGAGGAGAGGTCCTTGGTCTGATGAAGGCTTGATGCCCCAGTGTAGGAGAATGCTAGGGTGTTGAGGTGGGAGTGGATGGGTGGGATAGGGGTAGAGAGGATGGGATAGGGGTATTCTGGGGGAGAAATCTGGAAAAGAGATAACATGTGAAATGTAAATGAATAAAATATCCAAAAAATAAAAAAATAAAAAGAATAAGCAGGAGTCCATTTGGTCCATGGCAGGTGTGTCCAAGTCTTAGGACAGTTGTTATTTTCCGAAGCTTGTGTTAATTTTTGTTTACAAAGTATGTATATTAGTATTACCACTGTATCAAATCCATATTTTAGAAAAAGCAGTTAACAGGTTTTTCTGTTGCATCCCTGTTAGGTTTGAGCCTGAATAATCACTATTTTGAACTGAGCTCTTCTAGTATCAAAATTGCTACGCTCTCTGGTTGAGTCAACTGGACAGGCCGAAAGAAAGGCTTAAAAGTCACTCATGAAGGATCTGTCATGGTAAGGTTATAAACTGTAGCTTTTTTGGTGGGAATTAGCATTAAGAAGGGTGGATGAGCAGAATATTGGGCTGAAAGGAGGGGGTCTGCTGGATTCTTGCCAGAGTTCAGACATACTGAAAGGAAAGGAGGATGCTTTCAAAAGCCAATGGTTTTTTTTTTTTAACATGTTTAATGTTTTAACTTTGTAATATAGTTTTTCATTTGGTTGTTTGTTTTGTTGTTGTGGTAATGTCAATCATAAAATAAATACCTGATTTTCAGGAAATCCTGGGCTACTCTTATAAAAAAGGACTTTTGATCAAGAAAGGGTTGTGACACATATGTTGAAACCCTTCAATCTAAAATTTGTCCTGCCTACAAGATGTGCAGGGATAAAGATGGAGTAGAGATTGAGAGAATGGCCAACCAATGACTACCCCAACTTGAGACCCGGCCCATGGAAGAGAACCAACCCTTGACACAATGATATGCTTGAAGACAGCAGCCTTGCATTACTGTCTCCTGAGAGGTTTCATCCAGCAGCAGATGGAAACAGATGCAGAAACCCACATCTAAACATCAGACAGAGCTCAGGAAGTTAAGTGGAAGAGTGAGTGATAGAATTGAGCAAGCTGTGGGGGTCAAGGACATCACAAGAAGACCTACAGAGTCAACTAACCTGCCATGGGTATTCACAGAGACTGAACCACTAACAAAGAGTATCAAGGGCTGGACATAGACTCTCCCCCTCCATTTTAGCAGATGTGGAGTTTGGTCTTCATGTGGTTCCCTTAACAATTGGAGCAGAAGGTATCTCAGACTTTGTAGCCTTCCATTGGTTCCTCTTCCCCTAACTCGACTGCCTAGTTGGGCCTCTGGGAGATATGTTTAGTCTTGTTGGGACTGGATGTCACAGGGTCAGGTCTTCCCTTTCTCTGAAGATGAGGGGGGAACAAAGGAAAGTATTTGTAAGAGTGGAACTGGGAGGATGGAAGGGACAAGGAGGGGCATGATTGGGATATAAATTGAATACATTAATTTATGAAAAAAGAAAAAGAAATAAATGGTAAATAATAAACAACAAAAAAAGAGAGAAACTGTTTCAAGTTTTTTGTCAAACTGCCCAAGTCAATGTTTCTTAAGATAGGAATTCCTTAGTTTCTGGTGTTTAGCTGTCACCCTAATTTTAGGCTTTGTTTTTTAATAAAAATTTTCTTAAATTTTACTCCTGGTATCATTTACCATAATTTACAGGGCAATATACCTAATGTAATGAAAAGAAAAAGACAAAGCTACAACAGATTTTAAAAATTAAACACTTAGGAATTACATATTTAATTGACATAATATTGAGTTAATCAATAGCTACATTTTTATTTTTATTTTGGTTATTACGTGCATTATGATAAAAAAAATGTTCATCATCAGGTCCGTTCCATCATCATAGGGATTTCCTGAGCTTCTTCCATCATAATTATCTGCTCTTCATAAGTTCATAATTTGATTGCTGTTGTCTATTATAACTTCTAAATCATTATAATTTTAATCATCATTATAGTTATTTTCATTAAAGTTTCCTCCTTCATAGAACTATTATATATCAATAAGTATATTATAATAAATTCTAATTGTTTGCAGTTATTTATATGTACATATTTTTTAAATTGCAATATAAAAATAAAGTATCTCTTAAAGAGTGAAATCATACAGTGTAGGCATAATTTTGCGAAGACAAAAGCAATTTTCAGAGTTTATGTCATTCACTGTCTGTAAAATCGATACCAAGTGCATTATTTTGATGTTAGAATGTTTAGTTGTCGGCAAGAAAAGTTCTTATATACAAATGCAAGGAGCTGCAGCTTTAATACCTCATTCAACAGCTATGGTTTTAAATCCTGTCTTTTATGAGTCTGATTCTTAGGACAGAAAATACATAAAAAATATTATTCCAATTTAAAAGTATCTTTAGAGATCTGATTCCTGGGTCAGCTCATGCCATGTCTTGTTTCCCAGATTGGCTCCAGCCCTGATTTGTGAATTTAAGGTAATTATGTTGTTACAGGTATTACAAATTTTTTTACAATATACCATCATTTATAAGCCAATAACCTAAAACCAAGACAGCAGAACATACTAAATATACATTTTAGACCAGTTAGAAATTAAGATGTAATGACCACAAATATTTATACATTTACAATAGAAAGACAAATTCCCTTACTTTTTCCAGTTGTAATTTCAAGGGAGAAGCACTTTGCTACTTGCTGAAACCAACTCTCATGGGCACATGGGTTTTTATAGCAGGGAAACACACCAGTTTTCTTACCAGAGAAACTGAGAAACTGCTCCTTTAAGAGTAGTTTGCACAAAACAGACAATCCCTGTCTTGTTGTGAGCTTGATCCCTGCAGGAGACAGGGCCTTTTCCAGCATTGCTAAACTCCAGGCGCAGGGCTCCAAGGGCAACACCAATTTATCAGTTTTTTTTGTTGTTGTTGTTGTTGTTGTTGTTGTTCCAATTCAGCCATATTTAATTAAATCCTTGAAATGAGTTAAAACTAATTCAAAGGGTGAAAGGCCAGCAGATGAAGTCTTAACCATTTTATTCTGAATATGAAATAGAGAGCAACAGTCAAGCAACTAAACAAAACTACAGACATAAACTGACAGGCTAGCATTCCAAGGACAACTGATAGAGTTGGCAAGGAGGGAGAAGAGAATCAGAAATCCCATCATCCTGACCCAGATGTTCCACCAAATGGACAAAGGTACATACTAAAGGATCCTAGACAGAGTGAATAAAGGTGAGGCCTAAGGGAGTAGTTGTGTTCCTTTTGGATCACAAAGACACCAAAGGGGGATGATCAGATCAGTCATGTTGCTAGATTAAAATTCCAATACAAGACACAGGACAAAGTTGCTAAGAAACATTTTAATAAAGATCCAAGTTCTTTACTAATCAGTTAAAAAAGCAAGTACTTTTCAATTTCATCTTATGACAAGCCAAACCAGCCAACTACCACCAACAAAATTATGACAAATTATTAGCGTGAATATTGGAAAAGTGAAACACTTATTTTCTCTTACTGTAAATGAAAATTCATATAGATACTATGCATATAGTATGAATGTTTCTGAGAAAAAAATAAAAATAGATCTACCACAAGATCCAGTAATATCACTGTTAAGATCTTACTAAAGGACTATACCCTAAAGATAACTCTTCATCCAAATTCATGGCTGACCTATTCACAATAGTCAAGAAATGTAAACAATCTCGATGCCCATTAGCTGATGAACGGATAGTGAAAATTTGATATGGTTACAAAATGGAATATGATACAGACACTAGAAAGATGAAATTAAGTCTGGAGAGATGTTCTCAGCTGTTAGAATATTGTTTGCTCTTGTAGAGAACCCAGGTTCTGTTCTTAGCAACAACCTGACAGCTCACAACTGTTTATATCTCCAGATCTAGGAGATCTGACACCATCTTTGGTCTCTGTAGGTATTAAAACGCATTGTACATCGACATCTATTCAGACATAAGATCCAAACCCATTTTAAAAATCCTCACAAAATTATATATTTTTCAGGTAAAAGAATGAACTAAAAGCATTTATTCTGAGTGAGGAAACTCTTTCATATATATTTGTAAGGTGCTTGGTAGAAGTGAGTTTTCAAAGGAAAGATTTTTTTTAAAGTAATGATATAAAGACTAAAGGAGAATTATCTGATGGGACAAGGTAAGCTGCTGTGAGTGAATGGACAAGATGGAAAGGTAATCCATGGAGGGATAAGTAACATCAAACAAAGTCATATGGAAACATACCTACAAGTCTAGAAGGTAGACACAAATTGGGACATTAAGTGGATGTATTCTATAAGGGAATTACAAGGTGTGTACTAGGCAACACAGGCTAACACAAAGAATATTAGTTCCATTATTTGTTTTTCTTTTTACTGCATTGTTAGCTAGTAAGATTGTAGACCTTCTCCCAAATATGGCCGGTTAATGTGAATGCTACTTGTTACTATTCAGAATTTGATTGTAAGGTCCTATTGCTGAGGCTGAAGTGCTTGAGTCACAGAACGAGACATATTCAAGCTGGTACTGACCTGGATGCTTCATCCCTTTCTCCTGGCTAGCTAGTGAACCATGGTGCTTGCTGAAATGTAAGTCTTACTCACTTGTAAACTGTACAGGC
Organism: Mus caroli; assembly: GCF_978045245.1. Lineage (NCBI taxonomy): Eukaryota > Metazoa > Chordata > Mammalia > Rodentia > Muridae > Mus > Mus caroli. The sequence goes on along the minus strand of NW_028227267.1, from coordinate 87,287,336 downwards.
TGCAATATATCTGGTCTGGCAAGATATGATCTCTAGTCCAGTACAGGAATGAACATCATGAGTTTAGACAAAATATATTACATTCTGCTCTTCAAAAATGATAACCATACCTATCATCAATATTAGATCAAAATCTGTGCTTAGACAGGTCATAGCCCTTAGGAAATAAACAATGCTTACTATTCTGCTAAACATGCATAGTAGAGGACAGACTTCAAATAACTCACTGTTATACAAATAGATTAATACATGTCTCAACCCTTATGTGTGAAGCTTATAATTGGTATAAATCCCAATTAAGTCAGAGACCTACAACTGTCCAAGGTGCAGAGAACAAGAGATTAGGAATATTTAACCCTAAACAGGATATAGAGATCATATCTTCCAAAGGTTCAGAGTTTAGTATGGATGAAGAGGTTGAAATACTATGTTACTGTGGATGAATATGAGAAAAACAGTGATATAACCAGTTTGTATGAAACTATCGCAAAACTAAAAATATTTCAAAAAATTATAATGATCAATATTTTATCATATAATTTACCTGTATATTATAAGCAAATTTATAAGCATAATATGATGATTATTATAATTTAAGGTATGAATACAATGTTTCTTTCATAGAAATATCTTGGGTACATAACATACAGAATATTTTACTGATGACAAATGACAAAAAGCTACTAAAACTTATAAGTATAGATTTTATTTATTTTATTTATTTTATTCAGAATGTATGTGATATATAAAAATCAAGATCTATTTGCTTGATCGAAGAAGAAATTATCTTCATGGAATGTTCAGAGCAAATGTTTTCAAAAGGACTCCTCATGTAACACATAACTGCCTAAGGTGACCTAGCAAAGACCACGATTTCCAAATCAATTCTCAATTCAAACAAAGAGCAGACCTTTTCCATCTTCTTCTTCCATTCAATGGTGCCAAAAGCAAAACAATTTCTCATGCCATTCGCTAACTTTCCTCTACTTCTTAATTTTTTCAGACTAACTATTAAGATGTAGTTTATAACGGCTTTAATAAGATCAAATGGGGCTCATAGAGACGCCTCAGTGTTCAAAATCAGAACACTCATATACATAAAATAAAATGAATCGTTTAAAATAAACCACGAACCAAAGAGAACAAATGGAGGGAACCATGGCTCCAGTCGCATATGTAGTAGAAGATGTTCTTGTCAGACATCAATGGGAGGAGAGGCCCTTGGTCCTGTGTAGGGGAATGCCAGGGCCAGAAGTGGGAGTGGGTGGGTTAGTGAGCAGGGGGAGTGGAGAGAGGATAGGGGGTTTTCAGAGGGGAAACCAGGAAAGAGGATAACATTTGAAATGTAAATAAAGGATATATCTAATAAAAAATATCTCTTAAAAATAAAAATAACTATATAAGTTTAGTTGACTGTTGGTCTTCCTGTAGAATTCCTATCCTCTTTCAGGTCCTCAATACTTCCCTTAACTCTTCCATAAGAGTCCCTAAGCTTCATCTAATGTTTGTCTGTGGGTCTCTGCATCTGTCTGAGTTAGCTACTGGTTGGGGGTCTTTCAGAGGACAGCTTGCTCCTTCCTGCAAGCATAAAAGATTATCACTAATAGTGTCAGGGATTTGTGCTTGAGCATAGGATGGGATAGACAGGCAACATGTTTAAAGACAGCCCCTGCTCCAGTTGTTCATGACTCAAATGAAGACCAGGTTGCTCATCTACTATGTATGTGCAGGACTGAGGGTGGGTCCTGTTGTTCCATCCTGTGTATGTTCTTTGGTTGGTGTTTCAGTCTCTGAGGGCCCCCGAGGAACCCAGGAGAATGGAGAACATCTTGAGAAAGTGCAAGAGACATGGGATAGTGGATGCTTTAAAGAATCAAAGGGAATGACCTTTGCAAAGACCCACAGCAGTGGGAATATGCTCCAACCTTTGTCCCTGAATTTCTTCTAGACAGGATAAATTTTGGGTCAAATTTTACGGGTGGGTTGGTTTCTCCATCGCTACACTGTGGTTCCTGTTGGCTACAGGAGGTGCCTTCTTCAGGTCCCATATCCCACTGGAGCACTGGCTATCTTTAAAGATGTTGCCTGTCTGTAGAATGCATTCCCCTAACTCAGCTTCCTTGTCAGTCCTCAGTAAATGTGCCTAGTCCTGAAAAGACTTGATATGCCATGGTGGAGAGATACCAAGGGGGACCCAACACTCTCTCAAAGGATAAGGAGAGAGGGTATGGGGAGAGGGACTATGAGGAGGGCAGCCATAGGGTATATAAGTGAATAAAAAAATAAAGGTGGCTCATCAGTTAAAAGCATTAGGTTTCCTTTGTAGAGGATCTGGCTTTAGAATCCAGCATTTGCACAGGAGTGCACAGCTGTCTATAACTCCAGTACCAGGAATCTGTTGCATTTTTCAGGAACCATGCATGAATTTGATGCCCTTATATCAGGCACACACTCGTATACATAAAATAAAAATGTATAATTATTTTAACTTAAAAATAAGTATATAAATAATGAATGAAATATGTTTTTATTTTAATTTATTACAAATACTGAATGATTGCCTTTCTAAATTTTTGAGGAAACACATAAAGCTTATTTATAGAGAGCAATACACAATTTTGATTTGGTTTAATTTGGTCTTTAAGGTTTATTTTTACTATAATGGAAGTACATTTATTTACTTAGTGTGTATACATGTGGTGTGTGTGTGTGTGTGTGTGTGTGTGTGTGTGTGTGTGTGTGTGCATGTGTGTGGTGGTGTTGCCCATCACAACCTGAAGTACACAGAGAATTCCCTAGAGTTAGAATTACATGTAGTAGTAAGCTGCCTGATAGGTTATCAAGAAGCAAACTCTGATTGTAAGAGCAATGAGTGTTCCTCACAGCTAAAGCATCTCTCTAGCTCCAATGATCGAGTTTCTGATAGCAAGTTTGTATGAATAATATCAAAGCATAGAAATTATTCCATCAAATGCTTTTTCAATTTGAAAAGAAAAAAAATTAGATGAGATTGGGCCTTGGTTATTAATAGAGTTACATGGGATTAGCTGTATGAAAAAAATAAATTTTGGCAAAAGAAAATTTAAAAATTAATAGATAAATAAAAACATGTTATTTTAAGATTGAGAAATAATAGTACAATTGGTTCTTAGATATTTTATATAGAAACTAAAGTTTTGTATTTTATTGTTATGTGAATATTTGTTTTTCATTATTTTTAATCAAGATAATACTGTATTTATTTCTAATTTTAGTAGAAAATTCCTTACAAATGTAAAGAAATACGCTAACAAATATAGTATAAAATAAACATAAAATGTCTATTTAGCAATATACTTCACATATATTGGAATTTGTAAGATGACAAGAGTCTTCATTACTTTTCTTTGTACTTCTAAGACCTGGTAAAGGCAGCTAAGCAAAGAAAATATTCAATTTGGGATTACAGTTTCAGGGATTTCTGGGTGTGAGACTAAAATGCACAGAGTAAGAGTATCTTTATTTGAAATATATAAAATGCAGGCATGATGCCTCTTCATGCTTCCTTCAGTGTGTGTTTAATATAGAAGTGAGAAGAGGGTGATGAAAGGAAATAAGAGATCTCCAGTGTACTTCAGTGCTCTTTACAATAAATCCATGGAGATTTGTTTGTTGGTTGGTTGTTTTATCCATTTTGCTCTGTTGTTATTTTGTTATTTTGTTTTGTTTTGTTTTCTACTCCTGGTAATAGAGTCTGCCTTGGAGTGTAGACTTGATATGCCCAGTGATAATGTATGCAGAAAACTGGATTTGCCTTAAAAGGTAGGTATCACTTTCAAATAGCTTCTAAGTTGGAGATGGTACCCTGATATCTCTAGCTACAAACTTGTGACCTACATCAGTAACCTGCCTGCATGATGTCTTGGTGCTATTGTGACACAAATATTTTCAGAACAACCAACCACTTGAACCCAGAGAAATTTGGGGGAATGCACAAACCAACATGTACAGATTCAATTCAGACATGGTGGCAATACTGAGAGGGAGAGCTTGTACCTTGAGCAAAATATAGACCCACACACACACACATGAATGGCAAGAACATTTTGAATTGTTGAAGCCTTCTCCTAGGGACATATACACCCACCAACAATACCACACTTCGTAAATTCTTCCTAAACAGTTCCATCAATTAAAGACCAAGAATCCAAATGGATGAGATGATAAATGTAATTCTGATTCATAACAACCAACAATTTATTAATCAGTTTTTCAAGAATCAAGACATATGTGTTTTCTATCACCAAAACAAAGGGGCAATACCAACTCTTTATCAACAGTTCATAAATCACCTTGTTCACCAGTTATACCTGGGAGTCATGTATTTTGCAGTGAGTTATTAGTTGTAGGTGATATTTCTGGTATAGAACAGTGAATATGGGCATAAATACCCCTTGTTTATTTATACAAAAGACAGATATTACTGTAAATGTTATGTAAATTTGTGGCTGTGAAAACGTGTTTTGCAAGAGAGATTTATAATGTAGAATCGATAATAAAAGAACAATTAGTCAGAATTCAATAGATATAATTACTAGGTAAATGGATTTGAACTCAATCAATTTTCAAAATCAATATCAAAAGCAAGACAGTTTCAGACAAAGGCATCATTGTATTAAAAAACTGGAGTAATAGGAAATTGGATGGCTATTTCAGGCAGAAATATGCTTAGAATATTAGGAAAAAGAAGGGGAAGAATGGCTTAATTAAGTGAAAAATTCACAAGTGTAATGATAAAAGTACTTTACTAATAATTTCTGCTTTTATGTTTTGACCACTGTGGTGGAAAACATGAGTTTTATGTCCATGGTGAAAACTACTCAGTTTAGATTTCCTCAGATCAGGCTGTTACTTATAATGAAAAATACAGATAATTAAGGTGTTGCTTGGACAGTCAGCTGAGAAGTGAGTTTAGTTAGACTATGAGCCAGAGATAAGGTTTTGTTATTGACCAAGGAACTTAACATAATGTGGTGATTATGATAAAAATAATAACTATTTGCCTCAGAGATAGGGACATGTCACAGTGGTAGAACATTAGTCTACTATGTGTAAGAGCACACACACATATATACATGTGTGTGTGTGTATGTGTGTATATATATATATATGAATGTGTGTGTATAAATGTGTGTGTAAGTGTATATATATATATATATATATATGTAAGTGTACATGTATATATGTAAGTGTATATATATATGTATGTATATATATATATATATATATATTCCTAATAATAGCATATATGCATAGCACTGCTATTCAGAGGGAGAGCAAGAACTAAATGAGACATGGAGATATCCAAATCAGAAAAAGAAAAAGAAAAAAAAAAAAAAAACCTTTACAATGAGAGTGAGTTCATGAAGTTGTTGTGACAGGAAATGCTCATAAACCCCCAAAAGACCACCAAGGGATTGATTCTGATTCAATTACACTAGGGTCTCTCTTAAGCTCAAGCTTGGGCCGCCCCAACTTCTCTGACACTAGATAACAGAAGGGACCTGGAGCACAGACCATAGAGGCAAGAAGGGGTTCTCTAGCCTGGTACACACCTGACTGAGGGGCCATTATGGCCTTTAGCATAATTGGCTACTTCTGGGAGTTAAACTATAAATTTAACTTCTGTTTTCCTCCTGTTTGATGTTTGTTAGAAAGTGAAGTGTCAGGGGTAGGCTTCTAACCTAGAGATGCAGATTTGTTGAGGAATGATCTGGAAACTGGTACTTGCTACCGTTCTGTTAGTTAACATGAGTTCAACCTTAGGTCAGGTTTTCTAAGATGGAGTCTGAACCCATAAGTTTTGGTCTCTCAAAGCTAGAAAACGTTAATTTTAGCAGAATGAGAATGGCATATTGAAAATTTAACAAGCTAAAATTTGGATCAAGAACTTGGGGTAGTGATTTGAGATACAGAAATGCCTATGACTTTGGAAAGTGAGAATAAGTATACAAATGAATAAAGGGATGCATGGGACAAAGTAAGGATGTCATTCAGTGCCAAGGTTCTAATAACTTTAATGGTTTAGGATGAGAAAACATTCCTGAACAAAAATGATGCAGCAATAAGGAAGTTACTGATTATCACTTTGATCAGGAATGATTTTAAATGGAGAGAAGGTGACAGTAAGGCATTTAAAAGTGACAAAATCAAATGTGGCATTAACTTTCCCCACGGATAACAAAGTAAACAACTGGCTGTTAAAACTCATTAAATTTAGTAATGAACACTCTTTCTCTACTCATATCCCAAAGCTGCTGACATTACTAGAGACACTTTCATGTTCTGCTTCCCGAATATGGTGCCTTCAGACAAGCTTCAGAGCTCATCCAGATTTTTCATTTGCATTACTAGACATTTTTTTTGTGAAGAGCTAAAATTATAATGACCTTCCTTTTCCTTAGTCTACAGAGAACAGTAGTATTTTAAAGTAGGGTGATTGGATATTCTAAGCATCTGTAATTAACCTGTGGCCCAACTATCATAGGAGTAGAGCTGTTGTTACAACGTTAGCTCCACGCACATTTATTCTTCAAAAAATTCTATACTATCTTAGTTATACATGGCCATTTCTGATTTTTGGTTGAAACATTTCTGTTTAGAGAAGACAGACAACTTAAATGAGCTATATATGCAAATAAGCATCATGGTATAATGTCATCATATTATTTTTCAAAGACATTCTAGCATAGCTGCATTGTATTTTTTATTAGGGTTATGGATTCATGTGTCTATTTTTATCTCTTATTTTGTCTGTATTTCTTTTCTTTTTTCCCCATTAATATATTTATTTATTCACTTTACATACAGGTTGCTGCCTTTCCACCAGGTTCAACCTCACACCTTCCCTCTACCCACCCCACCTCTCTTCTCCTCTGAAAAGGTGGAGGCCTCCCAGTGGGATGGTCCCACTCTTTCACATCAAGTCGCTGCAGGAATAGGTGCATCCGGTTCAACTGAGGCCAGAAAAGGCAGCCCAGTTAAGTGGACAACATCCACTGTCAGCCTCTGCTCTATATGCTGGGGTACCTGTGTGTTGGGTCCTAAATTAAGCCTGTGTCTATTCTTTGGTTGGTGATTCAATCTCTGAGAGCCCCCAAGTGACCATGTTAGTTGACATTGGTGATCATCCTGTGGGATTTATATCACCTCCTTGTCCCTCAGTCCTTCTCTCAACTCTTCCTTGAGACTCATGAGCATTGTCCAATGTTTGTGGTTCTCTGCATTGGTTTCAGTCAGCTGCTGGGTAGAGCCTCTCAGAGGATAGTTATTCTTGGCTTCTGCTTTTTTGGCTCTGTCTCCTGCCTCTTGCCACACCTGATCCTGAACTTACCTCCATTTCTCTCCCTGTCTTCTCTCTCAGTCACTTCCCTCTATGCATCTTCCTTGTAAAACTAATCATGACATTTGCAGGCAAATGGATGGAAATACAAAGTATCCTGAGTGAGGTTACCCAGACTCAAAAGATAGGCATGGTATGTACTCATTTATAAAGTGGATAATAGCCTTGAAGGACAGGATACCCATGTTACAATCCACAGAGCCAAAGAAGCTAAACAAGAAGGAAGCCTGGGTGATGATGCTTGAATTTCACCATAGATGGGGAGATAAACTTGTCTGTGTCTGTATTTCTATTTATCTCTGTTTGTGTTTATATGTGCGTTTGTATGTGCTTGTATACAATAAATTTGAGAGTTGTTTACAGTATACATACGTTTTCATGACAACGTGATTCAGAAAAGCAAAAAAAAAAAATCAATCTTTAAGGAAATCATTTCTTCAAAAAAATTGTCTCAAGTGTCGATTCCCTTCATTCCTGTAAGGCACCTCACTTTGTATGCATTATTTGTCTGATAAGTGTGCTTTAAAAGGATCCTAGTATAGCTTTGATGTCACTGATATAAACACTGGCTTTGATGGGGAAACACTTTGTTCCTATTAAACTGAAAAATCAAATATCTGAAGGTGGAAGCCTTAGATGAACTTAGAAACTGCTTTGTGTTTCCAAGGCTCTCACCAGTCATGCTTGCTGCCTTGAAATATTTATGTCCCTCATTGTTCTATCAAATATAAGACATCCTTGTTAACATTTAGACATAATTTAGGACACATTTTTATAAGCAAACTGTTAAATATTTATGGCTGGTGCTCATTACTTACAAAGCTGTTCACGTCTGTACCCTTGTTTCAATTATTAATGAAGAGTGTGGACAGGCCTCTCCTTTATTGCTCTGTTCTTCTGAAGATTAACTTTCTCATGTTCCTTCATGCGAACATCCTGACTTGTTTATTGCTTGGTTTAGAAAGACTTTTCTACTTCTTTGATATTAAATATGTTTTGTATAAAATTTTCTGCAATGGCATATTTATAGAGTTCCTGAGAATGATAATATAAAATTAAATTCTTCAGATGAATTTATGCAAACCCACATGCACAGATGTGGGTATATAGATCTAACAAAAATGACTTATTTTTGAGGAAGAAATATTGCGAACAGTTAAATAATTATATACATTAACTATCAAATAAATAAATAGATAGATAGATAGATAGATAGATAGATAGATAGATAATTCTTTAAGAAAATATGAGTAAGAACAATTCCTAATGTAAATATAAAATAGAATGGGTTAAATATTATTTACTGTACTAGTTATTTATACAATGATGTAAATTTAATAATATTGTCAATGTATAGGATATGTATGTATGTGTGTGTGTGTGTATATATATATATATATATATATATATATATATATATATATACTCTCCAGTAAAATTTCACCTGAGTATGTCTTTGTCCTTGTTAAGCTGTGTTGCATTTATTCCCTTAAATGAGATTATGTCAAGTTATATTTTATAAGGAAATGTACAGTCCAGTTTTAAACCAGCATTTAAATATTTGTAAAACTGATAGGCATGATATACAGCTTGGTAAATTTGAAATAAAAAAATTCATCATTAAAAAAAATCACAGTTCTTTCCTCTAATTTTAAGAATGATTTAAATTATGGTATATGTTGGTGTCCATACATCTGTGTGGCCAAATAGGATCTAAGTCTGACAGAATAGTTATCCATTAGGAAATATCATACAAGAATACACAGACACTGAAACAAACCTCCCATTTGTATCTAAGAAAAAGTATGGGTTGGTATTAGCAGGTCTTACAAAATAGACTTTATTTAAAATGTTGCGTTTCTTAATTGATTCTTAATGCTTTTATTCTTAAACTTATTTTATTTTAATTTTTTTTGTAAAATTTATTGAATAGTCATTTGTGTAGTGACACACTCACTTTTTTCACCAACATTTTCTTTCTCTATATATGTTTTGTTTCCTGTTTTCCTCTCATTACATGGTTAAAATAAGTGAAGAATTTTAGCAGTAAATTTTAAAACTTATGTATTTGAATGTAGTTTATTACTTTTCCTTGATGCAGAAAAGCAAGAGGAATTTATTATTCCAGTGCACTGGGTTCATTCCAGACATGAAGGAGAGGTGGTGACCCTGGATGTAGTTAAACTTTTATAATAAATTATCTTATAGAAAGATGATTTGCTAATCATTTAAAATGCCATGTTTTTTCCATATAGAGAAATGGCTACACATTGCTTTAATTTATAAACCTTCCACATACATTGCAAAATAATCAATAAAAATGAACACAATCAGAAGCATTCTTCCTTGAGCCTTCTGTCTTGTTAAACGTCTTGAGTTCTGTGAGTTGTATTATCGTATTGTATTATGTATTATGGGTATGTATCAGTGGATACATACCATGTATGGCCTTTTGAGTCTAAGTTACCTCACTCAGGATGATATTTTCTAGTTATATCCATTTGTGAAAAATTCATGATATCCTTTAAAAAAAAATAGCTGAGTCATATTCCATTGTGTAAATTAACCTCTCTTCCACTGCTGCTGGGATTGCAACCGGGTATAACCACTCTGGAAATCAGTTTGTTGGTTTCTCAGAAAACTGGATATCATACCTGAAGACCCAGCTCTCCTGCTCTGGGGACTACACTCAAAAATTGTTCCACCATATCACATCGACATGTGCTCTACTATGTTCATAGCAGCCTTATTCATAAAAGCCAGAAACTGGGAAGAACCAGATGTTCCTCATCCAAAGAATGGATTAAAAATATATTCCACTTTCTTCAGCTCTGGAAAGCTGTTTTTTTTTTCCAGGCTGCCCTTGAGAAGAAGAGATTCCTCTCAACAAAATTTATAATGTGTAATATTTTAATTATGTTTTGGAAGCATCATCATATTTTCCCCTGGTCTATAATTTTAGTGGCTAGTAGAGTTGAGCAGATAAAAGTATGAATGTATATAATCACTTCTAAAATGGCCTCTCAGTTGCTTTCAACTTTCAAAGATGGGAACCTTTGTCACATTTTCAATTGGAGTTCAGGTTGTTTCCTTTGACCTTGGTTCAAGGCAGATTTTCCAGTCTTACACTTCTGAATAAGTGCATTCCAGTTATGTTTGGTCATTTCTGTCTTTCAGTTCAGAGGGTAATGGTTTGTTTATATGACTTAAGTTCTATGACAGAATAAGAGATATGTTTAAGTATATTTACTTTTAATTTTGCTTGTGTATGTACAACATTGAAAACTTGCATGTTCTATGCATTCCATGTTAAAAGCTAATAGCTTCTACGAGTTTTAGTCTTATTTTAGACAGGAAAAGAAAAAAAGAAAAAAGACATAATCATAGAATTTGTATTAATGATTACCCCAAAAGAGTGGTATATGTATAAAGACAGACATTTCTGACATGGCTTGGCCAACACATTGCTTCCTTCATATGTAATGTCCAATAAGGAAATAGCAGCAACAACAAAAAACACAAAATCCCATAACATGTTGCAACATATATGCATTACTTAATTAAATGGCTTGTGCAGCATCTGTGCTTATTAGAAGTTATTGTATTTAAAACTTTCTAACATTCAGCTGTACTTCACTGTTAATTACATAATTAAATTATAGAACAGTATGTTAGCAAGCTTAGCAGGTTTCCTTCACAGATCACTACCCCTATCCAGTGGTTTCATTGCTGTACTATAAATATTACAGGAGGTCACCATCCATCACAGGAGCTCTTATATCTGGAAGGCTCCTGGCTCAGAAGATGGAATCCAAATCAACATCTGTAAAGAAGAATGCAGAGTTCACATTTTTTTTTGAATACCTGTGAGCACTGTGGGGAAAATATAGGTAGACTGTAAAGGTGAAAGAATCTTGAAGAATAGTATAACGGGAAAATAGTGCAAGCATAGCAAAAACACATAATGTTTTAGCAAAGCACAAGTATCTTGTTTTGCTCAGCTGGAATCTTCATTTACTGCCTCAGGCAGAACAACACTAAAATGAGCAAATAGTTTTGTGGAAACTGTTAAGATGTAGACAGGGACAGAGTTGAGAGGAGGGCAAAATGAAAGTCTGAAGGTGTGGAGAGAGGGAGGCATAAAAGCCATCAAAGAGATACCTTAGATTCAGCATAGCAGGCATCATAGAGCTTCTGCAGCTGTTACACATGCAATCTAATTGGGGTTTCGTAGAGGCTAGAAAATTGCTTGCTATGATATAGAGATTTATCATTTTTCTCAATATCTATAATTTATGATGTCTTAATCTTTGAGAGAATAAAATATAATCATTTGTAAACATGCTTCTGAGGTTTCAGGTCAATAATTTCTTGGATCTGTCCTTTATCCGTTGGGTTTGTAATGCTCCTTGCATTTTTCTTAAAGCTCTGGGAGTGTCTTTAATTTATGGGGAGGAAAACAAGATGGTGAAAGCACTGCACTTTCTGGCCATTTTTCATTCTGTTGTCCTTGTTACCCAGGAGTATATTAGGTCTAATAGGCAGCAGTTTGCTTTAAAAATGGAATCATTATTTTCAGCTCCAACACTAAGATAACACACTCATTTAACCTGAAAACAGAAGCTTGCAATTAAGCATGAAATATTGACTGTGGTGTGTCCTACACTCAAGTCCTTACCAGGCCTAGTAGAAGAAATGAAGGAAGAAACTAAAACTGTATATAATAAGGGATTGTGGAAATATATAAATCATTAATTAAAAAAGATGATGTCAAGTAAATGGCACCATTCAGAATCTTAGAAATTTGAGTCAAGGCGTAAACATTTTTTAAAACCAGGACTTTTCAAGTCCGACAAAACAGTTCTAGGCACAAGTATGCTGTGTTCATAGATTTTAATGAGTCAAGTATGAAAGTGATGATATTTTTAATATAGGACATAAATTCATTGTAACGCAGGTTGGTCAATCCCGAGTTCACTTTCTAAGACTGTCATGACTCTTATTATACGTTATCACTGGGTAGCATGTATGTAACAAATGTGTATAAATATATTTTGTGTCTGTTCCTTGTATGTTACAGGTTGCTTTTCCTCTTATCAATAAGAGTTCCATAGATCCAACACGAGTGTACTCTCTTCGCTATCATGCCTTTTCAGTTCAGGTCTTCAGGGTTTGCTTTTCTTGGGATCCAGTCTGCATGTACAGTTCTCTGATTAATCTCTTCTTTTGTTCAGGTCATCCAGAATGAAATTTATCTAATCCTTTTATTTATAAGATAACAGTGAAGATAAAACACAGATATTTGCTTAAATTTTAGAGGTAAAAAAATATTTCCTATCCCTTAGCTGCATTAGAATAGCCCTCCGTTGCTCAACTTAACAGTTTTCTCTCCTAAGGATCTAGCCGATGACATACACCACAGAACATCAGAATTAGGAGTATTTACTGGATGTGGTTGTTTGGATTCATAATATCAGAGATGTGATAAATTTTATTTGTGAGTACAGTCTGTGTTTCATCTCTCCTCAAATCCAAATGTTCAAACAGTTGAATAATATCTTTTAATTGAGAAGTTTTTCTAGTGCTAAGTCTTAACAATACTGATTGTTATGTTGCATAGTTCATTGTTGGGGCTCTGAGAACTCCTTGGAATGAATTTAACATAGTTTGTCCATGTAGACATCAATAATTATAGTCAAAACCGGTACTTTGTCAGAATATACATTTCAGTAATTAAAGGAGCACTGTTTAAGTACTATTACAGATTTCCTGCAAATTAATCTATAAGGAACAAAAAGATTTTACTAGTGTGCATCAAAATAGCAGAACTTCAAAACTGTGATGAGTATGAATGAGAACACCGGTCTGTACTACCTACTCTATGAACTGAAGCTCAGCACAGCAACCTTCCTTATTAGAATACAAAGTGTAAATCAAAATGATCACACTGCTGCGACTATAGCTGATTGTTGAAACTTCTATATGCAGCATAGCTTACAACCGCTAAGCATTGTACTATGGCTACCACAGGAACAGCATGGAAAGCCTCACATAAATGTAGAAGAAATACTAATTGAAATTAGAAGGGATGAGACTAAATTTAAGACACACAAACATATAGTTCCACCGATTGATTTTTGTGTGAAATGCTTCAGAGGCGAAGGTATAGCTAGTAACTTATCTGTATAAAACCTCTGAAGCTTAATAGTAATATCTACACAGAAGTTTCCTGCAACTTAGGTTTATTGATTCTTCTTTGTTTTCAGAAGTTGTTATTGAATTGAATGTGGTGCAGCTGAAAATGGGTAAACGTGATTTCACAAAATCTGTATATTATTCCCAGCAGTGGCCTCAGAATGGACTAGCTCCAGATCTAATTTAGGAAGCATAAAATTGACTTCTGAAAGGATAGTTAATGATCTTGTGCCTCTGTGAATGTCCAATTTATAAGCTGTTCACTGAGAAAATTAGATATATATGTGTTTTTTTTCAAATATTTGTAACCTTGACTAATTTGTAAGCTTGACCAATTCTGTTTGGACCATTTCTTATTAGCTTTTAGTATCAGTACAGCAAGGGATACAGACATGTTGAAATGGATCCTCATTCATATTTATAGTTTTAAATTCACTTGACATTAATAGTTCAGGTAGTCCTTCTTGAAATAAAGTATAGAGGCATTAACTCTTGCAAAATATGAGAAAAAATAGGTCATTATTCTAGGACAGAAGCGATAATTAGTGGATGCTTAATATTATTTACTAGTGGTATCATATATTTATTTTGAGAATTTATAGCAAGAATTTTCAGAAAATTTGGGGGAAATGAGTCATAATTTTAATTAATTTAAAATTTCACATGGGATTCTGAAATCTTTATAATAAACTGAGCTATTTTAAGTAAAATATCAGCCAATTTTATAAGCATAATTAGTTAAATATGCTTCCCTGTATGTATAACTGTAGCAGCATAGTCCATCATTAAAAATTTCTGGGTTTTGTTGTCGTTTGTGTATTGTGTATATATGGACACAGACACTTCCCTGGTTTTTATCTGTGTCAGAGGTGGTTACTCTCCCAGGACATGTGACACTGCTAAAGAGCAGCTTGATTACTGAAAGAGAATCTGGGAATTAAGCAAATTCAGTCAGAGGATATATTTGATAGATATGAATGAACATTTCACAGAACCGAGAACACTTTCTTATACTGGAGATATTTTTATTGTAAAATGAGGGCTGGGCTCACAGTGGGAAACCTTGCTGTACACCATTCTTTACCCAATCACACCAGTTTCCTCTTCCTCTGATGCTACTGAACTCTGTTCTGAGATGGTCATCCTGCTCACACTGTTCTTCCCCACTGCTTTCGAGATTGCATAACTTTCCAGGTCAAAGAAATGCCAGCGGGTTGCCTAGAGTCCCTTCTCCACTACAGTGAAGATGCATTTACGGTTGACATGGGGTGATTGTCCAACTATACAAAATGTGTTATAACTAGTCCATAAGAAACTACACCAGAATGACTTTTTGCCTTGCTGGAAACTTCTAATTTTGAAACTTTCAGGAGATTTTTCAATTGGTTACAAAAAAAATTAGTATATAATGAATAAGATGTAAAAAGCCTAGATTGGGGACTTATGTACCACTAAAATCTTATTCTCAGTAGGTTTCAGTGCTAGTTGTAATTAAGTCAGGACCAGAGAAACCATAAATAATTGCAATTCATAGTTCTTGCACGTAGTTAAATGTCAAATAAATTCATATTCAAGACTTTGAATTGAGCCTATATATTGTGTAGTTTAAAAAAGAGCAAAATTACTTAACATCAACAACTTTTCTTCAATGTACTCAGATGTAAAGTACGAATAATAACAGTTATTATCACTTTTGTGATGAAACACTTAAACATTACTGTTAACCTGCATTGTACTTGTACATTGAGGAAAACCAAGTGTTATATATTTCTATTATTATAATTACATCTACTGTTCTATTAGGTCCAAGTGACATTATTTGTTCCTTATACTTCCTTGTAGAATATTAATAGGCTACATCTCTCTTTCAAATTTCTATATGTTAAAGTTAGATAATGTTGTATTCTAATGGTCTACCAATGCTACCAATGCTGTTTGTCTTTTCTCAAATATAAATCATGGATAGGTCTGTCATTTAATTAAGATTCAGATATTCATTCCTATTCTTCTTCAACTCTGTCGCTGCCATCATCATCCATGGAGCTACTCCATCTCAACATTTATAAAATTGGTTTTTCCAGTCTTCCTCATTACCAAAGCCACTTTGCTTACTTTCAGAGTGCCATGTACTACTGTGGTCACTTTGTGAGTTAACTGCCATAAATGCTGTCATTTATAGACAATCATATCTGGTTTTATACTTACTGCTCTGTAAGTGCTTCTGACTGAAGGTTTATTTACAATGTAAAGGAAAACATTATATGAATATCGATTAATTCTAATAAATTGTTTCCTCTACTGCTCTACCAGATATTCTACTCTTGTTTAAGAGCCAGTGATGAGTTGTTTATCATATTTAACTGCAATCACTTTAGCAAAATATAGTATTTCTCTCTACTTGACTTGTTGTGAAAATGATACACTCTTGGATTGAGATAAACTGTAAATCTCTGTATGCAAACAATTTTTTGCTGAACATAACAATCTATATTTAAATAGTTCAAACATCAAATTCCCCTTTACTATCACATTAAAATATTCTGGTAACACAGAAAACCCTAAAAATGGGTCTCATTATGATATACCAATTGTATTTCATTTTATTTATCACATATTACTCTCTATTACCTCCTTGTTTTGTCAACAATCTTTTTCTCCTCTATACACTAGTCAAACTTTTACTTTCATTAATGTTTTTGCTTGTTTATCTTTTTTTGGTATTGTTTTTTGATACATAGCAATTAATTTTATGAGACCATGTAGCTTTCTAGTGGCTAACCAACTGAAGAATTCATAAATACAATGCTTTAGAATGCTCAATTATTCTGAATGTTTATTTTACTATACCATGAAGTGGCACACATGTTTTCCTCTAATTTCAAATTTACAAATTTAATTTCTAGTAATGTTAATCATATTAATCTTTCTTCATATAGTCTTGAAAACACAAAGTCTAAAATTGTGTCCAATCCCAAGGATTGCCTGCAGCCATGTTTCCTTATTTTACCTTCCTCCTCCTCTTCCTCCTCCTCCTCTTATCCTTCTTTCTTGATATGGCTTCTTCTTCCTCTATTCAGAGGATAATATCTAGTCTAAAATGAAACCTGAATTCAAATGCTTTTTTCACTATGATCTAACTAATGGATTATGACTTTATCATGTTTGTCCTAAAAATAATTTCAGTTGTGTGGCCTTCTTTTCTTCAGGTTTTAATTCTCTCTCTCTTTCTGTGTGTTAATTACTTGTTTCATTGCTGTTACAAAAATACACGACAAAAGCAATTTAAGGAAGGAAACATTTTATTTTTAATTTTTATTTTTCTCATGGTTTGAGATTGATAGAGCCAATCAGCATCATACCTGGGTCAGAAAGATGTCCAACGTGCTAGAGGTGTAGTCATTGTGACTACAGTCAGGAATACTAAGCCCACTCTTTTGATTATTCTATTCAGTGTAGGATTCCCACCCATGGGAAGGAATAACCCATATTAAATGTGGATATTCCATTCATCTGTTTACTTCTGAAACACCCTCAAGACTCACTCTGAGATATGTCTTTTTAAAACAGTCAAGTTGAAAAGTAATGTTAGCTATCATACCCTGCCAACATAAAGTTCTGAAAGAGATGCTTACACACATATTCAGTCTGTCCCATTACAATTTTCTTTAAATTATAGAAGTCTTAAGTGTGTTATCTTCTGCCAAAGTCATTCTCATGTATACAGAAATCATTCATTAACGTGCACATAAACTGTGGGGAACTGTATCAAAGTCACTAATTTGTCTTTCTGTGTTCTTTAAATTCTTTCTTATGTTGAATTAGTTTCTACTCTCTCTCTCTCTCTCTCTCTCTCTCTCTCTCTCTCTCTCACACACACACACACACACACATACATTGTGTTTCTGACTATGCTTCTGAGCTATATATCTCAAAATCCCTGCCCATCCCTCTTCTATATATTTATTTCTATCATTCAATTATCTAATGTCCAACATCAAGTTGCATGCCACATACTAATAGTCTGTAAGTGACTTAACTATATAATGCCATTTTTACACATAAAAGAGGGGGTGAAGATTTGTAAGAAAAAAAATATATCTTTAGTATATATATATATATCTTTAGTATATATATATATCTTTATATATATACTAAAGATGTATAAAATATACAAACTACTATTCTATTCTATAAGCTAACTAGAAAATAAAACTGGAATATTATTTTGGACAGTGTTATCCACATGTGCAGATGATCCTGTTCCCTGAAACCATAGTTCATTGAAATAAACCAATCTCAGCTTCACTTTTATAATGTATCCTTTCCACTGAATTTTTGGTCAAGGAAGTCCACAGGCCTCAAATGGCACATGTGTTTTATCCCAACACTCAAGACGCAGAGGCAAGCAACTCTATGTGAGCTTGAGGCCAGCCTGTCCTATAAAACAAGTTCCAGGACAATCAGAGTTACACAAAAAAAATAATTACTGTGTCAAAAATAAAAAGAAAGAAAGAAAAGGAAAAAAGAAAAAGAACCCAAAAGCATAAAACAAGCAATAGACTCTTTCATATAATCACATTTGGCATTCTACCAAAATTGCAGAGGATCTGGATGTGTTAAGAAAGTTGTTTGGGGAGAAAAGTCATCAATGGTTTGGTGCAACAAAGAATTCAAAACTCCTGCTTCCCTGTCCTGGCATTCCCCTACAATGGGTATCAAGCCTTCTCAGGACCAAGGGGCTCTCCTCCCATTGATGGCCCACAAGGTCATGCTCCACTACATATGCAGCTGGAGCCATGGGTGTCTAAATATGTGCATTTGGTTGGTGGTTCCCTGGGAACTCCGGGATGTACTGGTTGGTTCATATTTTAGTTCCTACTATGGGACTGCAAACACCTTCAGCTCCTTCAGTCCTTTCTCTAGCTCCTTTACTGGGGACCCTGTGCTCAGTCCAGTGGTTAGTAGTGAGCATCTACCCTTAAGCTGTATAATACAGAGCAATCGTGATAAAATACTCTTAACATACGTTTGGAGCTTGAAACATTGATTCTTCCAAAGTAGATTTTACAAAGTTGAAGGATCATTGTATTTAAAAGATGAATATTATTATACATTCATGTACTATTCCTCAAAGTCCTTCTGGTACAGAAGAAATGGAAATATAAATATAGGCGTCCATGTATGGTTAAGTATATCTCACATATATCGCTTCTTTCTCTTTTACTCTCAGCTAAAATTTGGTCAATTAATTTCCATTCAACTTTTCTATGTGCCTTTCCTGGATGTTTCTAGTTTTGTAATTTCTATTATATGATGCTACTTAACTCCAATTTTTTTCTGCATGGAGAGTCTTTTACAATTACCCTATCTAAATAATTCCCTATTCCAAAAACTTGGAGTCATGTTTCACTGTGAGTTTCACAATATCTAAGTGTTGTACCATCTGTTCCATTTGCATATTTATTTTATGCTTA
The DNA here is from genome assembly GCF_978045245.1 of Mus caroli. Classification (NCBI taxonomy): domain Eukaryota; kingdom Metazoa; phylum Chordata; class Mammalia; order Rodentia; family Muridae; genus Mus; species Mus caroli. Next base: position 87,268,286 of record NW_028227267.1, on the reverse strand, counting down.
TTTATTTTTGCTATTTAGTGTTTATTAAATTGGCTATTACTTCAATAAATCATGAATTTGATTTATGTGTCTTATCCTTTATAAAACTCCCACAATTAAGCTAATCTGTTCAAATATTCAATAGACACACCTGAACATATTATAAAGAAAAACTGATTACTCATATGCTTTAAGGCTTAAATATGTGTCTTCTTAAATGTATGTTTTGAAGTATCAAAATTTGAAAATCTAATTAGAGCTGGTAGAATAACTTCAATGACTCAGAATGCATGTTCCACAGTCACTTTTCTCATTATCTTCCTCTGTCAGGCAAGAAGGGATGTTTTCCTACCTCTTCGATTCTAGTTTTCACTTTTGTTTTTGTATCATGTCCTTCTGGAGAGTCTGCATGTTAATAATACTCTTCTGGCTCATCATACATACAATGAAAACTAATTAGTTCTAGCATGATAATTTTTCAATAGTCTCATAGATCAGAGCTACAGAACTAGTAATATTACCTTTTATAGATAAGCAAGTGTAATGAGATGTGAAGTGATTTAATCTAGATAATCATGTAATATAGTAACAGTAATGAATAAAAAAAGCATAAATTCTTCTGGACCACCTTAGCTATTTTTAAAGAGTACTTAGTATTTGATTTTATGTTTCCACAAGTGACACTTTACTTTGGATCAAGAAATGCATCAGTCTAAGTGCATGCTATCAGAATATAAAAAAGTCAAGGGCTTTTCCTTTTGAAACTTTTAAAACTGGGTTGAAACATTACCAAGTTCAATATTCAATTACTCACGGGTATACTTCTTTATTCTCCTATGCTATAGAAAGTTCTTGAGACCAGTAAGCATGTCAGGAAATAGTGTTACTTGTTCGAAGGGATTTTTCTCTTTTACTTTTCTTTTTCTTTTTCTTTCTTTCTTTCTTTCTTTCTTTCTTTCTTTCTTTCTTTCTTTCTTTCTTTCTTTCTTTTTTCTTTCTTTCTTTTTTTGGTTGAGATTGGCAGAAAGGTGTTAATGAATAAAAGTCCAGGTTTTAAATACACACATAAACAAAGATAAAGAGATAATTAATTAAATAGCCATCCTTAGATTTAATGTCCCTTTTAGTTTGAGGTGTACATGCTGTGATAAAATATAAGTAAATGTCAGATGTATTATTACTTTCCACTGCCTTATAGTTTCTGCCCCTCAATTTCTTAGCTTCCTATGAACTACTACCACTGCATGGGATAAAATTCCCTGAGAATAGGTAATAATAGTAGTCACAAATAAATGGGCTCACTGTGAGTGAGTTCAAGAGATATACATTTTCCCAAGCACGTACTGAAATATTCCCATGACACCACACAGCCCTCTGTAAAGTAAGGATAACACTAACATGTTGTTATTTGAAACAGTATCACCAACAAATGCAAAGAATTTTAAAAACATATTGGTAAAATAGATCTATTTGCTTCTGATAATTTTGAACATCCAATCATGTTTTCTGACAGTTAAACTGATAATTATTTGTTCATCTTTACCCTAGTGGCTTGCTTTCTCACTCCTTCCTTCCTTCCTTCCTTCCTTCCTTCCTTCCTTCCTTCCTTCCTTCCTTCCTTCCTTTCTTCCTTTCTTCCTACCTTCTTTTTTCTTTCCTTGTTTTCTTCCTTCCTTCCTTTCTTCCTTCTTTCTTTCTTTACTTGCATTCTTCTTTCCTTTCTTTTAAAAAATATAACCAAATAAATTATTCTTTTTGAAGTATTTCAAAATCATCTCAATTATTCTGAACATGTTGATACAGGCTTGTTAATAGGTATTAACTAAATGAGGCAGAATCATAATTTCAAGGCTGGTCTGGGTATACACTTAGTTTATGGACAGCATGACATTTTGATTATATCTTCAAACAAAAGGTTAAAGATATCTACAGATCTAGATTAATGGTAGGGTGTTTGCTTTATATATGGATGCAACACTATAAATTCAATCCTAACAATACTCCTCTAAACCTCATTCAAAATATGCCAAATTACAGCATACATTTTTTTTTCTTTCTATACTAGTCTTCAGAAAACACCATCTGAAGGTATAATAGCAGAATTGTGTACTTTGTTTTGAGCAAATGCAAGTATTCTTTCTGCTAAAATTATTATCAGAAGTTTGCCACTGAGTATTTGATACTGTAGATCACATTCTTCAGTTTTAGACAATGCTCAAATGAAAAGGACAACAAAATACCCCAGTCTCACATACTCTTGTTGTAACCCCAAGGTTTCTACGGGTTTTTCTGTCAGGCCCATGAGAAGAAAGGACAAAGAAAGAACAGGGAATGAGTTAGATTTTTATCATTCTAAAGACCTTTCTCTTCTCTTCTCTTCTCTTCTCTTCTCTTCTCTTCTCTTCTCTTCTCTTCTCTTCTCTTCTCTTCTCTTCTCTTCTCTTCTCTTCTCTTCTCTTCTCTTCTCTCCTCTCCTCTCCTCTCCTCTCCTCTCCTCTCCTCTCCTCTCCTCTCCTCTCCTCTCCTCTCCTCTCCTCTCCTCTCCTCTCCTCTCCTCTCCTCTCCTCTCCTCTCCTCTCCTCTCCTCTCCTCTCCTCTTCTCTCCTCCTCTTTCTCTCTCTTTTTTCTCTGTCTCTCTTTCTCTTTCTCCCTTCCTCCCCCTCTCTCTCCCTCCTTCCTTCCTTCCTTCCTCCCTCCCTCCCTTCCTCCCTCCCTCCCTTCCATCTTTCTATCTTTCTTTCTTTCTTTCTTTCTTTCTTTCTTTCTTTCTTTCTTTCTTTCTTTCTTTCTTTCTTTCTTTCTTTCTTTCTTCTTTCTATCTCTCTCTCTCCCTCTCCCTCTCTCTCTTTCTTTCTTCCTTTATGATTATTCATTTTTATGTATTCACTTTACATCTGCTCACTGCCCCCCTCCTGATCACTCCCTCCCACAAGCCTTCACCCATTACCCCCTCTTCTTCTCCTCTGAGCAGGTCAGGCCTCTCCTGGGTATCCCCTCATCCAGCACATAAAATTTCTGAGATTTTCCTGAGATTTTAAAAAGGGATTTATTTACTTCCTTTTTAATGGCCTCTGTCATTTTCATAAAATTTGTTTACAGATCATTTTGTTGTGCTTCAAATGTTTTGGGATGCCCAGGGCTTGCTGTAGTAGGATAGCTGAGCTCTAGTGGTAGTATACTGCCCAGGGTATGGTTGATTTTGTTCTTACACTGGCCTGTAGGCATCTGGCTTTAAGATAATTATAAGTTTAGGTGCCAATTTCTGAGGTTCTATTAGTTGGATGGATGTCCCCCCACCACTGGTTTCTGTATTCTTTCTATTCTTATGGCTTGAAGGGACTATGGTTCTGGTACCCAGTGAGTTTTCAGGTTATAGTATGGTGTCTCTGTTGGGATTTTGACAGCCTGTTTGACCTCTGTGGTTTGGGGTAGTGGAGTTTTCTTTAGAGATCTCGGGTTCTGAGAGCTCAGGTTGCCTCTAGTGTTCTAGTGCCCTCTAGGTACTGGTATGGCTTCTGGTAAAGCAGAAGGCTTCTGGTATTCTGGGAATAAGTATGGCGTTTCACTATCAGAGTAGCCCATGGTCAAGCAGTGGGATTCTGTTGGAGGTGCAGGTCTAGATATGTGGACGAGGAAAGAGACTGTTGTTGAGGAAGGCATGGGATCTGAGAATGTGTTGGATATCTATGTACAGTGTCATATCTGTCATCCCAGATACCAGGTGACATTCAGTAGAGCAGAAGTTTCTATCAGAGATACAGGCCCACATACAATTTTTTAATTATATTCTTCATTTTTAAAACACTTTTAAATACAAAAATATTTGTTCATAGTCTTCCCTTTTTTAAAGTCCATTCAGAACCTTGGACCTCTCCACCCACCAAACCTTCAAGTTCTTTCTCAAATAAATAAATAAATAAATAAATAAATAAATAAATATAATAAAACAAAGTCAAAAACAAAAACTCAATACAAAAAACAACAAAAAGTCTCCATTACTAAGGAATTAAAATAGGATCACCTCAAAAATAAAAACAAAACTAAAATCTATTGAACTGTAGCCAAGTACACAGACACACACACACTCACACACACAGACACACATGGATACACAAATTTTGGAGTTCAATTATGTATATGTTGGCCAACTACTAATACACATAAGGTATTCTGTGGAGTTGTTCATATACCTAGTGTCAGTCCATTGAAGAAAACTGACTTCCTTAGGAGTACACATGTTTCTTCTCCTTCTCCTCCTTCTGTTTCTCCTTTTCCTCCTTTTCCTCCTTTTCCTCTTCCTCCTACTCCTCTATCTTCTTCATTCCCTTTTTAGAAATTATCTAAAAACACAATACAGATATAGGATATATTGCTTAATAATGTAAAAGACATTTATGAGTTAAATAATATAAGGATAGGAAACAAAAAAGTGAGAAAAATCCATTCATTTCTGACTCTTTAAAAATAACTACTGGTGTTTTGCAAAAATAGCTTCTGCATAATACAGAAACTAATTTTTATTTATATGTATTGTTTCTTTCTTTTTGTGTCTCTGTGAATAGGAACTTGGCTTTGTTAATTGCTTTGTTTATTATTAAAAGTTAAAAGCCCAGCATTGGTAGAAACCATGCTGATTATTTTAGCAGGAGGATGTTGAAAAAGTCACTAACCAGATACTAGTCAATACAATGGATATGATGTATTACAGAGTTATGAATACCACAACCATAACACATTTGTCTGAAAAGAATAAATGGATGTACTTGAGATTTCAAATTATAGTGTAACTTGGCTGAGACTCGCTCTTTTGAGAAGAGAAAAATAGCCAATCAAACCTCGGCTAGAAGACATAAGGTCACACTGTTTCTGATGATGTGGGAAAGCCAAAATTAACAAACAAAGAAGCAAAAGTGAACAACAGCAATGATAAAACAGTTTCACTTCCATTAACTATCACTGTCCATATGAAAACATTATAGATTACTAGTTATAAGAACTACTGTGATCCTTTTTTCCCCTAAAACTTTGTATGAGTAGAGGCTGAAAGCATCCAGTTTGTGATATAAGAATGCTTTACTATTCCCAGCACCAGAATAGACAAAGTATGACAGGACACAATGGAAAAGAGAGGCTGATAGGTCACTGTCTAGTCCTGCATTCACATGGACTTCAACAACAAAAATAACCTGTGATTTTCTTAACAGGCAATTTTCCATTGTATAAACAAAATTACACGTGCACTGTTCTCAAAACTGTACATCTCCACATTCACTAACTACATTCAAATATGGAGAAAGGAGAGGCACAGTATACTTCTCAATGATGTGCTGGTTATTTCTCACAGTCATACAGAGTTCCATCTGATTATTTTTTTCCTATCAACTAAATTATTTAGCAGGCACCAGCCATACTTATAAAAGGGATTATAGGGTGAGGGGGGAAATATGCTTGCAAATACATATAGATGGATACACATATAAACAATCTTGAGAAAACCAAAAACAGATCCGTATGAGTGATATGATTTTCTTATTCTTTGATTTTGAATAATGAGTTGATATGTTACTACCCATTTCTTCAGGTTTCTTCTTAGCTAAGACTTCAGAAGACCTAGATATTTATCTGCAGAGGCACAGAAGATACATTGTAAAATGTTGTACCCTTGGTGGTTTATCCTTCATTTATGTAATATGATTTTGCATTAATTTTTATCATTTTCCATTAAAAATAATATAAGATATACCCTTGGTTCTTTCCATATAATTCTCTTAGAATTTCTTCAAATGTAGTAGTGCTTATTTGTTTGTAATATTTGTTTTCCAGGCTGTCCACAACAAAACCTTTGTCTGTGGCTTAAGTCCATAAAAGCAAGAACAAAACAAGAGAACTAATAAGTGAGAAGTAGGCTTAATCTCCAGTTGGATGCAAGAGCCTAACCTGAACTTGGAAATGATGCTTTTAGAATCATACCTTTCCATGCCATAACCTAAACATGCAGGAATACATGGGAGAAAATGCATTAAGACATTCACAACCACAAGAGAAAATACCAATACTTTTCCTACTTCATTCTCATACCAATAAATAATACTGCAGCACACATCAGGTGGTAAATTCAAAGGATGCAACATTTTCAATAGCATATAGTTGGATGCCTATTCTTACAATGTGTTATCTTCTAAATAATATATTTTGGTTGCATTTTCAAATTTATGTATTATTCAAGAAGTAGCTTTCCTATGGCTAATGAAGCATGTGGTAAGTCCTATGACTGCTATAGGCATGAGGACATTACTGTACTAGTTATGCTTTGAAATCTTCCCCTTGATAAAATAGTTTATTTGCAGAACACAATTATGTGGGATAAGTCAGTTCATAAAATTATAGAGGATAACCTCAGACACTTCAAATTTAGTAAGGCAATACAATATGCCCAATATAGTTCTATACTTATGAGAAAAATCACTTATAGTTTCTATGATTTAATTCATTTAGTAAAATAATTCTAGTACCCCGAAGTGGTTTCACATGGGACATAATGATGTATCTATTATATATATGATTGATGTTTGCTTTAGCAGTAAAATGTACACCTCATGAGAAGGTTCACACATCATTGCCACTTGTGATAATGTCTACATGAGTACACCATGCAAGAACAGGGCATTTAAAAGTAGAGTGGAGGATGCTCACTGTATTGCTTCCTTTATCACTAGATTATTGAAACCATCCCAAGAAAGAGGCTTACATTTAATGAGTATACAAATGGAACACAGGGGTCTTCACAAGCTCGATATATTTCTGTTTTTTTTAATTATTTAATTACATCCCAAATCTTGTCCCCACATCCTGATCCACGCTGGCAGCTTTCTTACCTCCATCCTTCCTCCCCTTCACTTCTCAGATTGCAGCACACAACTCCCTTTATCTTCACACTCTGGTCCACCAAATTTCTGCAGGATAAGGGACATCCTCTCCCGCTAAGGACAGAAGTGGCAGACCTCTGCTACATATGTGCTGGGGACCTAATAACAGCCTGTGTAGGCTTTTTAGTTGATATCTTAGCCTCTAGGGCTAGGTTAGATGTTGGTCTTCCAGTGGGGTTGCTATCTTCTTGAGTGCCTTCAATCCTTCCACTAACTTCCACAGGCATCCCCGTCCTTCATCCAATTTTATTTGTGTGTTTCTGCATCTGTCTCAGTCTGCTGCTGGGTGGAGTCTCTCAGAGGGCTGCTATGCTAGGGTCCTGTCTACAAGCACAACATAGCATCATTAATAGTGTGAAGGATTGGTGCCTGCCAATGGGATGGATCTCAAAATTGAGCCAAATTCATCTATTTATGATTGTTAGAACTCTTTCAATCATTGTAGCCATAAAATTTTGCAGGCTGTTTTATTACCTCTCTTCTTGCCTAGTACATACAAGAGGCACTGCAAGAGAAAAGGTATTAAGATATGGGGGGGATTGGACCTGTTTAGCAATAGCTCTTTGTGGCAAGTTTGATCGTCTTTGTCATGGAATTCAGTCTGGTACCAAACACCCAGTGTGAATCAGCAGTTTCAGTCCAGTCATCTCTGAAGGCAGACACCAGGTATGATTCAGCAACTGTAGTTCAATCCTGAAAAAGCCACACGACTATATATATACAGCCCCATCCATGGCCACAGAAATAGCAAGAAGCCACAGGGACCTCAGGAGTTCTTTGGCATGTTTCTCTCAATGGTGGTGTTACCACAAGCTGAGGTCAACAACTCTATGTAAAGAGAACCAATATATATTATTAATTATTAATCATTAATACATTAAACAATGATGAATGTCATTAATGAAAACAGGAAGGAAGAGCAAACCAAATCAATGTTCTCACACTGTCAATAGGGTCATATTTTTATTCTTTAATCACACATCCTTTCATCTTTGTCTATTTTCACCTCTGTCTGCTTCAGGAAAACATACTTTCATGTGTCTGTGTGCTTTAGCAAGGCATCCTTTCACCTGTGTGCCCCATCATTCAGCATAACTGACTTTTCAAACAAACCAGAAATTTCCATTTCAAATTACTCATTTCCAAGTTGTTGACAATTCTAGTTTATGAAGAAATACTCACTTTGACATTTTACTTATAAAATCTGTGAAAAAGTTAAATATCCTTCTTGGATATATATCTACTAGAAAGGCTATATTCCTGGTTGCAATTCTGGTCACATCTGGATTCATACATTTAGTTGCACTCATGAATTTTCATCAATAAACTAGAGAAACTCGTTTCATCTTAAGGTCCTGAATGCAAACATGCTACACATGATTTCATAAGTTATAATTAAAGAAGCTAGTCAACATAACAGGGTTTGTATGAATGTGTCATTTGTTTCTATACCTTGCAACATACATTCATCTCCTAAAATTTTAGGTATTATTTAATATCTATTTAAACTGCATTCCAGTATAAGCACAATGGTAGAGTTCGACATGGAAGATGACAATGAATGACAAGCATCTACTCTCACGATTACCAGAATTCCTTGTATTAAAATTGTTATTTCTAGCACTTCCAGGAAAAAAAGTCTAGAGGAAATTCTCAAAAGTGAAACCATAGTTAGCTGAAGACATAAATTTAAGATCAAAGCCCAGACACTCATCTGTTTCTTTCATGAAAGGTACCCAATGAGCCTCAAAGAGCAATGAAGTTTGCTGAACATGTGAAATTTGAAGAATACTGTATCCTAGAAAATTTTAACATTACTATCACTCAAAGTTGAAAATTTTATGGAATATTAAATACTTGGCCTAGGCAAAGACACTTTCATTAGTTTCTTTTATAAGAACATGAGGGTGCATCTTTAACCTACAAAGAGAAGATACAGACTACCAACGCTTAGTATGGATAAATAGGAAGATGTAAATATATCAGGGATATTGACCCATTCCCCCATATTATTGCTGAAAGATATTTTCTCCTAAATATATAAAATGTAGTATAAAATATATGAGAAATTTCCATGGTTAGATAATATAATGGTTCTTGATTGTGGAGCAACATTATTTTTTACAGAACTCAAAGAATTCTGTATTCCTTTTGAAAGCAATTCAACCCTAAAGAAATATTCAACATACTTAGTCATCATGAAAATCAAAACAACCTTGAGATTCCATCTTATAGAAATAAGAATAGCTAAGATAAAAACTTCAATCAATAGATTATTATGGCAATAATGTGGAAAAGGGGGAACACTCTTGCATTGCTGGTGACAGTGCAAACTTGTACAACCACTCTGGAAATCAATCTGGCAGTTTCTCAGGAAGTTGGGAACAGTTCTAGCTCAAGACCCAACTCTATCACTCGAGTGCATATTCTCAAAAACAATGCTCTACTATGGCACAAGGAAACTTGCTTCACTATGTTCACAGCAGTGTTATTCATATTAGCCAGAAAGTGGAAACAACCCAGATTTCTCTCAACTAAAGAATGAATACAGCGAATGTGGTTTATTTACACAATGGAATACTATTCAGCTATTAAAAACAATGATATCATGAATTTTTCAGAGAAATATATAGATCTAGAAAATATCTTGAGTGAGTTAACCAAGACCAAAAAAGACATGCACAGTGTTTACTCACTTATAAATGGATATTAGTCATAATATACAGGATACCCACACTATAACTCACAGACTCAAAGAAAGAAAATAACTAGGAGGGCCCAAGGAAAAATACTTGAATAACACTCATAAGGGGAAATGAAATAGTCATTGGAGGTGGGTGGGTGGACAGAAGGAACTATATAGAAGACGGGACAGGGAGGGAAAGAAGGTGGGGGAATCATGTGTAGGGAGATCTGGAGAGAGAAGGCTGGGAGAGTGAATGTAAATTGATGGTGTCAGGGGTTAGGGAGGTGGGTGCATATCTAAAATGTGCCAAAGACATGGCATAGGAAAGGCTCCTTGGAGTCTATGAGGCTACCTCTAATCTCAGACGGTAGGGGCCTAAAGTGGCTACCATCTCCTATAGTCAGGCCAAAATCTCAGTGGTGAGATAAGTATACCAATCTACCCATTAAACTGTTTATTCAAAATTTGCTCTCCCTAGAAAAAGTGCAGGGACAAAGATGAACCAGAGACTGAGAAAATGGCGAATGAATGAGTGGGCCAACTTGTCACCCACTCCAAGGGCAAGTATTCATCCCTGACACTGTGAATGATACTCTGTTAAGCTTGCAGACAGGGACCTAGCATAACTGTCATCTTAAAGGTTTTACCGAGCAGCTGATGGAAACCGATATGGATGTCCATGGCCAAACATAAATGGAGCTTGAAGAATCTTGTGGAAAAGTTGGGGGAAGGATTGGCAGAAAGGAGGGAATAGGGAGTCCACAAGAAAGAATCTACTAACCTGGACCCTTGGGGGCTCCAAGAGACTGAACCATCAACGGAAGAGCACACATAGGCAGGTCCTATGCCTCCTGAACATATGAAACAGAAATACAGGGTCCCTAATGAAGGAGCTAGAGAAAGTACCCAAGGAGCTGAAGGGGTCTGTAGCCCCATAGGAGGAACAACAATATGAACTAACCAGTACCTCCAGAGCTTCCTGGGACTAAATCACCAATCAAAGAAAACAAATGGTGGGACTCATGTCTCTAGCTGCATATGTAGCAGAGGATGGCCTAGTTGGCCATCAATGGGAGGAGAGGCCCTTGGTCTTGCGAAGATACTATGCCCCAATATAAGGAAATGCCAGGGCCAGGAAGCAGGAATGGGTGGGTTGGGGAACAGGGAGGAAGGGAGGAGGAGGGAGGGGATAGGAGATTTTCAGAGAGGAAACTAGGAAAGGGGATAGCATTTAAAATATAAATAAAGAAAATATCTGATTAAACAAAAAAGAAAAGAAAGAAATACAGCTTGTTCTTCATGAGAGTCTCCTAGCAAATTGAATCAAGGCCTGTCCCTGACTCTCTTTGCCTGCCTGTGGATCTTGTTCCTTTAACTAGGGTGCCTTGTCTGACCTCAGTGGGAAAAGATGAGCCTCATCATGCAGTAACTTGATGTGTCAGGGTGGTTTGTTAACCAAGGGGGTCTCCTCATATTCAGGGGAGAAAAGGAGGGAAGTTGGGGAGGGGCATTGTGAGAGGGACTGAGAGGAGAGGGTTGCTGCAATGGTGAAATAAAGTGAATAAAAATAATATTTAAAGAAAACTAATGCAATAATATAGAATACAAAAATCAAATCAACTTTATTTTTTTCCACTCATACAATTTTCCATTTATGTTTAAAGGAAACTGAAAGAGCATTACATCTGTGTTTAAGCAGTGAATAATTCTATATAAATCAAGATATTTTATTTTTTACATTTTCTGAAAACATCAAATTCTCAGATATAAAAGGTTTGGAGAATACACAGAAAGAAAATTCAAAAGAGAAACAAAATAATTTAAGGAAGAAATTTGATTTGCATTTCAAATCTGCTTCATTATTTATAGTTCTGTTTAGAAGTAAGGCACAGTGCATAATCCAGATAAGCAAATGAATGAAAATTATCAAGAAAAAGTCAATAAAAGTCACATTAGAGTGAATTTAAACTTAGCACACCTAGAATGGAGTGCCAATATGGGAGAATCATTGACACTAACTTTAGGAAGAGGAATGTCTGCAGTCATAAAGGCATAGCATCTTGTATTTTAAACATTAGATGTGGAGACAGTCACTAATGTTTCATCTGGGGAAGATTCTGCTGCAGGATCTCTTTCTGTGTTTCTCCTTTCAGATAGTTTTCCTCTCAAAATGCCTGTGTGTAACATAGCAGTAACAATCAGGCCCATGATAATATATTTTATTGAGCATCATGCAATGCATCTACTGAAGACATGAGTTTTGAAAACATGAACCAATCCACTTGCTTCTTTGATTTGCTCTTTACCAATGATGACACATAATTAATGCTTACATTTTGTTTTGAGGCTAGTTGAACTACTTCGAAGAAAAGAACAGCCATCAGTATTTCAGAGATGATTTAAAGATATTTAGAAAGAGTAATGTGAGTTGTTTAGTGTATGGCTTACCACATAAAATGTAAAACTAGTATGCTTATTAGAGTAGTTAGTAGACTTGGACTTATAATTATAGGAAAATTAACTTATTCCAGAAACCAGTTCAAATGATTCTTCCAAGTCCTCTGACATTTATGGATAAAGGAAAAACTTCTTATATGTGCACTTCTCTCTTAGAACCAAGATGACATGTACCATGCTACTAATAAAATCTTTACAATAAAAAATAATGATCAAAATGAAAATATATTATTAAAGTATTAACTTATATATTTTAGAAATAAATCACATTAAAGAGCAGACAAGAGGCAAATAGAACATGATCACATTTTTTACACCAAATTATTGTATATCACAGACAAATGGCTTGTATGCATGATTGCTTTTTTGAACTAGGTGAAGTGTGGTTAAATCATGTATAAAAATTACAATTAAATACAAATAAAAATATGTTTTTTATAATTTTCTGATGTTCCCTTCTGTCTCCTTAGTGCCAGTTTTATAACCTAGCCATATTTAAACACCTGATGCTTTAAAGGGTTAAACTAAGTGCATTATAAAATTATCATAAACAATATCTTGCCTTGTTTTATGTTGTGATTATCAATTTTGCTTTTGTATTTTAAATCTGCTCATGAAAACTGTAAATAAAATAGTCTTTATAGGGTTCCAATTTTAGAAAAAAAATCCACTGTAACTGAGCAAAGAGTTTTGCTTGTTTATTAATGCTTATTTTTAGTTAGTTTTTAATAGACTAAACCTTTTGGAAAGTTCATTGACAAAACCTGTGTTCACCAGAGAGTGAAGCTTATACCAAAAATATTTATTAACATTTTCATTGATACCACACATAAAAATTCTCACAATATATTTCTAGCATCCTATTAATAAAACAAAACTGTCATTTCCAAGTGAAATTATTTATGTTATTGACAATGATGTTGCTTTAAATGCTAGAAATAAAATCTCAACGTTAGTCAGCATTTAATGACGTTAAATATCTCTAAAAAGAACAAGTGTCTCAGCTTCTATCGTAATGCTCATGGTGAGTAGGTTACAAGATGTGTGTCAACGGAAAGAACATAACCCAAGAATAGTGATTTCTCATTAAGGAAAACGGTGCTTCCAAAAGTCTATTAGCATTTGTCTAAACTACTTACTAATGAATGAAAAGAAACAATTTGTATGGAGTTGACTGCTGAGAACTTGGAAGGTATAAACTGTGTAAGTAATATTGGGGCATGTTAGAGAATGGTTTAATTATAGCAGCCTTAATCTGAAGTGTACACTGTTTATGTGATGGCTGTTCTCACATAGATTATGAGTGACTTCTGACTTACTGAGAAATAACCAGCTCTGATAATCTCCAATATATTCCGTTTAGTTTGCTGCGGTTTCAGGTTCTTTTCCCTTGTTGAGGGCAGAATCATAACTAATGTGTATAAGTTCTAAGAACAGCAGCAAATGTTTATAAAAGAAGATACATTGGTTCAGTCGCAGAATAGAATTTTAAAAGTATAAGCCAGGATTCTAGAGAAAAATCATCAGACTTTCAAGAAATCAGCAATGGTTGCTGGAGAGTTTTCAATGCCATCATAAGTAGCAGGGAATCAATGAGAAATAGTGCCCTTGTTTGATCTTTCCGTTTCATGGTATTCATTTTTCAAATTTTTGATAATTTTATTTTTATTTTACTTACAAATCAATATGTTTACATCGATTGTGTGATGTTCCTGTTACAAAATCTCTTTCATTTCAACCCTTACAGTGCATGTCACGTATAAATAATTTTTGTTACATTTGCTATAAAATCACTCATTGAATAAAAGGAAAGAAGACAAAAACATTAACAAATGTTGGGCGAATAAGGATGGGAGAAAGAGATTATAAGGGTGTCTTAATTTATGAGCTAATGCAATATTTTTGATATAAAATTGTTAAACAAGTGTTCTTCTGGTTTTCATTTTACTCATTAGTGCTAATCTTTACACACGTCTACTGTGTTTTCTGATGGCCCCATTTTCCTGCCAGTTTTGTGCTTACTACTATCATCTCTGCTTTCTTAGCAAAGTAACAGAAAGCCATGTGTCTCAACAGGTGAATTGCCGTCTTTGCTTTTGTTCTGTGTACCAGCACATTTCACTTTTTATAACCCAGTTTTTCCTTCTTGCTGTAGAGATGAACTCTAAAATTAAATTTTGTCCTTGATATTCACAAATTAGCCTCATCATTTAATGTGTAAAACTGGAAAAAGAACAACATGTATTTATATAAGAAAACTTACACTAACCAGAATGGATTGTTACAACTGCTCATACAGAGCAGGAACTCTGCTTTTAGAACAAGACACGAATGCACATTTAGACTATGTTAAAGAGCAGGCAGTGGACACAGCATAGCCATCGACCAGAATGAAGAAAAATAGTGAAGCCTAAATCACACCTCTGCCAAAATAGTAAAATCGAATAAACCCCAAGTTATATCATTAATTTCTCCAAGGATATCAGTATATTTATGACAATAGTTAAAGGAAGAGGGTATCCTTGGATGATTATTGACTATCATATATCAGTTTTTAGTGTAGTCTGAGGGACTTCTATCTAGCCAATGGTTTTAAATATCCTGTGAATCCTTCTTGTCTCACATACATGTATGTTTAATCTTTACTAATGAATGTAAAGAACCAATTTGTATATAATTAAAAGCTGAGAACTTGGAAGATATAGACTGTACAAGTAATATTGGGGTGTGTTAAGGAATGATATAGTTATAGCAGCACTAGTGCACTGGATTGAGTAATGAAAGTTACATGCCTCCGTGATCTTACATAATAAAATGCATGGCAGAGTTTACTAATAAAATATGGTATCAATGTTTCCTCATCTAAGTGTATTAGTTGCTTTTAAAATCTCAGGCAATTTTGTCAAAGAATGACAAGCACCTCCGTAGCTTGAAGGAAGTTTATGACAAAATGATTGCAAAAGCAGAGAAAATATGTAATTGATTCAAAGTCTTTTTTTTTTTCATTTTTCTCACACTGACATAAGTCATGGTTTTAACAATGATACCATTATCTGAAAAATGAAACTCAAGCTGATGATGTATTTAAATGTATATATATATTTATATATTTCTTTCCAAATTCTTAAACATTATATTTTGTTCCCTCCAAAGTTGTTTGTTACACCTGTTAAGAAACAGAATCTCCTTTTGCATTCACAGAGTGACACATGTTTCTTCATTCTGATCTCTTCCCTGTCCCTGGAACATATTTGTTTGCGTTTTTGTCTATCATGTCAATACTGATGTTCAGGGAAGTGGCTCTTGCCAATGTTTCCAAGTGTGATAAATTGCCACAGCTCTGTGAACTTTAGGGTTATTTCTATCTCCAACCATCATACCTTCTCCTACTTACACCCCCAATAATACAAAGTATCTTTGGAGTCTTGTACTGTTTCCCTGTAGCCATGGGAATTAAACAAACAGTGAAGCTCAGTGTTAATGGAAATGTAGTGTCTTCCTTTATAGCTGTTCTATGCATTGCAAAGACCCCTTTCCTCTGGTAGTTACAGAATTTCATCTTTGATATTAATGTTTTGTGAACTCAAAAGAACATGACAATTAAAGGAATTCATGTCCATATATAAAAGCTGGCCTTTAGCTCAACCCACCACAAAAGAAGAACAGAAAATCAATGGCAACAAACAAGAAATAACGCTCATTTAACTGCACCACAGGACACTAAAATATAATTTCACAACCACTTACATTTGTATCCAATTGATTACTTCTGTGTTTGCCATAAAATTCACTTGAAAGGCCATAATGCTTCCATATCTAATATATTCATTTATTCAGTTATGAATATGAGGATTTCAAAGCCTCTGAAAAATCACCATAGAAAAGTTTCTACAGTGTGGAGCAATAAAAATAGAACAATCACAGAGCAATTAACTGCAAGACAACATCACTAGACTAGAACTGCGTTTACACAGAAAGACAATATTCTTTCAAATTGTATAGGCCTAAGGTGCACCAGAGAGAGAGGGATTCAGCTTAACTGACAGTTTTCAAGAGCAAGTGTCTTTTGTCAGGTATATGTGTGTGTATATCTGAGATAGAAAGACAGAGACAGAGACAGAGATCGAGACAGACACAGAGTCAGACACAGAGACAGAGACAGAGACAGAGGGAGATGTGTTCATTATTTGTAAACTAGATGCTTTAAAGAATATTGCATTTCCAGTCACTGGTGAATATTTGGGTATACATGATAAAATAAAGGAAATCACCAGAGAAAGAACATGCTATGCAACAAAACCAACAGTGTGTGGCCAATTCCCTTAAATTATAATTGCCAATTGCTCTTGGGTTACTATGTAATTTATTCTGTAGATATATAGGGACTTACAATTTAAAGCCTACTATGCACTTTTTGTTGTTTAACTTTTTGTTGTATGTACTATTAGTTTTACTAAAGTAATTTTATTTAAGGTTATTTTAGGAAAATGGATGGAGTAAACTTAATAAACATACAAATATTTATGTGAGAAAAATAGTGCAAATGGACTTTGTGATATTGTAGACATATGTATCAATTTGCCCATGTGATAGTGTATTTATGATGAAATTACTCAAGATACTGGAGGCTTAATTTTCTTATATGTAACTTTATGATATAGTATCAGAAATTGTTTATTCACCATGTTTTTCTATACTTTATTGAAAGTTTATCATAAAGAGTATGCAAGTAAACAAACAAACAAAACAGCAAAACAAAAGTGATCCAAAGTCTATACAACTAAATTAAGTAGCACAGCTTCAGAGTATGTACTCTGTATAGAAGTCTGTGTTGTACTTTATTGTATCACTGAGGGCTTGCTGGTTTTAATCTACTGAGAGTAGATGTATACAACTGTGTTTACATACAGAAGCCAGAGATATACTACACCCTGGATATCAAGTTAAAATCATATTTTATATATATAATATATTTAATTTATTGTTTAATATAATGTTATTCTTAATATAATTTTGTTCATTTTACATATATGTCTTCAAAACATCTACTTTTAGATTAACCAATCAGTTTTTATGTTAAAACAAATGAAATAAACAATGTGAAGAATCCAATGTATTTCAATACATTATTCCAATTATTTAGAGAGAAATTATTTATGTTTACTATATTGGTCCTTATGATTTCAAAATTGTAACAATTTGTCGATGCTGAATATATATCTTAAAGAATTACACTAGGAAATATAATTATAGACATCTTGCTTCTCATTTATGTAATGGATATTATACTATGGCTTTTTTCAAAGTTAAAGAAAGCTGAAAAGTAAACATGGAAAAAAATGTGAACATGATTTGATTGAACTAACCAGATTTTGTTCAGTAGTAGCCATAGTCAGTGGTTAATTGATCATGTGAAAAATATAACCTGGGAAACTTACTATCTCTCAGAGAATTAAGACTCTAGATCAATGAGCATATTTGTTTCAAAGCCTGATGAGTTCAAATTTCTTTTTATTTCATTAGCATAAATATACAAGAAATATAGTTTAAATGAAGATAGTCAACAAAACCAAAAATGCCAGTTTCTTCTATGCCTGAATTAAACAAATGAGTGGACATTTGGTGGTGAGTAATTCATTTTCTGTCTCCACCTCAAAACAGTCAGATGGTGGACTGGGAGGGGAATAAAATCTGGAATTTAAAATAAATAAATAAATAAATAAATAAATAAATAATTTTTTCAACCGTTTAATCTTTTTTATGTATGTATATATGTATGTATGTATGCGTGTATGTATTATATATGTATTTATTTATTTATTTATTTTTACAATCCAGATTTTATTCCTCCCCACCTCCGGTCCTCTCTCCGACTCTTCCACATCCCATACCTCCTCCTCACCATCCTGTCACCAGGAGAATGTCCCCACTCCCCACCGCATCCCACTAGAACTCTAAACTCCCTGGTACCTCCATTCTCTTGAGGGTTAGGTGCATGTTCTCTGGCTGAACCCAGACCTGGTAGTCCTCTGCTTCATGTGTTGGGCGCCTCATATCAGCTGGTATATGCTGCCTGTTTGGTAGTCCAGTGTCTGAGAGATCTCGGGGATCCAGGTTAATTGAGGCTGCTGGTCCTCCTGCAGGGACAGCCTCCTCCTCAGCTTCTTCCAGCTTTTACCTAATTCAGGGTCAGCAGCTTCTGTCCATTGGATGTGTGTAAATATCTGCATCTGATCTTTCTTGTTGAGTCTTTCAGAGGACACTCATGATAGGTCCCTTTTTGTGAGCACTCCATAGCCTCAGTAATAGTGTTAGGTCTTGGGATTCCCCCACCCTTTAGCTACATCCCACTTTGGGCCTGTCACTGGACCATCTTTTCCATTTTCATCCCTGCAGTTCTTTCAGACAGGAACAATTATGGGTCAGAGTTTTGACTGTGGCATGGCAACACCCTCCCTCCCTTGATGCCCTGTCTTCTTGCTGGAGGTGGACTTTATAAGTTTCTTCTCCCTGCTGTAGGGCATTTCATCTAAGGTCCCTCCCTTTGGGTCCTGAAAGTCTCTCACCTCCCAGAACTCTGGTGCATTCTGGGAGGTTCCCCCAACCTCCTACCTCCTGAGGTTGCCTGTTTCCATTCTTTCTGCTGGTGCTGAGGGCTTCAGTTCTTTTCCCTCACCCTATACCAGATCAGGTTGCCCTTCCTCCTTCCCCTCCTTCCCTGCCTTCCCAGTCCAGTTCCCCTCCCAGGTCCTCCCTCCCTCCCCACTTGTGATTGCTTTCTTCTCCCTCCCAAGTAGGAATGAGGTATCCTCACTTGGTCCCTTCAGCTTGTTGACCTTAAATTTTAAGTGGATTGAAAATACAGATTTCTGTTGAGGTCTTCCAACTCATAATAAGTCTGAAAAATTAACATCACGTGCTGTTCCTAAGACAATTAACAACTATGATAATATTAGCACACAAAACAAAAATATTAAATCTTCATAGTTTTCCTGAAATAAAAGTAAGGAATACTGGAAAGCTGTTTACTAAACAAGAATTCTATTTCTACCTATAAAGAACCCTGATATAGCTGTCTCTTGTGAGACTAGGCCGGGGCCTAGCAAACACAGAAGTGGATCCTCACAGTCAGCTATTGAATGGATCACAGGGCCCCCAATGGAGGAGCTAGAGAAAGTATCCAAGGAGCTAAAGAGGTGCAACAACATTATGAACTAACCAGTACCCAGGAGTTCTTGACTATAGCTGCCTATGTATCAAAAGATGGCCTAGTCGGCCATCACTGGAAAGAGAGGCCCATTGGATATGCAAACTTTATATGCCCCAGTACAGGGGAACGCCAGGGCCAAAAAGTGGGAATGGGTGGGTAAAGGATTGTGGGGAAGGGTGTGGGGGACTTTTGGGATAGCATTGGAAATGTAATTGAGGAAAATACGTCATAAAAAAAAAGAAAAGAAAAGGCTTCTAAACATGACTATAGAAGCTACAGTAAGGCAAGGAAGAAATAAGACTTTATGTCTATCTAAGCTGTACAATGAAACCTAGCAGGAGAAAAAAGCCATCCCAATAGCAGGTAAAAGAGTCAGAGATCCCAGTGTTAGGAGTTCCACAAAATCACCAAGCTGACAGGCTTACCATATAAGCAGAGGACCTGGTAGAGTTCCATGCAGGCTCTGTACTAGTCACTTTAGTCTCTGCACCCATAAGAAACCTGCTTAGCCTGCTCAGTGAGCTATGTTCTCCTGGTGATTTCAGTCCCCTCTAACTCTTACAGTCTTTCCTCCCCCTGGGGTTTTTAGTGTATTTTCAATAAAGAAAAATTGAGCAACAACAAAAACAAAAACCCAACTGAATCTTTATAAACAATAAAAAGAAAGTAAAATAATTTAACATAATGTGAAACCTATTAGTTTTAAATTTGTTCTGTAATTGCATAGTAAATTCTTATTAAAATTTTGTTTCCTGGAGAGCTCAGTGGCACAGTGGACAAAGGTTCCTGCTATGAGGCTGAAGGACCTGAAGTTGATACTTAGGATCCTCAGAGTGAAAGAAGAGAACTTACTCCCTGTAGAACTTTTGGAGGATCCAGTTTTGGTACCCAGAAGCACCCTGTGGCTTCAACTATTTTTTAACTCTAAGTGCCTTCTTTTGGATGTTTGAGGCATTTCATGCAGGTGGTGTTCAGATACACACAGAGACAAAATAATCGTATACAAAATGAAGAACTCTGACTTGGAAAATATATCAACTATCTTTACATATGGAAGCTCAGAAGAGGTAATCTGTAAGCTATACATTTTCTAATTTCAAAACTACAAAATGTTTATCCTCACTATAATGAAGATAAATTCTAGCATGCATTTTAACTGTTTGCACCTGGGGACTTAGCTCATTCAATGAACAGTTTGTTTTGGAAGCAAGAGGACTTCAGTTGCATCTCTAAAACATAATAAAAGAAGAATGTTAGGCATTGTTCTATATGATTGAGATTACAGAAACTGGGAAATGGAGGCACAGATCCCTGGAGATTTCTGTCCAGTCATTCTAACCTATTTGGAAAATTCCAGACCAATGTGATACTGAACCTCAGAAAACAAATGAAAGTAATAATAAATGTTAAAGAAAATAGGTGGATGATATGTCTGAAGTAGATACTTCAGATTGTCCCTTGACATACATATAATGTTTGTTTTATTTGTGTTATTTTATATATATATAATATAGCACAAATAAGGACAACCACTTCCACATGAATATATGTACACATTCATATATATTAATTTTACATTTCCATGTACACATAAACATAAAAATTATGTGTGAATAAGTAATACACTAAAAATAAGTGATGAATTAAATAAGCATTAATATGAAATTTGATGAAGATAAAATATAAACATGATATAATCTATATTATTAATTGTTTAGTTGTTAAATATTTTATTGTAATCTTTTTGTGAATATATATCTCTACTTGATTAAATTGATGCATTTACATTGTACAACTGAAATCAAATCACAAAACCATGTTATTATCTAATTAATTATATTTGGTTGCACTTAGTTACTTTTAGAATATACATTATAATTTTGAAGTATTTATTATGATAAAACAACTGTATACAGCTTCTTTTTCTTTTTTAAAATAGGCTATTTTATTTATTACATTTCAAATGTTATCCCCTTCCCAGTTTCCCTTCTACAATCTCCCTATTACCTCCTCCCTCTTCCTGCTTCTATGAGGGTGCTCCCTGACCGACCCATTCATTCCAGCTCTGACACCTTAACATTACCTTATACTGGGGCATAGAGCCTCCACATTACCAAGGGGCTCCCCTCCCACTGATGCCAGATAAGGCAATTCTTTGCTACATGGAGCCATGGGTCCCTCCATGTGTACTTTTTGATCAGTAGTATAATCACTAGGAACTTTAGGGTGTCTGGTTGGTTGATATTGTTGTTCTTCTTATGGGGTTGCAAATCCCTTCAGTCCTTCCCCTAAATCCTCCATTGGGGTCCCTTGTGATCAGTTAGATGGTTGGCTGCATACATCTGCATCTGTACTGGTCAAGCTCCTGCAAAAACTCTCAGGGGACAGATGTCAAAAATGAAGAGACAGCCTAGAGAATGGAGAAATATTTCCATCAACTCCACATTTAATAGAGAACTAATATTAAAAATATATAAAAACTCAAGAAGCTTTATATCAAAACAAAACAAATAATTCAATTAAAATTGGGGTTCAGTTATAAAAGGATAATTCCCAGTAGAAAGACTCAGCTGGTTTAGAAGCAGTAAAAGAATTTTCAAAATCCTTAGATACCAGAGAAATTCAAATCAAAACTATTTGAAATCCTATTTTGCACTTGTCAGAATGACTTTGATCAATAAAAAAGTAATATGTCATGCTAGTGAGGATGTGGATTATGGAGAACACTTATACATTGCTGCTGGGAGTGCAAACTTGTACAACCAATACGAAAATCAATATGGCATTGCCTTAGAAGTTTGGGAATCAGTCTACTTCAAGGTCCAGTGATAAACTCTTGGGCACATATCCAAAGGATGACTCATTTTAGCATAAGGACACTTGTTTGCTGCTTAACCATGTTCATGGCTGCTCTATTCATAGTAGCAACAATTTGGAAGGACCTACATGAGCCTAAACAGAGCAATGTATAAACAAAATTTATAAACGTTTATATAACAGACTATCACCCAGCTGTTAAAAACAAACAAACAAACAAACAAACAAACAAAATAACAGCATCTTGAAATTTGCAGGCTAGTGGATTGAAGTAGAAAAAAAATCTGAGTGAGGTAGACCAGATCCAGAAAGATAAATATGGTATGTACTCACTTATGAGTGGATATTTGCCATGAAGTAAAGGATAACCCAGAGAGGTTGGGTAAAGAGGAGTGGTCCTGTGGGGATAATTGGAAAACAGTGGGGAAGGCAGGAAACAGTGGACTTTACAAATGGATTTGAGGATGATGTGGATCAGACTGAGAGGAATCTGGTGGAGGGAGGAGGGGATGTGGAGAGTATGCAGGAATTCTCAGCTGTAACTAGGGGTCAGTTGGGGGTATTGTGGAAGCCTAGTACAGTGGAAACTTTCTGGATTCTATGATGGTGATTCTAGAGAGGACTTCTATTAATGGGTGATTGGAGTCCCAACTGGTGATCTTTTGCAGTCAGACAAGGCTTCCAGCAGAGATTCTGGGTTAGATTCCTTTGAGTTGTTGCTCCACAGGGAGCAAGCAAATTCCTAAAAAAACCAGGAAGCAGAAGTGGGTAGGTTGAGGAGCAGGGGAAGGGGGCAAGGGGATAGGGGATTTTCAGAGAGGAAACTAGGAAAGGGAATAACATTTGAAACATAAATAAAGAAAACATCTAATTAAAACAACAACAACAACAAAAACAAAACAAACAAACAAACAAACAAAAAAACAGGCTGTTTCTAAGACAATGGGTTGCTCTCTTCAAACTGAATGTAGGCCCACATCGCCAAAGACAACACCAGTACATTTATTAAATGTGAAGACTTCAAGATGATGCCTACATGGAACTTTCTGGCATAAATTCTAGGGTCTTTGATGCAGAAAAATACTCAGAAGGCTACCAGAGGAGAAACATAAACTCCATCTGTCTTAGTTAGGGTTTTACTGCTGTGAATAAATACCATGACCAAGACAAGTCTTTCTTTTTTAATTTAATTTTATTTTTAATTTATCTTTTATACTCTATATTCCATTCCCTACCCCCCTCCCCATCCACCCTCTGAATGTTCCACATCCCACACCTCCTCCCTATCTCTCACCCCACTTGACCTCTAAACTCCCTGGACACTCCAGCCTCTTAAGGGTTTAGGTGTATCATCTCTGAATGAACACAGACTCAGAAGTCTACTGTATGTGTGTTGGGGGCCTCATAACAGCTGGTGTATGTTTGGAGGTCCAGTGTTTGAGAGATCTCGGGAGTCCAGATTATTTGAGACTGCTGGTCCTCCTACAGGATTGCCCTTCTCAGCTTCTTTCAGCCTTCCCTAATTCAAAAACAGGGGTTAGTTGCTTCTGTCCATTGGTTGGGTGCAAATAACTTCATCTGACTATTTCAGCTGCTTTTTGGGTCTCTTCCGGACAGTCATGATAGATCACTTTATGTGAGCTCCCATAGCCTAAGTAAAAATTTCAGGCCTTGGGGCTGGCTTACAGGCTCAGAGGTTCAGTCCATTATCAGCAAGGCAGGAGCATGGCAGCATCCAGGCAGGCATGGTGCAGGCTGAGCTGAGAGTTCTGTTTTCATTTAAAGGCTGCTAATAGAATAGTCACTTCCACACAGCTAGGATGAAGGTCTTAAAGCCCACACCTAAAGTGATACACCTACACCAACAAGGCCACACCTACTCCAACAGGACCAGAACTTCTAATAGCGCCACTACCTGGACCAAGCATATACAAACCATAACACCAACTCAGCTACAAAAGCATTGACCTTTTCCTGTCCTGTCTGCAAGATATGTTAGAGTAGTGTCAGCAGAGAGCTTCTAGGAATAGTCAACCAATGTCTGATTTGACTTAAGGCCCATTCCACAAGAATGGACCAACACCAGACACTGCTTGGATGGGCAAGGAAAGGAGACCAGACAGCATAGAAATGTAGGTAAAACTAGTCATTATTGGTCTAATATGTGTTTATGTATATATCTGTGAGTGTCTTAATGATATTCTGCTACATCCATAAATAAGTGCCTTACTCAGTCATCATCAGAGAAGCTTCCTCTGAAAGACCCACAACGTGAGGACTCCCCCACGTTCTGACTCAGGAGAGGCGACACCCCAAAATCACCCACAAGAAACGGTCTTGCTGCAACTGCAAGAGGATTTTTATTCGAGAGCGTTCTCGGGCCCATGGTCATACACCACACAGGGGTAGAGGACTATGGCGCCCCGAGTAGCTGTATAAGGGGGTATTTAAAGGAAGAAACCACAACTCAAGGAAGTGGGGAGGGCGTTGTTGGAAAAATACCAAAGATACCTGTTAAGAGTCATAAGGAAGTGTAAAGTCACAAGAGTCACAGAGAATACCTGGTAATTGTTTTGGTTAACTCTCAGTTTCTAAGAGCCCCTAACAATAGCACATTTGCATGGCAGTTTCCAGAGTTGGTCAGGGTGACTTTTTTTGAATGAACACTCTTTGAACTCAGGAAGCAGGTAGGTGGAGGAAGGAATGTCGCTATCAAGGTATGATTAGCATACCTTGGAGCAATGAGTCACAAAGGTTACATTCCCAAGCCTCGACCTAAAGGCCTAGAATTTTGTTACTTCTTTACCTCCTACTGCAGATTTGAAGACACACAGCCAGAGAGTACTGGGGAGAATCCTTGGAGCACATAGCTCTATGTGAGATGGGATCAATT
The DNA here is from genome assembly GCF_978045245.1 of Mus caroli. Taxonomy (NCBI): domain Eukaryota; kingdom Metazoa; phylum Chordata; class Mammalia; order Rodentia; family Muridae; genus Mus; species Mus caroli. The sequence continues at coordinate 87,243,318 of NW_028227267.1, read as the reverse complement.
TCCTCCCCTCAGATCTCAGGGAAACCTGTGAAAGAAGAAAGAGAAAGAATGTAAGAGGCAGAGTGAATGGAGGGAGGCACCAGGGAAACAAGGTTCTCTGGATCAACTAAGGAAGGCTCATATGAACTCACAGAGTCTGAAACAGCAAGCAGAGGGCCAATTTAAGTCTGCACCAGATCCTCTGCATATATATGATGGCTTTCTTCTGAGTGTTTTAGTGGGACTGGTGTGTGTGTGTGTGTGTGTGTGTGTGTGTGTGAATGAATACCTTTCTGATTCCTTTGCATGCTCTTCAGACATTTCTTTCTGTTGTGTCCCCTTGATAGGCCTCAATATGTCATTTTTCTTTCTCTTATGACATTTTATTTTGTCATATTTGGTTGTTATCTTTCAAAAGTCTGTTCCTTTCCAGTGAGAGACAGAAAGGGAGAGGACACAAATGTTTATAGAAGTTGGTAGAAAAATGAGATGACCAGAGGGAAGAAAAACAGTAATCAGGAGGTTTCATCAGATAAAATCATATAAAAATATATGAAAAGAATCTATTTTCAACAAAAGGGAAGAATGAAAATAAAATAAAAATATTTGTATTTCAATAGAAAAATTTTGTGTTCAAAGAAGATACTTATATTTTAATATATTTCTATGAGTCCATGAAAGTAGACAACTATTTAGTCACAAAACATCAATATGTAGAATTATGCTTTTATTTTAGGAAAATCCATTTTAATAAATGTTACTTAGTGCAAAATTCCAAATACCCATATGAAAATTTGTTATTATGTTTTTATTGTTCTGTGTTATATTGAAAACCAAAATAAATAATTTAATCCATACTGTTTTAGTAACAATAATTAAATAATTCAGTTGGAATATAAATGAATTTAAAAATCAATCATTTTATAATAAAATTTAAAATTATTATTTTATAGAATGATTGAAGTAAATATGCAACAGTATCATTAACTTTACAATGCATGTGCATAACTAAATAAGAAAAGTTTTAGTGAAATTGAAGTTTTTAGAATTTAAACTGATGTTTCAATTTCTCCTTCATTCAGAAACATCTTATAGTGCTGAAATTCAGTGCTATCATTCTTTTGCTCAGTTTTCAGTTTTTTGATGAATGTGTTTGTTCTGTGAGAATCTAACAAAAACACACAGTGTATACTGACCACTCCATGACTCATTGAACATTGAAGACATGGATCAGGGGAATCACATAATAGCTCAGAAACTTCACCCTTTAGATATGACAAAACTTGGTAAACATACACTGGGCAACTGGGTTTAAATTTCTTGGGACCATTCATTTCTTTCCTTGTGATCCTTAAGTAATGGATGGTGGAAGGACTCATGGAACCCTATTATTTTCCAGAAAACTATTGACTATTTAAAAGCTATACAAACGGCGGAGTAACTGTCTTCAGTGTTTAGCCACTGTTGAACACACTAGTCACAAATGAATAATCCCCAAACCATTCTCATTCTGATGGTTGAGACCTTAAGAACTTTGTGAAAAAAAGAGAGGGGGGAAACAAAAAACAACAACAACAACAAAAAAAAACCTTTGGGCTACTTTCTAACTAGAGCATCAAATCATCGATTCAAGGCTTTCTCTGTTCCTTATCAAATATCCATTTTATTGGATATTCTTTTTAAAAGACAGTACCTAATCTTTTCCAGAAATGTCCTTATATATTTTCTATATGGAATCATTCTATTGCATCCAGTTAAACTGGAATGCTACATAGGAGACCTGCCAGTGTATAGATACATGATCAAGTGCCTAAAAAGTTAAAGATTATAGCAAAAATTTTAAGTCTAACAATATAAGAGTAACATCTCTTATATGTACCTATATGTATCCCTATTGCTTTAAGTCTATATTGTAAATACTGGTACCATGCACAGATTAAGGGTACGAAAACTAATATTAAAGAGATAACTTGTTTATTAAAGTATTTGTGTAGGAAAAAGATAATAGAATATGGATATATCTTTTTAATATCATACATCTTTCTATTATTGCTGTAGGGCAGTCCTTTGATATAAAACATTTATCCTGGAGAGAAGCTTATTAAGACTCAGAATTTTTTAAAGAAACGTGTGACATTCTCTCCTGCAGGAAAGCCCTATTGGACTCAGAATTCTCTAAAGTGAAGCTAATTAAGACTCAGGAAATAAAGAACCCAGAAGCTTCCGAAAGTCCTTGAAACTGACTAGACACACTAGTGTCACCTGCAAGTTTATAGAACCATTGAGGGACACTCACAAATTAACTATCCCTCTTGAAAAGGACTCAGCTCAGCTCATCTGCCTGGAAAACAGAGACCTGGATATATGCTCAGACTAACTAAACTGACAGAAACAGGAACTTTCAGATTCCTCATGCTGCTTGTAAATAATTAAGTGAAAGAGGTTTTGTGCACTATCACTAATGATGTAAAGGGATTATGATAATAAAACTATCATTGAGTAATTTGCATTCCTATAAGTAGCCCCAATTAGAAAATCATTGGTTCATCAAATTTATCTTTGATGATACTTTATTTTCATCTTCGCTGATCCCTTATCTAGTATTTCCCAAGGAATAGTGTCATACAATACTGTGTCTCAGGATGTTGTTGGATCTCTAAGCTATTAGACACACATATGAAATTTTGCCAAAAATGTTTTCTACATGGGTGTATTTTCACAAAATATATGAATGTCTTTCTTGCAGTGAAGCTGCACAGACATGATTGTGCTTTCAGTGGTGGTGACTTAAGATTTCAGTAGTTAACTGTATTGAAAAATGATGCCCTCTCACATAAATATAATTTGTGAAAGAAAGTCTATAAAAAGTTGTTTTATGGTACTTGTTCATTTCTGAACTATATTTGTGGCTTATCCACACAGTCTATATGTAACCAAGAAGAGATTCATTATACTTTTAAAAAACTTTTATATGTAGCTTTGTTTTGAATAGTCTTCTTATTGTCTTTGTTGTTCATTTTTCCAGTGAGACTCCACAGTGTAATTTATTAACTTTTATTTGACCTTAATATAGTATAAAGTTTGCAAAAATAATTATAGTTTATGAATTATTAAAATTTGTCATTTCCTATTATAATACATTCTTAATAAATGTGATTGTGCTATAAATCAACAGAATACATTTTCTCCTTATGAATTTTAGCTAATGACTTTGTATTACTGTTTATTTTATTTGGCTTCTACTGCAGAAATAATATTAGACAAAGCACAGATTTGTGAGGTTTTTCCAATCTGTGTTTGGATTAGAGCTTAAAACAGCAAGACAATCTCCAACATTACAAATATTTAATCCAGGAAGCCCAAATGATTGTGAAGTACATTGGTGGCCCAAGAAGTTTTGCAAATAGAGACTGGCTATCCAAGATTGGCAATGTTCAATTGACAGAAAATATGGAAACTGGCTCTCTTACAACTACAAGTATGATTGCGTAGTAATTCACAGTTCAGTAGAAGTTCAGTATTTGAAGCTAATTGGAAGAAAATGAATCTTTCTAGGTACTTGACTCAAAAACTGAACTAAAATATTCATATTAAACATATATAGTTGAGATGTTTATCATAGTGTGTTATGACCATTACTTTGCAGTCCTATGCCTTTAACACACCCTACACCTACCTATACCTTTCCCTCTTAATATCATGTTCTCTTTTTAAAACTGACTGAGTCCATTTAATGCTGCAAGTATATTCATGTTTAGTGTCATCCTCTGGAATATAGGTAGCTAACCAGACACAATCTTCAAAGTTCATTTACTCCCCTTCTCTTGGAAACCATCTATTGCCAAGAATTCATTGGCTGAAATTGAGCACCAATGAGCCTCTCTCAAACAAATGATGGATTTTGTCTGGCTTAACATCTAAACAATCACACTGCAGAAATGCTCCAAGAGTTCGTTGACTCCCAAATTACAGATTTTCACACCATAAAATACACAAATTTTTCACTAGCAATAAAAGCTTTAGTTTATTAGTTCTTTATTCATTAGTAAGAATGTACCACAGTCTTATCACATTTAAAACAAGACTTATTTTTTAGAACTACTTTGTGTTCATATAATTTAAAGATATGTATACAATGATAAAAACAAAAGGAACTTTAACCTTGAGAGTAGGGAGTTCATGGGTAGTTTGAGGAACAGTAGCAGAAGCTGGAGGCTAAAAAGAGGAAAAGAAAAAAGAAACCTGATGTCATTCCATTTCCATTAAAAGTATTTTTACAAGACAAAAAAAAATCAGGGTCACTGTAGGTCTATAGAGTTTGGAATCTCAGTATGATCATTATATCCAAGAAGTTATATCAGCACAGCAGTGAGATGCAATAAATTCATGATACTTGCATTGAGTTTTGGTCAACAGAAAAGCTAGGTTCTTTTTTTTTTTTGGATATTTTCTTTGTTTACATTTCAAAAATTATCCCCTTTCCTATTTTCTTCTTCAAAAATCCCCTTTCCTCTCCCCCCTCGCCTGTTCCCCAACCCACCCACTCATGAAAAGCTGGGTTCTTTAGAACAACAAAGACTGCATGTTGTAACCAAATACTTCAATAATTGAACAGAGTTCCTCATCCAACACGTTCACTGACCTCTCACTAACTGACTTCCAAGCAAGCACTATACAGAAACACTTTCAAAGCGTTCTTTGATTCCTTAAGCATGGATAGAAATACTACAGAAATACACAAATGGATTTTTATTTAGCAAAAATAATACGGCATAATTATTTTTTTTACTCATTAGTATGTATTTGAGTCTATAGTGATCTAAAATTCATAGTCACAAAGTACAATTCATTTTCCTCAAGCCTATTAAATTTCATTCCTTCTAGGATAAGACAATTTGTAAGCCTTGTTCTATGTATTCATTTACTCTTAGATGCAAATGATTCAAAATGTTAGTACTTACCTGATTTATTTTCTTTTTTCAGTTTATTATTTTTTAAATTGTTTCATTTATTTATTTTTAAATTATTTCAAATGTTCCCACCTTCCCAGTCTCTTCCCAGAGTTCTTCACCCCATCCTCCTCCCCTTAGCTTCTAAGAGGATGCTCCTCCACCTACCCACCCAACCCCACCTCACCCTGGCAGCATCCCTCTTCCTTGTAGCATCATGTTTCTACAGAATTAGGTGTATCATCCTCTCCAGCTAAGGCCAGTGACTTCTCACTGAGGCCAAACAAGCTAATCCTCTGCTACATATGTGCCAGGGGATACAGACCAGCTCTTTGGTTGGAGGCTTAGTCTCTGAAAGGTATGACAGGTCCAGGTTAGTTGATAATTTTGTTCTTCCTATGGGATTGCAATCCTGTTTGGCTCCTTCAGTCCTTCCCCTAACTCTTCTACAGGAGTCCCCAACTTCAGTCCAGTGATGATCTGAGCTCTATCAGATGCTGTAAGTAGCTGCATCTGTCTCAGACAGCAGCTGTGGAGGCTCTCAAAGCACAGCCATGCTAGGATCATGTCTGCAAGCACAGCATGGCATCAAAAATAGTGTCAGGGTTCAGTGCTGCACGTGGGATGGATCATTAAGGAATCATGAATCTCTCAATTCAGATTCATGGGTAAGGTAGTCACATAATCTTTTTTCGTTATTCTATATGTCACTTTTATTAGTTTTATATATTTAAATAAAATATGATAAAATAAAAACTTATCACATTGAAGTTGGGCAAGCCATGCCAACAGAATAAAATAGCCAAAGAAGGCACACGAGTAAGAGACTCACATTTTTGAACTTTCAGGAATCCCATAAAAACACCAAACCATAATATATTTGAAAAGGGCATGGTGAAGACCCATGCAGAGCCTGTGAGTGCTGCTTCCATCTCTGTGAGTTTATATGAGCACTGCCTATGTTGATTTTGGGGTTCTCGAGCTCTTGCTGTCCTTCATCTCCTCTGGCTCTTACAATCATTTGGCCTCCACTCCTATAGGGTTCCCTGCACTCTGAGGGAAGGGATTTAATGGAAGAATATGATCAAATTATGTTTAAAATTTAAACAGTGCCTTAAATATTAAAAGACTAATAAAATATTTAATATATGTATTTTATCTATATAATATTATATATTATAGATGTGTTGTTTCTTTCTCATACAGAATTCATTAGGAAGGTTATCTTTACAATCTCAAGTAGAATCCATATGTGATGGTATATGCCAAAAGCTCCAGCTATGGGTGAGATGATCATGATAACCAACAGGTAGAGATCAACCTGGGTTTCTAGTTGAATAGAAAGTGAGTCCTGGTCTGAAAAATGTAACAATAACTCAAAAATCCCAAGTGAATGAATTTATATAAAGAATACTTATTTTGAGACTGTTGTATATTTATATTAAATTTAAATAACTTTTATCTTTAGAGAAATATTCGAAAAAAAAGGAAACAGAAATTTACAGGGATTTTTGTTCCCCCAGATTCTTAGCATTCATGAGACAGGCACATATTTATTTTACCACTAATAAGTAACAAACTGGTAGCAGTATCCAGTCTGTCGGGCTCACTGTTTCTCTACTGTAGATACTTTAAAGTTTTACAAGTATACAACATGTAGATGTCTTTATAATATCATATGAAGTGATTTCGGTATCACAATATTCTATGATCCACAAATATAAATAGAATTGATCACAGTCAACAAGGTGTTTGTGTATGTGTGTGTGGGGGGGGGGGTTGTGTAGACGGGGATCAGGGAAGGGAGATAGAAGAAGTGACTGAGGTAAGGCTGTAGTCCGGATGTATTCTGTGAAAGAAGAATACAGGAGAGAAAAGCACAAATAAAGGAATTGCTAAGGGATTGGATGTGCAGAAACAGAACAAACACGTTGTCAAAGGGAGGTTTGTTTTCTTCGTTCATATTTTTTTAAATTCACAGACAATGGAATTTACTGGGATTCAAGTGTCCTAAAGAGAAACAAATTTGGGAGCAATATGATGAAATAAATCAAGACTCCAATGTGCACATTTGTATCCTGTATTATAGCATAACACATTGTAATACTTTTTGGAAAATTAATCAAGTTTAGCAGTGAAATCCTGAAGAATTCAAAGGTAAAGGTGTAAGTTGAAGTTTTACCAATGTAACTACAGTGTTGAAGTCTATATAATTAAATCACATAATCTATTAAGGCACAAATGGGAGAGACAGGTATTATTACCATGTCACTTTGAAGTTAACAGAACAGGAGAATCGAGAAAAAGTTATCAAAGAAGAAACATCTTTAAAAAAAGAGGTGGTATGATAGACTAAGTCTGTAATTGCTTTATATTTTCACCAACTTTAAAGTTCTGTATTCATTTGAAATTCCATACTTTAGTCTCAAGCTAAAACTTAATCTCCATTTGAAAGACTTTAACATTTAAAGCATATTTGTCAGCTGAGGCTTGTTTCTCCCATTGAGTGGAATCTGTTAAATATTAAAATCTTTGCAATTCTTATTTATCAACATTTTTGCTTCTGATATTTTGTAATGTAGTTTTGATGTGCAAAATGGCATTATATCCATCATTACATCTCCTAAAAATCTTTCCACTCTTTTTTATCTATTATGAACTAATTGATTTTATTCAGGGAAGAAATTTGCAAAGAGCAATCTTAGGAGGATAGGAATCACCCGAGAACAGTAAGCTTTTGTTTTAACTTTTAAGCACATCATCACAAATATCCTAAGAGATGATTTTTAAAGCTTAAAATGAAAATTGCTCCTGTGCTGAGTGCTAATACACGAAGCAAAATTTCACTAAAGTAGGAGTTTAAACGTGCTGACAACTCCTTAACTATAGTGATGCTAAAAACATTACTATTATAAGAACACTAGAGCAGCCAACCATTAGAGCTCCCAAATTCCCCCTTCAGGGTCCACTTGATAAAGGAAGCACAAATATACAACCAGAGAGTGGAAAATGTGTTATATATCAGATGGAAAGACTATTAAAAATTTTAAAGTCACTTTGGAGTATTGAAAAAATTCATCATAGAATAGAAGAGTTTCCTGTATGCCCAAGGAGAAAGGGAAAAATAGAATGGGAAAAGTATGATGACAATAGCTTTCCTAAGAGCCTGCTGGACTTTATAAACATTATATATATATATATATATATATATATATATATATATATATATATATATATTTATTAAAAGTGAACATCTGGAAAATTAAGGTCCCTCCATACTGAGATGTAATACAAACTTAAGGGTGCTTCTGGTTTCCTGTTAGGAGGTTAATTTAGTAATTGCAAGCACAACTATATATAGGAAACGCTAAGAACAGGAGATCATTGATGGGCACATAACTTTTAGTCATCCAGAAATCATTTTACAGCTCAATTGTTTCGTTTCAAAATGTTTGCCTTAGCTGAAAGAAAATCAAGTAACAAATATGCCATTCTCAAAACACGAAGCACTTCCCTTTTATACCATTGAGTGAAGAATTCCAAATTAGAACATTCTCAAGCTGTAATGAGGTACCTCTCTGAGCCCACTGGGCTATTCTTTCTTACTCCAGTTTAAAAATTGAAGAGTTATAATATTTTGATCCAATTATATTTCATGGCTTACAGTTCACTTTCCCAATAATTTCATTTACTTTTATTTAACTAAATAGTTTTCATACAATATATTTTGATAATATTATTTCTCTTTTCCCCAAATGATCCCAGGTTTTCCCCAACTGCCTCACCACCCAACTTCATAGTTTCTCCCTTGATCTATCCATGTTCTCTATTCTTTCTCCACTTCTCTCAAACAAAACTAAATATAAAAATATTATAATATAAATTCTACATTATTCATTAAATAAATAAACACAGGCTAACTGTGAAACAAAATAAAGCCTTTATTTTTTTAATATTACGATTTATACCTATATTATACACTCAATGCTTGAATTGTTTGCAAAATCGTAAAGGTAACTCAGGTGCAATTTAGCAGAATTCTTACTGAAGTAGAGTTTAGCATGAAGTCTTCAAGCCTGGTGAGAATTTCAGACAAAATAATAGGTCATCCAGGGATAAATTTTTGAGATATCTGAATTTTTTTTGTTATTTTTTTTAAATTATTGTGGAGAAATACCAACATGTTTCAACATCTCCCTCTCAGCTCCATCTATTCCAACAGACTTTCTAGACACCCACAGACTTTCCCACAAGAAGAAATGAGCAAAAGCAAACTAACAAACAAAAAGTATTTCTATATATTTTCTTTTAAATCCATTTTTATATTCCTAGGTTTGTTGACCAAATTTGAGGTTAGCTTGTAATATTTTTATTCATAGCAGTTCAATAAATTGACACTGAGTGTGGGCTCATTGCATGTATTTTTTTTTTTGTTACAATTCCTATGGATTTTCAGTTTTTTCCCCCTTCATTTTAAAACTGTGAATTCACTTGCAGACTCAATGGAACTGTTCTTCATATTTTTAGCCTCCTGCATCAAAACCAATATTTACTAAAGATGTTACTTGACAAATATGGATTGAGTGAACAGAGTTGTTAATGTAAAACCATTATTGTACGATTCTATTGGTTCAATAAATAGAATTTTCAAAAAGTTTCAGACATCTTATCTTTACAACCATGCTTCAAAGTAGAGGTTTTGTTAATTAATATTACATAAGAAAATGCTTTACGAAGAAGCTTTTATGAGAGTTTTTGTTTAAGTTATGTATTGTGGGAATTTTGAAGGTGTGTATATTTTTTTAATCATGTGTGTGAGTTGTCAGCAAAGCCAGGAGAAGACAACAGAACCCATGAACGTGGAGTTATAGATGGTTTGGGTTTATAAAACAGGTGCTCAGAATTGATCTGCAGTCTATGTCTCTGTGTCTCTAGTGAGAAAATACTCTTTAAAATAACATTTAAGGCATAAATATATATATATATATATGTATATATACATATGTAGAGATATTGACTTTTAATTCAATTATACTTTAATGTAACCCACTATCATCTTCTAAAATACACGGAGAATTGGAAGGATAACATGATAAATAAAGAAATCTAATGGTGTGCCTTCCCACTGTTTAAATGACTGTCCTGAGATGTTCTTTAGCTTTGCACATCCATGTGCATTTGTAGTGTCTGTAAGTTTACGTATGCTACTGAGTATCCTGCATTATATTTCATTATTTAGTACCAAAAGTCTGTTCTATATTCTTATGGGTTAGTGTTTTAATCAGGGTTTCTATTCCTGCACAAACATCATGACCAAGAAACAAGTTGGGGAGGAAAGGGTTTATTCAGCTAACACTACCACATTGCTCTTCATCACTAAAGGAAGTCAGGACTGGAACTCAAGCAGGTCAGAAAACAGGAGCTGATGAAGAGGCTATGGAGGGATGTTGCTTACTGGCTTTCCTCCCCTGGCTTGCTCAGCCTGCTTTCTTATAGAACCAAGACTACCAGTCCAGAGATGGTTTCACCCACAAGGGGCCTTTCCCCCTTGATCACAAATTGAGAAAATTCCTTACAGTTGGATCTCATGGAGGCACTTCTTCAACTGAAGCTCCTTTCTCTGTGATAACTCCAGCTGTGTCAAGTTGACATAAAACTAGCCAGTACAGTTAGTATTTACATATCTTAATTTCACACTAACTAACTGAATCTAGAACAAAAGATTTTTTTAGTGCTATAACCTGACAGACAGATTATCTTTTTTTTAATTTTAATATTTTTATTATGTATTTTCCTCAATTACATTTCCAATGCTATCCCAGAAATCCCCCATACCCTCCCCCCCACTTCCCTACTCACCCATTCCCATTTTTTTTGGCCCTGGCGTTCCCCTGTACTGGGGCATATAAAGTTTGCGTGTCCAATGGGCCTCTCTTTCCAGTGATGGCCGACTAGGCCATCTTTTAGAGTGTTTCCTTTTGTCTGTTCGTTTCTAGTTAACATTGTTAACTTTTATTTCTGAATTGCAATTTTTAGCATTGTTGGAAGACATAGTATCAAATGTTACCACCGTTTTTATCTCATAAACACACATACATCTCTCTCTCTCTCTCTCTCTCTCTATATATATATATATATATATATATATATATATATATGAGACAACTATGTATAAGTATTGTTCAGCATCATGTTTGAGACAAGGAGAGTAAATTCTAAAGAGCAATGTATCATAAAATTCTAACTAAATTATCTAATTAATTAAGCCATTAAATATCTGTGTAGTTTGTTTTGTCTAGACAATGAATATATTGTAGATAATGACTAAAGTGAGGTCAATGTGGTCCCAGTTGAGAATGCAATTACTATGCACATTTGTTTGGTAACATCTGGTTTATTCGCCATTACTTATAAGGGAAATTCATTTTAACAGTCCTATTTTATAATAATCCTTGGAGGTTTTGTAAAGATTATTTGCTTGCAACTTACACCTTGCATATTTTAGAAGAAAGAAAGCAAAGTATATGTTTTTGAGAACTTACATATTGTTATCAGAAAATGTATTTATGGAGAAGCTTATTGCCAAGCAGACAAAATCTGCAGAACTAATGAGAAAGAACAGCAAGTTCTAAGACACATGACATTATGAAGTGACATCCAGGAAACCTTAATCACAGGACAGAGTTAAAGGTAATGAGCTGAAGAGAAGAGGTGATGACTCTAATGTATTAAAAACAAATAGAATCAGAGAGTTAAGCATGTTATAGGTTATGTTATGTACTTTATAATGGAAATAATGACATTAAAATTGATAACTAGAAGAATTAAACTTCAAGTCATGGATGCACTAACATTTAGGTTATAGGAACAACTAAACAACTAAGTAACAAAACATAAGAAGATAGTGTGGCACAGATGGCAGTAGTGGCCCCAGTAACATGGGTATGCCAAAGACTATTCAGATAATAAATAAAGCAAAAATGATGAAAAACTGTGCTCCTGTCAGATTAACATGAAATAAATAGGTCATCAAACTTGAACTAGTCAGCCTATCAGTAAAATAATCTAGAAAACCTGCAATTGAGAGCTAGGGAGATACTAAAAATAAAGAATGGGATTGGTATTTTATATTGACTAATTAACTGAGGCATCTTATAGTTTAGGAACATAATTAAAATCTGAAAGTTTTGATGGTATTCATGTAATTATTTCTATTGAAACATATGATTCATTAGTCTAGAAAATTGAGAAGAACTTAGTGGAAAATCAAGAGTGGAACTGAAAGGAAAGTATTGTTCACTCATCGAATGATATAGACAGTAGGCAATCTATACTATCAGATAACACAAGCATCTTCACAGACAATGATGCTAGAAACTTGTAATGAATGGAATTCACCTATGTGGAAATAAAATAAAAAGAATCAGTTGTTTGAAAATGTATAGATCGATAGATATAGATATAGATGATATAGATATAGATTAGATATAGATATAGACATAGATGATATAGATAGATAGATAGATAGATAGATAGATAGATAGATAGATAGATAGATAGATATAGATATAGATATATACAGAGAGCAGGTTTTGTGTACACCCTATAGTATTTTCATATTTCCATTCACAACAATAAAGAATTAGACACATAGTTAGAATAGAAACCTGTACAGTTTATGTAAACTCCAAGAGTTTCAGTAACAAAATGCCTGCCAAAATGCCTCTAATATAATAGTAGCACAGATATAATAGGGATATCTAATCACTTTCCTTTTGGATGTAAAGCCTCTTCCAGAAGATAAAAAAGAATTCCTAACACAGCAAATTTTGTGTTCTTTTCTACATGCAATTTTGTGCCCAATATGCACAAGTTTGGGAGCCAGAATTTTTGTTTTTCTATGTGGATCACATAGGTAAAGGTCGCTTGTCCACAACTCTGCTCTGAGGTAAGTAATGCTACCAAGTCCTTGTTACCCTCAGATCCAAAATCACTCCTGAGTGGAGTCACTATGTAGGTCACCTGGTACATGGATGTGGTGAGGCAGATACTTGAGGAGCCTCAGCATTTCAAAGATACATATATAACAGCAATTTTTGTCACTGCATTTAAAAAAATGTTAAATTAGTGCTTGGTTTAATTTTTACCAGTTCTATAATCTAAAATTGGGGGATATATTAAAACTGGTACATAACTGAGCAAGTTATGACTCACAGAACAAACTGTTCTCACACCTGTTTTTTTTCAAATAATAATTATGAAGTCAGTGAAATCTATAAAAATAGTATGCAAATGAGTAGTATACTGTTCATCTTGAGGAACCGAGTGATGATATTTAAAAAACCCATAGTGCAGTAAGGCCAGGGCACTCATTTGATCTACAAAGTTAGAGATTTTAAGTGGATTTCTCTGGCTTACACACACATTAATTTTTATCACTATATAAAGGGGATTGTCTATATTTTTGCATGCATAGATTTGTGCAATAATGCTACAATTATTCAAGACAGAACTACCTCATCATTATGAATACTTGAGTAACTACATTTTTCATCTATCAAAATGCTATGAGGTAACCATAGCTGGAGCCTGGGCATTCTGTCTGTTGTGGGGTTTCATTAAACAATGGTTCGTTGATGAAAACATTCTCTGTCTAGAGATCATGGCTCAAGTAGTTGTAGATCATGGAAAAGACATAGAAGATGGCTTTGGTAAGTTTCCCAGAATAATACTGTGGACCCTTGATAATGTAACAATTTTCAAAACTGGTCAGCAGCAACAGCTTCTTGCAGACAGGAGCAGAGACAATGCAGTGTCTCTGGGGACAGGGACAAGGCAAACTAGCACAAAGCCATGTTAGCTTGTCACCTTGTATGCAACACTTTGGGCCTGGCCAATCTTGTCCCTCTAGGAACTTCTCTGAATGGAGAGATGGAAAGCTTGGTCAAGATGATGGACCATCAGAAAACAGCAGCTACCTTCTTAGAGAATTTAGCACCAAGAAAAACATGACTATTGAAATCCTTTATAGCAACAGTAGCCTTAACACTGTGCTGGCAAGAGCAAATCCACTTCTGCACTGGATTGATTTCTGAACCTCATCCTTGAGGAATACTCTAAGAGGAATTTCAATAATTGAGGATTCTTTAATGGGCAGTGAGAACAGGTAGCTCTCACCTGAGGACTGACCTTCATGTACTTACTTGATAAGAAAGCCCAGCCTGTTGATTGTGACATACCTTGTCTGTTCACCTTTACCTCTATGAACTCCATAGTTGCACATTGGTCTTGACCATACCATGCCCCCAAAGTCTCTCCTCCGGACCCATCTATGGAAGATAGTTTTGCCACTAAATCTTGGTCCCCAGTTCCTCTGGGCTCTCCTGCTCTACTGGTGTTGACTACCATTGGATGTTTTCTTTTTCTTCTCTAATCATTATTTTATTTATTTACATTTCAAAAGTTACCCCTTTTCCTTATTTCCCTTACAAAACGCCCCTATCCTATTCCCTCTCCCCTCCCCCTGATTCTATGAGGGCATTCGGCCACCACCCACCAACTCCTGCTTCAGTGCCCTAGCTTTCCTCTAACCTGGGTCATAGAACCGCCATAGGAACCAAAGGCCTCTCCTCCAACTGATGCCAGATAAGGCAATCCTCTGCTAAGTTTTTTTTTTTTAATGAAGCAAAAATCGTATTTTTTTACATGGTAATACTCATTAATAATATCTATCTTACCCAAACTAATGCAAAGCATATGTCTGTTTATCATATGTTTGGTTGTACTTGTGAAATATTTCTTCAAGATAAATTTGATCTTCTACAATTTCATATATGTATACAGCATGTTCTAGTCATAGTTTTCAATCTCCCTCTATTATTACCCTCTGTCCACCCAAGACTTCCTTCTACCAGGCTATTTTGCATGTATTGCTTAAGGATTCTCTTCCAACCTTAAATGATCCACTCAAGGAAACCCTTCACAACTGTGTCCACCTGGTTGGGTTTTAGTATATTCCATTTGTAGTCAAATTGACAACTAACACTTGCCATTAAGCCCAACATTTATCAGTCTGACACACAAGCACACATCCTGATGGCATGCTTGGATCCCAAATGAAAATATTAATTATGGTATAATTTCACTTATCATATACAATGCTACAAACGTCATATATTTAGAATAGTAGCAATATTTCTTGAGAAATGTTTAGTCTTTTAGTTCCCTGTAAGTTAAATGTCATAAATATCCACTTATATGAACTTTTTCTGTGTTATTTTAAATAATAAAGATAGAGGAAAAATACAAACATTAGTTTAATATATGTGTGGAATATGCACAAACCACATTCAGAGGAATTATAACAAAAGTAAATAAAAAAACCCTCATATTAATTACAATCCTCCATTCTGCAACATCTCTTGTGGCCTTAGCTGAAATTTATAACAACCTTTCTCTACCACCCATTCTGTTTCTTCCATCTTCAGCATGTACCTCAGCACGTGTTTGTGCTCTTCTTGAAGGAATGGCCTATTCTGTCATTGCTGAAGTGTGAGGAACTTTTATTAGCCTTCCTGGATTAGAAGGTGGTAGTTTCTCATTGAAATCGCCACAGGACATTATTACACTAAAAGAAGCTGTAAAGGATCTTGTGCATTCCAGACGTAGTCTTCCTTTCTCCATTATGGAGACACAATCCAATACTCCCATAGTTATCTGCATAAATTACCCCCACCTTACACTGATATTTTTTTCTTAGCTTCATGTCTTAGTTACCTTTTAATTTCTGTGATAAAACACCAATAAAACTTATTAAAAACAAAACAAAACAAACAAACAAACAAACAAACAAACAAAAAATGAAACAACAACAGCAAAACCACTTAGTTCGCTTACCATTTCAGTAAGTTAGAATGTCATAGTTACTGTTTTTGTGGCTGCTGACACACCATGATCAATACAACACTTATAAAGGAAAGTATTTAATTGGATGGCTGACGGTTCAGATGTTTAGTCCATTCCCATTATGGCAGAGAACATGGCATAGCAATGCCCATGCACTAAAGAAATAGCTGAGAACATCATTATAATCTAAAAACTGAGACAAATAGAGAGGGGAAGGGGAAGGGAGAGAGAAAGAGAAAAGGAGATAGGTCCCTCTTGTTGGGGCTTTTGAAACCTCAGGTATTCCTCTCTAAGGTCACATTTTCTCCTATAAGGAAACACTAACTTCAACAAGGCCCCATTTATTTCAGTTTATGGAGGCTATTCTTATTCAAATAGCCAGAGTCCATGCCAGTGAAGCAAAGTTATAGTGGCATGGGAGTAGAAACATCAGAGAACACACATCTCCATCCACAATTAGGAAGAAGAGAGCATGTAATGACCAGAGGTCTGTTAATCACACACGTCCTTAAAAACAGGCACACGTCCTAACCTTTCTCCAACAGTCTGACTGACTGGAGATCAGCTATTCAAGCATATGAGCCTTAAGGAGTTATTTTCATACAAACCTCCTCAAGGATTAGTTGTGCTATCATTTTCCATCCCAGTGAGTTTCCTGAGGGATGCTTACACATTGACATGGTACAAAGAACATGGATAACTCATGAGTGGCTACACCACTGAATACGATGGCTAGCCTTCCCTAGCAGTCTTCAACAGCACATGTCAGGTATTTTTTAGCATTAGCTTTGCCTGCAGTATAAATACCTTCTAGTTCATTAGTAAGTTTCATTATTGTTAACTAGGTCTGTATGCATAGACACTATAGTTTAGGAAGTTGTTAACCTATAAAAGAAAAATATTATTTTATATTTATTATTAGAATTTTACTAGACTGAATTGGTGCAGACATATTTTTTAACTTTTTTATGATATAAGCCCAAGAATGAGATCACTTGGACATAAAAATGTACTTAACTTGGAATGCAAATAATTATTCCCCCACGAGGATCAGCTGCATTCTTGATTCCTAACATCCAAAGATGAGTATCCTACTTTTTTTTTTCACATTTTCCCCAACATGTTTGATTGTAAGTACCATTTTTTTATTTTTTATTTTAGACATTCTTGTGGAAGGATAATTTTTCCTCATTGCTTATCTACAGGCTGATTAAATTAGTTTGGAAACTGGTATTTACATGGTCACACATGTCTCTGATCTTTAAATTTTTATCTTTTAGAATGAAAGAGAAATGAAGTGTGTGTATGTGTGTGTGTGTGTGTGTGTGTGTGTGTGTGAGTGAGTGTATGTACCTGTGTGTGTGCGTGTGTGTGTGTGTGTGTATGTGTGTGTATGTGCAAGTGTTTGTGTGTATGTGTTACATGATTTAGACTGAATATTCAGAGATTTTTCTTTAAAATTATTCTTTATTGTATGACAATTTGACAATCTACATAACACTATTTTATGGCTCACACCTAATACATTCACTGTGACTAATAGAATTATAGAACATCTAGAAATTATTTAAATTATACAAGTGTATGAGGAAATCTCTGTGAAAATATTGTGATTCTGTGTCATTTTACAAAAGATACTTATTAAACCACAGATAACTTATCTAAAGCTCTCCTTGAACCAGTTCTCCATTGAATTCCAATGGTTAATGATATCACAAGTCAGATAATTTAAAAAAATAGATATTTATTGATTTAAAGCAAATGGGAGAAGAGACTGTCTTCCATGTGAATTTTTTGTAGGCTCTTATTTTCCTTTCTCCTCTCTTTAGGTCTATGTAATAAATCTATATTATCAGTAGTACTTTGTGATATTTTCCACATGAAGTTCTTAGCACAGACTTTTATACCGTATTATTATAAAGAAGGTGGTCATATTGTATGGAGTGTCTACTATGGCTGATTCTAAACTAAATTAATAACAATCTTATTGTATGAGCATATTACATTTTTAACATTAGGGGTTTTGTAATTTGGAGCTTTATTTAATTTTTTATCATGTGTATGTGTGTCTGTCTGCTTATATGTATCTACATATATGCAGAGGATCCACAGTGGCCATAAGTGTAAAATTATCCTGGAGCTGAAATTCCCATACATGGGTACTGTTAAGTGAAGTCATATTCTCTGCAGAACACCAACTGCTCTAAACTACTGAACCATCTCTCTAGCCCACTTATCATGACACATTTTTTTCATTAAGTATAATAATCTGTTTTCTGTTAAAACATATAGGAGTATTTTCTAATGTATTATTTGCCCTAGTTTCTAACTCATTAAATGACTACAACATTGAATACTCATATTTAAGATTAATAAGCTTAATAATCTAGACTCCAATCTTCAATTTTTTGTAGGTTAAAAGAGCACAACTGATAAATAAAGGGCTATTTAGGTAAGTGTGTGCATGTGTATGTGTGTGTGTGTGTGTGTGTGTGTATGCTGGTGTGTGACTACAAATATAGATAAAGAAACTAAAATTTTGAAAGCGATATATATGATAGCTTGGGGAATGGACAAGAAGGGAATTATATAATTTTATTCTTTTTTAAACTATTTTATTTTATTTTCTAACCACATTCCCCTTGTATTCTAAACTTAAAATAAAAAATTATTAAAAGAGTAAAACTCGGGCATTAGCAACTTACAAATGAATATATTATATTTGGATGCACTCATAGTAAGCTCAAAGTAAGTTCGTATTGCTGCAGGCATATTCATCTTTGACACAGGACTTAGAAGCCTCTGATCTAAATCTGACCTGAGTGTTTCTACCTTGAGAACTAGACTACATGGTACCAGAAGGTGAGATACAAAGTTCAAAACGAAGGAAACAATCCTACCCAGCTGTAATCCCAATACAGCATAAAAACAAATATCCGCCGGGTGGTGGTGGTGCATGCCTTTAATCCCAGAACTTGGGAGGCAGAAGCAGGCAGATTTCTGAGTATGAGGCCAGCCTGGTCTACAAAGTGAGTTCCAGGACAGCCAAGGCTGTACAGAAACCCTGTCTCAAAAAACAAAATAAAACAAAAACAAAAACACCCCAAATATCCTGATATGATAAGCCTATGTGTATTGTACTGGTAAAATACCTTAGGTAACTAACCAACAGCCTTCTGATTAGAATGAAGACCTATTATATAAAAAGTAAATCATGCCTTGTACAAAAAACCTAGCCAACTAACCACCTACGGCTAGTGATCATAGAACTAGGATGGAAACATGTAACTGACAATTTATCAAACAGTATAATCCCTAATGGCATTCCAAATACTTGATCATATATTCACAGATAAGCATAGCCTCCATCTACCATAAAGAAAACATAGTTTTGCAACAGTCAGAGATTATTATAGAGAACCAATAGCTATCAAAAAAAAAGCAGTCCCAAAGATATATTTCTAAAGCTACAACACTTAAGGTTTAGGGGCTTTTGCTGAAGAAGGGTCAGAAAGATTATAAGAGCTAGAGGACTAAAAAGTTTGGAATAAAACCATGTCTCCAAGTAATATGTGAAGCTATGCCCATAAAGTCTCACCAACAAAGCTATGTAAGTGTGAGCTGAACAAGGAAAGCTGTAGATGAGAACACATGGGTGGAGGAAAGTCTGGGTGACTCAATGCTACAGTACATATTAAAAGTAACTAAACAATGTTGAGAATGAGAGAATGATCTTCTTTAGGGAAGAATACAGCAATTGGTTATCCAATACCAAGTGGTCAGTCCTGAAAGCAAACACAATTATAATCTAAAAATGAGCAGGTTAGATTTTAGAAGAGATAGACAGATAGATGAGAGGGAGAGAGAGAGAGAGAGAGAGAGAGAGAGAGACTATTGTGAACATTATAGATCCTAGGTAGCTTGAACTTGAGCTAATCACCTTGTCTCTGTTCTGAGTGCTACAATTATGAAATTAAATTTAAAACATTTTTGTACTGGTTAGCAAGATTTTGCTGAAAGGACCTAGATAGAGCTGTCTTTTGTGAGGAGGCTATGCTGGGGCCTAGCAAACACAGAAGTGGATGCTCACAGTCAGTTATTGGATGGATCACAGGGCCCCAAATGGAGGAGCTAGAGAAAGTACCCAAGGAGCTAAAGGGGTCTGCAATACTATAGGTGGAACAACAATATGAACTAACCAGTACACCCCGGATCTCATGTATCCCGAGCTTTTGTCCCCGCCGGCAAGAACACACTCAGGACAACCGGAATCTTCTACGGCAAAGCTTTATTGCTTACTTCTCAGGAAGATCCCGACCCCAGAAAATGGAGTCCCTTATATAGTGCTCAGCCATGACGTTTCAGCACCTGATGTGGTGTGACAGCTCTTGATTCGTTGCTCGCCCATCACACCACTATTACACCCCGAGAATGGGCAGTGACTAGGAGTGAGTTCACTCTCGCACTTGCGCACAAGGCTTGTTTACTAGTTTGTCACAGCAGAGGCCAGCCCCATCTTATAATGGTGATTGCTTGCGGCACGCGCACGGCTCTCCACAGGGATTGCTCGCTGCACGGCTTTCCACACTCATGTCTCTAGCTGCATATGTATCAGAAGTTGACCTAGTCAGCCATCAGTGGAAAGAGAGGCCCATTGGTCTTGCACACTTTATATGCCTCAGTACACGGGAATGCCAGGGTCAAGAAGTGGGAGGGGGTGGGTAGAGGAGTGGGGGGGAAGGGTATGGGGGACTTTTAGGATAGCATTGGAAATGTAAATGAAGAAAATACCTAATAAAATGCACTATATATATGTATTTAATATTCTATTAATTTTCTTTTTTTATAAAACCAAATGGGGAATGTTAGCATTTTGTCTAGGCTCTGCCACACAGTTACCTGGCAACAGCCAGGTGTTCCTAACTCACTATAAAAGGGGCTGCTTGCCCCCCCCCCCACACACCTCTAGCTCTTGCTTTTGCCTTCTTGTTCCTGGTCTGTCCTCTAGCCCCTTCCCTCCTCACTCCCTATTCTCCATCCATCCTCGCTCTCCATGTACTCATGACTGGTCTCTTCTTCTTCTTCTTCTTCTTCTTCTTCTTCTTCTTCTTCTTCTTCTTCTTCTTCTTCTTCTTCTTCTTCTTCTTCTTCCTCTTCCTCTTCCTCTTCCTCTTCCTCTTCCTCTTCCTCTTCCTCTTCCTCTTCCTCTTCCTCTTCCTCTTCTTCTTCTTCTTCTTCTTCTTCTTCTTCTTCTTCTTCTTCTTCTTCTTCTTCTTCTTCTTCTTCTTCTTCTTCTTCTTCCCTCTCTCTCTCTCTCTCTCTCTCTCTCTCTCTCTCTCTCTCTATTACCCTCTCAACTCCCCTCCCCATGCCCTGAAGAAACTCTATTCTACACTATTCTTTCTTGTGGCTAATTCCTCAGGAGAAGGGATGCCTCAGCATGGGCCTGCAGAGGCACCCCCTTACCCCAACACTTGACTATATATCCAGCAAACTTATTTCCTCTCTCCTTATCTTTTTTTAATAAAACATAACAAATTTTGTGATTTTAGTTTCTTCTGTGTGATAATCTAAAATGCAAACTAAAAATAGTTATTGATTATCAATTTACAACTTCATATCAAAAACATTAGTGATGTTTAATAAAATTTTCAAGGTTTCTTTTTTTCTTTTAGAATTTTAAGATGGTTCACAAACATTCAAAAAATCCTTAACAAACTATTTTGTGAATGATTTTAAGCCTAGCATTTGGGAGGAAGGGACAGATGGATCTCTGAATTTGAAGCCAACGTGGTCTACAAAAATGTGTTTCCCAGGACAGCTAGAACTACACATAGAAACCATGGCTTAGAAAACAGTATGTATTATTAATCTATCATAGAGAAGACTTATTTTGAAAAAATAGTGTGGATTTTGACATTTAAAATGTCTATACATGGAAATTAGTTAAGTTACTATAGTTAAATTATATAACAAATTCATTGTTGACCACTCTGTGTTCTTGATATAGTTATAAATGGCAAATAGATATACCTTTTTGGCGTTATCCTCTCTTGTAAAGTCTAAATTGTGTAAATATCATGGTATAACTATTATATGTTTCTTAATTTATAAAATCATTGTTTCATCCATTGTGAAAATGTTATAAATTGTTTTCTAATAATTATTGTTCTTGAAACATCATCTATGAATTTCTCTCCCCTGTGTATGTACTGTGTATATGCAGGCAGGTCTGTGTATCTCATACCACTATGCATGTGTAGAGTTCAGGGATAATTTTGGGTGCCAGTCCTCACTATCATAGTTTAAGGAAGGGTCCCTTTGTTGTTGGTTACTGTACTGTGTACCTTGTCCTAGGAAGCTCACTAGACCCAAGGGATTTCCTCTATCTATCTATCTATCTATCTATCTATCTATCTATCTATCTATCTATCTACCTATCTTATTTCATCATATTAGCTCCTAGATTGCAGGTGGAAGATGAAATTGGCTATAGTAGTATCATGATATTTGAACTAGATCCTTTTGCTTGTCTGACGAACATATTTTCCATTGAGCCAACATCCCAAATCTGTACTCCTTTTTTTTTTGTTCTTAATCTAGGACATGCTGTGTTTTTATTAGAGAAATTGATATTGATACATAATTTGACTAGTCCCACTCCTATAATTATACAGATAGTGAATGGATTTTTTCCCTTTTTGCTAGGATTGGAGATTGAACTTGATACCTTGCACATTTTTAAGCATGGATTTTAAACATCTAAGCTACACCTCCAGATCTTAAGTCCTATTTAGGCAAGATCATAATTATATCTTCTATAAAAGAACTAAAAGAATGAAGCATTATCTGTAGCTTCAGATGAGTAAAAACTAATAGATTTATCACATATAAAACTATTTCCAGCCGGGTGTGGTGGCACACACCTTTAATCACAGCAGAGGCAGGCAGATTTCTGAGTTTGAGGCCATCCTGGTCTACAGAGTGAGTTCCAGGACAGCCAGGGCTATACAGAGAAACCCTGTCTCAAGAAAAAAAAAACAAAAACAAACAAACAAACAAACAAACAAACAACAAACAACAAAAAACAAAAACAAAAACAAAAACAAAAAAACTCAAAAAACAAAAAAACAAAAAAATATCTCCAAAGAATATATTCCTAGATTGGTGAGCTACCACAGCTATACTCAGTAACTTTTATCTAATCAATTTTTTTTGATAAGCTAAACAGTTTGTAAACTACAAAGTAAGGGGGGAACATTATATTCTTCTTGACTGGAATTGCTAAACTTTTGATGAAAAGAAACTTCCAAATATATGCACATATGCACATGGTTTTAAAAATTCTATGTATCAATTATACAGAAAAATTGCTAAATCAACTCTATCTCATTTAAAAGGAAACGTGCATACCACATTTGTGGTCAAACAAGTCAGCACATATGAAGAAAATACCAAGAAGCGGGAGCTGCAAAGATTGTGCAGTTGTCAGGAGCATGTCTTGTCCTTAGGGAGGACCCAGGTCTGTTCTCAAGCACACAAATGGTGATATATAACCATCTATAACTCCAATTTCAGTATTCGGTAGATCTGTCTTCTAAATACTACAAAAAAAACATGTGGTGCATATACATGCATTTAAGTAAAAAATAGTATATATGAAATTAAGAAAATCTAGTTATTAAAAGTAAATGTGAAAAATAATTGTTTCAGACTTGTCTTACCTAGGAAAATAGTTTGAATATTGAATCAGGTTTCCAAGATGTAACTGGATGATGGCTTAGGTTTATCACACAAATTGTTAAAAATTGTGACACCAAAATATGGATCGATCTCTTAATATTTGGATTTCCAATTTTTCATAATGAGGTCTGAATTTTAGGAATCACCCAGAAATATCTTAAATACCCAACATTTTGAAAAATGTAATATACATTAGCTAATCTGTAGGCTAGATGTAAATAAGAAAAAAAAGTCATGTAAAATGAATGTCCAGAACCAAAACAATGCAAGATATATGTATGGGGAGAACTTGAAATTTTCTTTAAATTAAACCAAACCAAACCAAACATTATGTTGTAAATCCAGTACATGGAATTCTTTGTCTCACTCTCCTTTCATCCATTTCCTATTTATTGAGGATGTGTGTATGTGTATATGAATGATACCTACAAAGTTCAGAAGAGAGTGTCAGATTCCTCAGAACTGGAGTCATGGTTGACTGTGAGTTCTGGGAAGCAGAACATGGTTCACATATATGCAACCAAAGCATTCATATTCTTAAAAATAAAAATAAATAAATCTAAAATATATATTTAAGTATCTTGGTGGGGAAAATGAATTGCATTGTTTTCTTTTAACCTCTGCTACTTCAGTCTCATTAAAATTTCAATCTTTGGTCTACAATTTCCAGCACATTTTGATTCTTTGGGCTATTATTTATTTAATATATATTGTGTCATCTGACCTCCCCATTCAGCTATTAAAATGAACATTGTATTAATTATGGTTATGTTTGTGGATTTTTTTTTATTTTTATTTTGGAGAATTCTCTGTCTCTTCCTTGCAACCTTGTAATATTTTCTTCTGTAGTATCTAACTTTCAGTTCCACTCCATGTTTTTCCCAGTTAAAGCATCTGCATTCGTTTGGAGGAATCTGAACTGGGACCGTTTAAACGTTTTCAATGTTTGTGCTTTTATTGGATACTTTCAACTTGTCATCGAGTTTCCAAACACTCAGCCTCTTGGCAGAGAGTGCTAGTACTTTTACTTGCTGGCTCTGCCTGCTGCTAAGCTTATAAAATATTCTTCCTTGGAGGTAATAACAATTCATTTGATTTTCCTCTGAAGTTTTCATTTCTGCTTCTATAACCTATTTCCATACATGAAATTACTTATTGTTAGGGTTTTAATTTATCGAAAAATTCTATATTCTATGTTTTGTATGTGTCATCTATGTTAGCTTCTGGTCTATTTTCTTCTTTATGACTCTCTCTCTCTTTCTCTCTCTCTCTCTCTCTCTCTCTCTCTCTCTTTCTCTGCCTCTCACTTTTTTTCATGTGGTGTGTGTGTGTGTGTGTGTGTCTCTCTCTGTATGTGTGTGTGTGTGTTATTTTATATGATTTTATAATTAATTGATGGAAGTGAAAAATACAATTGGAAGAAAGCAGTGTTTCAGTAGCAAGCTTCCTATTAATCTGGCTGGAGTTTGGGGATGTTTAGTTTGCTGTGTCTGTGGGTGCCAGAGGCTTCACATTTTCTCTAGTGTCCTCGTTTTAATCTCTCCTATCGATTCTGGGCCTCCTTAAGTACACCTCTGAGAATAGCAGCTTTTTCTCCGGTAAACCACTATTATTATACTTGGGACTTGTTTCTCTGTTGGTAAGATGCACGTGGGAGGAAGTATTCTGTAATCTTATGATTAAATCTCAGGCTTCAGAGTCCCTGAGATGTAATGTTCACAAGTGTTTCTCAGCATTTTTCTCCTACTTAGATAAGAGCAGTTCTCCACAGGGTACAAATTGAAAAAAGTGTCCTTACTCCAAGTGGTGAAAAATTCTGCTAAGGTCTTTTCTTCTAGGGAGAAGGCTTTTACTAGAGACAAACCATAGTGTATTTCATCGTGATTGCTCATTCTGTACCTGTATCAAAGTGAAGAGTTGTTATTCTCAAATATTATTTCTAATTTTGAAATCTAGCAAGGTATAAAAATTCTACAAAAAGTTTTAGATACCAATTTTAAGTCAAAATGTGCTAATTCTTGATAATAATAATATAAATTTTTTCACTTCCTGGCTCCAAAGCCTTATGCTTCTACTGAAGGTATATCACCTATGAGTCAATGCATTCTTTGGCTTTTGTTGATTTTGTCATCAGTTTGCACTGTGACAGGTACTGTTTTAACATGTTTTTAGGTTTTTCTAAATTACTCAAGTTTGTTCATAAACTTGGGATAATTAGCATGCATGTGGTCCACAGATATACATTCAGTCAAAGCACACAAAACATAAAATAAAATAAATAACTTATACAAAAAAAAAAAAAGGTTGTACTCATATCATGATTCTCTTGCATTCAGAGCTCAAGTTGTAAGGTTAGCAGTACAATTAAGATTAGATTGTCTCATTATCAAAGAAAGGTAAGATCAGGTTAGTTCCATTCTAGGGATCAAGAATACTTTAAAAGATGAAAATAATTAGTTGTAATACATAACAAAATACCATGAGGATCTGCCAGTTCCTCTGGTTCCTTCCTTCAAAAACTTAACATTGAAATTTCTTTTCAAACAGTAAACTACAGAACTGTTAAGGCAAGGGCAATAACCCATTTGGACTTCTTTATTTCTTTGATTTTTTTTTTTTGAAAATAGGTTATTCTCTATTAAAATCCATCCCAAGCACTCCTCCTAAATCCATTCTCACACCTCCCCTCCCATAAATCAACCCTTCCTCCATTTCATATACAGAAAAGAGCAGGCCTTTAAAAGACAACAGCCAAACAGGGCCAGGCAAAATACAATAAGAAAAGGTAAAAGTCTTTTGATATTGATGCTAAATAAGACTATCCAATAAGAGGAAAAGTGTCTCCAAGGCAGGCAAACGGTCAGAGCTATGCCTTTCCAACTATTTTTTTCATTTCATTTTTTATTAGATATTTTCTCATTTGCATTTCTAATGCTATCCTGAAAGTCCTCTATACCCTCCCCCCACCCTGCTCCCCAACTCACCTACTCCTGCTTCCTGGCCCTGGCATTCCCCTGTACTGGGGCATATGATCTTGGCAAGATCAAGGGCTCTCCCATTGATGAACGACTAGGCCATCCTCTGCTACATATGCAACTAAAGACATAGTTCTGGTGGGGCAGGGGTGTACTGGTTAGTTCATATTGTTGTTCCTCCTATAGGGTTGCAGACCCCTTTAGCTCCTTGGGTATTTTCTCTAGGTCCTTCTTTGGGGGCTCTGTATTCCATCCAATAGATGACTGTGAGCATCCACTTCTGTATTTGCCAGGCACTGACACAGCTTCACAAGGATAGCTATATCAGGGTCCTGTCAGCAAAATCGTTCTGGCATATGCAATAGTGTCTGGGTTTGGTGGTTGTATACGGGATGGATCCCCAGGTGGGACAGGCTCTGGATGGTCCTTTCTTCTGTCTCAGTTCCAAACTTTGTCTCTGTAACTTCTTACATGGACATTTTGTTCCCCATTCTAAGAAGGAACAAAGCATCCATACTTTGGTCTTCCTTTGTCTTGAGTTTCATGTGTTTTGCAAATTGACTTTTAGGAGTCCCACAAAACCCCAAGTTAACAATGTTTATGTAGAGGATCTGGTACAGATCCATGCAAGCCCTGAGATTGCTGTTTCAGTCTCTGTGAGTCCATGTGAGCCCTGTATAATTGATTAGGTGATCTGACTCTGCAGCTTTTTAAACATTACATTTTGCTCTGATAGAGTTTGAAATCAAGGTGTCAGCCAGCACATATCCTCTCAAACTCTGAGAATAGAGAGAGGCTTGCTTTCTTCTTCCCTGGATTCTTTCATTCCAGGTCTCCTTGGTGTTCTTTAGCTTTTGGTTTCATAACTCTGTGTTCTGGATCACATCATCCTTTCAAATTGTTCTTTTCAAATAAGAACATTGGCCACTGTGTACAATTCACCATAGCTCAAATTTAATTCATCTTACTGTGATGACATCTGTCAATGTTGTATTTTATAAGATCACATCCATAAGTTCCAGAAGGGCATGGATTTGAGCTGGGGAACATAAGTCAACACAATACTGAAAACAAATAGTTTCTTTTTCCTTTCCAAAGAATTAGGTGCACAGCCATTTCATTTATTTCCACAGACTTTCAGAATTTCAGAAATAAGAGCAACTTGAGCTCTGGTTACATATTCTTATCAAGATTGAAATGAGTCCCCTACACTTTTTTACTATAGCTAATATTTTAATTGTGATTTAAGATAAATATTTTCTTTAAAAGTTACTACATTGACTCAAACATTTTAAATACAGGATAAAGGACTTAATAAATATACCAAATATATACCTTTCAGTAAGCATGTGCTAAGGTAAATTGATAAATTATTTTGACTATAATTTGAATCAATAGTCAAATTTCAAAAAAAATATTGAGATGAAACTTTCATTGATTTCCTCTTTAATAAGAAGGGAATTTTATTATATTAGTTTAAGACTTAGCCAAAATCAAGCAAAGGGACAGTATAGGAAGGATTACATCAAGTTCCTGACAGGACCAGACTGCTGTAATTCTTTTTTTTTTTTTTTTTGGTTTTTCGAGACAGGGTTTCTCTTTATAGCTCTGGCTGTCCTGGAGCTCACTTTGTAGACCAGGCTGGCCTCGAACTCAGAAATCCGCCTGCCTCTGCCTCCCGAGTGCTGGGATTAAAGGAGTGCGCCACCACGCCCGGCTTGTAATTCTTGTATTGTGGCAAAAAGAAAGGATTTGCAGCTGTCTAACAGGAGAGAGTTCACAGATAAGTGCTACTACACACTTCTATAATCGGCTAATAACATACTAATAGAAAATTTCTGGAGATATAATTATGAATCTTTTAGAATATTTGAAAGGAAAATGTATAGGCTATGTTGACATACATGTAATTAAAGTATAGTTTACATTTATAGCTTTAAAATATGCAGAACTATTTAACACTCACTTACTCATTCACCGTTTTGAAACCAGATTCTTGTCTCAAACAATACATCACAAGAACTGTTTTTTTGCAATTGTTCCTCTCAGCTACCTGGCACTTCCCCACTCTCTGAGACCCATTCTCCTTGTTTCCTCTTCAGAAAAATGCAGGCCGCAAAGACACAAGAGTCAAACAGGAGACCACTAACTTAAACTTTCTCTTCACATGATGTCTGTTCTTGTTCTATGCACCTGCTCCCATCTATTGCTGGAGGTAGCCTTGCTTTTGACCATGGGAGAAAACATCAATATATGATCAAGAAGACTATCGACAGGACCCCCAATGAAGGAGCTAGAGAAAGTACCCAAGAAGCTAAAGGGGTCTGCAACTCTATAGGAGGAACAACAATATGAACTAACTAATACACCCCAGAACTTGTGTCTCTAGTTGCCTATGTAGCAGAGGATGGCCTAGTCAGCCATCAATAGGAGGAGAGGCCCTTGGGCTTACGAAGATTATATGCCCCAGTATAGGGGAATGCCAGGGCTAGGATGCAGGAGTGGATGGGTTGGGGAGCAGGGTGGGACTAGGGTATAGAGGACTTTCAGAAATGATTTGGGGCCTACCCTATGTCTCTGGGCCATGAAGTATCAGACTCCTGGCCACGGGTGCAGGGCTTTCTCTTGTGCTATGAGTTTCAAGTTCAAACATTGGTTGACCACTTCTAGAATTCCTGTGCCACTATTTCTCCAACCGATATTACAGACAGGAGAGATTGTAGGTCTAAGTTTTTATGTCTGAGTTGGTGTCTAGGTTTCTTGCTCCATAGCCTACAGACTAACTTCTCACATCACAGAGACCAGAATGAAGGCTGTTTCAGGAAAAAGCTACATTAAATGAGCTGTGTAGAACTTATCCTAAACAATGGGTTCCTACTGGCAATTTTCAGAGAGTGACCAAGCACTAGCCTGGCTTGTTTAGGGATCCTCACAGGAACCCTAAGCAAACAATTCAATAAATGCAACACAGTCTCACCAAATTACCTGGCTACAAAAGAGGATAACCTTGTCTTCTTTCTGATTTTCATAGAATTGCTTTGAGTTTCTTTTCTTTTAATTTGATGTGGGATATAAGGTTGCTGTAAATTACTTTTATTGTGTTTATATATGTCCTTGCATCCCTTATTTCCCCAGGAGTTTTATTATAAATGTCATTGAATTTTTCAAAGGCTTTTCCATCATCTAATTAGGTGATCATATCCTTTTTCATTTTCAGTTTATAAGGAGTATATTTACTAATTTTCCTATATGAACCATCCTTACACGTTAGGAATGAAGTCAATCTGATCATGGTGAGTGAACTCAATGATGCATTCTTGGGTTAA
The DNA here is from genome assembly GCF_978045245.1 of Mus caroli. Lineage (NCBI taxonomy): Eukaryota > Metazoa > Chordata > Mammalia > Rodentia > Muridae > Mus > Mus caroli. Next base: position 87,213,441 of record NW_028227267.1, on the reverse strand, counting down.
GTTTGAAAGGGTTTTATTGTGTTCATACAGGAAATTGATCTGTAATTCTCTTTCTATGTTGATTCATCACATGGTTTCTGTATCAGAGTTACTGTGCCCTCATAAAATGAGGTGAACAATATTCCTTCTGTGTTTTGTTGTTGTTGTTGTTTTCTAAGAAATTTAGTATGTATACAAATTATATATGTAGTAGAATTCTGAATGAAAACCATCAGGACTATGGCTTTTTGTGTGTTTGTTTGTTTGTTCGTTCGTTCCAGGGACTTGTTTAAATTATCTTATTTTGTTATATAATATATCACATCTGAATGCACTTTAGCTCTCTCCTTCACACCCAGCTCCTCCTTCACACCCACACCAATCTACTCAAGTCTGTATTTGTCTTTACAATAATGATAGGCATCATGTGGTTACCAATCAAATATAACAAATTGCAGTAAAACGATTGAAGATAAATAAAGAAACCTAGTAGTACCCAAAAGCAGTAAAAAGAATCAGATACTGTTCCTACTGGTAGGGATTCTCTAAGAAGAACAAGGCACACAATCATAACGTATATGCAGAGATCCTAGGGCAGACTCATGCCTTGTCGCAGTCTCCACTCCAGTGGAGACAAGAAGGACACGGACACCAAGGAGGGTTCACGCAGCAACTTCTTTACTTCGGACTTTTTCACCTGCAGCTTTCTCCCCAGCAGCTTCTACCCCCTCCATCCTTCTTGCAGCTTTTCTTACATCATTCCTCTCCACTTAGGCAAGGGCAACAACAAAACCTCCTATACTCAAGCCGACTGACCTCATCTAGCTCCACCCCACCTCATCCAATCAGAATTCACACACACGCTCCAGGCACTGAGCTCAGATCTGTCACCAATAGGCTGACAGGTGTGGATTATGAGGAACAGTCCAGCCTGGCTGGCAGCCCAGGCATGCATCCTCACTGCGCATGCTCGGGCAAGGCAGTAAACATGTGGGGTTCATGGGGCCTGGCAATGGGCCAGGGCACCATCTAGGCCCATGCGTCCACACCCACAATAAAGGCTCTTTGGTTCAGTTTCAGTGAGGCCTATAAGCTTAGGTTAATTGTTTCTGTGAGTTTTCTTTGATGTTCTTGACCTCTCTGGCTCTTATAATCCTTCATCAAAGGGCCTCCTTCTCATGGCATGGATCTCAAGCTGGACTTGTCATTACTTGGACACGTTTGGAAGCCTCTTAATGATGGTTTCTCATTCTTTAGGGGAATAGATCATGAATGAACTTTCGTAATTCGTACCTTTGGAGAAAATTATCCATTTCTTTTAGATTTTTTCAATTTGTTAAGGATAGGCTTTTAAAATATGTCTTAAGGATTCTCTGAGTTTCCTTGAATATTTACTGTTATGTTTCCATTTTCATGTATGGTTTTGTTAATTCAGATATTTTTGGATCTTCCTTTCTGCCCACAACTAGGCCTAGGGCAGAGGTGGTGCTCCCACACCCAGAGACACCTTGACTCCCAAGAGGTCTATCACAGCCTGGCTCATGGGTTCATAGAATGGAAAAGATCCACTCAGACAGTAAATTCAGTTAATACCTGGGATAACCTGCTGGTGAGAATCAAGCAAAATAACATATGCCACAGAAGCCGATGCCAATTGGCACAATCAGAACCCAGTACACCCACCAATGCAAGCCCTGAATACCTAACTTACCTGGAAAGCAAGGCTCTGACCTAGTATCCCATCTCATGAAGATAATAGAGAACCTTAAGGAGTACATAAATAACTCCATTAAATACAAGAGAATGCAGGTAAACAGCAGAATTTCTTAAAGACGATACACATTAATTCCTTAAAGAAACACAGGGAAAACACAAACAAACAGGTGAAGGAACTGAACAAAACATTTCATCCCTTTATGATCATACCATTTATTTAAAAATTAACTCAGAAAAATTAGACTCATGTAAAGCTGTATTGGGCTGCCTACATAAGCTATTCTCTGCTACTACAAGAGCTCAAAAGTTAGGCATGTTTTATATTATTTTTTAAATAGTAATTTCTTTTTTTAATTATTTGCATGACTGTGCCTAAGGGAGTTGTATTTGCAGATGCCAGTTTAGTTCAAAAGATGGTGTCAGGTTCTCTGGAGCTAGAGTAATATGTGGTTGTAAGCATTGCAATAACAAGTGGGAGTGCTATCTAGACTCAGAAAGTTCAAGGCCAACCTGTGCAGCACTGTACCCCATCTCAAGTGTTACATTAGCTACAGTCAAGCAAATAAAGCTAGAGAAATGAAATCATATAGCATATATACAATATTTCTATGAAATATTAATTATATTTACTGACTTTAATATAGAGTGGTTATAAAGAAATATAATATGATTTAATATTATTTTAGAGGTAAACTTTTAAAAGGGATACAGGCAAACATAAAAATTATCCTATTAAAATATATTAAAGTAGATGACAATATATGAGTTTCCATTATCTTAAGTTTATTTTCTGTCTGTGTGGTGAGGGAATGTATATCAAAATGTATTTCTAATTGTTTATTCAGGAAAAAAGAAAACTATTATGCTATAGACAATACTAAAAAATAAAGACCAGCAGATAATACAAGGGCATTCTCAAGAAAGTCCAGATCTCTGCTGCTATGCCTCCTACATACTTCTTTATTTCTTAGGCATTTTCAAGCCAAATGAATAAATGTGAGTTTACCTTTAATCTCACAGTCTTAAGAAAAATATACAGACTTCTAGTGTTTCAAGTTAAACTCATCCTTAGCTATGTGATAACCTGTGGGGAATATAACCTTGATTCATTTCCAAACCCGTGGGAATTATGGGAAGATGAAAGATAATTGAGTTTGTATGAAACTTGGAATTACTGAAACCAAAGATATTAGCTACATGCAACTTTACCTCCGAAAAATATTGCTGAAAGGTAAGAGAATTGATTTCAGTTTGAGCAATTTATTGAGCATGCATTGCCCTGTTTGTGACTAAATCAAAACATGTACACATAATTGTACCAATTTTCAAGGATAAGCAGAGATTTCTTGAGGTCAAAACACAAACAAATATGGAAGATGAAAGTCTCCTCAAAAATATATGATTGAATACATTGAATATCCACACAGCATTGAAAACTAAGAAGAAATATCTGCTTTTACCCCCTTCCAATTATAATGGGCATACACAAGCTATTTTGAAATTATCCTAAATTCTTTGAGCGTATATATTTTCCTGATTGTCTTCATTTCTAGCAGATTTATTAGCAAAGAATTAGATAGGAAATAATGTTAAAAATGAATTAACTAACTGAGGAGAAATTTCAACAGTTTACCAATATTTGCTGATCTTGCAGAACAATTGGATTCAGCTTCCTGAATGCAAGAGGTTGCTTAAAGTCATCGGTAAATCTAGTTCTTAGAATTCTGAAGGCCTCCCAGGGTTCTGTGAAAGCCAGGCATATACATGCAACACATACAGGCATTCAAGAAAAAGTCAAACACATAAAATAAAAATAAATATTTTTAAAACTTCCAAGATTTGTATTTCACCTATTTTCAAGTATACATATCTGTTTATGTATTTATGTCATAAACTTATTACATGGTAATTGTTCTTACCAAAATTAATTTTCGTTCATTTATAAGTCATTCTTACTACCCTATCTAGTACTAACAGTGACCTCAGGAGCTGTGCAAATTATGAAATAAACCAAGTCAGTGTCACATTATTAACTATGTTCCTGAAAAATCTCTAATGTAGGTAGTTATTGTGTAAGATCAAAGGATATATATGATTTTAATCTCATTGTTTACAAATTTATAATATGAAAATCATTTGGAAGAAAAGTAAAACATATAGTGATATTATCATAGTAATGTGGTTTCATAATTTTTCTTAGAAAGCAGTCTGATTAACATGTACAAAAGAGGACTTTGCTACATACATATTCTGAAATATGTTAATAAAATATGTTCAGTTTATGTAATTCGACGTGTGTGTATATTTTCAGAGATGATCATTTGGTACTGAAAAACCATTTGGTTTACTCTTTCCTAGAGAAAAGTATTTCTTCTACTTTCAGAATTCCTTTAGTTCTTTGTGTTGGCTTGATGCCTCATGGACTCTTCTGTCAGTTTATGGATGTCTATTGTTGTTCTTGCTCAACTCATGTTTACATTATTGAAAACTAGAGACCCTGAATTTGAAAGAAAGTAAGGAAGGATATAAGGAAGGTCTTAGAAAAAAGAAAAAGAAATAGGTGATTATTTAAATATATTGAAATTTTAAAAATTAAAGAAATTAATTTTAAAGTAAACTATCAGCAGACACAACCATTTAAAGATAGAATTCTGTCATTATTGAAGATGCACACTATATACTTAGTGACATTTTCTAAGACATCTTTAATGATAGCATGTAACATTCTCTCTACTTTTTCTTCTTACAAAAGAAGATGGTCTATTTATGAGCTTCACTTTCTTCTCTGAAATGCATCACATATTAACTCAAACTTTAAAAATGTGCTTTCACATATTACAAAAAATACAATTAATTAATTACAAATGATAACGAGGACTTATTTCTTATTGTCAGTGATGTTTTCTGAAAGGTCCTATATTTTAAAGTGGTTCATCATGGTATGTGACAAATGCACAACTGAAAAGATTATTTTTAAGAATTGTGTGTCTTTGTGTCTAGTTTTATTTTTAACATGTCATTCCATGTTTGTTCAATATGCCTGTGAGACCTGTTCTTTCGGGAAGTAAGAAAAGGGAAGAGAATTGGATCTTGGTGAGATGGAAGTGTTTGCGGGGGCAGGTGTTGGATGGACTGAAGTGGAACTTGGAGAAACTTAGGTCAGTATGTAGTATATGAGACAAGAACACGAAAAGAATGCTGAGATTATATGTTAAATTATAAATATTTTCTGTTCCTTCCCCTTTTCTTCTTACCTGTTAGTAAATTACAAAGAACCGGGTGGGGAAAGGAGCTGTGATTTTTGGACATTTATTGACTGTCACAAGAGTATTTTAGCAGGCTTGATTTAAACAGTAAAAGGTTAGCTAAAATCTTGAAAACTGGATATTTTCTTATAAAAACCAGTTCAATTATATTAATTATATTCTGCAATGCACCTTTGTGGGACAATGGGCCATGCACAAACACCCTGGTCTCCAGTGGAGCTGAGGTTTTGAACCCGGGTGGTACTCCATGGGTGGTAATTTCCACCTATATGGGACCATGTCTCCTGGACCCCTGGCTCCTGTTGAAGTTACTGCCCCTACAGTCCCCACAGGAGAGGCTCATGGCTTTTAGTCACATAGACAATGTCCCAAGCTTCTGGGCTTCTGGCTAGACTCCTCCCCACGGTTACCTAGCAACAATAATACAACAAGATAAGAGGGGCTCTCTCTCTCTCTAAGCTATTTCCTCTCTCTCTCTCTCTAAGCCTTCACTTTTCTTACTTTCTAACTCTCTTTTTCTCTTTCCTTTCCCCCTTCTCTTCTCTTGGCCATGGCCAGTCTCTCTCTTTCTCTTTCTCTTTCTCTTTCTCTTTCTCTTTCTCTTTCTCTTTCTCTTTCTCTTTCTCTTTCTCTTTCTCTTTCTCTTTCTCTTTCTCTTTCTCTTTTTCTTTCTCTTTCTCTTTCTCTTTCTCTTTCTCTTTCTCTTTCTCTTTCTCTTTCTCTTTCTCTTCCTCTTCTTCCTCTTCCTCTTCCTCTTCCTCTTCCTCTTCCTCTTCCTCTTTCTCTTTCTCTTTCTCTTTCTCTTTCTCTTTCTCTTTCTCTTTCTCTTTCTCTTCTCTGTCTCTGTCTCTTTCTCTGTCTCTTTCTCTGTCTCTCTCTTTCTCTGTCTCTCTGTCTCTGTCTCTGTCTCTGTCTCTGTCTCTGTCTCTCTCTCTCTCTCTCTCTCTCTCTCTCTCCCTCTCTCTCCTCTTTCCCTTGGCCTTTCTACAATAAAGCTCTAAAACCATAGACTATCTATCTCTGTTCATCAAGGCCTGGACTAAATACACTTGCCTGCATGGGAACCACACAGCGCCCCACCTTTCCCCCTGACCTCTCTTCCTTTTCCCTCTGGGGCCAGTGCCACTCTGGGGCCACTATTCTGTTCTCAGCTCCTCTGATATATCCAGCATGGGATGCTGGAGACTGAGAACCTGGTAACCTGGTACCAGGGACTGCCCCTTGTTTGCCCCCTGCTGTGTGGGGTCAGTGGCTTCACACAGCCAGATGCCCACCAGGGACCACATGGAAAGCTCCCAGAGCACTGGAATTCTAGCCGGACAGGGGTTCTCTCCCTCTCCCCTTCCCCTACTCCCACAGCCCCACTTACCTCAAATTAGAAATCATAGCAGATATAACTTTGATATCAAGATTTTCATTGGTTAGGGAGATATTCATTTTGATTGAATGGATACACACTATGTGACTATGGATGCTGAAGCATTTTCTAAAAAACAGACTCTAGGTTTTGTTTTCAGGGATGACCACTTGGTTATCATGGGCAGTAAAACTGATGGTAAATAAACAGACTTTCAGTTTGCTTTGATTTTCATGGTGTGTGTGTGTTTGTGTGTGTGTGTGTGTGTGTGTGTGTGTGTGCGAAATTATTTAAAATGGAATAATACCTTGTATTTTCTGATTAGAGGATCTTACCTTAACCCTAATATTATTCATGTTTATGGCTCTATCAGACAGTATGATGACAGACAAGAGCATAGGCATGAATGAAAGTGACCTGATCCTGACTCTCACACAGCCTGTTAGTCCCTAAGCCAATGAGGTTTTCAATAGCATAGCAAACACCTCAGTCGCTTTTAATGTTCCTGCTGCTCTATTGGTAGAGAAAATGCAGTTTTTGTCTTATTACAGTCTTTGTTGAGTGAAAAAGAGGACTTCCTCTTCAGCCTGCTTGAGTGGCAGCTTGCCCTCATGCGTGGGTATCTGCTCTTGGTTCTGCGTCTTAGTATGGTCTTCATTCCTTTCCTCTCATATTTTCTTTACAATTATTATATAATTTCTTCTGATTTCCTAAGAAAGATGACATATCGGTCTTCTGCTGAGCCAAGAGCTGCTGCTATGCTAGCCATTTGCTACTTAACCAGCTTCTCCAATTTAATAGATGAGTTGTTAGCATGCATCTTTGTCTCCTTCTGGAGTTTGGGGTTGTGATCATCCATCTGAGCCTTCAGCTTGGTCTCCAATACAGTCAACTCCTTCTGGTCACAGCACCACAGCTGCTTATAATGATATCTGCCCTACTTCTGCTCATGAAGCTGCAGTGTAACCACACATGCTGATCAGGACAAAGCATTTTCCATCCCTATAGTGTAAGAGCTGGTTCAGAACTGACTGCTCTCCCAAACCTGGTTTCCTGTTACCCTACTTATCTGTTAGAAATAAGTGATTCTTTTGTGAACTGTAAAGAAATGGAGGTTGTGTGTGGTTTGTTCTGAGTCTTGAGAGACTTGGGGATGCTCTCTTCTGAGAACTCTGCTGTAATGTTTAAAGTGAAACTCATGATGTAGGTGCTCATGAGCGTACTGGGAATAAAGTATTTGTGTAGAACATCTATACATTTCCCTGATTAAGTCAATTATCTGGTTTCTGTTTTCCTCTTCTCCTTCCTCTTCCTCTACCTCCTCCTCTTTACTATTTCAAACATTCATTCTGAGTCTTCTGGAAAAGGATGCTTTCATTTTTCAGAACTGTAGTTTATCTAGCTCCACCGTGGCATCCTTTTCGTTGTAAGTTAATGAAGATAAGTGGTGCTCATTCCAGCAGAGCAAACATCATCCTCTGATGGTTCCTGTACTATTGTTCTTTTCTGGGGTGTGGTATTTTCCTCTCGCAATATTCACCAACTCTCACAAAGAAATGCATCATTCCTGTACTGAAGCATCAATGGGAAATCATTCTTGGTGATGTGATATTGAGGTTGTGTATCCTTGTTAAAAATCGTGCTGGAGGAAGGGCCTTTTATTCTGCCAGATAAATACACGCAATTCCAAGTAAAGGGATGCCAACTTTTCTGTCATACTGTTCTGAAACCACAGATAAGATCACTTTTGGAGATCTTTTTGGTTATCTTAACCTGGCCTGGCTTAGTTTAGAGAAAACTTCCTTCCTGAACATACCTGAGAAAGGAAGAAAAGTATGCTAGCACCTGAAAGGCACTGTATTATAGCAGTGATAGTCTCTTCCTGAAGTGTTTTCTTTTGAACTTCTAACTAGTTAGAGGATGTACCTAAGCAGCATATCATTACCAACCTAGTAGAATGCTTTTTAACTAGGTGAATTTTTACACATTTTTTTTGTGATTCTTCCACTGTCCTAAAAAAAAAAAAAAAAATGTCAACAAGTCTAAAAGTACAGGAGCCGCACAAACCATGCTAAATTCACTTTTTTTTTTTTTTTTAAGAAGACACAAACTTGAGTTGCTAGAAAATGGGGAATGGTCTGTGAAGAATTGAATGAGCACTTAACTCTGATCAAAATGCATTGTATAAAATTCTCAAAGAACTAACAAAAAATAAGATAAAACAAAAGTGTATCTTGTTCGTTCTCCTAGGTCCACTTCTCACTCTAGGACACTTTCTTCATACCCACCATCTCATTGATGTGAATATTTATAGCAAAATAAATGACTCAAAACTCTCATTTCCAATTTCATGCACACTGATAAAAAGCTCTTCAGAGTGATCTTTGCAGAATAGTTTCAAATCTCTGGATTCCTCAGTATTGCTTTGTGCATGGTTATGAGGGTTATAATATTTTGTTTGTGAATGTCCAATCTTTTGCTTCACTCACTGACAATTATGTTTATTTTTATAAATTGTCAATACCTTCTGTTGTATGACAAAATATACTATATTTCTCAGATTTTCTTAGCAGTAATATCTCATTTACCACTGTAGACTTTTGGGTATAGGATGCACCTATAAAATATTAAGCTTATATGAGGAAAATTAAATAATGAAATGAAAAAAGAAAAGGAGAAAACACTGTTTAACTTTCAGAAAGACATACAAAAAATTGTAGCATAAACTGGGTGCCCCAAGGTATAATAATCTTAATATTCTGATGTATTTTATTTTCTATCACCCATTGCTCATTTTAAGGGCATAAGCCTATGCATGGTACTTATATCCCTTTGTTTTATTACCAGAGATCATCTGATGGGGATTCAAAGTGGGAACAATTGCTACCAGTACTGGGAACACCAGGGACATGACCACCCTGGCTTCATACTCTGAATGATCACAGGAAAGAAGGGAATATATTCACCCAGCATACTTTTTACTATTTATGCAAGATTTTAATATAAATGAAAGTTTTCAGTTTAGTTCACAAAAAGGTTCATATTATTTTGACTTTTCCAGAATAACCAAAATATTTTCTTTGTTAATAAAGGGAAGGATTTAACATGTTTTGTGTGTTATCTCACAAATGAACAGTGGAGGAGGCTTTGGAAAGCTCAATAACAACGTGCTTTGGTGATACTTCTAATGCTAGATAATATCACTTAATGTGTCTTTTGTTAATTGAGTGTTTTTCTTTAAAATCCACTTGTGTGTCTTTCTTTAGCTTTACATTTTTGTCTTGTTCAAATTTGTTTTTGTGTGATTTGGAGTTTTTTTTGGTGCATAGACAAGGGTGTTTTCAGGTTTGCTATCCTGCTGCCTCATTTTTATAAATGCTGCTAGTGCAGGTATGTACTACCTAACATAGGTTCTGATATAATTTTGCAGTAGGTATTTATAATTGCTGAACATCAGCCACAGGCATAACTTTATTAGATGACAGGAGAAGTCAATCATAGTAATTCTGTATTAGTTTCAGAGAGATACTGGTTTAGAAAATGATTATGAAAGAAGAAAAGTAAACATTTATAATACAGATATAATAATATAAAAATAGGGTTTTGTTCTCCAAAAACAGTAACAATAAGCATAAAATCAGTGTTGTGAGGATAAATTAATTATTTCTTTTTTCCCAAGTTTAATTACTATCTGTCTTACTGAAGCAGTATATGACATGGGTAATTATAGTGCTCTCATATGCCCCAAGTTACTGAGGTTGCTCTGTGAGTTTTTATTTTCTTTGGGTGTGCCAGTTTATTTGGGGTTACAAATCAATGCCTACTCTAGACATGTAAGAGATCAGACCTTAATGTTTCACCTGGAGTCTTAGAAATACACAATAAAACTCAGTAGGGTAGAATAGATGGTTTAATTAATAACACTCACCATTTTTCCTGTATTGGATAAAATACATTTGGGCAAAATAAACTTGTGCTACCAATTTTTCTTTCTTTTATTTTTTAAAGATCTGTTTATTTACTATTTATACAGTGTTCTGCTTGTATGTATGCGTGCAGCCCCGAGGAGAGTACCAGATCTCATGATAGATGCTCATGAGCCACCATGTGGTTGCTGGGAATTGAACTCAGGATTTCTGAAAGAGCAACTAGTGTTCTTAATCTCTGAACCATCACTCTGGCCTCTCTCTCTCTCTCTCTCTCTCTCTCTCTCTCTCTCTCTCTCTCTCTCTCTCTCTCTCCCTCTCTTCCTTTTTATTTAATTTTTTGTGAGATCAAGCAAGGATCTTATTTTTTCTTTTTCTAGAATAAGAATTTTTGGGCTCTAAATTTCTTTACCATTATTATGACATCCATCTGGGTTAGAGAAACGAACAAAACTGATGTGGCAGGAGAGGTGGCTTAGCATTCCTAGCAGTCACTCAAAACTAAGTGTAGCTACAGTTCCTGTCATGAGCTGCTCTTTTTTGTCTCCTTGAGCACCTGTACATACATGGTACATAAAAAAACGTATTCAGGCTGAGCGTAGTGGCACACGCCTTTACTCCCAGCAGTTGGGAGGCAGAGGCAGGTGAATTTCTGAATTTGAGGACAGCCTGGTCTACAGAGAGAGTACCAGGACAGCCAGGGTTGCACAGAGAAACCCTGTCTTGGAAAATCAAAAACAAAACAAAACAAAACAAAACAAAACAAACAAACAAACAAAAAAACTTACTCAGGCATACACACCCACATGCTCACATATACACATACTTTTACATCAAAGATATGAATGAAACTAGTAATTCTTGTTTCTAAATGTAATTGTTAAGCAGTATATATGCATCATTGGAAATTAGCAAATATATCAAAACATTAACAAAGAATTACCTAAACATATATATGAAATTTAAAATATTTATAAATTTCCAAGTGTATTTCCATAGACAGAATTTTACATAAAATAAATTTAAAATTTTAAAGATATGGCTAAATTAATATTAACAAATTTGTAGAAATAATTGATAATATTGATTAGAATAAACACAAATAAACTACAAAATGACCAAATCATCTTTCTACATCTAGCATCCAGTCATGCGTAGCCTCATCCTTCAGTCACCACTGTTTACTTTTATCAGCTATAGACATTGCTATCATCACAGTATATGGAGCCTATGTCAGCACTATTCAATTCATATTCAGCAATACAATGATATCTTTACTTCACCTATGATACAGATCTAACATTAATCACAAAGGGAGATTAGTATGTCTCTATATTTTAAACAGATGTATTTGTATTTATATAAATTTAAGCTAAAAGACAGAAGTTTAAAGTATAAAAGATATTTATATATCACAGAATAAGGTCATAATTTGTATTTGCTCACATTTCCATAGTGCTAGGTATTTCATGTCAAGATAGACAGGAAGAGAAGATCATCTGACTTGATATGAAGCCAAGAATCAGAGAGCAAAGTATAAATGACGATACCGTCAATGACCTTTCCTAGTACCTGACTTTTTCTAACCTTGTCCCCGTTCATAAAGTTTAAAAACTCTCAAAATATTACCAACGTTAGGAGGACAAGCCACCAGATAACAAGTCCCTAGGGGCCATTATGTTCTCATCCAAAAAGAATGAAGTATATTTTAGTCAGCTATTTGAAAGTAATGAATTTTCTAAGATCCATAGACACATCTTGTTACAACTTGTGTACAATAATAGTACAAGAGTTATAATTACGGTATTTTTGAAAGAAGCATGCATAATGAAAATATTAACTATTTCCAAAAGACAAGTATTCAGATGAATTCTCTCTAAATCATTCATGTGTAGTAGATATTTTAAATCTCTTTTTTTCCCAAAATAAACTGTATAGTTGTTTGATTATAACTTTGTAAAGCAACCTCATATTTTCTGATTTAATTCCTAAGCAAGTTAAAAACATGTAAATTATTATATATCTCTGTAAGTCTTCAAGTTGTAAAAGCAAGTGTTTTTGAATTGTAACATAAAATTGTATTACATATATGTCTAATTGTGGAAACTATATACTTTAAATATTTAGTACTAATATTGTAAAGGTAAAGTTTAAAACAAAGTCTTCATTATTTTATGCTTTTCTATAATTCTTAATTGTGAGTTAATAATGCCATATTTAAAAAGCATTATATGACAGCACTTACACAATAATCTCATGTATTCTGTGAGTCTTCTTTTCATTTATCAATAAAGACAAATCACAATTTTTATGAATAAGGAAAAGATTTAAATAAGTCAAAATATGCATCTACTATATGAATATTGTTCTTTATTTCAATGTGACTTTTGTTGAAGTATAGTTTATGTTAAACTGTGATTTTTCCTCTGTGATTTCTTCACACTTAATGAACAGAGCCATAATAGAGTTTTTGAAGAGGGATTTGAAAGCAGGAGAAGCGTAGCAAAGCAGTTAATTCTGCCAATTAGATAAATGTTGTGGAAAGTGAATCTTCTACCACCCTGTGGTAGTTTAGAATCATTGCATATTAGCATACTTCATTTACTCTCTCTGCTTAATTAATGCTTTCCCAATGAATTTGCATTTCAGGTCATATTTAGGAAAAATAAAGAAAATAAGTGAACTGTACTTTCTGCATTAACAGACTTGCTTTAGTTTCACAAGCAGCAATAGCACTCACTTGTTATAAATAATTTAATCAAAAAGCCACAGGTGGCATGAATTATATTCGATTAATTTAGAGATCTATGAAATTATTTTGCCAAGCTAAGTAATTTCTGCAAGCAATTCTTTAAAATAAAATAATCTATTTTGAAATTTCCCTGAATTCCACTTATCATCTATCATTGTCTTATTTCTCAATCAAATTAAATTTTATTCTCATCTTTCATAGAAAGATAGAATACTGTTGTTGAAGTAGGTTGAGATGAATGATTTTAATTTCCCTGAACTTGTTCATAATTTATGTTCAATTAATTTTACAATATGATTTTTGCCTAACTGATTCATCCAAAGTGCACTGACAAAATCTGCTTCATGTTTACTACATAGCTATAAGTTACTGAAGATTTATTTGCATAACTATTGCAATATAAGTAACACTCAATTGTTATTTTTCTTTTGTCTCCTAAGGATACAAAGTATGAAACAGGAATGGAGTAGGGAATTAGAATCAAAGACAACATACACAAACCATTAAATTATGAACTGAAATAATCACACCTCTGCTTTTCTTCATTTCACATCATGCTTTAAATGTGAGAATTGTAAAATGAATCCACATCTTATTTCTGGCTTCCTATCTATCCTGCCAGCATCTATGTACTTTTATCTCCACTATGCTGTTACTATCCCTGGCATAGGTCTGAAATAAATCATGGCATCATTGCCCAAGAAAATGCTTGCGACTTCCTCTTAAATCATGTAAACTATCTAAAGATGATAGCAAAGCATATTTACAGTAGAGCACAAATTGTTATACCAGAGTGGGTCATGTTTTTAGGTTCTCTCTGAATCTCTGAAACTAGCAACAGACTTCTAAATCAAGAGAAACTCTGTGTGTGTGTGTGTGTGTGTGTGTGTGTGTGTGTGTGTGTGTGCATGCATGTGTGCTCATTTTCCTGAATTCATAATGAAGTTATAATGGCTGAAAACAAATGTTTTCTTGTCTTTCAAGTAGGGAATAGATGTGTTATTGCATTACAATTGTTGCTTTTTTACTCCTTCTTAGTTATACTGTCATTAGGAGCTAGCATCCTTGCATAATGCAGAAGGCATAAGTTTCTTCTGTTGTTCCCTGCAAGGTTTTAAACTATTTTTAAATTGAGAAGATTATAAAAGTAAAATACGACTTCTAAATTCTTTTATAACTATTTGCATGTTATGGGTCACTTGATTCCATGCCCACTTCGACTAAAACACGATCTTTGTGTAAATAATAAGGGTTTCATCCAGTCTACCCAAGTAGGTCTAGTTTTAGCCTTAAATTTCAGTTGAAAGAGAATTATTCGTATGCACAAAATAGGCTTCTCAAGTCAGATAACTAATCTATAGTTTGTCCTACTTCTTAGTCCTACATAAATATTCCAATGCAGTAAATGAACTATGTAATAAAAAAGAACCTCTTTAAAAAGCAGAATAGAAAATATGTGCTGCTTAACTTTAGAATTATTATATGTACTAAAGATGTAATACAGATGAAAAGGTTACGCATTAGAAAGTGCCAGGTACTCATACAATAATTTACTAGGACAATATCAGTTTACTTCTCTTTGTTCCTATCTCATTGCTTTATTGACTTCATATCTATAATTATTATTGTCAAAATTTTAAGAGTAACAGCATTGCCTGTGAAATATTTTGCATATTAAATATATCATATCAGCAACAAATTGAAAATACATTAAAGGAGTAACATCTTTCAAACCCTACAAAACTTTAGTAAATTATGCAAAGAATGTGACACCTATTTTGATGTATATCCTTCCAGATGTACTTGACAAATATATCAACAAAATTATATAAGAATTAGGATTATTCACATGTGTTAAGTTTTGCATAAATTACATTGTATTAAAACATTTGTCTATATTTTTTTCATTTATTCTATGATGTGTATAGTTTTATCAACTGATAAGTATGTATTTTTTATTTACTTATTTATTTATTTACATCCCAAGTGTTGTATCCTCCTATTTTCCCCTCACTGAGACCCTCCATCCTCTCCTTGTCTCTACCAGACAAGAGGCATCCTCTCCCACTGAGGCCAGACAGAAAATCCCTAAGAATATTTTATTTACTATGAAAATGCCTAATTTTTCCATCTTGAATGATAGACCATAAAGTTTTATTTTTGGTCACCTGTATCTATAGGTATAAAATGAATTGCTGTAAGTACACTTTCTGCTTAAATATGTATGTAAATGTTTATACATGAAATCATTTTCACTTTTTCTTCAAAAACCACCTCAACATGTACAAATATTTCTAATGCAATACTTACCTTATTTAGTTCATAAGATTTCTGTGATGCATTTCATCTACAAATATCTGACATTATCAACATAACGAATAAAAGTCATATTTTATCTTGTAAAAATTGATCAAGTAGAATTTTTGTTAGACATTTTATTTATTTACATTTCAAACGTATCCCCTTTCCTGTTTTCCACTCCGAAAATCCCCTATCTGCTCCCCTGTCCCCATGTTCACCAAACTACCTACTTCTGATTCCTGGTCCTGAGGGGAAAATAGGAGGATACAACACTTGGGATGTAAATAAATAAATAAGTAAATAAATAATGCATACTTATCAGTTGATAAAACTGTACATATCATAGAATAAGTGAAAAAATATAGACAAATGTTTTAATACAATGTAATTTATGTTCCCCTACCCTGGGACATCAAGCCCTCACAAAACCTTTCCTCTCATTGATGTCCTACAAGGCCATCCTCTGCTACATTATGTGGCTGGAGTGATGAACCCCTCAATATGTGCCCTTTGTTTGGTTGTTAGTCCCTGGGAGCCCTGAGGGTACTGGTTGGTTCATATTTAGTTTTTTCAATGGGATTGCAAACCCTTGCAGTTCCTTGGGTCTTTTCTCTAGCGTCTCTATTGGGGACCCTGTGGTCAGCCCAATTGTTGGCTGAGAGCATCCACCCCTGTATTTGTCAGGAACTGGCAGAGCCTCTCAGGATACAGTTATAACAGGCTCTTATAGGCAACCATTTGTTGGCATCCACAATAGTGTCTGGGTTTGGTGACTGTATATGGGATGGATCCCCAGGTGGGGCAGTCTCTGTAGGACCTTTCCTTCAGTCTATGCTCCACACTTTGTCTCTGTATCTCCACCCATGGTTACTTTGCTCCCCCTTCTAAGAAGGACCAAAATATCTAGTTTAATTCCTTGTTGCTGAGATAAAATGTTGATAAAAACAAATTAGTGGTGGAAAAGATTTTATAAAACATTTAACAGTAAATAAGTTGTATACCTCTTTCATTTCAAAGAGATTAAAAAGCACACAGTAACAGTCATATCCAAATAAAGCCAAACTCCAATAGTATAAATAGTCAATATCTGGCATCATCGAAACAGTCACACTACTTCAGTGGTCAAAAGAACTTGGACAGCTTCTCCATTCAAAACACACTCACTGTGTTTTGAATCATCTCAAGATGGCTCCACTTCATAATTCCCACTCTTCCTGTGCTTTTTCTAAGCTCCTGGCATTTCCTACATAGTAAGATCTCTAATGGAATTGATATTGCACTGGCCAATCACATCATTGCTTCCATTCACAGATTCTAAAATGCCTCTTGGTTCTAAGCCTCAACTTTTTTCCATGACCTCTTCATGCCTTTAAAACCTGTACCATGTGAGGGACTTAGACATGGTTTGTCAAGTTCTGCTGCCAGCTAATGTTTACCCTTTCCCCACTTTTGCCTCACCTCCACCCCATGCATATAGTCACTGTGGACTTCAACTCACCAGTGATAATTCTAATGAAATACTTCCTAATAAACAATTGTTTCAATGCTATTTGTCTTTTGTCAAATCTACATGAGATTGATTTGCTCCAATGAAATGAAGGATTTACTTCAGTAGTGCTGTTTTTGTTTGTTTGTTTGTTTGCTTGCTTGCTTGCTTATCACAGCTGATTTTTAAGGACAGCTTACCAGAAAATACCAAATATCCAGGTTTGGATCCAATAGAGTCTTTGAGGGATTTGGAAACTTCCGTCTTAAATTTCACAAGGCAGGCATTCATCATAGGCACTTTCAGAACAGTATTATCTTCCAAACTCCAGCAGAATAACTCACTAAGCTCTGAACACTTAAGATTTGTTCAAGCCCAAGATAAATCCATGCACAATTCTCCCTTAAACAGTATAGCCAGATCTATCACAGTAACATCCTTCTTTATGGAATCAATGTCTGCTCTAGCCTGTTTATCTTTTGCTAAGATAAAGAAAGATATATAAGTTGGGGAGGAAAGGATTTGTTTGCCTTATGGTGTCCGTGTCACATGTTATCACTCAGTAAAATTAAGGCACAAACTAGAAGAGGAGCCTTGAGAGGAGAACAGAAACAGAGACCACAGTAATGTGACAAACTGGCCTGCTAGCCATATGATTTCTTATCCAATATAGAACCTACTACACAGCTATGACCATGCTACACACACCCTCACTTAAATCATCCATTAAAAGGTGACTTACACACATGAACACTTGACAGTATAATAATTACTTTTCTGAGGAGATTCTAAGTTGACTCACGCTGACTGACCAGCATTCCTAGTGTACAGATATCAGGCTAAGCAGTCTGCTGTGCCACTGCTTCATTGTCACAATAGAAAGAGAGGACAAGGAATGTATAGGCACCATTCTTCAAATAAGAGCATCCATGATTGGCTAGGAGAAATTCCATAGACTCTACCTCTTAAAGTTTCCATGCCATTTTATGAGTACCAAAGCCAGAGGACTAAGACTTCAACACTTGCAAATTTCAGATCTGTATGTCACTACATACATATATATGATAGGTATATAGATATAGATTAGAGATAGTGATATATAGCCTATTTTCCCTAAATATAGAATAAGAGTATTTAATCTCGTTGACAGAAAAATTCCCTATCCTTTGTACAGAAAACTCTGTAGTTATAATATTCCACTATTATGAATATTTACCATTTTCTCTGGTGTTTTCTTTCTTTCAAGTGGTATTCCCTTAAAATTTTCTGGAATTCACACAAAACAGTTTTATTATATGTGAAATTTGAAGGAGTAGGTATATATCAACATCTCTGGGGAAGATGTAGTTCTTTTTCTTTGATGTTTTCTGCTGATATAAGAATATCAAATTGAGACTTGGTTAATCGGTGTCTTTTCTGTTAATATTTTACAGTGTCATGAAAAATGAAAGGAGTGCTATGCTAATCTCACATTTGCAACGATCAGCATCAGCTAGTTATTAGCAAGTCAAGATTCATTAACTTAAAGGTATTTCATGAAGCACTGTTCTAAGTATACACAAAATATTGATGAAGATATTATAATCCATTCAAGGTAGCCACAATATTTTATTGTGTGTCCCCAGAAAAGCTGGCTTCTTTCTTAACTTCTACATTTCTCTACTTATAACAAAAAGATTATATCATGATTGCTATTAAATGTCTATTCTTTAATAAGAAGGTCAAATATATCAATGCTGTATAATGCAAAGGAATTATATTGAAATTTTCATGTCATGGAAAATAAATCATTTATAAGTTCAGAGAGACATAAGACAGTTGTTTAGAGATAAGTAATCAGATTGCACAAAACAAAGCACTTTTAAGACAACTATTTTACCCAGTCTGTTAGTATGCATTTGTCCTAAAATCACAATTGAACAACAAAGTAATGAAAGGCGATGCAAATCACCATCCTTTGGTGATATCAATGCATCTGAAAGGTTTATCAGTTGTAGTAAATATGTTACTCTGGTAAGAAATATTTATCATGGAGAAGACTAAGTATGTTGATCAGGGACAGGAGATACACAAGTAATATTTGTATCTTCTACTCTGTTTTATTGCAACATAAAACAATTTTAAAAATATAATCTATCAAATGATGCATTAACAATGCTTCTAAAAATCGGAACACAGACACTAATATATTATGTTACTTAATTTTACATGTCACTATCCACGTAACCATTATGACTATGGAAGTAGATTACTGTTATACTTGGAGTCAATTTCATTTTTTAACGTATTTATTAACTCATGTTTTTATTGTTGAAATCAACACCCTACTAATCAACTAATTATTTCAACTTCTTCTTTAGACGTACTTTGTAAAATAGAAAACAGTAGGACTATTAATAATTTATACTAAGGTTTGGACTAAGATTATAATTATTTTATTACTTTTATTTTTTACCATCCAGTCTTTATCCCCTCACAATCTGCCCTCCCACAAGTTCCACATCCCATTCATTTTTACCCCAACACCATCTCCAAGAGGACATTCCCACCTCCACCCTCATTTCACCTCACTGCCAGGCCTCCCCACTCCCTGGGCCCTCAATTCACACAGAATTCAAGAGGGTTACAAAGCTGAAGATTATAATTCTTAAATGAAAATATATTTCCTTTTCAAAAATACACAAATTCAGCTTCTCTATCTCACTCTCTCTCTCTCTCTCTCTCTCTCTCTCACACACACACACACACACACACACACACACACACACTCACACACACACACACACACACATATGCATAAACACACAAACGAGGAAAGATGGCATGTGTTGTCAATTGATCTGTTGAAGGATGCACCTTTCCCGTTTTGTTCACAATTATGTCTATAAATATGACAGCAAACAAAAGATAGAGCTTTTGATAATAATATCAGTGTTAATACATACATAAAAGTTTCCTTTAGTAAGATATGACTTTAGTAGGTAATGCATAATTATAAACTTAATTTTGAAAATATACTTTCAGACACTGAAATAAAAGGAAATGCAATGTATTTCACTTTGAAATGGATCTCAATTTCATGTAAATTTTAATGTTCATCTAAACTTTCTTGTGATAAATAACAAACTAAGTAAGTTAATGACGAAGCAATATTATGCTAAAGCTGGATTTATTGTTAGTATTATTATTAGTAGTAGTAGTAATAATAGTAGTAATAGTTGTTGATACATGATCTCTACATATAGCTCAGAGTGGTATTGAAATATCAATTTTCCTGCCTTAGACTCCCCAAATATGGAATTGCAAGTATGCAATCACAAATGCATAGAATGTGTTTAATCAGTTTATCCTTGATCTGGCACCATTTGCTGAGGGCCACTCCCAGGAATGACACAGGTTCCAGCAGAATAGATAAGAAAGAGGGGAAGGAAGTGTAGTGGATGAATGAGCCAGAGACTATGGCTGGGTGATCTTGCAGGTTTGAATGTCTAGCAAACTGGATGCTTCGTCATATATACAGACTCCACAAAAGAGGTAAATTTATGATTTTAAAAGAAATACAGATCATATATAACTGCTTGAAAAAAATAGGATCTCAAATCATTTTAGACTATGTATGCATTTACAACATACATGCTATTCTTCAGAACAACAAAATATTAAACAGATAGAAAAATATCAGTGTCAGTCTACATGAGTTCCCAAGCTTGAAACAATGCATAGTAGTTGTGCATAGGCTAACTTATGAGTTAACCTACCTTGAGAGTTTGAAAGGAATAATGATTCTCAATAATAAAAGAACTTTTTGAGGGAATCAGCATCCCAGACCTTAAACTGTACTACAGAGCAATAGTGATAAAAAATGGCATGTTACTGGTACAGTGACAGGCAGGTAGATCAGTGGAATAGAATTGAAGATGTTTAAATGAATCCACACACTACGGTCACTTGATCTTTGCAAAGAAGTTAAAAGACAGCATTTTCTACAAATGGTACTGGTTCAACTGGCTGTCAACATGTAGAGGAAAGCAAATTGATCCATTCTTATCTCCCTGTACAAAGATCAAGTCCAAGTGGATCAAGGACCTCCATATAAAAGCAGATACACTGAAACTTAAAGAGGAGAATGTGAGGAATAATCTTGAACACATGGGCACAGGGAAAATTTTCCTGAACAGAACACCAATAGCTTATGCTCTAAGATCAAGAATTGACAAATGGGACCTCATAAATTTGCAAAGCTTCTGTAAGGCAAAGTACACTGTCAATAGGACAAAACAGCAACCAAAAAAAATTAGGAAAATATCTTTACTAATCCTATATCTGATAGAGGGCTAATATCCAATATATACAAAGAAGTCAAGAAGTTAGATTCCAAAGAATCAAATAACCCTATTAAAAATGGGGAACAGAGCTAAACAGAGAATTTTCAACTGAGGAACCTTGAAGGGGTCAGAAACACTTAAAGAAGTTCAACATCCTTAGTCATCAAGAAAATGCAAATCAAAACAACCCTGAGATTCCATCTCACAACAGTCAGAATAGCTAAGATAAAAAATTCAAGTGACAGAAGATACTGGAGAGGATGTAGACAAAGAGGAACACTCTTCCATTGCTGGTGGGATTGCAAGCTGGTAAAACCACTCTGCAAATCAGCCTGATGGTTCCTCAGAAAATCGGACATAGTATTACCTGAAGACCCAGATATACCACTCCTGGGCATATACCCATAAGATGCTCTAACATATAATAAGAACACATGATCTGCGATGTTCATAGCAGCCATATTTATAAGAGCCAGAAGCTGTAAACAACCCAGATGTCCTTCAACAGAAGAATGGATAGAGAAAATGTAGTACACTTACACAATGGAGTACTATTCAGCTATTAAAAAGAATGACTTTATTAAATTCACAGGCAAATGAATGGAACTTGAGAATATCATCATGAGTGAAGTGAGTCTGTCACAAAGAAACACACACGTTATGTACTCACTGATAAGTGGATATTAACCCAAAAGTTCAGAATACCCAAGATTCAATTCATAGACCATATGAAGCCTAAGAAGAAGGAAGACCAAAATATGGATGATTCAGTGCACTTAAATAAAGAAGTCAGTAATACCACTATTTTATTAAGAAATACTAACTCTTTTGTGAACTACTTACTGTTAATAAATAGAAGAGGAGAACAGAGACAGATATTGACACAGATAGTCTCCCCATAATGACAAAACTTGTGTGTGTAGAAATTTTAAAAACTCAAGTAAAGAAACGCGAGTTAAATAGAATTTTCAATTAGTATTTAACTTACCATGAAAGTTAACACAGAAAAATCATTTTCACAACTGATTCCTAGGGTCCAAATGTAACAGATGTAGTAAATAAAATGCAGAAGGACACTCATCTGCAATAATGAGGTTATGGGTTGCCACTGTATTTCCAGCACTGGAAAGATGCTGTTTCCAGTATCACAGCCAGGCTGTTATTACAGAGCACAAAATGCCCAAATGATACTTATATATGGGACAATGAATGAAGAATGATCACAGGCAATGGGCTAAATTATTTGAATATGTCATAAAGCATGATGTAAGATAATTTGATACATGACGAGGAGGATGGAAACAGGATTTTTGTGTTAAAATGTTCTGGTATGTAGTATCATATATTTAGCTGACTCAAGCAAAATGAACATAATAATATCTGTCAGAGTGATCCTTTTATTGTTTTCACTGTAAATGGAGCTGGGGTCTTTAGAATCCTTTTTAAATTGAAATTTCTCCTACACAAATGCACCATAATGTCTCCCAAAACTGATACCATTAAGCCACATTAGAATAAGGAGTGATGTACAATGTTAATTGAGTGTCTACCATGAGAAGAAACTGCAATTTCCTTATCTGCATTCATTAGATTTTTTTTAACCATTACAATGTTTAGCTCTGACAAAAATGGGCTTTTTATAGTCACTCTTTTGAAAAGAGAAATGAGTTTCACAAAGATTTGAGAACTGTTCAAGAATGCAGAAAGGGTGTCATGAGTCCAGACACTAACTCAAACCTTTAAGTTACACAAAATAAATAATTTTCATAATTTCATCTGTTATTTACTTAAAACTTAACATAGCTTTAAGCAACATCAAATTCACACTATGTAATAGATCCATTCTCTGTATATTTCTAGGGGTGCAATCATGTAAGTAAACCCTGCATCTTGTGTGTGTGTGTGTGTGTGTATGTATGTATACACATACATTTAGAACATTACATGGATAATCTTTCAAATATACATACATCTTTCATGTGAATCCATACATGTAGCCAAATTACTTATGTTTTATAGAAATGTCGAAATACATTTACCATGTGTTTAAATTCACAAATGTTACAGATAATAATTTGTGATTTTTGTTTTCTACAAATATATTTAAATATATTCTACATATCATTAATTCTTTCTGGAATTATTAATATTAACTTACTATAGATATTTTCTTAGATAATTGTAATACTATTGTTATCATTTTACAAAGAAGAAAGAAAAGGATATCATCATGATATAAGAGAAATTTATGATAAGTCAAAGGACATTTGCAAAAGCCAGGTGATTAAAGTATACATCACTATCTTTATACATATTAAAATGTCAAAGAAACGTCCTGTGTGATTTTCTGGTCAAATGCTGCAAGACATGTAAACTGATGCTCAGTTGATGCTTGCATTCCTGCTGTTTCATTTCCACAGAAAGTGATTTATGATATATTTCTTATACATTTAATGATAAATTCAACTGGAGGGGGAATAAAAGACAAAATTTACATAGATAGATATACCGTAAATAAGATATCTTGTGATTCTAACTGGCATGTATAAAATAAATTAAAATAAAATAAAGAGAAAAACATGCAGTAGCTCCCCAACATGACTATTTGCTACATCTTTTTTATTTAAACTAATCATTTTATTACAAAGAGAGTTTAACACAATTACATAAAGAATTATGAGCGTACATAATCACATGATATTATACCAGAATATGACTTTTAGAATGCTGTGACACTGGTGTAAACCATAATATTTAATTTACAATCATAGATAAGTTTTGATGTTTTTTAATTTTTAATATTTTTATTACATATTTTCCTCAGTTAAATTTCCAATGCTATCCCAAAAGTCCCCCATAGCGCCTCCCACTTCCCTACACACCCATTCCCAATCTTTTGGCCCTGGCATTCCCCTATATTGGGGCATATAAAGTTTGCAAGTCCAATGGGCCTCTCTTTCCAATGATGTCCGACTAGGCCATCTTTCGATACATATGCAACTAGAGACAAGAGCTCTGGGGTTCTGGTTAGTACATCATGTTGTTCCAACAACAGGGTTGCAGATCCCTTTAGCTCCTTGGGTACTTTCTCTAGCTTCTCCATTGGGAGACCTGTGATACATCCAATAGCTGACTGTGAACATCCACTCCTGTGTTTGCTAGGCCCCAGCATCATCTCACAAGAGACAGCTATATTTGGGTCCTTTCAGCAAAATCTTGCTAGTGTATGCAATGGTGTCAGCGTTTAGAAGCTGCTTATGGGAAGGATCCCTGGATACAGCAGTCTCTAAATGGTCCATCCTTTCATCACAGCTACGAACTTTGTCTCTGTAACTCCTTCCCTGGGTGTTTTGTTCCCAATTCTAAGAAGGGGCACAGTGTCCACACTTTGGTCTTCATTCTACTTGAGTTTCATGCGTTTAGTAAATTGTATCTTATATCTTGGGTATCCTAAGTTTTGGGCTAATATCCACTTATCAGTGAATACATATTGTGTGAGTTCCTTTGTGATTGTGTTATTTCACTCAAGATGATGCCCTCCAGGTCCATCCATTTGGCTAGGAATTTTATAAATTCATTCTTTTTAATAGCTGAGTAGTACTCCATTGTGTA
This sequence comes from Mus caroli, assembly GCF_978045245.1. NCBI lineage: Eukaryota > Metazoa > Chordata > Mammalia > Rodentia > Muridae > Mus > Mus caroli. The sequence goes on along the minus strand of NW_028227267.1, from coordinate 87,188,721 downwards.
AATGTACCATAATTTCTGTATCCATTCCTCTGTTGAGGGACATCTGGGTTCTTTCCAGCTTCTGGCTATTATAAATAGGGCTGCTATGAACATAGTGGAGCGTGTGTCCTATTTACCGTTTGGGACATCTTCTGGATATATGCCCAGGAGAGGTATTGCTGGATCCTCCAGTAGTACTATGTCAATTTTCTGAGGAACCGCCAGACTGATTTCCAGAGTGGTTGTACAAGCTTGCAATCCCACCAACAATGGAGGAGTGTTCCTCTTTCTCCACATCCTCCCCAGCATCTGCTGTCACCTGAATTTTTGATCTTAGCCATTCTGACTGGTGTGAGGTGGAATCTCAGGGTTGTTTTGATTTGCATTTCCCTGATGATTAAGGATGTTGAATATTTTTTTCAGGTGTTTCTCTGCCATTCGGTATTCCTCAGGTGAGAATTCTTTGTTCAGTTCTGAGCCCCATTTTTTAATGGGGTTATTTGACTTTCTGGAGTCCACCTTCTTGAGTTCTTTATATATATTGGATATTAGTCCCTTATCTGATTTAGGATAGGTGAAGATCCTTTCCCAATCTGTTGGTGGTTTTTTTTTTGTCTTATTGATGGTGTCTATAGCCTTGCAGAAGCTTTGCAGTTTCATGAGGTCCCACTTGTCAATTCTCGATCTTACAGCACAAGCCATTACTGTTCTATTCAAGAATTTTACCCCTGTGCCCATATCTTCAAGGCTTTTCCCCACTTTCTCCTCTATAAGTTTCAGTGTCTGTGGTTTTATGTGAAGTTCCTTGATCCACTTAGACTTGACCTTAGTACAAGGAGATAGGAATGGATCGATTCGCATTCTTCTACATGTTAACAACCAGTTGTGCCAGCACCATTTGTTGAAAATGCTGTCTTTCTTCCACTGGATGTTTTTAGCTCCCTTGTCGAAGATCAAGTGACCATAGGGGTGTGGGTTCATTTCTGGGTCTTCAATTCTATTCCATTGGTCTATTTGTCTGTCACTATACCAGTACCAAGCAGTTTTTATCATAATTGCTCTGTAGTAAAGCTTTAGGTGACTCCACCAGAGGTTCTTTTATCCTTGAGAAGAGTTTTTTGCTATCCTAGGTTTTTTGTTATTCCAGATGAATTTGCAGATTGCACTTTCTAATTTGTTGAAGAATTGAGTTGGAATTTTGATGGGGAATGCATTGAATCTGTAGATTGCTTTTGGCATGATAGCCATTTTTACAATGTTGATCCTGCCAATCCATGAGCATGGGAGATCTTTCCATCTTCTGAGATCTGCTATAATTTCTTTCTTCAGAGACTTGAAGTTTTTATTATACAGATTTTTCACTTCCTTAGTTAGAGTCACGCAAAGATATTTTATATTATTTGTGACTATTGAGAAGGGTGTTGTTTCCCTAATTTCTTTCTCAGCCTGTTTATTCTTTGTGTAGAGAAAGGCCATTGATTTGTTTGAGTTAATTTTAAATCCAGCTACTTCACCGAAGCTGTTTATCAGGCTTAAGAGTTCTCTGGTGGAATTTTTAGGGTCACTTATATATACTATCATATCATCTGCAAAATGTGATATTTTGACTTCATCTTTTCCAATTTGTATCCCTTTGATCTCCTTTTGTTGTCGAATTGCTCTGGCTAGGACTTCAAGTACTATGTTGAATAGGTATGGAGAAAGTGGACAGCCTTTTCTAGTCCCTGATTTTAGAGGGATTGCTTCAAGCTTCTCACCATTTACTTTGATGTTGGCTACTGGTTTGCTGTAGATTGCTTTTATCATGTTTAGGTATGGGCCTTGAATTCCTGATCTTTCCAAGACTTTTATCATGAATGGGTGTTGGATCTTGTCAAATGCTTTTTCCGCATCTAACGAGATGACCATGTGGTTTTTGTCTTTGTGTTTTTTATATACTGGATTACGTTGATGGATTTCCATATATTGAACCATCCCTGCATCCCTGGGATGAAACCTACTTGGTCAGGATGGATGATTGTTTTGATGTGTTCTTGGATTCGGTTAGCAAGAACTTTATTGAGGATTTTTGCATCAATATTCATAAGGGATATTGGTCTGAAGTTTTCTATCTTTGTTTGGTCTTTTTGTGGTTTAGGTATCAGAGTAATTGTGGCTTCATAGAATGAGTTGGGTAGAATACCTTCTGTTTCTATTTTGTGGAATAGTTTGTGAAGAACTGGGATTAGATCTTCTTTGAAGGTCTGATAGAACTCTGCACTAAACCCATCTTGTCCTGGGCTTTTTTTAGTTGGGAGACTATTAATGACTGCTTCTATTTCTTTGGGGGATATAGGGCTGTTTAGATCATTAACCTGATCTTCATTCAACTTTGGTACCTGGTATCTGTCTAGGAACTTCTCCATTTCATCCAGGTTCTCCAGTTTTGTTGAGTATAGCCTTTGGTAGAAGGATCTGATGGTGTTTGGATGTCTTCAGGATCTGTTGTTATGTCTCCTTTTTCATTTCTGATTTTGTTAATTATGATGCTTTCCCTGTGCCCTCTAGTGAGTCTGGCTAAGGGTTTATCTATCTTGTTGATTTTCTCAAAGAACCAGCTCCTTGATTGGTTGATTCTTTGAATAGTTCTTCTTGTTTCCACTTGGTTGATTTCGCCCCTGAGTTTGATTATTTCCTGCCTTCTACTCCTCTTGGGTGAATTTGCTTCCTTTTGTTCTAGTGCTTTTAGGTATGTTGTCAAGCTGCTAATGTGTGCTCTCTCTAGTTTCCTTTTGGAGGCACTCAGAGCTATGAGTTTTCCTCTTAGAAATGCTTTCATTGCGTCCCATAAGTTTGGGTATGTTGTGGCTTCATTTTCATTGAACTGTAAAAAGTCCTTAATTTCTTTCTTTATTCCTTCCTTGACCAAGGTATCATTGAGAAGAGTGTTGTTCAGTTTCCACGTGAAGGTTGGCTTTCTATTATTTATTTTGTTATTGAAGATCAGTCTTAGTCCATGGTGATCTGATAGGATGCATGGGACAATTTCAATATTTTTGTATCTGTTGAGGCCTGTTTTGTGACCAATTATGTGGTCAATTTTGGAGAAGGTACCATGAGGTGCTGAAAAGAAGGTATATTCTTTTGTTTTAGGATAGAATGTTCTGTAGATATCTGCCAGATCCATTTGATTCATAATTTCTGTTAGTTTCACTGTGTCCCTGTTTAGTTTCTGTTTCCATGATCTGTCCATTGGTGAAAGTGGTGTGTTGAAGTCTCCCACTATTATTGTATGAGGTGCAATGTGTGCTTTGAGATTTACTAAAGTTTCTTTAATGAATGTGGCTGCCTTTGTATTTGGAGCATAGATATTCAGGATTGATAGTTCCTCTTGGAGGATTTTACCTTTGATGAGTATGAAGTGTCCCTCCCTGTCTTTTTTAATGACTTTGGGTTGGAAGTCAATCTTATCAGATATTAGAATGGCTACTCCAGCTTGTTTCTTCATACCAGTTGCTTGGAAAATTGTTTTTCAGGCTTTCATTCTGAGGTAGTGTCTATCTTTTTCTCTGAGATGAGTTTCCTGTAAGCAGCAAAATGTTGGGTCTTGTTTGTGTAGCCTGTTTGTTAGTCTATGTCTTTTTATCGGGGAGTTGAGTCCATTGATATTAAGAGATATTAAGGAAAAGTAATTGTTGTTTCCTGTTATTTTTGTTGTTAAAGTTGGCATTCTGTTCTTGTGGCTGTCTTCTTTTAGGTTTGTTGAGGGATTACCTTTTTGTTGTTTCTAGGGCGTGGTTCCTGTTTTTGTATTGATTTTTTTCTGTTATTATCCTTTGAAGGGCTGGATTCGTGGAGAGATAATGTGTGAATTTGGTTTTGTCGTGGAATACTTTGGTTTCTCCATCTATGTTAATTGAGAGTTTTGTTGGGTATAGTATCCTGGGCTGGAGTTTGTGTTCTTTTAGTGTCTGTATAACATCCGTCCAGGATCTTCTGGCTTTCATAGTCTCTGGTGAGAAATCTGGTGTAATTCTGATAGGCTTGCCTTTATATGTTACTTGGCCTTTTTCTCTTACTGCTTTTAGTATTCTGTCTTTATTTAGAGCATTTGTTGTTCTGATTATTATGTGTCGGGAGGTATTTCTTTTCTGGTCCAGTCTATTTGGAGTTCTGTAGGCTTCTTGTATGTTCATGGGCATCTCTTTCTTTAGATTTGGGAAGTTTTCTTCTATAATTTTGTTGAAGATGTTTGCTGGTCCTTTGAGTTGAAAATCTTCATTCTCATCCACTCCTATTATCCGTAGGTTTGGTCTTCTCATTGTGTCCTGTATTTCTTGGATGTTTTGAGTTAAGGTCTTTTTGCATTTTACATTTTCCTTGATTGTTGTGCCGATGTTCTCTATGGAATCTTCTGCACCTGAGATTCTCTCTTCCATCTCTTGTATTCAGTTGCTGATGCTCGTATCTATGGTTCCAGATTTCTTTCCTAGGGTTTCTATCTCCAGTGTTGCCTCATTTGTGTTTTCTTTATTGTGTCTACTTCCCTTTTTAGGTCTAGTATGGTTTTGTTCAATTCCATCATCTGTTTGGATGTGTTTTCCTGTTTTTCTGTAAGGACTTCTACCGGTTTGATTATGTTATCCTGTTTTTCTTTAAGGATTTGTAACTCTTTAGCAGTGTTCTCCTGCAATTCTTTAAGGGATTTTTGTGCTTCCTCTTTACTGTGTTCTACCTGTTTACCAGTGTTCCTTTGTATTTCTTTAAGTGTGTTATTAAAGTCCTTCTTGAAGTCCTCTACCATCATCATGAGATATGCTTTTAGATCCGTGTCTAGCTTTTCTGGTGTGTTGGGGTGCCCTGGACTGGGCGAAGTGGGAGTGCTGGGTTCTGATGATGGTGAGTGGTCTTGGTTTCTGTTAGTAAGATTATTACGTTTACCTTTCGCCATCTGGTAATCTCTGGGTTTAGTTGTTGTCCTTGTCACTGTTTAAAGATTGGAGCAGAAGCTGTGTTCCACTCACCAGCAGTCTCAAAATCCTGTGGCTGGGGTCGTGGGTAGCTGGCGGGTGTCAGCTGACCCTGTGCCCTAGCTACCCCGGCGCTTTTCTGACCTGAGAGGCTTGTGGCCCTACTGAGGCCGGATTTCTGCCTCCCCAACCAAAGCAGTCTCAGGTCCCTCGTGATTGGACTGGAGAAGAAGCTGTGTTCCACTCACCAGCAGTCTCAAAATCCTGTGGCGGGGATCCTGGGTAGCTGGAGGGTGTCAGCCGACCCTGTACTCTAGCTACCCCGGTGCTGGTCCAGCCGGAAGAGGCCTGTGGTCCTACTCAGGCCGGTTTTCTCTTGCTACATCTTTTAATAGTATTATTTTTTAATGAGAGAACAAGTATGGATGACTGATTTTCACTTTTATATTTGCAAAGTCTAGTTTTGTGAACACCTAGGCACTCCATTTTTAACACTGCATATGATGAGTTATTTAAACTCTTATCCAAACAATTATCTTAGACCAATAAGTAAGAAAAAGATCTGCCTGAATAAGGGACAATTACCTGATAGCATATTTTGGACTTAATTGTAAAACTATTAATACCATAAGTCATAAATATTAGTTTATTTAATTTCACTAAAATATTAGAATTGAACCATTGCCAATTGTTCAAAATTAATATTGCTTGGTTTTAATAGTGCTTGTTTCTAATCTCATCACTTTCAGGGACTTAGACTTAGGAGCTTGATTAGATTAGGAGCTTGAGGCCAACTTTTATTTATTTGTTTATTTATTTATTTATTTATTTATTCATTCATTCATTCATTCATTCATTTATTTTTATTAATCATTGCATTCATTTACATCTTAAATAATATCCTAGTTACCCCTTCCTCCACAACCCCCCCACATCTGCCCTTTCTCCTTTCCTTTTTGTTTCTGTGAGGGTGCACTCCAATCCACCAACCCTCTTCCACCCCACTGCTGCAGAATCCACCTATGCTGGGGCAGCAATTCACCACAAGACCAAGTGTTTCCCCTCCCATTAATGTCAGACAAGGGCATTCTCTGATACATATGCTGCTGGAGCCATGAATCCCTCCATGTGTACTCTTTAGTTGGTGGCTTAGTCCCTGGGAGCTCTGGGAGTAATGGGTAGTTCATATTTTTGTTCCTCCTATGTAGCTGCAGACCCCTTCAGCTCTTTCAGTCCTTTCTCTAGCTCCTCTACTGGGGACACTGTGCTCAGTCCAAAGGTTGGCTGAGAGCATCCACCTCTGTATTTATCAGGCACTGGAAGAGCCTCTCAGGAGACAGCTATATTAGGATCCTATCAGCAAGCCCTTGTTGGCATTCACATAGTGCCTGGGTTTGGTAACTATATATGGAATGGATCCCCAGCTAATGCAATATCTGAATGGCCTTCCCTGATTGTTGGTCCAGTATCTGAGAGATCTCTGGGGTCCAGGTTAATTGAGACTGCTGGTCCTTCTACAGGGTCACCCTCCTCCTCAGCTTCTTCCAGTTTTCCCCTAATTCAACTACAGGGGTCAACAGCTTCTTTCCATTGGTTGGGAGCAAATATCTGCATCTGACTCAGCTGCTTGTTGGGTCTTTCTGAGCGCAGTGATGTTAGGTCTTTTTTTTTTTTTTTTTTTTTTTTTTTTTTTTGTGAGCGCTCCACAGCCTCCTTAATAGTGTCAGGTCTTGGGGCCTCCCCTGGAGCTGGATCCTACTTTGGTCCTATTGCTGGACCTTCTTTTTCTCAGGTGCCTCTCCATTTCTATCCCTGGAGTTCTTTCAGACAGGATCAATTATGGGTCAGTTTTGACAGTAGGACCCATACCTCACTTGATGCCCTGTCTTTCTCCTGAAGGTGGGCTCTACAAGTTTCCTCTCCCCAATGTAGGGTATTTCATCTAAGGTCTCTTTCTTTGAGTCCTGAGACTCTCTCACTTCCCAGGTCTCTGGTGAATTCTGGAGGGTACCCCAAACCTCCTACCTCCAGAGGTTGCATGTTTACATTCTTTCTCCTGGCTTTCAGGGATTTCAGTACTTTTGCCTCACCCAAAAATCAAACAACCCAGTGAAAATGTGGGCTATAGAACTAAACCAAGAATTCAAACAGAGGAATTTCAAATGGCTGAAAAATATCTAAAGATTTGTTCAAAGTCCTTTGTGATTAGAGAAATGCAAATCAAAACAACCCTAAGGTTCTACCTTACACCAATCAGAATGGCTAAGATCAAAACTTCAGGCAACAGTATATGTTGGTGAGGATGTGGAAAAAGAGGAACACTCCTCCATTGCTGGTGGGATTGCAAACTGGTACAACCACTCTGGAAATCTATCTGGAGGTTCCTCAGAAAATTGGAAATAGATCTACCTGAAGACCCAGCAATATCACTCTTGGGAATATACCCAAAAGATGCCCCATCATGCCACAGGGGAACAAGCTCCAATGTGTTTACAGCTGCCTTATTTGTAATAGCCAGAACCAGGAAACAACATAAGAGTCCCACATCAGAAGAATGGATACAGAAAATGTGGTTCGTACACACAATGGAATACTTCTCAGCTATTAAAACAACGAATTCATGAAATTCTTAGGAAAATGGATGGAACTAGAAAATATCATACTGAGTGAGGTAATTCTGACCCAAAAAGACATGCATGGCATGTACTCACTAATAAAGATATTAGCCAAGGGGGGGCAGGATATCCAAGGTGTAGCCCACAAAACTTAAAAAGTTCAACAAGCTGAAGTGCTCAATTGAGGATGCCCCAAACCCATTTGGGAGTGAGAAGAAAGCAACCAAAAGGGGGGTAGGGGGGACCTGAAAGGGAAAGGGGATGGAGGGGGAGTGTAGAGAGGAACACAAGTAATTTTAAATGTCAAACCTAACTCTGTCATGGGAGATCATTGCTCTGGCTAGTTTTGGTCAAATAGACTTAAGCTAGAGTCGTTTGTGAAAAGGGACACTCAGTTGTATCAACACCTTCATAAAATTTGCCAATAGGCAACAAGTCTGTACTTCATTTTCCTAATTAGTTATAGCACTGGGTGAGCCCAATTCACTGTAGGTAGTACCACTCTAGAGGCTAGTAGTTCAGGGATATTGAAGCAAGCCGATTGAGAAAAACCATGGAGAATAAGTCAGCAAAGTGTGGCTCTTCTTGACCTCTGTGTCACTTCCTTTCCCCCAATTTCTTGCTTTGAATTTGTGCCTTTTGATTTAAGAATCTGTAGAATCTGGTCAGCTCAACTTTGAATGAGCTAAAATTAAGAAGAGATCAACATGTCTGAAGTAAAACCTTTTCCTCCATGGGACACTGGATACTCCTTAGCTGGGATGTAGAATCACCTGAGATTTTAAAAAGACAAGCATGAGTGATGCAAAAATCTTCTGAGAATTGTTTCCTCAGTTTCTCCATACAGAAACTGTATTCCTGAGAACACTAAGCCTGTATCCTATCCTTGTAGCCAAACTTAGTAATTTGAGTTATCCAGGTACTCCTGATGGTACTCCTGATTTTGAAGGGGGAAGGCACATATGGATCTACCTGGGCTTGCCACTGTGGGATAAGGCCAGAGGTCCAGAAGAGAGGTTGAGACAGGTCCCTGATACAGCCTTAGTTGTGGCCAAACCTAAGAATCGAACATGTCACAAAGAAATTTGAGACTTGTCACTATGTGACAGAGCTAACATCACTGAAAGATGTCTGTAAGTCGAGAAGATACAGCCCAGTTGCACTGTGCACCACAGAATTTTGAAGAAGACATACATAATAGGATGACTACCAAGGGCAATAGCAGTGATGGAGTCTTAGAAAAAATGCAAAGCAAGGGGTGTGGAAAAGAATGTGGGAGTGTAGAGGCAAGGGAGGGAAATAAATATGGGGTGGGCTAGAGAGACGACTATATATCATATACATGTAAGAATATCTTACTGAAATAATTACTAAAATACTTTAAAAAGAAAAATAAAGAATAAACCATCTCTGTGAGACATGTACTTAGTTTTACATAACAACAAAATATCTTATGTCAATGGTATCTTAAGTAATCAAAATAAGCTTGCTCTCTAACCCTCTTACCCTTCTCTCCCCCTACCCCTACCCCTCCCCTCTCTCTTCATATGTTCTTGGCTGGCTTCTCCTCTCTCTCTCTCTCTCTCTCTCTCTCTCTCTCTCTCTCTCTCTCTCTCTCTCTCTCTCTGCCTCTGTCTCTACTCCCTTTCCAACTCCCCCTCCCATGCCCTAAATAAACTCTATTCTATAATATAAAAAAAGTAATCAAAATACATAGTGCGTCAACAATTTCTGATTAGAATAACTATGATTTAACTGGAAAAAATATTTTGGAAGAGATATCCTTAGTTTCTCTTAGAGATTTGTCCTAATGAATGACAGATTTCTGATTTCTTCTCTTTTTAATTAGGTACTTTCTTCATTCACATCTTCAGTGCTATCCCAAAAATGCCCCCCTCCCTCCTCCCCCCTCCCATTTCCCGGCCCTGGCATTCCCCTGCACTGAGGCATAGAAAGTCTGCACGACCAATGGGCCTCTCTTTCCACTGATGGCCGACCAGGCCCTCCTCTGATACATATGCAGCTAGAGACAAGAGCTCTGGGGGGTACTGGTTAGTTCATGATGTTGTTCCACCTATAGGGTTACAGATCCCCTCAGCTCCTTGGGTACTTTCTCTAGCTCCTCCATTGGGAGCCCTGTGATCCATCCAATAGCTGACTGTGAGCATCCACTTCTGTGTTTGCCAGGCCCCAGCATAGTCTCACAAGAGACAGCTATATCTGGGTCCTTTCAGCAAAATCCCACTAGTGTATGCGATGGTCAGCGTTTGGAGGCTGATTACTGGATGGATCAGATTTCTGTTTTAATTAGACAACCTTGAAAAGATTTGACCAAGTATTTTCTGCACTGATGAGTCCTTGATTTCTGAAGAATGTCCCAGATTTCCTTGTGGTTGTAAAGCTTACTTTTATCTCAATGGAAACTTAATAAAGACTTTTCAGAGTATCTCATTTGGAAAACATTACCATCAATTTCTAGGAATATTACAAGATTGCTCCTACATTTTAAAGATTTATATGAAATTATTGTAAAATATTACTAATTAATTCATTTTTTAAAACTGGCTGTAGTATAGAATATAGAACTCATCACATAGTTATAGAATTGAACTAGATAAGGTTTTTATTTTAAATATATCCAGACTTGCCATCAACTATAATTGTTTGCAAGAGACTCAAGCTTTCCTATAGCACTGCACAATTAGATAGGGAGAACAATGATATTTGGCTTAATGTGACATCCCAACACTTCATGATTCCTTGCCTTCAGAATGTTTTACTCTGACCCATCTATATGATGAAACTCCATAATCTTAACTTTCTTATTTTCCATGAAGTCATTTTTTTTTTTTTTTTTTTTTTTGCTTATCTAAGGCTGTTTCTCTAGAAGTATATTTTCAGTGAAGTTAACAAATTTTGATGCTGAGTTTCCCTCCCTCTGAGATCAGGACATGACAGGCTGATTTTCTCTTTTATCATTTTATCATTTATATTAACAACATTTTTCCAAAGTCTATCTATAGGGCAAGTAGATAATATGTAAAGTTTTAAGATGAAATTAAAATATTAAAATCGAAATGTTCTATTGGAGAGGCGGCTCCGTTTTTTTTTTTGAGGGGCTAGATTTTATTAAAATATTTGTTTTTTATATCCCTACTAATGCGAAGCATTTTTTCTATTATAATATAGACTTTCTATACTTAAAAAAGGAAAGAAGAGAAAACCCACAACTCCAGTGGGAATTACATGGGGCCCATCTTTGTGAGGAGGCCTGTCATTTGTCAACAATCTTAGCATGCTGGAGGCTTGCAGTAAGAGTTAGCATTCAAGAACAAGCTGGATTTATGCCCATTGCTTTATGGCCTTGACAGCTGCCAATATATCTTTTCTTTTATATATATATTATTACATATTTTCCTCAATTACATTTCCAATGCTATCCCAAAAGTCCCCCATACCCTCCCCCCCACTCCCCTACCCACCCATTCCCAATTTTTGGCCCTGGCGTTCCCCTGTACTGGGGCATATAAAGTTTGCATGTCCAATGGGCCTCTTGTTCCAGTGATGGCCTACTAGGCCATCTTTTGATACATATTCAGCTAGAGTCAAGAGCTCCAGGGAACTGGTTAGTTCATAATGTTGTTGCACTTACAGGGTTGCAGATCTCTTTAGCTCCTTGGATACTTTCTCTAGCTCCTCCATTGGGCGACCTGTGATCCGTCCAATAGCTGACTGTGAGGATCCACTTCTGTGTTTGCTAGGCCCCGGCCTAGTCTCACAAGAGATAGCTATATCAGGGTCCTTTAAGCAAATGCTTGCTAGTGTATGCAATGGTGTCATCGTTTGGAAGCTAATTATGGGATGGATCCCTGGATATGGCAGTCTCTAGATGGTCCATCCTTTTGTCTCAGCTCTAAACTTTGTTTCTGTAACTCCTTCTATGGGTGATTGTTTCCAATTCTAAAAAGGGGCAAAGTGTCCACACTTTGGTCTTCGTTCTTCTTCAGTTTCATGTGTTTTACAAATTGTCTCTTATATCTCGGGTATACTAAGTTTCTGGGCTAATATCCACTTATCACTGAGTACATATCATTTGAGTTCTTTTGTGATTGTGTTACCTCACTCAGGATGATGCCCTCCAGGTCCAACTGTTTGCCTAGGAATTTCATAAAGTCATTCTTTTTAATAGCTGAGTAGTACTCCATTGTATAAATGTACCACATTTTTTGTATCCATTACTCTGTTGAGGGGCATCTGGGTTCTTTCCAGCTTCTGGCTATTATAAATAAGGCTGCTATGAACATAGTGGGGCATGTGTCCTTCTTACTGGTTGGGACATCTTCTGGATATATGGCCAGGAGAGGTATTGTGGGATCCTCCGGTAGTACTATGTCCAATTTTCTGAGGAACAGCCAGTCCGATTTCCAGAGTGGTTGTACAAGTTTGCAATACCACCAACAATGAAGGAGTTTCCCTCTTTCACCACAACCTTGCCAGCATCTGCTGTCACCTGAATTTTTTGATCTTAGTCATTCTGACTGGTGTGAGATGGAATCTCAGGGTTGTTTTGATTTGCATTTCTCTGATGATTAAGAATGCTGAGCATTTTTTCAGGTGCTTCTCAGCCATTCACTATTCCTCAGGTGAGAATTCTTTGTTTAGCTCTGAGCCCCATTTTTAATGGGGTTATTGGATTTTCTGGAGTCCATCTTCTTGAGTTCTTTATATATATTGGATATTAGTCTCCTATCTGATTTAGGATAGGTAAAGACCCTTTCCCAATCTGTTGGTGGCCTTTTTGTCTTATTGATGGTGTCTTTTGCCTTGCAGAAGCTTTTCAGTTTCATGAGGTCCCATTTGTCAATTCACAATCTTATAGCACAAGCCATTGCTGTTCTATTCAGGAAATTTTCCCCTGTCCCCATATCTTCGAGGCTTTTCCCCACTTTCTCCTCTATAAGTTTCAGTGTCTCTGGTTTTAGGTTGAGTTCCTTCATCCACTTAGATTTGACCTTAGTACAAGGAGATAGGAATGGATCAATTCACATTCTTCTACATGATAACCACCAGTTGTGCCAGCACCATTTGTTGAAAATGCTGTCTTTATTCCACTGGATGGTTTTATCTCCCTTGTCAAAGACCAAGTGACCATAGGTGTGTGGGTTCATTTCTGGGTCTTCAATTCTTTTCCATTGGTGTACTTGTCTGTCACTATACCAGTACCAAACAGTTTTTATCACAATTGCTCTGTAGTAAAGCTTTAGTTCAGGTATGGTGATTCTACCAGATGTTCTTTTATCCTTGAGAAGAGGTTTTGCTATCTAGGTTTTTTTGTTATTCCAGATGAATTTTCAGATTGCCCTTTATAATTCGTTGAAGAATTGAGTTGGAATTTTGATGGGGATTGCATTGAATCTGTAGATTGCTTTTGGCAAGATAGCCATTTTTACAATGTTGATCCTGGCAATCCATGAACATGGGAGATCTTTCCATCTTCTGAGATCTTCTTTAATTTCTTTCTTCAGTGACTTGAAGTTCTTATCATACTGAGTCACACCCAGGTATTTTATATTATTTGTGACTATTGAGAAGGGTGTTGTTTCCCTAATTTCTTTCTCAGCCTGTTTATTCTTTGTGTAGAGAAAGGCCATTGACTTTTTTGAGTTCATTTTATAGCCAGTTACTTCAGCGAAGATGTTTATCAGGTTTAGGAGTTCTCTGGTAGAATTTTTAGGGTTACTTATATATACTATCATATAATCTGCAAAAAATGTGATATTTTGACTTCATCTTTTCCAATTTGTATCCCCTTGATCTCCTTTTGTTGTCGAATTGCTCTGGTTAGGACTTCAAGTACTATGTTGAAAAGGTATGGAGAAAGTGGGCAGCCTTGTCTAGTTCCTGATTTTAGTGGGATTGCTTCCAGATTCTCACCATTTACTTTTATGTTGGCTACTGGTTTGCTGTAGATTGCTTTTATCAGATTTAGGTATGGGCCTTGAATTCCTGATCTTTCCAAGACTTTTATCATGAATGGGTGTTGGATCTTGTCAAATGCTTTCTCCCTATCTAAGGAGATGATCATGTGTTTTTTGTCTTTGAGTTTGTTTATATAATGGATTACATTGATGGATTTCCATATATTAAACTATCCCTGCATCCCTGGAATAAAACCTACTTGGTCAGGATGGATGATTGCTTTAATGTGTTCTTGGATTCGGCTTGTGAGAATTTTATTGAGTATTTTTGCATTGATATTCATAAGGAAATTGGTCTGAAGTTCTCTATCTTTGTTGGATCTTTCTGTGGTTTAGGTATCAGAGTAATTGTGGCTTCATAGAATAAGTTGGGTAAAGTACCTTGTACTTCTATTTTGTGGAATAATTTGTGCAGAACTGGAATTAGATCTTCTCTGAAGGTCTGATAGAACTCTGCACTAAACCCATCTGGTCCTGGGCTTTTTTTGGCTGGGAGACTATTAATGACTGGTTTTTTTCTTTAGGGGATATGGGACTGTTTTAGCTCCTTAACTTGATCCTGATTTAACTTTGGTACCTGGTAACTGTCTAGAAATTTGTCCATTTTGTCCAGGTTTTACAGTTTTGTTGATTATAGCCTTTTATAGAATGATCTGATGGTGTTTTGGATTTCTTCAGGATCTGTTGTTATGTCTCCCTTTTCATTTCTGATTGTGTTAATTAGGATGTTGCCCTTGTGCCCTCTAGTGAGTCTAGCTAAGGGTTTATCTATCTTGTTGATTTTCTCAAAGAACCAACTCCTCATTTGTTTAATTCTTTGAATAGTTCTTCTTGTTTCCACTTGGTTGATTTCGCCCTTGAGTTTGATTATTTCCTGCAGTCTACTCTTCTTGGGTGAATTTTCTTGCTTTTTTCTAGAGCATTTAGATGTGTTGTCAAAGTGCTAAAGTGTGCTCTCTCTAGTTTCTTTTTGGAGGCACTCAGAGCTATGAATTTGCCTCTTAGAAATGCTTTCATTGTGTCCCATAGGTGTGGGTATATTGTGGCTTCATTTTCATTAAACTCTAAAAAGTCTTTAATTTCTTTCTATATTCCTTCATTTACAAACATATCATTGAGAAGAGTGTTGTTCAGTTCCCATGTGGATGTTGGCATTCTATTATTTATGTTGTTATTGAAGATCAGCCTTAGTCCATGGTGATCTGATAGGATGCATGGGACAATTTCAATATTTTTGTATCTGTTGAGGCCTGTTTTGTGACCAATTATATGGTCAATATGGAGAAGGTCCCGTGAGGTGCTGAGAAGAAGGTATATCCTTTTGTTTTAGGATAAAATGTTCTGTAGATTTCTGTTAAGTCATTTGTTTCATAACTTCTGTTAGTTTCACTGTGTCTCTGTTTAGTTTGTGTTTCCACGATCTGTCCATTGATGAAAGTGGTGTGTTGAAGTCTCCCACTATTATTGTGTGAGGTGCAATGTGTACTTTGAGCTTTACTGAAGTGTCTTTAATGAATGTGGCTGCCCTTGCATTTGGAGCATAGATATTCAGAATTGCAAGTTCCTCTAGGAGGATTTTACCTGTGATGAGTATGAAGTTTCCCTCCTTGTCTTTTTTGATAACTTTGGGTTGGAAGTCAATTTTATTATATATTACAATGGCTACTCCAGCTTGTTTCTTCAGACCATTTTCTTGGAAATTTGTTTTCCAGCCTTTCACTCTAAGGTAGTATCTGTCTTTTTCCCTGAGATGGGTTTCCTGTTAACAGCAGAATGTTGGGTCCTGTTTGTGTAGCCAGTCTGTTAGTCTATGTCTTTTTATTGGAGAATTGAGTCCATCGATATTAAGAGATATTAAGGAAAAGTAATTGTGACTTCCTTTTATTTTCGTTGTTAGAGTTGGCATCCTGTTCTTGTGGCTGTCTTCTTTTTGTTTTGTTGAGGGATTACTTTCTTGCTTTTTCTAGGGTGTGATTTCAGTCCTTGTATTGTTTTTTTTCTGTTATAATCCTTTGAAGGGCTGGATTAGTGGAAAGATAATGTGTTAATTTGGTTTTGTTGTGGAATACTTTGGTGTCTCCATCTATGGTAATTGAGAGTTTGGCTGGGTATAGTAGCTTGGGATGGCATTTGTGTTCTTTTAGTTTCTGTATAACATCTGTCCAGGATCTTCTGGCTTTCATAGTCTCTGGTGAAAAGTCTTGTTTGATTCTGATACGCCTGCCTTTATATGTTACTTGACCTTTCTCCCTTACTGTTTTTAATATTCTCTCTTTATTTAGTGCATTTGTTGTTCTGATTATTATGTATTGGGAGGAATTTCTTTTCTGGTCCAATCTATTTGGAGTTCTGTAGGCTTCTTGTATGTTCATGGGCATGTCATTCTTTAGGTTTGGGAAGTTTTCTTCTATAATTTTGTTGAAGATATTTGCTGGCCCTTTAAGTTGAAAATCTTCATTCTCATCAACTCCTATTATCTGTAGGTTTGGTCTTCTGTCCTGGATTTCCTGGATGTTTTGAGTTAGGATCTTTTTGCATTTTGTATTTTCTTTGATTGTTGTGCCGATGTTCTCTATGGAATCTTCTGCACCTGAGATTCTCTCTTCCATCTCTTGTATTCTGTTGCTGATGTTCGCATCTATGGTTCCAGATTTCTTTCCTAGGTTTTCTATCTCCAGCATTGCCTCACTTTGGGTTTTCTTTATTGTGTCTACTTCCCTTTTTATGTCTTGGATGGTTTTATTCAATTCCATCACCTGTTTGGTTGTGTTTTCCTACAATTCTTTAAGGAATTTTTGTGTTTCCTCTTTTAGGTCTTCTACCTGTTTAGCTGTGTTCTCCTGTATTTCTTTAAGTGAGTTATTAAAGTCCTTCTTGATATCCTCTACCATCATCATGAGATATGTTTTTAAATCCAGGTCTTGCTTTTCAGGTGTGTTGGGGTGCCCAGGACTAGGTGGGGTGGAATTGCTACGTTCTGATTATGGTGAGTGGTCTTAATTTCTGTTAGTAGGATTCTTATGTTTTCCTGGTAATCTCTGAAGTTAGCTGTTATAGTTGTGTCTGGTTATAGCTTGTTCCTCAGGTGACTCTCTTGGCCTCTATAGCAAACCTGGGAGTCTAGCTCTCTCCTTAGTTTCAGTGGTCAGAGTATTCTCTGCAGGCATGCTCTCTTCTTGCAGGGAATGTGCCTCCTGGCAGAAGTTGAGTTCCACTCACCAGAGGGCTTAAGATCCTGTGGAGGGTCCTGTGAGGACCTTAGGGGTGTCCAGAGACTCCGCGGGCAAGACACCCCGGTGCTGGAGTGGACCGGAAGGGACTTGTGCCCCTGCTCAGGCCAGGTTATCTGCTTCCCTAGTTAATGCAGTCTCCAGTTCTGCGCGATTGGATTGTAACAGATGCTGTGTTCCACTCACCAGAGGTCTTAGGATCCCATGGGGGATCCTGTGTGGGTCCTTGTGGGTGTCCTGAGACTCTGTGGGCAAGGCACCCCAGTGCTGGAGTGAGTCGGCTCCTTCTTAAGACTGGGCTCACAAGCAAAAGTATAAATCTTCATAGTTAATTACTTTTAGTAATTAGAAAGTAGGAAGAAAACGCTTTCTTGAATATTTCAATAAACTTTTTGATACTATTAAAATTTAAAGAATATATTCTTTCTATTCCTTTGTATATTATAAGAAAATTATTTTGCAGCCAATAATATTTAGTGCCACTGGTTATAATTATTAAATCTGAAGATTAAAATAGCTCTCATTTCTTTCCTTTTTACTTATTTATAGGTTAGATGAAAGACACCTGGATTTTTATTCCAGCTTCTCATGAAACCTTCAGATAGGAGGAGCTGTCATGGAATGTGCTTCCCATTCTGCCTACAAAAACAGATTCATGTGCTATCAGATCAGAATGCCATGCATGAATAACCTTTTTGTTATTGCTTTGAATAATTGAAAAATAATTTTATAGTACTCTAAAGCTTCCACATAAATTATATTTTTATTGCTGTACTAAGCTCTAAATATTCATAGCCTTTTTATAAATAAGTAATTAAGAACGGAGACTCAACTAAAGACATGCATTTCAGACCTGAAGAATTTTTTTAAACCCTGTCATGTAAGCAAGCTACATTTTGTAATATAATAAATTGTATTTATCTAATACCTGGAATTATGGTACTTTCACTTCTTTTGCGTTTTTGCTGTATTATGTTTTGTGAAGATAAACTTATTAAAATTCACCTGTTTAATTATGAAGTAAGGTACTGTATTTGAATGATCAGCAATCTTCAACTTTAAAGTTACACAACTACTGGCCTCAGTTTTTAACAAGAATTCCTTCATACGAATCTCTTTTTATCTTATCTACAATTTAGTGGAAATGCTCTAAGTTTCTCTCTTTTAATTTAATGCTGACTATTGGCTTACTGTGCATTTCCTTTATTGTGTTTAAGTATGTCCCTTGTAGTCCTGCTCTCTCCCAGTCTTTTAACATGAAGTGGTGTTGGGGGAAATTGGGGTATGAATTCTGCAATGGTGGGTGAGGTTCAACATTTGGGATGTAAATAAGTAATTTTTAAAGAAGAATCTTTTTACACACACACACACACATATATATGTGTGTGTATATATATATATATACTAAATATATATTTAATATATATATATATATTAAAACTGCAAAGAAAATACCCTTTTTTTCCTCTGTGCACAAGGACCGATTCTAGCTTGAGCCAATAGGTCTCTGCATGCTGTTTCAGGCTCTGTGAGTTCATATGTGCATCAGGTATGTTATATCTGGAAGATACTGTTTGTTAGCTGTCTTGCATACCCACTTCACTTTTAACCTTTGCATCTCCTCTTCCACATAGCCTCTTGATCCTGAGGCAGGGATGTGAGGAAAACATTCTATTTAAGACTGAATGTTCCAAAATCTCTCACCTTCTGAACATTGTCCAGTTGTGATTCGCTCTAATAGTTCCCATCGCATATAAGAGAGGAAGCGTTTGTGAAGATCATTGACTGAGGTGCTGATTTATGGCTATTAAGAAGCATTACTAGAAGTCATTCTATCGTTATGTTCCTTGTAAACAGTGATATTTGATAAAATTTAAACCTGCATTACTATGTAAGCGAAATACAATAATAAACTATAAACTATATAGTTATACTTTTATTTTGAATTTATTTTATTTTTAATAATAGCTGCAACATTTCCTCTCTCTCTTTCCTCCCTCCTATATACCTGTCCTTGTTCTCCTTCAAATTAATGGCCTCTTTTTATGATTATTGTTATTGTATGCAATATATGCATGTATGTATATATTTTGTTCAGTCTATATAATATTATTTGTATGTCTGTTTTCAGGATCACAGATTTGTAAAAATATGCTAATTCTACCTTACTGGTATTAGGGATCTAAAGAAATCCTACAATATAGTTCCCTTTCCAAGCAGTTCCTAATATATTTGCCATTTCAATTTAGTTATCTATAGTGTCTATCATGTTCTTTAAAAAATTAAATGTGATTCATATAATCCTCAAACACCCTCAGTCTCTATTGTGACCAGCACCTACATTTAAATAAATGTTAATCATAATTAAGTTATTTAATTAAACTTTAATCAAATGCTGATTAAAATTTTAAGCTCTGTTATCCACATTTAGGATTAGCACAGATCATTTCATATTCATCTGTATCATTCTTTATCAAAATTAATATGTATATTACAGGTAAATAAAATTTTGGTCTAAATAAACATATGATCTCATTGTTAGCATTTACTAATTAGACAAAATAACAAGTAACCATATTGAGTTAAGGCCTAGGCACTATGTCAGTACAGCTGAATATTAGATATAATTTTATGACAAACTGATAAACTATGATTAATATTTCAAACCAGTCAAAATCAGGGACTCAACAACATGTAACCTAATAAAGGTCAACAATTTTAATATTTCCATTTATTTTTTATTTTTATTCAAAAGATATAATCTGCTTTATAGATCATTGAAATTTTAAATTCTTCAATGATAACAATTGTAAATGATAACAATAATTGATTAATGGACTGTTCGTAGCAACTTCAGAAACAATGAATATTGAAATGTTCTTTAAAAGGCTGAGAAATTTACTGTCCGTTCAATTATTTGTTTTAAGTTAAAATATTAACTATGTGAAATAAAATGAGAACATATAGAAAGCTAGGGCATTAAAGGGGGGTACATTCATGGAGAGGAAAGAAGGAAAGAGGATAAGTCCAGGGTTAAAGAAATCAAAGAACATTTGAAAAAGCCTACCAACTATTTTCTACATCCTACATAAGGGGAAAAAAAAAAAAAGAGTGCAAACAGACCCTCAAATGGTCAAAGTATTCTTAGTGTAGCAGGCAGTTCAGCTGCTTCTGCTGCCTGAAGATCAAATTGTAGAACTCTCAGCTTCCTCTCCAGCATCTTGTCTTTCTGTATGCTACCATGATGATAATAAACTAAATCTGAAACTGTAGCTAGCCCTGTTATAGTAAATATTTTAAATACCTGCCTTTAGTTACTGAGTTCTGCTGAAAGACATACTCACATCCTTTATTGTGGGGCCAAGGATGTGGGGGAAAGAGGCAAGAGAACCTGTGTCCCTCCAGAGTTCTGGTGCTTTGGGTGGGCAGAAGCAGGAGGGAGATTGCTGCATGCTTTCTATGCAGCCCAGGGTGTGGGTGCATGTCTAGCTGTGTGAAGCTATTGATCCCAGCTCAGCGGGAGGTGGGCAAGGAGCAGTCCTAGGCACCAAGTTCAGGTCAGTGGCTGGAGCGCCGGAAGGCCTTCTGGCTCCTTAGGAGAAAGCCCATCCCTTCATTCAAGCAAGGCAGGCCTTGCTGTGCAGAGACAGACTATGGTTTTAGAGCTTTATTGTAGAAAGGCAGGGAGAAAGAGAGAAAGTAGAAAGAGAGAGAGAGAGAGACCAGCCATGTCCATGTGGAGAGAGGGGAGAAGAGAGAGAAGGAGGGCTAGAGAATAAAAAAGGTGAGAGCTTAAAAAAAATGAGGAGGGGCCAAGCAGTCCCTTTAATAGTGTGCTGGCCTATCTTGCTGTTGCCAGGTAACTATGGGCATGAGCATACCTGGCTATAGTCAGGTAACTGTGGGAGTGGAGTCTAGGCAGAATGCTTGGGACATTGTTTGCATGAATGATAGGCACAGGATTATGGAGTTGGGGGGCTCTGTGGTGGGGGCACCTTGCTCTAGGAACATGGCTCGCTTTTCTGTCCCTTGTAGAGTTCTCTATTGGGTTACTGTAGCAAGCCCCATTCAACCAATCTACCTATCACAGACCCACACTTTATAATTATAATGAACCCTAAACAGAACAAGAACTTGAAAGGTGCCTACCCTCCTTGCCCTTAGAATCTACTTTCCTATCCATAACCCTGTCTCACTACTTACTATTTACTATGTCCCATTTGGGCTGCCCTTAATTTCCATTGGGCAGCCCTCAGGGCCATACTCTCTTGACCTGTAATCCATGAAAGCTGCTTCTTCCTCCTTTCCTGCACCTTCTTCTTCCTCCTGGTCCTCCTCTCCCACCAAACCCATGAAACCTAAACCGTCCCTGTTGCTTCTGTCAAATAGCTCCAGTTAAATGTTTCCATTTATGAGTTCTGAGTCATGGTGTCTCTTCATAGCAATAGAAATCCTAAGAGAGGAGACACTAAATAGATTCAAAATAAAAGGTATTAGATATTTTCATATATATATATTAGTTTTGAGGTTCCAAGGAAAGTAAAACAACACAGGCTGTTATCATTGACTTTGGTTGTGTCACTACATTACATGTTCCTGTTGCTGTGAACCCATACTTTGATTGCAAGACATGTATTAATCAATAGCAAACTGACCAGAAATCTTAATCCCTCTTGGATACCATTTATAATGACAGAAGGGGCTACACACACACAGAGAGAGAGAGAGAGAGAGAGAGAGAGAGAGAGAGAGAGAGAGAGAGAGAGAGAGAGATGCTTAATAGTAGAATCTAAAACTAAAGAGAGATTAATGTTGTATAATAACAGAGGGGAACTCCAGGGCCAAGAAGTGGTAGTGGGTGGGTAGGGGAGCAGGGCATGGAGGGGGGAGGGTATAGGGAACTTTTGGGATAGCATTTGAAATGGAAATAAAGAAAATATCTAATAAAAAATAACAAATCTATTAATATATGTATTCTGACAGAACTTCTTCCTAGGACTCTCTCTTGCAGTTATGTTTAAATCCCAGTTGAAATTCAAATTGAGACTCAATGCATGCCATTACTGAGTCTACCATAATAGCACATTCACCAAGTGCTTTTTGTCAAAGCTGAGACATGAAGAGCCCATACTCAAGGAAGGTCAACTACAAGCATTCAGTTTTCTATCACAAATTGACAGTGTAGAAAGCCATAAATAGAAAATAGCAATGCATTGTGTTGTATGTTTTCCAGTAATGATTGACTGACAAAACATATTGAAGTAGGCTGTGGGGCAGGGAAGGAGGGAGACAGAAAGACAGTGACAGAGAATAACTGGGGAAAAGGGGGAATTAGACTTCGTGTGTGTTACCCGAATTCTGAGATTTTTGCACAGTTTGAGCTTTGACATGTCTTGTGCTGATCTCAAAACCAGAGTGCACTTATGTGTAAAAATGTTTTCTTTTGTTTGGGAAACACTATTCTCTTGCACTTATTCACTTCCTCTGTATCTTCCAGTATTTCTTTCTCTCTTTTGCGTTGATCTATGATTGTTTTGCTAAAAGGAGATGAGATGTGTTATTTAGAGCTAATGACTGCAACCGGCTATTTTCTTCACTTTGACCAGTTGAGAACCTAGGGTGTTAATTGTCATCTACTGAAAAAGCAATTCTCTCTAGTGAGGCTTGAAAAATGCATTGATATATGGGCATAAGATAATTCATCAGAAATCAATTTAGTATTATGATAAATTCATAGATTAATATCCATAGGACCCACAATTGTATCTAGACAGAAATTATTGTCTGTCATAACCATACAAGCTATATTCAGACACTTGAGGGTGAGGGTAGGCAGATGTTTGAGGCGTGAAGCAGACTTAGTCTAGATGCTAAGTACCAGGCTATCCAGGGTTAAATAGTAAAATTGTATGGAAAATAAAACAAAGAGTCTGTTCTCAATTTCATAACTAATAATATACAGATATGAAAGATGATATGTATGTGTTAAAACATAAGTATAATTGAGAGACTAGATATATTCAGGCCATTTTACCATTATTTTAAACCTGAGAAATCTTGAATCTTTGCGTTGTTGTTGTTGTTGCTGTTGTTTGTCACATGGATGACCCATGCAGTATCTGTGAACGTTCAATGGGAAAATAACTACTTTAGACTCATTTTCAGAAACACAAGCCGATATTAGCTTTGAAATGCTATTTCTTTTAAAATTGCTTTATGCTAAATTCATAGCTTTAATCATGGGAAGGAGCTAAACAAAAAAGCATTATCAAAAGAAAAGAAAGACTATATACAAAGAAAATAAAGTCAACAAAACAACAAAGAAAAAGAACAAAATGTTTTAAAAAACAAGCCATAACCCTTCCACTTTAACACAAAATGTAAACAAAGACACTAGAAGACAATGTGCAAAAAAGTTCAGACATTTTAATACAAGCATATGTACACATAATCAGAAATGTGATTTCTCAATTTATTTCATATGTATGGGCTTTTAACCTCTTTTTCTCATGTTACTTTTGGTGTGTGTGTGTGTGTGTGTGTGTGTGTGTGTGTGTGTGTGTGTAGAGTAATATAGTTTTCCTCTAAATTCAAGTGGTAAATTCCTTGTGAAATTATGATTGGGAGACTTTTGACAGAACTGAAGGGTTTTTTTTTTTTTTTTGGGGGGGGGGAGGTATACATACATAGTTTAGGTATATTTGCTTTTTTTGTGTGCTAAATGTGAATTAGAGTTATATATTCATGTTTGTGGGAACCTTTTGTGCATGTGTATGTATGTAGAGGGCAGAATCAACATTGGGTAATTTCCTTTGTTTTCCTTTGTTAAATTAGTTCTAAACTCACTACTTTGCCCAGGATGTAAGTATGCTGTCTTGAGAATTGATCACCTGGTGATGCGGTTCTCTCAAGGGTTGTATATTTCTAAAAGTCTTTCTCACTAACAAAGAATAGATAAATCCTAATTAATTTATTCTCAGTCAGTAATGTCCAATTCCTCCTCATTTTTAAAATGTTAGTGTTTGTATAAGATTTATTTATAGTAGTATTTTGAGTCAATATTGAATCATTTCAAGGAGTAGCATATTTCAGACAAAAATAAATTAGATTGCCCATAGTCATTAAATTTATGTATATTTCCCATGTGTCCTTGCTTTACTGATAAGATCATACTGATCTCAGAGAGTTGTAATTATTTCCTCCCAGATTTGGTGGGGTTTCCCAGTCCCTAAAGAGAGGGAACTGATGGAGTCCACCCATTTAGACTTTCTGCATGATGTCTGGCTGTGGGTCTCTGCACCCTTTCACATTTGCCACTGTAGGAAGCCTCTCTGATGCTGACTGGACAATGCACCAATCTGTGAACAGAGCAGAATAGCAATACAAATCATTTCATTGATTGATTTGACTGGATTTTGTTGTTTGGATTCTTTGTTTCTTTTTTCTTTCTTTCTTTTAAACTTTTCATTGGTATATTTTATCATATTTATAATGTACTTTTATTAATTACTTTATTTTTTTGCATCCCAAATGTTGATCCCCTTCTCAGTTCCTCCCCTCCCCCCAGAGTTCTCCATCTCCCAACCCTTTTGCCTCTGTGTTGTTGCTCTAACCCGCATCTCCCTCCCCTGGAGCATCAATTCTCTACAGAATTTGGTGTATCTTCCCCCTCTGAAACAAGTCAAAGCAGTTGTCTGCTAAAGATGTGACTGGAGGCTAGGACCAGCCCATGCTCATGGGTCTTGAAGCTCCTGAGGGTCCAGTTTAGTTTACACTATTGGTTTTCCTGTAGGGATGCTTCAGCTTCTTGAATCCTGCTGTTGTTTTGTTCTTCTGGTGGTGATGGTGGTGGTGGTGGTGTTGGCAGTGGCAATGTGATTTGTTTCTGTTATTTACTTTGTTTGTTTGTTTGTTTGTTTGTTTGTTTGTTTGTTTTTTGGCCAGTCCCTAGTCCTTGCCCATCCAGACAGTTTATGATAAGAGCTCTTTGAAAAGAGAAGGTTCTCTGCAGGATAAGGAAAGAGAAACCTGGACACCATCATGGACAGAAAACCCTCCAACTGTAGAAAACTCTGTCCTGCAAAAGGTGCTGTGGCAATGGTGGAACAGAACTTGTGGGAGTGACTAACTAATGTTTGGTTTAAGTTGAGACCCATGTCATAAGAGGGAGCTCTTATCATAAAGCTATTAAAAGGTAGGGATGAAGACTCCATGCCTCTATGAGCCTTAGCTCTCTAGTTCAGGGATCTGGGCAGATATGGTCCTTGTCAATGCCCATACCTCCACCATCAGCCTTTAGAGAACATACTTTAACCAAAAGTAACATCTAAAGAATGAATTTACAATAACCAAAAGTAACATCTAAAGAATGAAGTTACAATAACCAAAGTAACATCTAAAGAATGGAGTTACAATCTGTAACTTCGAAAATTAAAGTAAAATAATAACCCTAGAAAAAATTTTTCAATTTTTAATTGGAGAGAAGACAAAATAAAAAATAGACAGAAATATTAAGGTGAAAGTACAACAGAAAATACAAGATAAAAAAGAATAACTCAAAATGTAAATACATTATAATAATAAGTGACAAGTAAATACATCATATAATTGTAAATACATAAGATTTTATTTATTAAGTCCATGTGATTGGATTAAAATAATCCAGAACTAAACAATCTAATACACAGATAAAACAAATATATAAAAGATGACAGAATGGCACACATACCTATAATCCTGGTACTAGGGCAGTGGAGGTTAGAGTTGTGCATAGACTCAATTAAACCTTGTTTACATAGTAGGTGCCAGGTTGAGATAGAGGAGATGCTACCTCAAAAGTTATTAAATAAATAAATAAATATATTAATTAATTAATTAAAAATGAACACAATCCCCCACAGAAAAACCCACACACATACAAACACAAAGCACTTAATGTTAGAAAAATATAGTAAACAAATAATGACAGATTTAGCCAATATTAGCGAAAAGAAGCCTTGTATAACAATGATAGTATTCTATATAAATATTTGAAGCAACCATAAGGATAAATGGAACTGTATTAAGCTTATTTCAAATGTTCTACTGAAGGGATCATAATGCTCTAGAATGATGTTATTTACTTTTTTCTTGTTAAAAAATATCGCTTAAATTTCAGATACCTTCTCTAAAAATTATCCTTCTAAACAAAAAAATTGAAACTTGAAGAAACTATCTTCAGTAGTCAGAGAGGAATTCAAGAAAAGGGACGGGGTCAAAAAAGCACCTAGAAAACTTTCAACCCCAAATCGCTCCTGTCTAAAGAAATGCATGGATAAAAATGTAGCACAGACTGAAGGAATGGCTGACCAATGATCCAGCCAACTGGGAATCCATCATTTGGGCAGGCAGGAGAAGCCTATGGAAAAGTTAGGAGAAGCATTGAAGGATCTAAAGGAGATGGTAACTCCCAAAGAATGTGCCACAAAGCAAAGTGCAAACACAGGCTGGTCTGAGCCCAAGCATGTATGTAGCAATGGGCTGCCTTGTTGAGCACCAGTGGGAAAGGATGCTTCTAATCCTATAGAGACTTGATGCCCAGTTTTGGGGATTGCCCGAGGAGACACTCTCTCACAGGCAAAGGGGAGGGGGAATTGGGTAAGAACTCTGCAAGATAATTTTAAAAAATAAAATACCTTTTTACTAAAGTATTTTATGAATGAAATACTGTAATTTGAGACTGTTTTATTCCCGTGATGGCTTAACTAAGTATAAACTCTTTTCTTCTTTATTGATGTGAATTGTATATAATCACTATCTAAGACTTGAAGATTTATCTTTATCCTTATTTTTAAAGATTCAAAAAAAAAAAAAAAAAAAAACCTCTTCACTATTTTGACTTGCACTACACCATTTCAATGACGGAATAAATTTATACTAAGATACGTTAAGGCTAAAGTGAATTTGAGGTTGGACACTCTGCAGAAACTAACAAAGAAAGCTTGAAATTAGGTATACAGATAAAAGGAGAGGTAGGATTATAATGAAAATACTCTAGAGAATCTCCGTGGTGATTTTAAGAAGCAACTCTTGATTGAAACACTTTGGTACATACTACCTTTTCCTTAGTAAATTCAATTTTATGGGTATATACCATTATAAATATGTCTTCATCTAACCCCAAAAGCTGAGTTGTGGATAAGGATAGTTACTAAGAAGACCCCTGTGAATGCCAGGAAGGAAACTAGCATAACTCAAAATAGGTAAATGGGAGGACAAACAGTAGACAAAGACATGGATAGAGGACATACTTTGCTTTTGCTGCCCACCTTGGTCTGCCTTCCACTCTGGACTGTGCCTTCTAAACTTAAATGTTAACAATTAGTTCTCCCTAGCATCTTGGTGTGACTATATCTCCTGGAGTATAAGAGCCAACCCTACTGTTGTGATAGAGATTGGAAAGTAGGTGGCAAGATACACCTCTGCTTATCATAACTCAAACCACAGAGAACAGAATAAATAATTACTGTTCCTAATGACAAATTGGAATGAATAATTCAACTAATCTCCTTATTGATACATAAACTTTCTGATGGAAAATAAGTAAAAATAGTAAGCCCCAAATTTATTTGACTAAATAATATTAATGCACGAATAGAAAGTTACTGCAGATGAGTTGTATAATGATTGTTTTACAGGTAAAATTATTTTTAGATTGTGGAAAACATATTGTAATTGGTGAAGAAAATGCTGCCATTATTCTTATACAATTTCTTTTTATTCCTTGTAAACATTTTTCATCTTACATGAAATATTCTTGTGTTTATATTACACTATAGAATCTAAAACATTACTGATCTATTGATTGAACAATTTTTTTGCACAGGAACAAAGACTAGAATATGTTTTAGAACAGCAAGGACTTAAGTTAAGTGAATATGTGAGGGAGGCTCTTTATACATCAAGATGTGTGATGAATATTGCATAGTTTATGAATGAATTTTTTTCTATATAGGATTATGATAATTTAGCCAGAATTACTATGAAATTTACAAGTAAGTAAGTGAAAATAATAAATTACAGTGTTTACATGGAAAAAAAAGTAGTTTAAGTCATTCCTCAGTTTCAAAAATCATTTGTCTTTTGTCTGTGGTACTAAGAACTCTATATACAACGTAATTTGGCAATTGTTTCTGACATTGTATATGTTCTAGATTTTTATCCTCAGGTAGTATAGTGTATTATGCCTCATAGAAGACTCAGAACATATTTATTTAAATAAACATTATTACCAAGTGATAATTTAAAAATATTGATGATTAGCAATCGTATGTTGGAAGAGGATATACTTCACAAAGTTCTCATGAATATTCAGGTTACATATCTTGTTAAGAACAGACTATTTCTTGTACTGGGTTGTTTCTTAACTCCTTTCACCATAACACTTCTAATTTCTTAGGCAACACTGACATTAAAAGATGTCTAATCTACAAAGATAAACTCTCTTGGTTATTTCTCTTTTGAGCCACTTGCCCTGGCCTTGTGTCTGTGTGTCTAGTACTGTAAGCACTCACTGAGCAATGATGGATTCTGCAAAGAAAAAGCCAAGATCCCCTGCACTCTTAAATCTGTGTCTGAAACATATGCAATGAATATTTGCAGGATACAAATGATAGATTAGAATATCATGCAAGGAACAGAATAGAAAGACAGCCATACTCTGCACTCACCAGCCTGAGCCTACAGGAACAGCTAAAAAAATCTCCTATAAATTTTTAATCAACTTTTCAGGCACAGAAACTGAAATACTACTCATATACGTTCTCCTGAAAGTGACTTTTCACATTTTGGGGTCAATCCTAGCTTCAGAAGGTAATTGCATATGTGTCTTTTCAAGATTATCTCTCCTAAAATTAACTGTGAGAACTGAGAAAAAAGAAATGGAATATTCTCTCCTTTATGCGGGGTAAGTGTAGACATAGATGAATTGGCAAATCATTATCAGGAAGCCTGCTAGGGGAAAACCTCCTACATGATTAGACATTAAACAAAGCACCCAGGTCCTTTCATAAATTGAGGGACTTAATTTTATTTTAGTTCCTTTCAAGCAGAGCCTATCAAAATTCAACTTGCTGTACCTTCACTTTCCTAGACACATCTTCAAAGATTTATAGGTCTATTTCTGAAATTATCATTTTAATAATTGCCATTTGGATTAATTATTTCAGTTGGTAATACTGTGTCTCTAGCAGTTATCTATTCTGGCAAACAGGGTAGAGATCATTTCAATTATCTTTGCCCTTGTGGGCATTCTTGGTAAAGTAAAACTGCAACAGTGTTAAAATGTTTTAAAAATGTATAAACTCCCAAATGTTAATAATACTATGTGTTTTAATATACTATAAAACAAAATATTCTGCTCAATTGGAGTTCCTGGAAAAAATATAATAGAGACCTACATGGAAGAAAATGTTTCTTCCAAGTCATAATTTTGTCAGTTACTTTATTTAAAACTGCTACTTGGTTATCTATATCCTGAGCGATGGCAGTTATCATTGAAAAGTTTTTTTATTAGAAACATTATAATAATTATGTTGCAATGACTCCTTTTTGAGTGCTGTAGTTTTAATTTTCTTAAATGACAAATAGATTACATTTGAAGTTCTAAGAAGTAAACAATAGTTATATGAAGCCCTCAAGGACACAAAGACTTCACATCTTCTGTCAAATTAATGATAGAAGAAACTTATTCCTCAATCATGCATTATATCACCTTTAAAAAAATCTCTTAGTTGTCTGTCACTTATGCAGAATTCATAGCTGTATGAAGAAAATGAGTCAATACTTGATTACAAAAGTTAAATCACCTGAATGCTTTTAGGAGGCAAATTTCTGAAGCTGAAATCAAATACGCTAAATTTCCCATAGATATTTCTAAAAGTTGAGAGTCAAAATATTTTATTGAAAAAAGAATGCTTTAACTATTAGAAAATATTAATCAATATGAGTTTCTAAATCTTAAAATATGAAAAAGAAATAAATGCTGATAATTTATTGATTCTAATATACATATTTCCTTATTAGTGGAAAGTTTATACAATTCTGAAGTAAATTACAGCATCTTGTACATTCACAAACCTCTATTGTAATTTATTTGATGGTTGAATGATGCAAGAGAATTCAGAACTATGATTGGATTTCCCATCTTAGCACAAAAAGCATGTATTTCCAAGCTTTTGTCTTGACCATTTAAGATTTGATATTTAATAGACAATACACGTGAGGTAAATTCATCTTAACTTCCTGATTCTTTTTTTTTCTTTCAGTGCTTGAAGCAGTAGCTTCTGCAGTCTCTGAATTACTGCAGTGATTATTTCAGTTTAACTTCTTGAAAGGAGATAATCTTGGTAAGATCTTTCTAAACAATAGCATAATATTATTGCTTTAAAAACATAAATATACAGCAAAGTTGCTAAATTAAATTTAACATCAAGCCTCACTGAATATAATGAGATCACTTCTTTGTTATTTAATCTTTAAGAGGTACCAATCATCTAAAATACAATATAAATTACACTGGTATTTCTAAACTACATAATATTCATAACAAGAAAATGAGACAAATTTACATTTAAAATTTGCAGTCTATAACAATTCTTAAAGATAGTTTATTCTTAACATATTTATTGTGCATATGGTAACAATGTCTAGATATAATTTCATTATCAAATAAATTCTACAATCACTGGGTTTCTATGTTCTTATTTATACATACAAACTTAATTTAAAGCTAGATTTAGAGATGATAGCTCATGAATTTTACATATATATATTAGAAACAAAATGTGTAGTTGCAGTATACATTATTGAAGATGATCTTCGTAAGAGGCTGTACATTGAATAATTTTTTCTGTTCAAATTCTCCTCATTTTCATGTTAATGTTTTTGGAAATGTCACTTCAGTAATTTTGCTATTACAAACTCCCCAAAATCTGTCTATAAATAATGTATCCATGGCAATATTGTCTTAATAACTTATTTGGGCCATAATTAATTCACAGCTTTAGGCATACTTAAATAAGAGTCTACTTTAAAGTTTGTAACTTTCAGTGTTGCTTGTTTAGGCAACATAAATGAAAATAGTATGTTTCCTGTGGCTCTAGTCTAGAAACTGCAATGTAAAACAGATATGTGTTAAGTAAATTACCCAAAATATATGAATATGTGTAGGATGTTTTTTTCCACCCAAATCCTTTAATTTTCCTAGTATTTTCAATTGCCTTATGTAGATTCTCTTTTCCAATCTCTTCATTTCACTGTCTTGAAGAAAAATTAATGAGTTTAGAATCTAATAGTTAAATCGTGTAACTGTAATTTCTCCAATGACTCTTTGTTATTATACCTGGTTATAAATATGGTATTATATGATACATGCTAGTGAATGTGAGCATTTTGTTTTTTGGAGATAATTTGTACTATTGGGTCATTAAGTAATTCAAAAAGCGGATGTAAGACCCAGTAAAGTTGTGTTATTTGGATAAGACCAAAATTAAATGTTGCCCTATAAAAACCTAATAAATTAACCAAATTGATCAGAGCTCAGAGCACAAACTCAATACAATTTGGCCATATGTAAGATAAAAAAATAAATAAATTCATACCCTTTCATTGTTGAGTACTGTGATGTCACTCTACCCAGAATATATAAAAAGACATGGAATAAAACAAATTTCTAGTGCAAAAGGAAGATGACTTACTCCTGGTGAAGGAAATTAATTCAATTTTGCAATGGTTTATTTTCTTACTTTGCAGTTGTAAAGTTGTGATGTTATCTTGCTTGATGTATGTTGAGGTGAATCTACTGCAAAATAAACCACAGCAAGTAAAAACACAACACAGTTAATATAATTACATGTTGTACGCCTAGATTGGGCAGATCTACTGCTACACTACCATCTTCCACATCTATGAGACAACTTAGACCTTGCCATTTCTCCAGGTCCTGTGCTTCTGCTCAGCTTTTCTTCCTCTTCCTCCTCCTCTGCATCCTCCCCCTCTTCCATTTTCTTCTTCTTCTCTCCCCCACCTTCTACTCCACCTTCCCTTTTATCCTCCCAATCATCAGCTCTATTTTACAAATTAAGGTGGGAAGCAGGTTTACAGGTAATCACCTGAGTGCTGACTCATTCCTTGTTCACAGGAGAACGGAATTAACATCAAATATAATTAGCCCCAGGGCTATCCACAACAGATGTATTATGATGCTGATTCACATAAATGTCTGAAAAGCAATTAAAGAAATGTTTGACATCCTTAGACATCAGAGAAATGCCAATCAAACTGCTTTG
The DNA here is from genome assembly GCF_978045245.1 of Mus caroli. Lineage (NCBI taxonomy): Eukaryota > Metazoa > Chordata > Mammalia > Rodentia > Muridae > Mus > Mus caroli. The sequence continues at coordinate 87,156,644 of NW_028227267.1, read as the reverse complement.
AGATTCCATTTCAAGATAAGATGGATACAAATCAATAAACTATGCTGGCCCCTATGTGGCATAAGGGGAACACTCATCTATTGATGGGAGTGAATTGAAATATCAGGCTAATACAGTTGCCTGCTGTTATAATTACTTTGAAAAAGAATGGTAGAATGTGTGTTTTAGTCTGGCTAGAACTATGTTGGTTTTCAATGAAACATCCTGATAATGAAAAAAAAAAAATCTCTGTATAACAAAGGACACCATCATTAGAACAATGTGGTAGCCTAAAGAATGGGAAATAATATTTACCATCTCCACATCATATACAGGTCTAATAGCTAAAGTACACAGAGAATTGAAAAACAGCAACAATAATAACAAAAACAAACGTACAAAACCAAAACAAAACAGAAAGTCAAAAATAAAAAACCCACACAAACAAAAAAATCAGAATCCAAAAACAAAAAACAAAACCCTGGAGTTCAAGAAAATAAATGAAACCAAATAAAAAAATGGGGTATATATCTCATCAAGAGTTTCTCAGAGGAGGAAACAGAAATCTCCAAAAAGCCATTAAAGAAATGTTCAGCATCCTTACTCATCACAGAAATGTAAATCAAAACTGCTTGAGATTCCATCTTACACCAGTCAGAATGGACAAGATCAATAAAATCACAGCTCTTGATGACAACTGTGTGGCATAAGGGAAACACTCATGTATTGCTGGTGAATAAGAAAATGTGTATAAACACTATGCAAATCAATGTGGCAGTTCCTCAGGAAGATGGGAATCTATCTATCTCAAGATCTCTTGGGCATGTGCCCAAATGACACTTCATTCTACCACAGAGATACTTGCTCAGATATGGTATTGCTGTTCTATTCATAATAGGCACATATTTGAGCCAACCTATACGCTACTCAAGGGAAGTCAGGATAAAGAAAATATAATACATTCATGTAATGAATTATTACTTAGCCCTAAAATAAATTAAATCATTTAGTTCATAGGTAAACTAATGAGACCATGAAAAAAAAAAAAAGTAAATGCTAAGTGAGATGATCCAGAACCAAAAATCAAAATCATTCTACTGGTATGTGGATGTTCGCTTTCAAGTTCTTCAATAAGCAGGCTACAATCCACACAATTACAGTGGTGAGAGTAAGGAACTTGAAGGAGAATTGGACCACCCTAGGTAGAGGGTATCAAGTAGGTAGTTATGGATGGATGTTGGGCTCTGGAGTAGAAGAATCAAGTAAGGAAGGGAAGAAGGTGATTGGCAACTAAAGCAAAAACTCATTAGAGGGACTGTATAGGAACAAAAACCAGTAGGAATTTTCTAAATGTATACATATATAAAAGTTTTCTAAAAGGTAATTGGAAAATAACTGTGGAGAAAGAAACGCAACTAGACATTTTTTTGTCTCCATATTAAGCCTTCAATTCTGCAAACAGGTTGCATCTAATCAACTTGTCACACAATGTGGCCTCATGAGACTCCCCAAACAACCAATGCTTGTCAAAGCTAGTTGCTTCCTACAAACCGATGGTAAGGCCATATTGCTGAAGAAAACCACTACATAACTCATTGATCATGGAGAAGTCACAATAATGCCTACCTAGAGCATTCATCTGTACTAACAGATGTTTATAGTACTACAAGGTACTCAGCATGCTTCCAATGTAGAAAGGTAAACAGCAATAAATACAGCAGTGAATGTTTCCATCTAGAATGCTGACCTCATGCAAAATCCAACCGTGCAATAGTGGCACAAAGTTTATGGGACTAACCAATCAATATCTGATTGGATGTAAGGCACATTCCATGATATGGAACCCATTCTTGGCACTACTTTGGTAGTCAACAGGCCATAAACTTAGAGGGAAACCAAATACTACTGTTCTACTAAAGGAGCCTAGCAATAAAATGACTCCTAACTGCTTTCTTTTGTTGAAGTCATAGAGCAGTGTATTGCTTAGCCATCATCAGAGAAGCTTGCAAATACAAAGATTCCCAGATGGACAAAGTGTAGCAAGTGAAAGAAGGTCCTGGATGGGTTTTCTTCATTAATTCTTTCTGTGTGGTGCTTATTAAACCTGAGGAAGAGGAGGTCATTAGAATATGAGAGTGAGAGGTAATGGAGACACAAAGAAACAAGGACATCAAGCCGGGCGTGGTGGCACACGCCTTTTATCCCAGCACTTGGGAGGCACACTTGGGAGGCAGAGGCAGGCAAATTTCTGAGTTCGAGGCCAGCCTGGTCTACAGAATGAGTTCCAGGACAGGCAGGGCTATACAGAGAAACCCTGTCTCGAAAAACCAAAAAAAAAAAAAAAAAAAAAAACAAGGACATCCAAACACAACAGGACCAACACACATTTGAATTCAAATATCTGTGGAAGCATGACTACGGCTTGCACAAGTCTGTGCCAGAGGGGTGCTGGTGCTGAGAGGAGAGATGGACAGATATTCTAAATTTTATAGATAAAGGTAAAAATAGTTTTCTCAAAAGGAGTATTACTAGGTATGCAAATTACTCTTAAAACCCCTTTGCAGACCAGTAGATGGCCAGCACGGAAAAAGACCTTGATGATATTGTTTGTCTTTTATTTCTTTTTGTAACCTACAGATCTATTGCTAAACTATTATGGTTTTCAAATTTGTGTTTTTAGGAGATTTCTGTGAATGACATTTTGTTTTGTTTCTCGTCTGTATGTGTTTCTTATGCTTTTTGATTTGCTTTTTGTATTTCTGGTTTGTGTTGGTTGGTTTGTTTGTTTGTTTTAGTTTTTGTTTGTTTTATCTATTCAGGTAGGCTTGCATTTTTACTTATCTTGTTGCAGGATATCTGATCGTATTGTGAACCCAAAAATTCTTTAATTTGCTGAATAAAGACTGTTTCTAGTTGTAGTGTGGCTCATCCTTAGCACATACATCTAATCCCTCAGACTGAAATACAGACATGCCCTTAGTACAAAGTGTGAAGACCAAACAATGTAGATAAAGTTAGTTTGTTGAGGAAGTACCCATGTTTGAAAGTGATGTCTAATTGAGTGTTAGACAAAGTTATCCAGAGAAAGATTTGACAGAATAGGCTGTGCCTAACTCTCACAAGAAGAAAGAAAAAGTGGAAGCTACCTAAGGGGCAATGCAGGAAAGAAGAAGAGGAGGAGGAGGAGGAGGAGGAGGGATAGTTGTAAATAGACAGATTGCATATACAGGTGAAGACAGAACAAGCTGGAGAGTGAGAAGGAGGCAGAGGATCAGAACATATTGGAAGATTTAGTATGAGGCCAATCAAACCAATTCTGTAAGGAACTGAGAGAAGCAATCATCATGGAGAGGAGTTTGAGCCAGAACAGCTGAGTAAAATCAACCAACAAAATTCAGAAAATACTAGGAAATGATGAGTTTTTTCAGTAGTTAATGTCAGAGGCTGAATACTCTAAGCATAGATAAAATTGTAAGGAGGCTAGAAGCTTCCAGGACTAGACTTAGATTACCAGATAGAGACAGTAAGCCTCCATGACAACTGCAACAGGAGAATAAAAGATACTTTGACTTTCTCTAATTATATTACTATTATTATTATTATTATTATTATTATTATTAGGGTTGTTGTTGTTGAAGTTGATTTAAATGCATTTTTTCTAATGAGAAAGATCCAGACTGATACAGATTTAGATTGGTGGGGAAGTAAGGATGAGGAGAGGCTCTAGAAAAAGTTGGGGAAAGAGTTTCATGTCCAAAATATATTATATGGAAAAATATTTTCATTAAAATAAAGAAAATAATAAAAATATACTTTGAATTCTTTTTAAATAAATTATTATAAATGGAATTATGAATTACTAGAATTTATAGCTATTGAAAAATAATTTATAAATTCTAAATTCTTAGTAATTTAATATGCATTTTGACCTCTTCTATCTTTAAAATATAAATTTAATCCATGTATTATCTCTTAATTAGCATTTTAAGTGTTGCAATTGCATATAAGTATATAAATGATGTCGTGAAATATGTCACTTGATATATTGTTGGATTTGGAGTGGATAGTCTGTCTTTTTTTTTTTTTTTTTTTTGGTTTTTCAAGACAGGGTTTCTCTGTATAGCCCTGGCTGTCCTGGAACTCACTTTGTAGACCAGGCAGGCCTCGAACTCAGAAATCCACCTGCCTCTGCCTCCCGAGTGCTGGGATTACAGGTGTGCGCCACCACTCCCGGCTGGATAGTCTGTCTTAACTCAGCTATTCAAAAAAACATAATTTATCTTTCACTTCTTACTTTTAGTAAGTATCCTTCAACTAACAATACCCACTTACTATTGCTCCCGTTTGAAACAATCCCTTTTAGATTCTATGTTAAAATGAAGATCCTATGGGATGCATCCTTTACAACCTGGATTATTTTATGAAACAATATCCTCCAAGTTTGTCTATGTTTCTAAACTAAATTTACTTGTTTTTTAAAGACTAATAAATAGTTCATTGTACATATCATTTGCTAAATGTGTTTAAGTATATGAGCGCTTTATTTACATGTACGCCTGCATGACAAAAGAGGACATCAGATCCCATTATAGATGGTTGTAAGCCACTATGTGATTGCTGGGAATTGAACTCAAGACCTCATTAAACAGCCACCAGTGATCTTAACCATTGAGGCATCTCTTTAGCTCAAGTACTTATTATTTTTATCCACTTATTGTTTACTGAAATTTTATAGGCAGGTTCCTTATTTAAAAAGACATATTGCAGGCATATGGCTTTCAGTGCTCAGGAGGCAGAGGCAGAATATTCTCTGTAAGTTTGAAGACAGTCTGGTTTACAGGACAGATAGGATTGATACACAGAGAAACCCAATCTTGAAATCACACACACACACACACACACACACACACACACACAAATAACATATTGAAATAGATACAGGAGTGCATCAGTCTCTCGAAGAGATTAAATATTGGATGTCTCCCCAGGAGTAGATATATAACAGCATGATTGTTCTACTCTCAATCTTTCAGGTAATGCATATATTACCCCTATAATATTTATATGTAAGGGTCCAAGATCCAAAGAATGACACTCCAGACTCAGATAGTATGTAAACACAAAGAATGTTTTGTTCTGCAGAAGTCTAGCATGCTGAGTTCTCCCATTAGCAATGTAGAGAGAGACAACCAGGTGAGCTGGCAAGCTCAATTTAAAGGACATTGAAATTCCAGGTGAGAAGAGCTTCACCTTGCTATATCTTTAGGCATTCCAGAACCATTATTAGGGCCTGAAGGCAGGAGCCTGTTTTTTTGTTTTGTTTTGTTTTTTGTTTTTTGTTTTTTGGTTTTTTGTTGTTGTTGTTGTTGTTGTTGTTATTGTTGTTTTGGTTTTTCTTGTTTTGATTTTTCTACTAGTAATTGACTTGCCTGGGTTTGCCTGGACTTGCCCAATTCTTAGGCTTAGTCTCCTTAAACTGCCATTTTGAAGTGTGCATGGAATCAGCCGAGCCTTCTCAGTGCCCATCTAAGAGTGTGTAAAGAATTCCCTTGTCTGCATCCTATTTAACATCTGTTCACATTGATCTTATAAGCTTTTTTTCTGTATTGCTGTACTAGAAGACTTAAATAAAAAGCCGTGTAGTTATAAAAAATTCTTTTATACAAAAAACTTTCATCCCATACAAATATGTTATATTTTTATGTTGATTCACACATAAACATCTTTGATATCAAAACTGGCATATTTTATATTGAACACTACTTCATACATTGGAATAGTCATGGTTTTTATAGTTTTCCAAGTGCTGTATTGAAAGTAAAGAAAATGATATCAATGGAGCATTACAATATTTTGAATTGGGTTTTGGACACTTTAACCATCTTTAAGAGTGTCATTTCTTCTAATAATTATCATTGAATTGATTTCAACAATTTAGGTGTTTTCTGTACCTTGCTGGTCATATCCATAACAAGTGTTTATGTGTAAAAGTCTTTTTGTTAGTTTTGGCATATTTACTCATTTTCTGCATTTATAGTATTATGCTCTATTGTCTCATGGACTACATGTATTTTGTAATACATAAAAGCTAAATTTACTTAATCTAATTTTTATATTATTTTTCTTGATATTTGCAAAATCTAAAGTTTGATTAGATCCCATTTTTTTCCTTTCCATTAGCTGCAGAATTCTCGAGTTTCAGTTAAATAATCTTACTTCTTCACCTCTTCCCCTCCTTCAGGTTTTTGACCAAATAAACCCCCAAACCTCTTTTGATGGTTTTCATTTTATCAAGTAAACATTCTCTCTTTTTCAACTTTTACAGTTTTTCATTAATTTATTTATAAGTAAATTTTGTTAATTCTTCTTGGTTTAATGCTATTGCTAGATGGCTTTATGTCAGCTTGACACAAGCTGAAAAAAGAAGGATGAGGTTTGGTTTGTTGCCATGTATTGTAATGCTAATTTATGCTAGGAGATCTAGTTGCCTGACAGACAGTTAGTTTTCTCATTTACCAGACTTTGTTCTCCAAACAAATGGTTCCAGCCCATTACTGGAAGAATTAGATGTAGGCTAGTTTTGAGGTACTTTAGTGGTTCCTGAAGGAGGGGAGAAGAAAGGAAAAGCAAGAAGGAAGACAGACTATGAGTACATGGCCAGGAGAAACTGTAAATATTTGGGGGAAGTATCCAGGCCATCAGTTATAAAAGTAGACTAGGTGTTACACAAGTAATTGTCAAAGCTGAATAAAATACCCATAGTCACAATCTCATTCATTTATAAGCTAGACTGGGATACATTTAAGTTGGTTCAACTACATTTTGGTTCTACCAAGAGCTCTACAATACTCTGGAAAGTCAGCACTCTGCTTGGCAGAAAGCATGTCATTGAGGCCAGTGAGGAAAACCATTAGCCTAGTCTGTGTCCACTGAGTTGCCAGGAGGCCCAATCAAGCATCGCAGGCCACATGAGCCAAAGACAACTACTAGCAGATGCCCACTGACCAAGGCCTACTGCAGTACAGAAGCATGACTGGTTGGGAAGGCTTGGCCTGGCTTGAAAGAAAGCAGAGCCAGGAGCCTTGAACTAACTGAACAGCTGGGGTCAGATCAATAACACCCAAGGTGAATGAAGCCCTAAGAGTCTAAAAGGATAAGGTATTGAATTTAAAGAACAGTAAAAGGGAAGCCAGGTGTAAAAATCATGAAAAGAAATATTTTTAAACAAGATATAAATGAAAGGACAACAGAAACCCCATTTGTCACCAGTTTGGGATCCCTTTTATCTCCATTTAAGGACCAGGTCTGGTTTCACAAAAACAGTCATAAGGCTCCAGGAATAGATTATAAGTACCAGAAACTAGGTCATAAAACACCAGCTCTAGGAACAGACCATAAAACCCATAAAAAAATCATAAAACCCTCTCCCAAAGAACAGCCTGGGGATAACAATGAAAATGGGGAAATACCTTATCTCATGATGGGCCATCTGCATTGGGCAGCCTTATTTCATCACGGGGTTGAACATGCATGACATAGCAATGTAGACCACTGATCATCTGTGACCCCTAGCATCGGCCAATGAAATTTTGGATTACCTACCCAGTTCCCTGTACAAAGGCTTGCTTGCTTTTCTCTTGAGTCACCATTTTGGACAATGGTTGACCCCTGTGTGCTTGATGTTTCTACAGAATATTCATTGTTTTCCATAGTATCTGTGTCTGGGGTCTTCCTTAGGAAAATCTTTGAGATTAAAGAGGAAAAGGTTTCTATCTTTGGGATGGAGGGATCACAATGGCACACTGCATCTAGATTCCATATGGTATTACTTCCCTTATCAGTATACTTATGTCTGTTTTTTCAATGAATGCAATTTTGTATGTCCTCTTTGGGAGAGATCATAATTAGCACAGACGTGGAGAAAATAAGACTACAAAATTAAATAGTAAATGAAAAGCCATAAAACATAAGTTGAAAGGATTTATAAATCAAAATAGGAAACCCAGTAGGGCTCTGCCTTCTCAAAGGAGAAGGGAAGTGGGGGGTATGGAGAGAAGAGGCTGATATTGGGAAGGGAAGTAAATAAATAAAGAAATTTAGAAAAAAATAAAGTAAAAATAAATAAAATTATTAAATATAAAATAAAGAATGTTTACAGTCAATTACTGGAGAAATTGATTTTGATTTACCTATCTGGGGTGGCAGAGAGAAGAGATGAGGGACACAGAAGAGGATGAAGCTGCAATGAAGAAAGATGTACTGTGAGTACATGGTTAGGAGAAACAGCAAATATTTGGGGTATACCACTGGGGAGGTAGCCAAGCCAGCAGTTAGAAAATTAGATCAGACCAGTAAAGGCCAAAAAGAAAAAAAATTAATCATAGTTTGAGTCTCATTCATTTGTAACCTAGAGTAGGATAAACTTAAATTGGTTTGACTATAGAAGGTATCTCAATTAAGATATGACCTGTGGGTAAGCTTGAAGGATACAGGATACTGTATAGAACAATTGCTTGATTGGTGATTGGTTGTTTAGGGCTCAGCCCACTATGAGGGATGCTGCCCCTGGGCTGGTGGCCCTGGTTTCCATAGGACAACAGGCTAAGCAAGCCATGGTGAGCAAGCAAGTAAGCAGCACCTCTCCATGGCCTCTGCATTAGTTTTTTCCCTCCAGTTTCCTGCCCTACTCCATTCTCTATCATGACTTTCTTTAATGATGAACTGTCATATAGAAGTGTAAGCCAAATAAACACATTCCTCTCCAAGGTGCTTTGACAACAGTTTTTCATCATCACAGCAGTAGAGATTCTCTTCCTCTTCGAGATGCAGAAATCTCAGAGTTCTTCCAGCACCAAGTCTGACTGCATGCTGCATGTAAGAATATATATATATATATATATATATATATATATATTCTTGCAATGAACTGACTCATATGTTGAACTTCACAGTGAATTTCTTCTAAATTCTATCAATTGTGTTTTTGAAATTATATATTTATCTTGTTTATTTATTGTGGTTTTGTTATTATTTTTATAACGCAAAATATCTTCCACAGTCCAGGCTGGCCTTAGTGTTTGATGGACTAGTCCTGTTTCAGACACTAAAGTTCTGGTAGTCCAGACTTGGGTTACTTTGTTGGTTTGTGTATTCTTGGCTCATGGGAAGTGGCTCTATTAGGAGATTTGGGCTTGTTGGGGGTAGGTAGAACCTGGTTGAAGGAATTGTATCACTGGGCAGGGGCTAAGTGTTGAGGTTCTATACTCAAGCTCCACTCATTACATATGAGACCCTCTTCCTGGCTCCCTTAAGATCAAGATGCAGAACTCTTAGGGTTCTTCCAGTGCCATGTCTGACTGCATGCTGGCATACTTCCCACCATGATGATAATGGACTAAACCTCTAATACAGTATGTTATCCCCAATTAGTTTTCCTTTATAGGAATTCCCTTCATCATGGTGTTTCTGGACACCAATAAACCCTAACTAAGAGAGTTACAAGGCCCAGCTTGTACTTGGCGTTTAAAAAATAATTTTAATTTCAATTAAATTCAGATTATGATAATCCATATTCTTTTCAGTTTTCATTTAAGTAAGTCTTCATATATTCTAATTTTTTTCAAAATGTTCTTTTGTAATTTGAGATTTTCATATATGAGTATTTCTACATTATTTCGACTCTTACACTTCCTTTGGTATCCTTTTGTGTTCGTCACCCATTCTTGAATTTATGACCTCAATTTATTAGAAAAAGACAGCAGCAACTGCAGCCTGGACAAACTCAAACAAAACTATACAGATGTGGTAATGTGTCTGTCTGGTTGAGTGTCTCAAAGATCCATAAGTATTTTGCTCCCCATAATGGTAATATTTGGAAATACTGTGGCTCTTATGAAGGAGGACCTAGTACATACCCTGAAGGGGATACCCCCAGTATACCTCCAATCTTTTCCTCACTGTTTCAACTTTGATTACAACATGACTACATGCACTCTTGATACAATGTGCTAACATTACCAGAGATCCAAAGCAAATGGGGTAGGAGGCTGGGGGTGGGTCACTCAATCTTGGACTTGAAACTCCCAACCTGTGAACCAAAATGAACTTATCTTTATTTCATAAAAAAAGGAGTTGCCTTTCTACTGGCACTTTAGATCCAGCTTCTCCCGTTATTACTTTTTTACTTGGACAGAACTGACAATTTCAATTTTACTATCACTGGGTCTGGATTCACAAGTGTGAAACAGAGTCTGTATCCTTTGGTGACACAACCTTAATTTTGTGTCAGTGAATGATTCTGTATGCTAAGATTGAGCCAAGACTGAGTCTGTAAGGCTTACCAAGTACTGATATGTCCTGGCAAGTTGAAGTCATGGGTCTAGACTTCTAGTGAGGCTATGAGTGGTTTACCCTGATATTTCAATACATTTACAATCAGTATTTACACAGAATAATTTTCATTAACTGTGTAGAAGTTTTCAAGGAATCCTGGCTCTTTGAGAATGTATCTTGAGCTTTGGTCAATGGAGATGAGATTACAATGTGGCCTATCATAGTTATTCTGTATACCAGAATTACAAAAGTAAGAATGCATTTTACATCCAGTGAATCTAAAATTAAGAAAATTCCTTTTGGGGCCAGAACTATAGAGAACAATGTGGGACTTGAATTCTTCATGTTCATAAAGGAATGTTTATCCACTGTGGCTTACCAAGATCCTGAGCCAAAGTAGCTATAACACCTCAGTTTAGCAAGGGCTGTAGAACCCATGTCCATGGGGTCAAGTCCAGAGCACTAGTTTTCTGGAATATAAAAGAGCATCTGTTCTGTTACAAATTCATACTTAAATTAGTTTCCTGGAACATGAGATAATAGCAGCTATCCAGACAGGGGAAATTAACAGTTCTGGCTAGGAACAGTTTGAACCTTGAAACTATATTTCACCAACAGTTTTGTAATGAAAGCATAGAAAAAAAAAAAACAGAAACAAGTTTAGAGATAAATTATTTATAAGAATTAATAACCAAATAATGATGGAGAATGAAACCCAGTTGGGCATTTCTTTTCATCAAATGAAGGTTCCACTACAAGTAATGGGTTTAATCTAATGGAGTTGTTGACCAAAGGGTCCAAGAGGAACATTTAAACAATCCAGGCTATTGCCAAGGCTACTGGTGGCTTTCCAAAAACTATCATTAAAACCCAATTACTGAATACAATACAACTATTTGAAGACCTATCCAGCTCATTGAAAATGAGAAAGTTGAGTTGGTCCCTAATTAGGACCTTTACACCTAAATATTATTGTTCATAATATGGAAGATACTCTGCATAAAACCAAAGTAGAAGGTAAACAGCAGAAACCCTGCTACAAAAGCTTAGTCTGTGATAGTGAACTACTTGCAAAACAGATTGCAATGGGTGCACAAGGCTCCCAGGAGTAAACAGCCAAGGTTTCACTTCATTTAAGGCCCGTTCCATGAGATGGGAACCACACAAGGCACTGCTTGTGTGGCCAAGAACCTCAGGCTAGATAGCCTATAGCATCTAGGGTAAAACCAAATACTTCCATTCCACTAATGGAATATAGTAATGAAATGCCTTTAAATGGCATTCTGCTATACTCATAAATCAGTACTATGTACTGCTATCATTGGACACTTTTTTTCCTGCAGTACAAAGAAAAGAGAGAGAGAGAGAGAGAGAGAGAGAGAGAGAGAGAGAGAGAGAGAGAGAGAGAGAGAGAGAGAGAGAGAGAGACTCAAACCCAGACAGTATGCAGAAAATTAGAGACCTCAGAATACTCAACCCTAAACAGAACACTTCCATCAAGCTCTGCCACTCCCTCCCCCCCAACTCCAATCAGAGCTCAGGGAACCCTGAGGAAGAGGAGGTGAAACTACAGGGGCCAAAGGACACCAGGGAAATAAGGGCTTCTAAAGACAGTAGGATCAATGCACCTATGAATTCACAGCAACTGGAGGTCTGAATCAGATGGGGTCCCAGTGCTGAGAGGGAAAGTGTACATAAGATCTAATCTTTTACACAGAAGCTATCATCAACTGAAGGCCACTTGCAAATGAAAATTTAGTTTTCATGAAGAATCTTTCACTGGACAAATAAACTGCTCTTGAGGGTATGATGCATGCCAAGCAATAGATGGATAATTGAAAACAAACACAAAGGCTTTCTTGGAAATTCTTTGTCTAAACTTTGGTCAGGACTTTTCATTTTCTAAATTTTATTTAACTTTGTCCATATGTAGTTCATATGCCATTGAACTGGAGAGTAGAGAATGAACAGGAACACTGAGTGCAAATGAGGTCAGAGTGGGAATGTGTCCTATCCTTGAAGTGAAATGCTTTTTAGGAAATTCCATTTCTTTAATCCAATGGGATAAATACAGAGAGTGCCATTGTAGGTAGTGTTGTACTAAGAAATATTCACACTCATAGACACACTACAGAAAGTGCCACATCCTCCTAAGTAAAAATGAAAGAGAAGGGAATACTATCAGGACACTAAGTAGTAAATCAGAGGATTCATAGCTAACAACACATTTTTAGAGAAATATATTTTTAAAATATATGGTGTCTTAGTTAGGGTTTTACTGCTGTGAACAGACACCATGACCAAGGCAAGTCTTATAAAAAGCAACATTTAATTGGGGCTGGCTTACAGGTTTAGAGGTTCAGTCCATTATCATCAAGGTGGGAGCATGGCAGTATCCAGGCAGGCATGGTGCAGGAGGAGCTGAGAGTTCTGTCTTCATCCAAAGGCTGCTAGTGGAAGACTGACTTCCAGGCAACTAGGGTGAGGATCTTATGCCCACACACACAGTGACACACCCATTGCAACCAGGTCACACCTATTCCAACAAGGCCACATGTCCAGATGGTGCCATTCCCTGGTCCAAGGATATACAAACCATCACATATGGAAAGGTAAATTTTTGAACTAGAAAGCTAACGCGTATTGAATACAGACACTTTCTTCCTGGGGACTTCCAGCATACAATGTACAATGATTATTTAACGGAATCCTGTACTGATAAGTATGTTCACTTTAATCAGTAAGAACATTAAACTATATGCTTCTCTAAAACATTATGAAACTTTAAGTAACTTTGTTTCACTAAAATTATGAAATATGTGCAAGAAACTAGTGAGTTTTAGAGGTTACAAGGATATGTATAGCTATATTTTTCTTTGAACACATAAAGCAGACACAGGCTTTGAAATGGTTTTAATTTGCAAGTAAAATTCATAAGCACAAATATTCATATATGTTATGTGTGTGTATGATTTCTGTAGAAAGAATTTCTACTAAATAGTGTAAACATTATATTCTCCTTCTATTCCTTATTTCATCAGTTCTTCACTTTATCCATGTCATGTCAATTCCTATATCATTAAATGGTGGAATTGGTTGGGACCTCAGGGTTGAATCACTTTTATACTACATACACAGAAATTGAAACCCTGATACATAAAATTACTTGCCTTAGGCTAGTTTATGGTAGAAGTTCATGTCAAAACATATTTCCAAAAAGCATATTCTCTTGAAAGTACACTCTTTTATATAAAATTTATTCTACAATAGAAAACCATGTCATTCTGAAAATTTATAAGATATTTTATATTTAGAAAGGCAATATTTTTTCAAAAAAAAAGTTTTCTCAAGTGATAGCTTACCAGCAAACTGGAAGTTATAACCTGCAAAAGGGAGCATTGACATTTCAAAATCATCATTGTTTTCTTATAATGGAAATAAGAATAAAAATTGTGATGTTTTTTCTGTCGGGGCCACAAATGGATGGTGGTAGTCTGTTAAATCTTAAAGGCACCAAATAGTTCTAAGGACTTCTATTTTGTTCAACTCCCAAATGGGATTCCTAATATTTAAGATTACATTTTATCTAGGCAAAACATATGAAATAAATCCAATGACAAAGTTCATAAAATGAATCTTGTCTGTTAGCACACTAGGATTTAAATAAAAAACAAAAACAAACAAACAAAAAACACACCTCATGATTTATTTACAAAATCTGGAAGAAGCTGAGGAGGAGGGTGACCTTGTAGGAGGACCAGCAGTCTCAAGAAACCTGGACCCCTAAGATCTCTCAAAAACTGGAATACCAAACAGACAGCACACAACAGCTGATTTGAGGCCCCCAACACATATACAGTAGAGAACTGTCAGTTCTGGGCTCAGTCATAGAAGCTGCACCTAACCCTCAAGAGACTGGAGGCCACAGGGAGTTTAGAGGTATGGCTGGGTGGAGAGTGTGGTGGGGAGGAGTTATGCGATCTGTAACAATAGAAGGGTGGAACTAGAGGGGAATAAAATCTGGAGTGTACAAATAAATAAATGAATAAATAAATAATAAATATGTGAATATTAAATTTAAAAAAGCTTATTTTAAAAAATTATATGCATGCATGAGTATTAGTAGTACTGTATATGCAAGTGACTGTAGTTGGTTGCAGAAGACAAAAGAGGGCGTCAAACACTCCTGACTTCGAATTGAGGGTGATTTTTTTTTTATTGTGGTTGGATGTGGGTTCTGTAAGGTTAACTGGTGTCCCCTGCAAAAATCCTGATGGCCCCTTGAGCACTATAACATCCTAGTATCTCCACATTTTACTTATTGTTATATAACATTGGCTCATTTAGAGTCTTTTCAAAACTCGGAGACCACCAGAGAATGTCAGCAAATATTGTCATAATCTCAAACTGGTATGAAAAAATGGAAGTATGCAACAAAAACTGTGAACCAATCATTGGGTTTTATAGTGCACCCTCCTCAAAGGCTGTTACCATCCATTGCTGAGGAGGAAATGAGATGTTTGTAGGTGCTGTTATGGTTGGTTGCCTTGGTCTTACTTGTTTGTCACAAACTCGAGTGCATACTGGCAATACAGACTAACTTCTCTGTTGATGACACATCTAACCTTCATACACATTTTAAAAGTTTAAAGGAAAGCAAACGAATGACGAAATGTTATATGTATGTTTCAATGGAAAGATTTGGTGCAGGTTCAAAATTTATTAGTCTGAGCTACGCATGTAAGCATGCAACCATAAAAATGAGTTTCATATAAAAGATACTCCAAGGAAAGCACGAATTTGAAAAAAAATGAATTTTATGATGTTTATAAAACAATTCTTACATAGAAACATTTTAGTTAATGTTGTATGTATTGCTCAAAAATACATGGCCAAGTGATTTTTTTTTCAAACTGGTGAAAATGGTTATTCATATTTGAAAATTATTTTCTTTTTTTTTATTTTTAAATTTTTTTATTACGTATTTTCCTCAATTACATTTCCAATGCTATCCCAAAAGTCCCCCATACCCTCCCCCCCCTTCCCTACCCACCCATTCCCATTTTTTTTGGCCCTGGCGTTCCCCTGTACTGGGGCATATAAAGTTTACATGTCAAATGGGCCTCTCTTTCTAGTGATGGCCAACTAGGCCATCTTTAGATACATATGCAGCTAGAGACAAGAGCTCCAGGGTACTGGTTAGTTCATCATGTTGTTCCACCTATAGGGTTGCAGATCCCTTAAGCTCCTTGGGTACTTTCTGCAGCTCCTCCATTGGGAGCCCTGTGATCCATCCAATAGCTGACTGTGAGCATTCACTTCTGTGTTTGCTAGGCCCCAGCATGGTCTCACAAGAGACAGCTATATCCGGGTCCTTTCAGCAAAATCTTGCTAGTGTATGCACTGGTGTCAGCATTTGGAAGCTGATTATGGGGTGGATCCCTGGATACGGCAGTCTCTAGATGGTCCATCCTTTCGTCACAGCTCCAAACCTTGTCTCTGTAACTCCTTCCATGGGTGTTTTGTTCCCAATTCTAAGGAGGGGCACAGTGTCCACACTTTGGTCTTCATTCTTTCATGCATTTAGCAAACTGTATCTTATATCTTGGGTATCCTACGTTTTGGGTAATATCCAATTATCAGTGAGTACATATTGTGTGAGTTCCTTTGTGATTGTGTTACCTCACTCAGGATGATGCCCTCCAGGTCCATCCATTTGCCTAGGAATTTCATAAATTCATTGTTTTTAATAACTGAGTAGTACTGCATTGTGTAAATGTACCACATTTTCTGTATCCATTCCTCTGTTGAGGGGCATCTGGGTTCTTTCCAGCTTCTGGCTGTTATAAATAAGGTTGCTATGAACATAGTGAAGCATGTGTCCTTCTTACTGGTTGGGACATCTTCTGGATATATGCCCAGGAGAGGTATTGCAGGATCCTCTGGTAGTATTATGTCCAATTTTCTAAGGAACCGCCAGACTGATTTCCAGAATGGTTGTACCAGCTTGCAATCCCACCAACAATGGAGGAGTGTTTCTCTTTCTCCACATCCTCGCCAGCATCTGCTGTCACCTGAATTTTTGATCTTAGTCATTCTGACTGGTGTGAGGTGGAATCTCAGGGTTGTTTTGATTTGCATTTCCCTGATGATTAAGGATGTTGAACATTTTTTCATGTGCCTCTCTGCCATTCGGTATTCCTCAGGTGAGAATTCTTTGTTTAGCTCTGAGCCCCATTTTTTAATGGGGTTGATTTTCTGGAGTCCACCTTCTTGAGTTCTTTATACATATTGGATATTAGTCCCCTATCTGATTTAGGATAGGTAAATATCCTTTCCCAATCTGTTGGTGGTTTTTTTGTCTTATTGATGGTGTCTTTTGCCTTGCAGAAGCTTTGCAGTTTCATGAGGTCCCATTTGTCAATTCTCTTTCTTACAGTGCAAGCCATTGCTCTTCTATTCAGGAATTTTTCCCCTGTGCCCATATCTTCAAGGCTTTTCCCCACTTTTTCCTCTATAAATTTCAGTGTTTCTGGTTTTATGTGAAGTTCCTTGATCCACTTAGATTTGACCTTAGTACAAGGAGATAGGAATGGATCAATTCACATTCTTCTACATAATAACAACCAGTTGTGCCAGCACCATTTGTTGAAAATGCTGTCTTTCAATCCATTACTTTGTTATATTGCCCCATTGAAGATGATGATTTAGTCAATGTTTACAGTCCAGTCATCTCCCTCCTGGTCCACCCTTTCATCCCATACCATCTCCAAAGAATGTCTGCATCCCGCCAAACCACAATTCCATCAGAATTCTCCATTCCCTGGGGTCTCAAGTCTCTCTAGGATTAGGTGCATCTTCTTTCACTGAGGCCAGACCAGGCATTCCTCTGCTGTATATGTGTTGGAGGCCTCATATCAGTTGTTGTATGCTGCCTGGCTGGTGGCTCTGTGTCTGAGAGATCACAGCAATCCAGCTCAGTTGAGACTGCTGGTCTTCCTATGAGGTTACCCTCCTCCTCAGCTTCTTCTAGCTTTTGCCTAATTCAACCACAGGGGACCCCAACTTCAGTCCATTGGTTGAGCATAAGTATCAGTAATAGTGTCAGGCCTTGGGGCATCCTCTTAATATAGATCCCAATTTTGGACTGTCACTAGACCTCCGTTTTTTCAACCTCTTTGGCATTTTTGTCTCTCCACTTCTTTTAGACAGGAACAATTCTGTGTCAGTTTTTAAAGGTGTGATTGCAATCCCATCACTCCACTTGATGTTCTGTCTTTCCACTGGAAGTGGACTCTATAAGTTCCTTTTCCACACTGTAGGGCATTTCATAAAAGGTCCCTCCCTTTGAATCCTGAGAGCTTCTTACCTCCCAGATCTCTAGTACATTCTAGAGTGTCCCCCACTTCCTATCTCCTGAGGTTGCCTGTTCCCAATCATTCAGCTGACACTCTGGGCTTCAGTCCTGGCCCCAATACATGATTATGTTCCCATTTTCCCTTCCCTGTCCCCTCTCTCACCCAGGTCCCTCCCTCACTTTGTCCCACTCACCCCCCAGCCCCCAGTGATTGCTTTCTTCTTCCTCTCATGTTGGATTGAGGCATCCTCACTTGTGCTCTTCTTATGTTTTGTGGATTGTATTCTGGGTACTCTGAAATTTTGGCTAATGTCCAATTTTAGTGAGTATGTACAATGAATGTTCTTTTGGGTCTGTGTTATGTTACCTCACTCAGGATGATATATTCTAGTCATCCATTTGCTTGCAAAACTTATGGTGGTATGTACTCACAAATGAAGGTATTTTAAAGAGTGAAGGGAAACTTTATAAAGCCCCCTCATTTCCTAGCTAGTGATCTCATCCAATTTCCACCAATAAATATTTATGGCACAACACTGTGGATTTCTGTCTACACTGTGTTTAAAATGAACTATTGCTTTATTTAAAGTGGTCTAAACATATGTTTGTATGTGTGGTATAAATGATATGTGTATGTGTATAAAATTGTATAGGAAAAATACATACAATTTCATATGACATGAACCATAGTCATAAAAACAAGCTATTTTTCTCAAGGCACAGAACAGCCATTTTCTCTTCATGATGCTCTCTAACTGTATTAATATTATGGACTTACAGATAAATATGTATCCCTTATTATTAGCTCCACAAATGCAAAGAAACATAACTCTATCTTAACTCGTAGTAATTGTGCCATCATAATGCTATTGTTTATTGAAAGAAACGGAATATACTGAGAAAGATAAACCTTCCCTTAGCTAACAGGATTATAGCCAAAACTCCTTCCAGAAGAGAGAATTACAGCTGTCTGCTAATTTGTCAGTAAGTTTATATACTCTAAAGCATGATACTATGTTATAAATATAACAACATCCAATTATGCAATTTCATATATAAAAAATACTTTAACTTCAAAATATTCAAATCAGTGGGAAGGAATGTTGCTATTTGTGAATGATATGCTGACTTTATACAATGGCTGAATCATTAACAAAATAAGAATAAACAGAAAATAATTCAGAATGCTTTCTTCCTTGTCTTAGCATTTATATAATATGTATATGTAGTAGCCGTTTTTGTATACCTTTCATTTAAGTATATGACTAATCCAGACTTTATTCCTAGGTATAAAATAAAAGCCTTTGTTTTAAACAATGTTCTGGGTGTGTCAGGTTTAATTCTTTTAACAATACTGTGTTATTATCATTGGTCTTCTCACATAACCAATGTTTAATCATTAATTATGTGCCCTGATTTAAAATACAAATGTAATAGATTTCTTTCATGACAGTCAACAAATTATATGAGAGTCCAGTTTGAATGTTTTACTGATTTTTCCCTTTATTGTCTTTTTGTACTAGTGTTTTCTTCTCTCTTCTCCTTCTTTTGACTCTTCTTCATTCTTAATGTCAATTCTCCTCTACCTGTTTTATTCCTTTCTTCCATTATGCAGTTTTTTGGGGCATATATGGCAATAGTATTTTTTTTCTCTACATCCTTGGGGTTGGCTTCCAAACCATTTTCAATTTTTAAAATTATGATTTCAACTGTTATATATTATATTGAGATTTATAGTATTCAGGCAAGCAGGGATAAATGAAAACTATTAAATATTAGTGTAAATCTTCAGTGGATCCGACGATGCCCAGAGGCCCTAGCTTTGTCAATGTTCAGATAAGAAAACAAAGGAAAGACAGCATGAGGGATAGATGACTGAAGGATGTTACCTCAAGGATTCACTTTCCAATAAAGCAGAAATTACATTTTCCTATTTACCAACCTTGTAACACAACAGAAAAGATAAACATGAAACTCAAAGGAAAGTATGTAAGTGCCCTGTGCATTCAAGTATGCACAGTGCAATTCAATCCTTTGTTTCTCTGCCTTTAATACCAGCTGAATGCTGCTCTTCTATGTAATTGCACAGCGAGTTCCTGATTCCTGGAAATATCAGCTAGAAATTAAAAACAAAAACAAAAACAAACCAACCAAACAAACAAAAACTCAAGAAAATCAAAACTGAAGAACTACTTAAGACATACAGCTGCCATCCGCCTACATACCAGATGGGACATCTACTTTTAATAAATACATTTAGCAACTGTTTTTTGTAAGGTATAAGCAAAATACAATTGGCAGATATGATATAATTATTTTAGATGATAATATTTCCTGATAATTGTATGTATATGTGTATATATATACATTGTGTGTGTGTGTATGTTAAAATATACAGACTAGTCATTTTTCTTGAAAATGGAAATATCAAAAAGGCAACTTTTACATTCTAAATATGCCAAATGCCAGTTAATGTTTTAGTGTTGTTTTAGATATATTAGTTCATAATATTAGCTTAATTATTAAATGTATAATATGTTTACTTTGACAAATGTAGAAGCTGAACTGGAAAATCCATTGGTTCTTAATGCGCTTAAGTATAATTTTGCTTAATTTATTTAGGTTATTCATGATAACTTAAGAAATAATCACAAACTTGTTTATATCTTAGGTATTATTTTGACTTATTCTCAATTATTCTTGTTCTTCCCTTAATATATCTTTTTTAAAGACAAATCTGCAAATTTATTTCATTCAAATCCTATTTTTTCCTTTTTTTGTTAGATATTTTCTTTATTTATATTTCAAATGTTATCCCCTTTCCTTGTTTATCCTCTGAAAATCCCCTATCCACCTGCTCACCAACCACCCCCCCCCCCAACACACTCCTGCTTCTTGGCCCTGGCATACCCCTATACTGGGGCATAGGACCTTCACAGGACCAAGGGCCTCTCCTCCCATTAATGAGTGACAAGGCCATCCTCTGCCACATATGCAGATAGAGTCATGAGTCCCACCATGTGGTTTTTGTTTGTTTGTTTTTGTTTTATTTTGTTTTGTTTTTTTGATTGGTGGTTTAGTCTCAGGGAGCTCTGGGGGTACTGGTTTATTCATATTGTTGTTCCTTCAGCTCCTTGAGCACTTTATCTAGCTCCTTCTCCGGGGACCCTGTGCTCCATCCAAGTCCAATGGATGACTTTGAGCATTCACTTCTGTATTAGTCAGGCACTGGAAGAGCCTCTCAGGAGACAGCTATATCAGGTTCCAGTCAGCAAACTCTTGTTGGCATCCACAACAGTGTCTGGTTTTGGTGTTGTTTATTGGATGGATCCCCGGGTGGGGCAGTTTCTGGATGGTCATTCCTTCAGTCTCTGCCCTGAACTTTGTCTCTGTAACTTCTTCTATGGGAATTTGGTTTCCCCTTCTAAGAATGAGCGAAGTATCCACACTTTGTTTTTCATTCTTCTTGAGTTTCTTGAGTTCGAGGCCAGCCTGGTCTACAAAGTCAGTTTCAGGGCAGCCAGGGCTATACAGAGAAACCCTGTTTCGAAAAACAACAACAACAACAACAACAACAAGAGAGAGAGAAAGAGAGAGAGAGAGAGAGAGAGAGAGAGAGAGAGAGAGAGAGAGAGAGAGAGAGAGAGAGAGACTGGAGACGCCAGGGAGTTTAGAGATCAGGTTAGGTGAGGTTGGGGCATCCACTTGGAGATGGGGTGGGATGGGAAGCAGGTGTGGGATGTGGAGCAGTCGGGGTGGATGCAGGAGTCAGGGAACGGAATATGGAGTGTAAAAAATAAATTAAAAATAAAATAAATTTTTAAAAAAAGAATAAGAAAAGATGACTATTTTTTTTTTCTATAAGAAACCCTGATATAGCTTTTGCTTGTGAGGCTATGCCAGTGCCTGGCAAACACAGAAGTGGATCTCACAGTCAGCTTTTGATTGGAACACAGGGTCCCCAATGGAGGAACTAGAGAAAGTACCCAAGGAGCTGAAGGGGTCTGCAACCCTATAGGTGGAAAAACAATATGAACTAACCAGTACCCCCAGAGCGTGTCTCTAACTGCATATGTGGCAGAAGATGGCCTAGTCGGCCATCATTGGGAAGAGAGGCCCCTTGGTCTTGCAAACTTTATATGGCCCAGTAGAGGGGAACACCAGGGCCAAGAAGTGGGAGTGGGTGGGTAGGGGAACATGGGGATGGGGGCATATAGGGGAATTTCATGATAGCATTTGAAATGTAAATGAAGAAAATACCTAATATAAAAATTGGAAAGAAAAAAAAATGAAACCCCAAACCCCAGTCTATTGTCTCATGTGATGACAATATTTCTGGTTAAAGTTATAGTGATCGTTCCCTTGACTTAACTTTAAACTGATTAATATTACTCAATTCCAGAGTTCCTATCAAACAGGTGATAATATGTCTTCTACTTTCATTGATGAAAAAATTTGATAATTTATTTTGAATTACTCAGAATAAGGAGCAGTAAAATTAACCTTACTGATGGGCCACTCAAGGCATTCAGTGTTCTAACAAACATATCAACCTAACCCTTTATTTATTTATTTATAGAAAAATACAATAAATTTAAAAAAAATCAAAACTTCCCTAAAGGCTGTTTGTATGGTGTAGAAGGTTAAAGAATGCCTGAAGACTATATTAGAGGTTAAATATAAGAGTGCTGCAGATGAAATCTCCTAAAGGAAAGTGGAAATAGGAGGTCAGTTGCTTTAACCGAGTGTGCAGACTTTAGCAGTCAGAGATAGAGAAAGGCCACCAATGAAAACCTGCATATGCCTTAAGATTACATCTACAAGCCACAGAACTCTGACCCATGGCTTATCTCTCCTTTGCAACATTCACGAAGCTGGTCCCACTTCAACACTAATGTTTTCCTCAAGCAATACTGATTGTATAATTTTATAGGATTTTACATTTTCAAGTATAAGGAAATAACCCAATAATGAAATAATACCATAATCTGTACAGTTCTAAAATTATGATTTAAATATTAATGGGATATTTATATCCAGAAATATCTACAAAGTCATTATTACTCCCTAGTTGTTGGGGTGATTTTTAAAACTAACATTAATATAGTTTTCATTTTCAATATGTAAAATTTTTCCTGAGTAACTACTGTTAGGAAAGATTCATTTAATTTATTAAGAATAATAAAATTTAAAGACATTAGCTCTATAGGCTTATAAAATGAATAATTTAAACGCTAATATACTTGCAGTAAACGATATTTCAGTGATAGTTTTAGAATGAATTTATTGTTGCAAACTATGGTTCCCATCTCAAAAACAACATGAAATTGTTTGAACCAAATATGGGAGACCAGGCCCAGTTCACTCTATCTTTTTTCTTTTTCTTTTTTTTTATGGATATTTTATTTATTTACATTTCAAATGTTATCCCTTTCCTGGTTCCCCCCAACCTCCTTATCTCATCCCCCTGCCCCTGCTTCTATGAGGGTGTTCCCTCTACCCACCCATCTACCCACTCCCCCCTCCCTTCCTGGAATTCCCCTACACTAGCTTATCTCTTCCCATTGATGCTCTACAAGGCCAACCTCTGCTACATGTGCTGCTGGAGTCAACCTCTTTGGTTATTGGTTAGTCCCTGGGAACTCTGAGGGATCTGGTTGGTCGATATTGTTGTTCTTCCTATGGTGTTGCAAACACATTCATCTCTTTCAGGCCTTTCTCTAGCTCTTCTCTTGGGAGCTGCGATCATATGCCTCTGTACTTGTCAGGATCTGGCAGAGCCTCTCAGGAGACAGCTATAATAGGCTCCAGTCAGCAAGGACTTCCCAGCATCCACAATAGTGTCTGGGTTTGGTAACTCTATATGGGATGAATCCCCAGGTGGGGAAGTCTCTGGATGGGCTTTCCTTTTCTAAACTTTGTTTGTGTATCTCTTTCCATGGGTATTTTATTCACCCTTTTAAGAAGGACTAAAACATCCACACTTTGGTCTTCCTTCTTCTTGAGCTTCACATGGTCTGTGAACTGTATTTTGGGTACCCCAATCTATTGGGATAATATCCACTTATCAGTGAGTACATACCATATGTGTTCTTTTGTAACTGGGTTATGTCACTCAGGTTGATATTTTCTAGTTCCACCCATTTGCCTAAGAAGTTCATGAATTCATAGTTTTTAATAGCTGACTAGTACTCCATTGTGTAAATGTACCACATGTTCTGTATCCATTCCTCTGTTGAGGGACATCTGGGTATCTTTCCAGCTTCTGGCTAATATAAATAAGGCTGCTAGGAATAAGGAACATGTGTCCTTGTTACAAGATAGAGTATTTTTTGGGTTTATCCCCAGTAGTGGTATAGCTCAGTCCTCCAGTAACACTCTTTCTACTTCAACAATTAAGCTATCAATTTATTACTCCAGCAACCATGGCTCCTACTTGATACTAGGATTCCCCTAAAATGATCGATTTCTATTTGTGGGAATCACAAGCCCAAATAAATTCTTCTATAAGTGGCTTTGATCATGGAATTTTATCATTGAAACAGAAAAATTACTGAAACCAAATTTATCCAGAGAGCAGTTTGTTTCTGTGGCAGACTTTTTTTTTAGGAAAATGTGGAAGAATTTTGGACTTTAGAGTAGAAAAGCAGTTAGGCAATATTATCAGTTAGGGCTTAGTGGAGTTATCTTTGGATGACTAGAAAAGAGCGTGTTAAACAAAACCCTTTTGGGTTTTGGATTTTTTTTTTTTGGTCCAATATTTTCCCACTATATGCTAATTTCTTTCTTTTCCAATGGTCAATTATATGCTAGTATGCTATTTTCTTGGAAGTATATAATTTCCTCTTTGATTTTATGATGAAGTTACAATGAAGATACTGCCTTGAGTCATAGAGTCTCTAGACTTTGGACTTTTAAGCTATATTGACACTGTATAATAATGGATTTTGCATTATGATCTGATTATTGTCTTATGAGGGTCAGCAGATTGGATGTGATAGGTTGTATGACAATGTTTCCCATTGGGCTCATGAACTTGAGCATCTGGCTTCCAGTCTTGGGACTGTTTGGGAAGGATTAAGAGGTGTGACCTTGTGGGAGAATATTGGCAGTGAAGACAGGCTTTGGGAGTTTAGACACATGCCATTTCCACATTGCATTTTCTGCTTTGTGTTTGCAGTTCAATTTTCACACACACACACACACACACACACACACACACACACACACACACACACAAACAATATTTTTCATGTAGAGTTTAATTGAGTATACATAAATACCAGGGATCATGAAATGTGATTTAGAGAAAATTTAGATTAATTAAAGAATCATTAAATTTTTATGATTTACTAATTCTGAATTATAAATTAAATTTTAAATAGTTATATAAGTAATGTCTTACTTGATAAGCCAAATAATACATAGAATGAATTTCATGACATCTGTATTTACTATGTCCTCATTTGTTTTGGAAAATAATTTTTATGGTCATTGATTTAAATGTATTTCAACTTCTTGGTTTTAGAACGATTTATCATTAAAGTGTCTTACATGGCGTTTGTATTCCTGTATGTCTACTGTCATTATATTTAATAGACAAATCTTTGTTGATAAGTTTGTAAGACTTAAGAGCTCATCTTTTCTTTGGTCTTGTTTGATTGGAGGACTCACAAAATAAAGAATTACTCTTTCAATTACTTCTTAAAATGTTTTACAAATCTTTGTAATAATTTTCACAGAATAGCTCACACATACGATCTGATTTTACTCCAATATAGTTTACATTGTAACTGTGCCTTCTTTTGTATCTTCTATTCTGTTCACATTACATTTATTCATATATGCAAATGGTTTTGTGGGCATCAGAACAATATGTACTGCTATGATACATGCCAAAAAAAATTACATTCACATCCTAGTAACCTGTGAATATGTTACTTTACAAAACAAAGACTCCAGATAGAAATAAGGCTGTCATAGATTGTCTTAAAATTAAATAAAATTACCCTAGATTCAGTTCAATAAAACTGATATAATCATAGAGTTCTTTAAATGTTGATGTAGATAGGGAAATTAGGGCAATGTGATGAGAAGAGTTGACTGGACATAGTCTAGTTTGAAGATAAAGTAATTGGTTAATGAACTAAGCAACATGGACAGCTTCACAAAATTGAAAAAGGTTAGGAAATAGTTTAGTAGTTGCAGCCTCTTAGAAGGAATGTACTTTGTACTTCTGGATATTAGAATGTAATGTAATGTAATGAATTTCTGTTGTTTTGAGTTACTAAATTTATTGCAATTTTACAAAAACTATAGAATACTAATACATATTTTCTAAGGTAGAAGAGACTTCCAATAAATCAAAGGAGTCAGCATATAATCAAGATATACATTTTAAGTGAAAATTCTCAATGTCATCACTCAACACAATGATTTTGAAATTTTCCTCTGACTGACTACTGAGCTAAAAACAAATGCATGTATGCTACATTTAAAAAAATGTTATATGGTTGTATGCTTTGACTGTATGCATCTATGTGCAACATGTAAATGCCTGTAACATACAGAGTTAAGACATTAGATTACTTGGAATTGTAGTTATGAATGATTCTGAGTTTCCCTATGCTGAGAATAGAATTTTGTCACTCTGAAAATATAACAAATGTTCATGATTACTGAGATATATGCCTATCCATAATCAGCTACAATTACTAGTTGTAAACAGCCAAAATACATTTGTGGAATTTTAGCAGAGTATCTTCTGAGAGATATTAGGAAACTCAAAATAGACAAGATATTTGCTTCATGTAATTTTAAATGCGTGCTTGCTCCTTGCTTGGTGCCACAACCTGGCGATGCTCTGAGATCAACTGCCTCCAATGGTCTTCTCACCAGCCTGTCTTACTTGGCTCCACTAAACCACCAACTCATGCTTTTCCTATGAATTCTGGGAGCTGCGATCAGAATGGCTCATACAAAAAACTCAAGGAAAAGTTCATACTGGTGAGTATATGATGTCATCAAGCAAGGGGGAAAGTCCTCCATTGCTTATGGGAGTGCAAACTTGTACAGTGACTTTGGAAATCGATTAGGTGTTTTCTTAGGAAATAGAGAACAGATCTACCTCAAGACTCAGTAATACCACTCCTGGTCAGATAACCAAAAGATGTTCCAGTATAATAAGTATACTAGCTCAGCTATGTTCATAGCAGCTTTATTCATAATAGGTTGGAAATGGAAACAACAAAGATGTCTTTCAATTGATGAGTGTGTAAAGAATATGTGGTACATTATACAATGAAGTATTACCCAGATATATAAAGTAATGACATCAGGAAATTTACAGGCAAATGGATAAAGCTAGAAAGGATCAACCTGATTGAGGTAACCCAGATCCAGAATAACAAACATGGTATGTATTAACGTATAAATGGACTTTTGCTATAAAGTACAGGATATACATATTACAATCTACAGACCCAAAGAAGCTAAATAACATGGAGGGTCTAGTGAGGGGCATGGAATAGGCATTGGGAATGGAATGAGGGAAGGGACTAGATGCAGAAGAGGGTAGCAATAGGGGGAGGACTGCAGGAAAGAACACTACAAAAGACTACTGGAATCAGACGCATCTCTGAGATGGGATAGGAACCTAGGAAAATGCCAACTCCCAGTAATCTGTGAGAGTGACTCTTAGCAACAGGAGCTATGGAACCTAAAAAAGACAACTCCTGTAATCAGACAAGACTTCTAATGGAGGAAATGGGATACCAACCTAGCCAAAAATCCTTTGATCCACAGTTTATCCTGTCTACAAGTTGTGGAGAGGTAAAGATGGAGTAGAAATTGAGTGAATGACTATCCAATGACTCATCCAGATTGAGACCCATACCCCAGGAGGAAACCAACACTTGACACCGTAAATGATGTTGTGCTATGCTTGCAGACAGGAGTCTAGCATAACTGTCATCAGAGAGCCCTCACACATCAATTGATGAGAGCAGATCCAAAGATCAATATTTAAACACTGTGGGGAAAGAGTGAGAAGAATGTTTTAAGGAGTCAGAGGGGATAGATCACCACAGGAAAGCCTATAGGATCAACTAAACTGGGCCCATAGCAGTCTACAGAGACTGAACTGCCAACCAGAGAGCATAAATGGGACTCTGCATCTATATGACATTTGTGCAATTTAGTCTTCCTGTGGGACTCGTAAGTGGGACCAGTGTTTCTGTCTCTCCCTGACTCTGTTCCCTGCCTTTGTATCCCTTTCCCCAAACCATTTCCTGGTATCGCCTCAGTAGAATAATAGGTTTATAGTCTTACTGCAAATTAATATGGCATGGGTGATTGATATTCATAGGAAGCCTTGCCTTTTCTGAGGGGGAGGAAAGGGTCTAGGCTGGGGGTGGTAAGAGGGAATGACTGGGAGAAGAGGAGGGAGGGACTCTGCTATTGGCATGGAAAGTAAGTAGTGTAATCAAAATTTTTAGAAAATGATGAAAATCTCACCAATGATTTCGAGAAAGTTTTTTTAAAATTTTTATTAGATATTTTCTTTATTTATTTACATTTCAAATGTTATCTCCTTTCTTAGTTTCCCCACCAAAAACTCTCTATCCCATCACCTCTTCCCCTGCTCACCAACATAACCACTCTTGCTTCCTTGCCCTGCCATTTCCAACACTGAGATATCAAGCCTTCACAGTACCAAGGGCCCTTCCTTCCATTGATGTCTGAAAAGGCCATCCTCTGTTACACATGCAGCTGGAGCAATGAGTCCCTCCATGTGTAGTCTTTGGTTGTTGGCTTAGTCCCTGGGAGCTCTGGGAGTACTGATTGGTTTATATTATTGTTCCTTCTGTGGGGCTGCAAACCCATTCAGCTCTTTTGGTCCTTTCTCTAGCTCCCCCATTGGAGACCCTGTGCTCAGTCCAATGGTTGGCTGTGAGCATTCTCCTCTGTACTTATTAGGCATTGGCAGAGCCTCTCAGGAGACAGCAATATCAGGCTCCTATCAGCAGGCACTTGTTGGCATCCACAGTAGTTTTTAAAAAGGCATGAACATAAAGTTCAACGAAATTCTTGAGTTTCATGCGTTTAGCAAATTGTATCTTATATCTTGGGTATCCTAAATTTCTGGGCTAATATCCACTTATCAGTGAGTACATATTGTGTGAGTTCCTTTGTGATTGAGTTACCTCACTCAGGATGATGCCCTCCAGGTCCATCCATTTGCCGAGGAATTTCATAAATTCATTCTTTTTAATAGCTGAGTAGTACTCCATTGTGTAAATGTACCATCATTTCTGTGTCCATTCCTCTGTTGAGGGGCATCTGGGTTCTTTCCAGCTTCTGGTTATTATAAATAAGGCTGCTATGAACATAGTGGAGCATGTGTCCTTCTTACTGGTTGGGACATCTTCTGGATATATGCCCAGGAGAGGTGTTGCTGGATCCTCCGGTAGTACTATGTCCAATTTTCTGAGGAACCGCCAGATTTATTTCCAGAGTGGTTGTACAAGCTTGCAATCCCACAAACAATGGAGGAGTGTTCCTCTTTCTCCACATCCTCACCAGCATCTGCTGTCACCTGAATTTTTGATCTTAGGCATTCTGACTGGTGTGAGGTGGAATCTCAGGGTTGTTTTGATTTGCATTTCCCTGATGATTAAGGATGTTGAACTGTGGAAAGCCGCTCCCACATTCGCCATTACAAGATGGCACATGAGCTGGGTGTTTGAACAAGTAAAAAGGCTTACTGCACATGTCTCTGGATAGTCCCTGTCCGCGAGGACATACATCCGTTAAGTACGTTATCTTGTCCGTTTGGAAATGGCCCTGTGAGGATGCGCCACGTCAGAGGCGGGACAAAAATTCTATATAAGGCACAGGGCTGGGTTCCTCAGAGTCTTCGCATCCGTGTGTAAGCTTATGCTCTCCCTCTCAAGATGCATTAAAGCTTGGCTGCAGAAGGATCCTACTTGTGTGCCGTGCCGTTCTTGCTGGTCGAGTCGGACGCACGCAAGAAGTGGTGCCGAAAACCCGGGACTTCGAGACATCGTTCGCACCACCGGAGACCCCTCAGCGTTGAGGTGGATTCAGAACTGCAGTGGACTCCGCCCGGAGAGGTGTGTCGGATTTTTTTCTAATCTTGGTCTTCAACTGTCTCCACCTTGGGAGGGTTTGCCTGAGGCGGTGGTGTTAGTGATCGGAGTCTTCTTCCTTTTCTTCCTGGTGTTGTATTGTTGAGGGTTGCGGATAAGTCCAACGTAGATAAGCGGCCCTGCGACCGTTGACATTTCGGCCGTTGATCTCCTGTCAAATCTCCTGTCAAATCTCCTGTCAAATCTCCTGTCAGATCTCCTGTCAGATCTCCTGTCAGACGGAGGTAGATAAGCTGCTAGGAGGTAGAAATCTGCCGTGCTACGTAAGTCGGGTGTAGATAAACCGCAGGCACCATCTACAATGGGTTCGTCCCAATCTGTGGTTCAAGCCCTTGATAACCTTCTTAAACAAAGGGACATTAAGATTGCACCCCGCACACTTAAAAATTTTGTGAAGGAAGTTGACCGTGTGGCGCCATGGTACGCCTGCTCCGGATCACTTTCCCGCGCCTCGTGGAAAAAATTGGGAAAAGATCTAGATAGAAAACTGTTAGAGGACGATCTTCACCCTGGGACCAAGGCCATTTGGAAGATGGTTAACAACTGTCTAGAGGATGAAACCTGCGGTCCAGTAAGACAGGAAGGCCAGCACACGTTAGAATCAGTCCAAGATAGCATGTCAGAAACCGAGCGGAGTGAGAGGTTGGGTGCTCGAGCACATACAAAAGGGATATCCAAGAAAAGAGAAAAGGGACCCCCCGGAAAAGGTAAAAAAGGGGGAGAGAAGCCTGATCAACCTATAAGGTTGGATCACCCTTCTAATAATGATAAGAAAAAAGGGGAGAGTATCTACCCAGTAAGGGAACTTCAAGAACTGAAAATTAGCTCAAGTTCAAGCGATGAACTTGACTCCTCTGAGGAAGAGGACTTAGAGGAAGCTGCAGCTAGATATGAAGAAGAGAGGTATCACCCTGATGAAAGGATCCCAAGGTATAAAAATAAAAAACAGCCCCCACTCCAACAACGCATGCAGCTTACCCCTACTGCCCCACCCCCTTATGGGGCACGACCCGCATCTTCTTCACTTCTTTCTGAAAAAACCCGCCATAAAGTGACACAAGCCTTCTCCGTTTTCGATAATGGGGAAGGACGTAGGGTTTATGCACCCATAGAATATAATCAAATTAAGGAACTTGCGGAGTCAGTAAGGAAATATGGGGTGACAGGGAGCTTTACATTGATGCAACTAGATAGATTGGCCATAAATCCGCTCACTCCTTCAGATTGGCAGATGATTACCAAAGCTGTTTTACCAACCATGGGACAGTATATGGAATGGAAAGCCCTATGGCATGAGGCAGCCCAAAATCTAGCTAGGTTTAATGCGGCAGCACTCACCCCAGAACAACGCGATTGGACCTTCGACCTGTTCACAGGGCAGGGCCTGTATGCGGCTGATCAAAACAACTATGCATGGGGAGCTTATGCGCAAGTTGCACATTCTGCTATTAGGGCATGGAAAGCTCTATCAAACAAGGGTGAGGCCAATCAACAATTATCAAAAATTATTCAGGGCCCCCAAGAGCCCTTCTCCAATTTTGTGGCAAGAATGACAGAAGCGGCTGAGAGAATTTTTGGGGACTCTGAGGCCGCAAACCCCTTAATAGAACAGTTAATTTTTGAACAAGCCACACAGGAGTGCCGAGCAGCTATAGCCCCTAGAAAGAGCAAAGGCTTACAGGATTGGCTTAGAGTTTGTCGTGAGTTGGGGGGACCCCTTACTAATGCAGGCCTGGCGGCTGCAATTCTTCAGTCGCAAAAGCAAGCAACAAGACAAAAGGGACATAAAACATGTTATAATTGTGGCAAGCCTGGCCATCTCAAAAGAGACTGCAGGGCCCCTCCTCGTGAGAGGAGGGTCCTTACCCTATGCACCAAGTGCAGTAAGGGTTATCATAGGGCAGATCAATGTCGGTCTGTCAGAGATATCAATGGCAGGCTACTTGCACCACAGGAGGCTAATGATACTAAAGAGTTTCCTCGTGTAACAAAAAACGGGAAACCGGGCCCCCGGTCCCAGGGCCCCCAAAGATATGGGAACCAATTTGTCAGGACCCAGGAAGCAACCAGAGAGGAGGCCCAGGAAGACCCTCAAGGGTGGACATGCGTGCCGCCACCGACTTCCTACTAATGCCCCAAATGAACATTCAACCGGTCCCGGTGGAGTCTGTATTATCTTTGCCCCCGGGGACCATGGGCCTTATTCTTGGTCAAGGTTCGCTCACCTTACAAGGCTTGGTGGTACACCCAGGAGTGGTGGATCGCCAACACTCTCCTGAGATTCAAGTCCTATGTTCCAGCCCTCGGGGAGTCTTCTCTATTAACAAAGGGGACAGGATTGCCCAGCTATTGCTCCTCCCTGATAACGCCAGAGAGGAGCCTGTGGGACAGGATGTGAAGAAAATGGGTTCCTCCGGAAGTGATTCGGCCTACTTAGTGGTATCGTTAAATAGCAGACCTAAGCTCCGCCTTAAGATAAATGGGAAAGAATTCGAGGGCATTCTAGATACCGGAGCAGACAAAAGTATAATTTCCACACATTGGTGGCCCAAAACTTGGCCCACCACAGAATCATCTCATTCGTTACAAGGTCTGGGATACCAATCCTGTCCCACTATAAGTTCTGTTGCTTTAACCTGGAGATCCCCCGAAGGTCAGCAGGGAAAATTTGTACCCTATGTGCTCCCGCTCCCGGTTAACCTCTGGGGAAGGGATATCATGCAGCACATGAGTCTCGTCTTGTCTAATGAGACAGTTTCCTTAGAAGGCAACTATTCAGATAGAGCAAAGCATATCATGACCAAGATGGGTTATAGAGATGGGGAGGGACTGGGTGCACAAGGACAGGGACGAATAACGCCTATTGCACCAAAGGAAAATTATAAAAAACAGGGACTGGGTTTTTCCTAGGGGCCGCTGAGATAGCACAACCTATACCATGGAAAACAGAGGACCCGGTGTGGGTTCCTCAGTGGCCTTTATCCTTTGAAAAATTAGAGGCAGTAACACAATTAATAAAAGAACAGTTAAATTTAGGACACATCGAGCCATCTGTCTCTCCTTGGAATACTCCCATATTTGTTATTAAAAAGAAATCTGGAAAATGGAGGTTGCTTCATGACTTAAGGGCCATTAATGCACAAATGAAGTTATTTGGCCCCGTGCAACGTGGTTTGCCGGTGTTATCTGCCCTGCCGCGAAAATGGAATTTAATTATTATAGATATTAAGGATTGCTTTTTTTTATACCATTATGCCCTGAGGATAGGCCTCCTTTTGCCTTCACAGTTCCCTCATTCAATCATATGGAACCAGATAGAAGATATCAATGGAAAGTTTTGCCCCAGGGCATGTCCAATAGTCCCACCATGTGTCAGCTTTATGTACAAAGGGCTCTTAGCCCAATAAAGGAACAATTTCCTTCTTTAATTTTAATACATTATATGGATGATGTTCTTTTGTGTCACAAAGACCTGAGCCTATTAAAAAGGGCATACCCCTGTTTGTTGGACACTCTTCAACGGTGGGGTTTGCAAATAGCTGCAGAAAAGGTGCAGGTTTCTGATACAGGACAGTTTCTAGGGTCGATAATTACCCCAGACAGGATTGCACCCCAGAAAATAGAAATACGGAGGGACCATCTTCATACTTTAAATGATTTTCAAAAGTTGCTGGGAGATATTAATTGGCTTAGACCCTTTTTGAAAATCCCCTCGGCGGAGTTGAAACCTTTATTTGAAATATTGGAAGGGGATTCTCATATTTCCTCCCCTAGAGCCCTTACTCCAGCTGCTGACCAGGCGTTGCGAGCAGTTGAGGGGGCTTTGCAGGAGGCCCAATTGCATCGCATTAATGATACTCAACCTTTTGATTTGTGTGTTTTTAAGACAACCCAATTGCTGACTGCAGTTTTATGGCAGGGTGGACCTCTACTGTGGGTCCACCCAAATGCTTCCCCTGCTAAAATAATAGAATGGTATCCTAATGCAGTTGCACAGCTTGCCCTTAGGGGCCTGAAAGCAGCTATTACCCACTTTGGAAAAAACCCAGATACCTTAATTGTGCCTTACACCGCTGTACAAGTTCAAACTCTGGCAGCCACCTCCGATGACTGGGCAGTCTTGGTTACCTCCTTTGAAGGACAGATAGATAATCATTATCCCAAGCATCCCATCTTACAGTTTGCCCAGAATCAGCCTGTTGTGTTTCCACGTGTGACATCTAAATCCCCACTTGAAGATGGGGCCGTGGTATATACTGATGGGTCAAAAACCGGCATAGGTGCCTATGTCCACAATGGGGAGGTCACCTCTAAACAGTTTGGTGAGAATTTTCCTCAAGTAGTGGAGTGTCTTGTGGTCCTGGAGGTTTTAAAAACCTTTTCAGGAGCCCTTAATATTGTGTCTGACTCTCATTATGTGGTTAATGCTGTAAATCTTTTAGAAGTGGCTGGGGTGATTAGGTCATCTAGCAAGGTTGCCCATATTTTTCAGCAAATACAGCTAGTCCTATTAGCCAGAAAATTTCCAGTCTATATTACTCATGTCAGGGCCCACTCGGGCCTGCCTGGGCCCATGGCTCAGGGAAATGATATGGCAGACAAAGCTACAAAAATGGTGGCTGCAGCCTTATCGTCTCCAATAGAAACTGCCAGGAGGTTTCACAACAAATTTCATGTGACGGCTGAAACTCTGCGTCGTCGCTTCTCCTTGACAAGAAAGGAGGCCCGTGACATTGTCATTCAGTGTCAAAACTGTTGTGAGTTTCTGCCAGAACCCCACGTAGGAATTAACCCACGTGGCATTCGACCCCTACAGGTCTGGCAGATGGACGTTACCCATGTCCCCTCCTTTGGCAAACTTCAGTACCTCCACGTGTCCATTGACACGTGCTCGGGTATCATGTCTGCTTCTCCCCTAACTGGAGAAAAGGCCTCACATGTGATTCAACATTGCTTTGAGGCATGGAGTGCTTGGGGGAAACCCAAACTCCTCAAGACTGATAATGGTCCAGCTTATACATCTCAAAAATTCCAACAGTTCTGCCGTCAGATGGACGTGACCCACTTGACTGGACTTCCATACAACCCTCAAGGACAGGGTATTGTTGAGCGGGCGCACCGCACCCTCAAATCCTATCTAATAAAACAGAAAGGGGGAGTCAAGGAGGCTCTACCCCGAGTACCAAGAGTGTCTGTGTCTATGGCACTCTTTACACTCAATTTTTTAAATCTTGATGCTCATGGCCATACTGCGGCTGAACGTCATTACTCAGAGCCAGATAGGCCCAAAGAAAGGGTTAAATGGAAAGATGTTTTGAATAACAAATGGAAGGGCCCGGATCCCATATTGATCAGATCCAGGGGAGCCGTATGTGTCTTTCCACAGGATGAAGCCAATCCTTTTTGGATCCCTGCCCGCCTTACGAGAACAATCCATCAGGCGGTAGAAGAACCCATTGCGACGGAGCTGGACATGGATGATCCTACTTCTGGAAATGATGACACTGGGAGGAACTCAAAGATCAGGGAGTAACCCACATCAGATCTATAATGTGACTTGGACTAGTTCTAATTTGTTAACAGGAGTTGTTGCTAATAAGACTGTTTTGCAGGGTGCCCTAAAAGAGGCTTTTCCAACCCTTTATGTAGATTTGTGTGATCTGGTTGGTAATGAATGGGATCCCTCTGATCATGATCCATCTGGAGATTATGGATGCCAATATATTAATCAAAGAGAATTTACCAGAGAATTTGACATCTATGTTTGCCCTGGTCATAAGGTGTCACCTCATTGTGGGGGTCCGGCAGAGGGCTATAGTAAAGTATGGGGGTGTGAGACCACGGGGCATGCCTATTGGAATCCCTCATCTACATGGGATTTCATTACTGTTAAGAGAGGAAATATACCTGGCTATACTTATGGGGGGAGAGGAAAATGGAAATGCACGAAGGATGGAAGGAGGGTTGATTGTGGCCCCTGCTATGATTCTTTAAAAACTAGCCATATTGGAGCCACCCCTGGGGGCCGATGTAATCCATTGGTGATTACCTTTACTGAGGCAGGAAAGAAAGCTAACTGGGATGGCCCAAAAAGTTGGGGTCTGAGATTGTACCGTACCGGTCATGATCCGGTCGCCATTTTTTCTATAAGTAGAAGGTATACAAATATATCTTCTCATTCCCAGTCCTCTGGCTATCTTGTCCCGCCAGAAGGGACTTATTGGGCCTGTAGTGCTGGCCTTACCCCCTGCGTTTCCCTTGCTACCTTAAATTTTACCAGTATTCTTTGTGTTATGGTAACCCTATGGCCTAGGATTATTTATCATCCCATAAGTCATGTTGTGGAAGCCTATGAGAATGCCGGCCCCCCGACGTCTTAAGAGAGATCCCGCTTCTATTACCTTAGCGGTGTTATTGGGAGGCCTGGCCACAGGAGGCATCACTGCTGGTATAGGCACAGGGGCGGTAGCGCTTAATAATATTCATCAGCTCAAAATTTTGCAACAAGCTATGCATGAGGATATAAAGGAAATTGAAAAATCAATTACTAATTTAGAGACGAGTTTATCCTCTTTGGAAGTGTGCCACCCTAAAAGAAGAATGCTGTTTCTGGGTTGATAAGACCGGATTAGTGCGATACAGCATGGCAAAATTGAGAACTCACCTTGCACAGAGACAAAAAATCTTTGATGCCGATAAAGGATGGTTTGAGGGCTGGTTCAGTCAGTCCCCCTGGATGACAACTTTGATTTCCACACTCGTGGGATCAGTTGTGATGCTTCTTTTGATACTTATGATAGGATCTTGCCTGTTTAAAAAGGTGGTGTCTCTCCTGTGGGAACGTGTACAAGTGCTTGAGATAATGGCTATGTATGAACGCCTTTAAATGATGCTGTTTTATTTGTTGCTAAAATAGGATTGCTGCCTATGAGAGAGAGGATATTAAGAATAACCAGCATTGATTGCGAAATTGCTTGAGGCTGCAGAAACCTGGAATTACCTCAGAATGAAGACAGGAAAAACGAAGAAAGGGATTGTGGGAGGCAGGGTGGATTGAATAGGATTGTCCCGGTGGTTGAGCGTGGCCAATACTCACAGGGCATTCAAAATTTCAAGATTTGTCAGGAAAGAAAGAAAGATACTATTACCATATCTTATGAGGCTTGGATGGGGACCTTCTAGAGAAGTGTGGAGCCGAACTTGGACCCAGTATGTATAGTAAAAGGTCGCTGGCCACTCAGCTCTTGCACCCCACGAGGCTAGTCTCATTGCACAGGACAGAGTGAGTGCTCTTCAGCAGCCCAAGGAGAGTTGCGAGGCTAAGCACTGCAGTGGAAGGGGCAAAGCGGCTGTTAAAACCTCTTCCAGGAGGGCGTGTCATCTATATGAAGGTTATATGTCCAAGTTTCCTTCTCCCAGGAAAAACGACATAGGGTCAGGCCAGGGTTCCTCTGGGCGAAGAATCTAAGAGGAGGACCCTGTGTAAGACCTATCTTGCACACTGGGAATTTGACCTCCACCCTCACTCTCGATTGCTTGGGTGGCCTTAAAATTAAAACAAAAGGAGGAGATGTGGAAAGCCGCTCCCACATTCGCCATTACAAGATGGCACATGAGCTGGGTGTTTGAACAAGTAAAAAGGCTTACTGCACATGTCTCTGGATAGTCCCTGTCCGCGAGGACATACATCCGTTAAGTACATTATCTTGTCCGTTTGGAAATGGCCCTGTGAGGATGCGCCACGTCAGAGGCGGGACAAAAATTCTATATAAGGCACAGGGCTGGGTTCCTCAGAGTCTTCGCATCCGTGTGTAAGCTTATGCTCTCCCTCTCAAGATGCATTAAAGCTTGGCTGCAGAAGGATCCTACTTGTGTGCCGTGTCGTTCTTGCTGGTCGAGTTGGATGCGCGCAAGATTGAACATTTTTTCAGGTGCTTCTCTACCATTCGGTATTCCTCAGGGGAGAATTCTTTGTTCAGTTCTGAGCCCCATTTTTTAATGGGGTTATTTGATTTTCTGGAGTCCACCCTCTTGAGTTCTTTATATATATTGGATATTAGTCTCCTATCTGATTTAGGAAAGGTAAAGATCCTTTCCCAATCTGTTGGTGGTCTTTTTGTCTTATTGACGGTGTCTTTTGCCTTGCAGAAGCTTTGCAATTTTATGAGGTCCCATTTATCGATTCTCGATTTTACAGCACAAGCCATTGCTGTTCTATTCAGAAATTTTCCCCCTGTACCCATATATTCGAGGCTTTTCCCTACTTTATCCTCTATAAGTTTCAGTGTCTCTGGTTTTATGTGGAGTTCCTTAATCCACTTAGATTTGAGACTGCCATATCCAGGGATCCATCCCATAATCAGCTTCCAAACGCTGACACCATTGCATACACTAGCAAGATTTTGCTGAAAGGACCCTGATATAGTTGTCTCTTCTGAGACTATGCTGGGGCCTAGCAAACACAGAAGTGGATGCTAACAGTCAGCTATTGGATGGATCACAGGGCTCCCAATGGAGGAGCTAGAGAAAGTACCGAAGGAGCTAAAGGGATGTGCAACCCTATGGGTGGAACAACATGATGAACTAACCAGTACCCTGGAGCTCTTGTCTCTAGCTGCATATGTATCGAAAGGTGGCCTAGTAGGCCATCACTGGAAAGAGAAGCCCACTGGATTTGCAAATTTTATATGCCCCAGTACAGGGGAATGCCAGGGCCAAAAAGTGGGAGTGGGTGGGTAGGGGAGTGGGGTGGAGGGTATGGGGTACTTTTGGGATAGCATTGGAAATGTAAATGCGGAAAATACCTAATAAAAATATTAAAAAATATTCAACGAAATTAAAGAAACTAGTATTAAATTCCTGAAAGTTACTTTAAAAAAAACTCCCCAAATATATATAACTGATGGAGGAAAACTAAGACAATGTAGGTTTTGAAAAACTAATTTAGTAAAAAGATAGACTTAATGAAGAGAACTCAAAGTGAAGACAGAATTTATATACACATAACCAATTTTCCAAACTCAGGGTAACTCACTTACATGTAAAATGGATTGAGTGCACTTGAAGATAAAGTATTCATCTTAAGTCACAAAGAAAGCAATATGGAAGAAATATACAAGAACTGGGACACCAGGAAGTCTAAATATTTGTATTTTAGGCATTATTGAAATAGATCAATTACAGTTCAAGGGCATAGACGAGATTTTTAATGTGACCAGAGAAGAAAACTTGCCCACATTAAGAAAAGGCACACATATACTGATATGAAGAGCACAAATTTCATATGATGAGAAAAGAAAAACCCTATGGTATATCAGAGTTAAACCATTAAAAGACCATAAAAAGACAAGGTGTTGAAAGCTTCAAAATAAAAAAAGAAAACAACAAAAAACCACATGTCACGTATAAAGGGAAATCCATCTTCACAACAGCTCAACAGAGGCTTGAAGAGTCAGAAGAGAATATAGCAACATATACCAAATTCTAAAAGACCATGAATATCTATCTTGATTGTTGTGCTGAGTGAAACTATATATCACAGTTTAAAGAGAAAGAAAAGCTCTCCATGATGAAAATAGTATAAAAGAATTTGTGTGCCCAAAACCAACCCTGCAGAGAATACTGAAGTAAGTTTTCAAATAGAAGGTTAGAAGTATGAATTCATTATTAGTAATGATATTATGCAACTTAATAAGAACAAATAGAATGTCTGACAAAATGTGCTTACTCAGAAATAAAAAAAAGGACAAAATTTGTCATTTGGAACTACTTTAAGCTTAACTTGAAAATTTAACTTTCTAAGAAATTCATTCATTTACTCCACGATCCGTAACATCCTCAGTGACAGGCAGAACAAATTGTCAAAGTGCTCAAGCTTTTAGTTGATTTTTTAAAAATTAGATCTTTATAACTTTGGGAAAAAACTTTTTTGTTTGCAATATAATACATTTTTAAAATATTGCACAGAATCCTGTCATTTACCAAGGTTTGCTAGTTGTGTGCTTGCATAGATTAAAAAAGAGTTTCTTCAAGTTTAAAACTAACAGAGTCCTCTATACTCTTTAAATGTGGATTTGCATTGCAATGACATGATGTATTCTGCCAGACATTTTAAAACATAGTTTAATATTTTAAAAGGAAAAAATAACTTCACTAAAATATGTTCATCATTCTATAATTTTTGGTGGTCAAAAACATAAGTTCCCATCAGAAAGGTAAAACAAAATAGAAGCACCCATTAAATGTAGAAAATTCAAAATTAATAGAGCTTTAAATATTTTTCATTAGTCATTGTTTAATCTCTACAATCTTGGCATTAATGTGCTGATTTTTTGTTTGAATGTTTGAATGTTAGAGTTCTTTTGTTCAGGCCTGCATATCCTAGATATTATGTCATCCAGGTTGACTTTTAAGTCTCAATGATCTGTTAGTCTCTCCCCCAAAGTACTGTGAGCATGTAACATAACACTCAGCAGAATCAAGGTATTTTTTAATAAAAATGAACAAAAAGTTATTAGTTTTATTTAATTAGTTTCATTCAATGCTTAAAATATGCTTCTATATGATCTAAATAAGAAGTCATTTATTTTTATGATGGTTGGACCAATAACATTCTGTATAGCTCATTTAGCTTTTTCAGTATTAGGTATATATGATTTAATATAATCAATACACATTTTCCCAGTTACATTTCAAATTGTTTTTCTTTCTTCTATTTTTTTAGATTAATATACAATTACATCATTTTTGCCTTCTCTTTCCTCTTTCCAACCCTTTCCAAATGAGCCTCTTTTCTCAGTTTCAAAATTATGGCCTCTAAGTCATTATTTTATACATATATGTTTACACAAACAAACATATACTTTGTAAAATACATAAATACAACCTACTCAATCTCTGTAATGCCACGTGTATGTCTATGTTCAGGGTTGACCATTTGACAGTGCATAACTGGGCTCTTCCCTAAGGAACACTGCTTCTCCTATTCTCAGCATTCTTTAGTTTCCCATAGACCTTTGTGTATTTCAGGCCTAATACATTTTCCCCTACCACATTATGGTTGTCCTTGTTGAGATCATATCTAAGCAGCCATTTTGGTAATGCTTCATGAGTATAGCTTCTGATATCCCCAGGAGAGAGCAGTCGTCTTCTTTTTTTCTTTCTACCTCTTCTTCAGCAATGTTCCTTGAGCCTTAGGTGCTGCAGTTGTTTTGTAAAGGTATCCATTTGGTTTGTGAGAACAGAATAGGATGAGAAGTCTAAGGATGGAGTGGTAGCACCCATATTTGGGTAACCAACAGCTCTCTAGCTCACTTATGAGCTATTCAACAAAAAGAAAATCAAGCCAGGTACTGGGAACCTAGCCAACTACCCAGGGCTACTATCCCTGACTCCCCTATCCTTCAGATCACATCCCCATACACAGACCAAGAGAGGCTAAGAAACAAGAAGGGTTGGTGGACAGGAATCAGGTGAGGTTGGCAACAAGAGGAAGATGGAAGAAAATTATTTGTTTTCTTAACAGAGGGAAAAAACCTTGACTTTGGGGTGAGAATGGAGGATTTTAAATGTGAGATGAACACAGTGTATACCTTTGGCTGTAAATAAGCTGCTATCATCAACATTGAACTTGATATTGTTTTAGGAATAAAATTTTTTGTTATTCTTTTGTCTTTATGTCTTGGGTTATCCAGAAACCTCAGTGTTTTTTTTTCTTTGTTTGTTTCTCATTTTAAAAATTTCTGGTGGAGAAGTAGTAACTTCTTCCTCCTGGGATGTTGGTGGAGTAGGAGGGTCAGCTGGGTGCTTTCTCTGCTCTCTAAGCTAGCAGGCTTTCAACCCAGCACCTGTCTCCCAAGTCTTCATTTGGTTTGATCTGGAATTTTATTTACTTACTTATTTATTTATTTATTTATTTATTTATTTATTTAAGATTTATTTGTTTATTTTATGTATGTGAGTACACTGTAGCTGTACAGATGGTTGTGAGCCTTCATGTGGTTGTTGGGAATTGAATTTTTAGGACCTCTGCTCGCTCAGGTTGGCCCTGCTTGCTCAGTTCCTGCTTGTTCTGGCCCAAAGATTCATTTATTATTATACATCAATACACTATTGCTGACTTCTGATGTACCAGAAGAGGGCATCAGATCTCATTGCAGATGGTTGTGAGCCACCATGTGGTTGCTGGGATTTGAACTCAGGACCTTCGAAAGAGCAGTCAATGCTCTTACCCGCTGGGCCATCTCTCCAGCCCGGAATTTTATTTTTTTTTAAATAAATGGCAAATGAGCCAAGAAATAGTTCTTCCCAGGAAAACATCTAGCTTGTTAGACTACATAAAACCCACCACAAGATCTCTACTTATCCTTAGAATTGACCAGTTTAGCTTCCACACTGTGGAACCAGCATCACCCAGTCTCATCTGGCTCCCTGAATAGCACCTTTTTGGTAAAAGGCCCTGCCTGGGTAAAGCACCTGATACACTTGCTTGCAAGCCTTTTGAAGCTGATTTCACCGACACCAAGATATTTGCCTGTGACTACACTGACTACTGGGTTGTGGTCTTTGTTAAGGCCTACATAACTGTTACCTTGCTAGTGTTGTGGTCTGATATTCCCCCAACCCCACCCCCCATCATAGCTATTGCCATTCTGTTCCATGCCTGCCAGTCATTAACACAGAGAAGTGATGTGGCTCAGAGCAAGTGATGTGGCTCAGACATGCTTACCACATATCCTGTTGTTTTGTTCTCTATGTTGTGAATGTTCTATATTAGGTTTTGCTAATCTTAAGAAATTACTGGGGGGCTGGAGAGATGGCTGGGGCCTGGAGAGATGGCTCAGCGGTTAAGAGCACTGACTGCTCTTTTGAAGGCCCTGAGTTCAAATCCAAGCAACCACATGGTGGCTCACAACCATCCGTAATGAGATCTGTTGCCCTCTTCTGGAATGTCTGAAGACAGCTACAGTGTACTTAGATATAATAAATAAATCTAAAAAAAAAAAAAAAAAAAAAAGAAATTACTGGGCTGAGAGATGGCTCAGTGGTTAAGAGCACCGACTGCTTTTCCAGAGGTCCTGAGTTCAATTCCCAGCAACCACATGGTGGTTCACAACCATCTGTAATGGGATCTGATGCCCTCTTCTGGTGTGTCTGATGACAGCTACAGTGTACTCAATATACATGAAATAAAAAATATATCTTTTAAAAAAATTCCACAGAGTTTCACATAGGACCCATCAAATCAAATGTCAATATAAACTGTTATGTCTAAACATCTTGAGTTACCACTGGGCAGCCCTTCTTGCACCTTTGTGTGAACTCATTGTGGTTTTGGTGGGATTTTTTTTTCCTTTATAAGGTGATAGAAAAAGATGCCCATTGTTATAGTTCAGATAATTATGAGCTGTGTCCCTGCTCTGACCAGCATTAGGGTGTGTATTCAAGAAACCATTCTTGCTTAACTGAAATCCATGTTCATATGGTTTGTGTGGCGATTCCTGAACCCCAACAGGTGGCTCACTAGACCCAAATGCACTAAGTTCACAGTACAGTTCATTCAGGAAGGAGTTTTGAGGAAACAGCCAACACAGTAATCGGACATGTGGGCTGGTGAGATGGCTCAGTAGGTAAGAGCACCCGATTGCTCTTCCAAAGGTCCGAAGTTCAAATACCAGCAACCACATGGTGGCTCACAACCACCCATAATGAGATCTGATGCCCTCTTCTGGTGCATCTGAAGACAGCTACAGTGTACTTACATATAATAAATAAATAAATAAATAAATAAATAAATAAATAAATAAATAAATAATCGGAAAAAAAATTTCTTCACAGGAGTAAAGAAGAACTCAAGCTTTCCTACTAATAATTTGTTATCTGTGTATGTTTATTTTAGACTATCAAAGCCATGTCTCTTTCATCATATTTGTTTCGCATGAATATTAGAGAATACTTTTCAATATGGGGTTGAAGTTTAGTGAGTCTATGGGTCCTATAGTTAGACAAATGCAAGATTACATTTAGCATCTATGTTGGAATTCAACTCTCACATAGTTTTACTTATATCACTGTGGTCTAAATGAATGTGGCAAATTATATAAGCACTTATTAAAACACAAACTCAGTTAATGGGCATTTTAATAACTCCATTTCTGTTCTCATTCATATTAACACATGAATAATAAATACACCAAGTAGTTGCATGTCAATAAATTTGTACCCCATGCTGTTCACTTATAAAACTTTCAGTTTACCCATCACTGGTCCTGGCTTTTAATATGTAACAAAACTCTTAGAGTAGGCAAGTTCTTTTGTATCTTCTTCCTCCCCTTTTTTCCCTCTAAATTTTCCTATGTACCCCAACCACTATCCTCTTAATTCATGGCTTCACTATTAACTAATTTAATTGTTATTGTATGTACACATGTATATGTATACAAATATATTCATACACGCACACACACATAGACTTTTCCGTCTGCATAATGTTACTTGTATGTATATTTT
Source organism: Mus caroli (assembly GCF_978045245.1). Classification (NCBI taxonomy): domain Eukaryota; kingdom Metazoa; phylum Chordata; class Mammalia; order Rodentia; family Muridae; genus Mus; species Mus caroli. Next base: position 87,112,298 of record NW_028227267.1, on the reverse strand, counting down.
CAGGGTTGAATGTGGCATTGGATGATGGATTGGTATTATTTTCTCTGGAGAAAACCAAATTACCTGCTCCTATCTTTTACTATATTTTCTAATCACAGTTTCCCATCCACAAATATCCATGAACTCAACACCTCACTCACTCAAGTCACTCAATTCCACAAGATATCTTCCTCTGTCTCTCTGATTCACCAATTCTCTGTCCTCTCTGTCTCTCTGTCTCTCTCCATATATATACACTATATGTATATATATATATTAGAAATCACATAGGCAAACAATAAAAACAGTTTTTCAAATAAGTTAGAAATACATCAAAATACATCAAGATATATTGACTGCTATGTTCTCTATTGTGCTAGTGTAATTTATAAAAGTTTATCCATCTGGTGATATTGAATACTTTGTCATTTTGTTATCATTTTAATTCTACTTACCATGTTTTCCTTGGACTAATTGGGACTATAATTTTAAAGTTGCATTGTTAATATATTGACCAGGATTTTTTTTTTTTTTTTTTGAGACAGGGTTTCTCTGTATAGCCCTGGCTGTCCTTGAACTCACTTTGTAGACCAGGCTGGCCTCTAACTCAGAAATCTGCCTGCCTCTGCTTCCCCAGTGCTGGGACTAAAGGTGTGTGCCACGACACCCAGCTTTGACTAGGAATTTTACTGCTTGAATTTCAGGAAATAATTCAGGAGTTCAGTATTTTCCTATGCCATCTACATGTAAAATCTATAAATGCTATTTTAAAATTTTATTAGATTACGTTCTGAGAGTGATACTTAGAAAAACTTAATTATGCTTTCAGCAAACTCACTACCAACACAATACCTACAACTTTGTTAAGAATTGTTACTAAAATCATTAACATCATTGAACATATATTGATAACACCTGTTGTATTCATTTGCTTATTGATTAGTATATCATTAATTTTTTTGAATAAATATAAAAATATTCAAATTAAAGTAAAAAGATATTCACTCTTAAAGTATCAAAATTGGTGAATAAAAGGTATTCTTGTTGAGCTAAAGAAACATTTTCTGAATATATAAGTATATATGAAAATAAACTATGAATCTGGATTTGTCCTGGTTCAAAGTTTAATTTGAAATAGTTTTAGCAAGAGGAGATGCTTTATACATGCCAGAAATAGTAATTATTCAACATTTAATTGTATGCTTAATTTTCAAACTATTAGAAATGTTTAAAGCATACTGGAAAAAGGATATTTTCACTGGAACATGGCAAATTCTTCATTTATAAAACACTCTGAAAAAAATAACAGAGTGATAAAAACTACCGGAGAAAATAATTTGTAAATTACAGAGTAAGTGGAGTTTAGAGATCAACAGTAAAGGTGTTAGATACAGATTCCCAGACAGAAGACGATGCTTAACTGAGATGGGGAAGAATGAGTTCCATAAACGTTTGTTACTAATTTAGAACTTAAAGAACATATAACACTTCAAGATTGAAAGAATCCAGAGGGAAGAAATCCTGGTTTGAAATGAAGAGCAAATTAAATAAAATCAGAGTTAAAATATTAACTTGGAGGAAAATGCAAAGAATTAATGAAAGGAATTAATGAAATTAATATCCTTCACATTCATAAGAATATAGTGTCACACTAGGCACATTAGAATTGTATTACATGGATAAAACATGTATCAGTGCTAAAATATCAAGAAATTAAATAAACTTAGCAGAATGCTCCTTTAGTACCAATATTCAATAAACAAAATATGATACAATTCAATATTACTTTACTATTAACCACTTTCATGTCTGTGTACATGTGAGTGTGAAGGGCCTATATTTTTCAAATTAATATTGTTTTATTTCATAATTTTTATTTGTCCCATTGCTTTTTCACAGATTTGTGTTCTCTTCATCACGTCCTAGTATATTCATGAGAATACATATATGTTCCTTTGTGGGATATATTATTTTTGGCAACACGCATTGTTGACACATAGTTAGAAGCAAGCTATGTTATATCATATATAGCATGTACTCGTCAAATCAATTAGAATTTATATCTCATAATCCTCACACTGACATCTATTTCCTTTTTAGAGACATGTTTAATTAATTCAAAAGGAACGTTTGCCTCCTATGCATGCAGCGCCTATCCTGCTGGGTTCGTAGACCAATTGTATGACACAAGGAAGGACAGCTTCACCAGAAATAATGAGATGGCTCCAAAATAGCTCAGGGATTCAGTCACTTTAAGAGGTCTTGCTAAATTAGGATCCTCACAAGTGAGTCCTATTATTAATTGTCCAAAGGCATATTCAGACTATTGACTTGGTGACAAGTCCTAGCTTTTCATAACTACAAATAGGAATGTCTCTTTATGATAGAAACTATAAGTTGCATGGATAAAATTTACTATATATTATACAATTACTAAATTTTTCCACAAGAGTTATCTATGTATCCAGAATTTTAATTTTTTTCTTTCAGCATTTATTTAAACATAGCATATCTTCAGTGTTTGTGTTCAATTATGATTTTATGTAATTTGAATATGAATGAAGTGTAACAATGTACACATTAAAAGGCACTTAATATTTCATATCATTTATAATTATAAACAAAGATACCATTAGGCTGTTATGGACAGATTATAAAGGGTAAAGGGCAAAACAACAAGGTATAGGCTTATATTTTTCAAAATCTATTTTAATAAGGGCTTTAACCTCCCAGTCCACCACCCATGAGAGGTTTTGAAAAGAAAAGATTAATAATACAAAAAGGATGTGGACTTGTTTAGAAATAATTCTTTGGGGTGATTTCAATCTTTGTTGTCAGGATAGTAACAGTTCAGTTCAAGGAGTAGAGCAAGCCACTTGCAACCCCATTCACAAACTAGCAAGGGCAGTTTGATCCAGAAGAAACTGCAGGCCTCTGTCAATTGGTCTGAGTCCTCAGAAGGAGCATTAATATGCCTGAACACCACCAGAAGTTCTTGGGTATATTTCTCTCTAGCAAGTCAACATGATAATGACTAGGGAAGAAATCAAGGCAAACCAATGCTATAGAATTGTCAGTGAAGACCACCATCAGCAAAGTCCATTAATGACCAGAAAAGAGTGCTAAAGTAAAACAATGCCACACAGCATCCTCGATTTTCTATTGGGTTATGTTTATACCCTTTCCTAATACCATGTCCCCTCTCTCAAGTGCTTGCTTTAGCAAAACATAGCATGCCCCTTTTCCAAGGCAGATTTCAGATAAACACCAAATGTCTGTTCTCAACAAAACATCATCTCAACTGTTTGCTTCAGAACAACAACAACAAAAAAATCCTCTCTTAGACAGATTCCAGAAAAAACATCACATGACAAAACTGAGTCTCCATAGGAAACAGAAATATCCACTTTACCAAGACACCAACTACTAATGAGAATCTGGAAAGAAAGAGAGAGTGAGAGAGAGAGAGAGAGAGAGAGAGAGAGAGAGAGAGAGAGAGAGAGAGATTTTTTCCATTACTGGCAGAATTTTTAAAATGTTTGAAAGTTTCTTAGAAAAACATTTCTTTTATGTGGCCTAGTACTTATGTACTTTGATGTTTAAAGAATAGTGTTAGAATATTATATCCATATATAAACACACACACACATAATACTCAGTGTTTTTCTTAATTAGTAATATGTGAAGACAGCCAATAATTTATCAGGTAAATGAATAAATCAATAGTGGTGCATACAAAAATAGAAAACTACGTATCTGGAAAATATGAGTGACAGTTCTGAGAAGACATTGGGACATGTTTAGGAATATATAATACTATTTAGTGAAAGAAGCTGATCTAAAACTGTTGTAGGATTCATGATACTAATTCTTTGATAGTTTGAACAGGAAAGTGGACATGGTCAATTTATCAGTAACTATTATCCCAAAATATAAGGATATGTGTAACATAAAGGGAAAAATAAGTGAATAGAAAATAAGATTTTTAGGGCTGTAATTATTTGATACTCTAGACATGGATACAGGGCATTTTATGCTTGTTAAAATTTAGAATATGGTAGAAGAACAGTTCAGTGATTGAATGTACACCTCTCTAACTGAGGACCCAAGTTCAGGTATAGCTTTACACGGAACTTACATCTTGGGCTTCCACAGGCATCTACACTCACCTACAGATACCCAGATATATACATAAAATACTTTTAAGTTAAAAAAAAGAACCCAGACTATATAGCAGAAAATTAATCTTACTATTACTTTGTGCTTTGGTTAACAACAACAACAACAACAACAACAATAATAACAATAATAATAAATCAATATTTCTCAAATTTAACAAATATAGTGTACCATATCACACATATCAGAAAAAACTTGAATCAGTGAGGGTAGGAGAAAATATACTATGCTTTCTGCATTTTCAACTCTATAAACATAACATTTCCAACATTCAAAACTTATAATCTTTAAAGTAAAGTTAAAGATATTACCAGAAATTTTTGACCTTACAATAATATGAAATATGATAATCCTAGGGATTCTCATCTGTTGTGTAAAAGGCCAAAATTGTGTTTAAGAAAAAGTCTTGCTGTATTAGTTTGAGATATAAAATAGAGCCAAGTAGAGGGATTAAAAAGAAGAGATAGAGTTGTAATGTTATTGTTTAGAAACTTATATCCACTTTCTCATGGGTGGTATCCTTACTTTGAAAGAGCACCATTTGCTTTGCAAGTCTAGACAATTTAGGCTCAATGAATCAGTCTCACCAAACTAGACCTCAGAATTTAAATAATTTAGAAAATCCCATTGAAATTGGTTGATATCACTAATAATTTTAAATTACAGTGATAACAGAAGCCCTGATGATTTTCTTGCTAGATTTCCTGTTGGTAAGTTTTTAAAACTCATTTTTGTTGTTGTTGTTGTTGTTGTTTTTGTTAAACATCTTGTCTTAAGGCCTTACCATTAGGCTCTGATATCCATCCATCACATTAAACTTTTATTTGCATAGCTGAAGCTAATTTCTGCTGCATAAAATCAAGGATGTTAAAGACTTCTGCACATTTTTATTCCATATCATCCCTACAATTTTATAGGAAATTTAGAAGAAAGCAAGTCATAGAACAAAATATTGTAAGGAAATCCATTTTGGCAAGTTTTTTTTTTTTCACAATAACAAAAAGAGTTGTCACAAAAATGTGATGCCAAAATTCTCTGTTATGAGACTTTATTAGAAGAGACACAAGAGCAATTGTTTATTCTTGTTTATGTTATGTTATCCATAAGAACACATTCTGAAAAGAAAGATTGAAGCCAACTTGAATGAGTGCTTCCATCAGAAACAAATACAACTTCTATTGCTGGAGGTTGACTAGAGGAATAGAATAGAATGAATATATAGAGTGGCTTACAGGCTGTGGCCCAGCAAGTCCAACAATAGCTACCTACAAATGGAAGGTCCAAGAATTTTAGTAGTTATTCATTCCGTGAACCTGGATGTCTCAACTGTTCTTTAGTATATTCCAGAGTAAAAAGAAGTAGACTCTGTAGATAGCTTTCGGTAAGATGGCCAATTTTATTATATTAATCCTGCCAATCCATGAGCATGGGAGATCTTTCCATCCTTTGAGGTCTTCTTCAATTTATTTTTTCAGAGACGTGAAGTTCTTGTCAAACATCTTTCACTTGTTTGGTTAGAGTCACAACAAGATATTTTAAATTGTTTGTGACTATTGTAAAGGGTGTCATTTCCCTAATTTCTTTCTCAGCCAAATTTCCTTCTAGCTTCTGAGTATAGGAAGACTACTGATTTATTTGAGTGAACTTTATATCTGGCCACCTTGCTGAAGTGGATTGGCAGGATTAATATAGTAAAAATGGCCATCTTGCCAAAAGCAATCTACAGATTCAATGCAATCTCCATCAAAATTCCAACTCAATTCTTCACAGAGTTAGAAAAAGCAATTCTCAAATTCATTTGGCATAACAAAAAACCCAGGATAGCGAAAACTATTCTCACCAATAAAAGAACTTCTTGGGCAATTAGTATCCCTGACCTCAAGTTGTACTACAGAGCAATAGTGATAAAAACTGCATGGTACTGGTACAGTGACAAGTAGGTAGATCAATGGAATAGAATTGAAGACCCAGAAATGAATCCACACACCTATATATGGGCCTTATTTGTCCAGATACTGAAGCCTAGTGAGGAAGTCAGTGCCTTTGCCAGTTTAGGGACCTGCCTCGCTCACTTGAGTACTAGAGTGACTTAGCATGACCTGCTTAAGCCCACCTTTGCCTAGCTATCAGTGATATAGAATAACTTCATTGGCCCTGTAAGTCACCACATACCCCTTATCACCCTTCTCTGTCTCCTACATCATCTTACTCCACCATGCTTAGTCCCTGACAGACACTGTTGAACCAGGTTCCCTATTCTTGCCTGGACCTACCTGCAAAGAGTCAACACCTATTGTCACTTGATCTTGTCAAAGGAGCAAAAACCATCCAGTGGGGAAAAAAGCACCATTTTCAACAAATGGTGCTGGTTCAACAGAGGTCAACATGTAGAAGAATTCAAATAGATCCATTCTTATCTCCTTGTACAAAGCTCAAGTGAAAGTGGATCAAAGACCTCCACATAAAGCCAGATAGAAGAGAAAGTGGGGAAAAGAACTACAGCACATTAGCACAGGGGAAAATTTCCTGAACAGAACACCAATGGCTTATGCTCTAAGCTCAAGAATTGAAAAATGGGACCTCATAAAATTGCAAACATTCTGTAAGGCAAAGGACACTGTCAATAGGACAAAATAGCAACAAACAGATTGGGAGAAGATCTTTATGAATCCTATATGCAATAGAGGGTTAATATCCAATATATATATATATATATATATATATATATATATATATATATATATATATTCTCAACTGAGGAAACTACAAGGGCTGAGAAATACCTAAAGACATGTTCAACATCCTTTGTCTTCAGGGAAATACAAATAAAAGCAACCCTGTCATTCTACCTCACACCAGTCAGAATGGCTTAGATGAAAAATTAAAGTTCCGAATATGCAAGATTCAATTTACAGACCATATGAAGTCTAAGAAGAAAAACCAAAATATGTATGCTTCAGTGCTTCTTAGATGGGTGAACAAAACACTCACAGGAAGAAATATGGAGATAAAGGGTCGAGTAGAGACTGTAGGAAAGGCTACCCAGAGAATACCTCACCTGGGGATTTGTCCCATCTACAGCCACCAAACCTGGACATTATTGTGGATGTTAGGAAGTGCTTGCTGATTGAAGCCACATATGACTGTCTCCTGAGAGGCTCTTTCAGTGCCTGAAAAATACAGAGGCAGAATCTTGTAATCAATCATTGGACTGAGCTCGGGGGTCCCTGATAAAGGAGTTCAAAAAGGGACTGAAGGAGGTGAGGGGGTTTGCAGTCCCATGGAGGGATCAACAATGTCAACAGGTCAGATTCCCTGGAGCTCCCAGGGACTGGATAAACAACCAAAGAATACAGATGGAGAGAATCACTGCACTGGCTGCATATGTGGCAGAGGATGACCTTGTTGGACATCAGTGGGAGGAGAGGCCCTTTGGTCTGAAGGTTTTCAATGCCCCAGTGTGGGGGAGTGCTACAGCAGGGTGAGAGGACAGGGGTGGGTGGGTGGGTGAGCATCCTCATCATGGCAGGGGGAGGAAGGATGGGGGATGGAAAAGGAAAGAGAGACCTGGAAAGGGGAAATATTTGAAATATAAATAAAGAAAATATCCAATAATAAAAAATATTCAAATAACTTGAAAATTAGATCACATGCAATATGATTTCACTGATTTACGATTACTGGTGGATCACATATTAGTTTCAATCAACTTTGCTACTGTCCACAAATTTGTTCTCAGCTTGTCTTATTTTGTTTAGCATTGTAATTTACACTCCTATCAGTTTCCTTTACTATAAGTAACATTATTTTGTTGTCTAAGGCCAAGTAAAACTTAATTTTATATGTATACAAACAAAATAAAACAACAAAAGCAAACAAACAAATAAGAAGTAGACTCTAACACCAGTGGGGAAAAATCGACCTGCTAGTGAGATCAATTAATCAAAACCAGGGCATTTTCCCTTCTTCCATGTCTTTATAAACTCTGCCAGCAGAAAGAGTACACATGGAGGCACTCAGAGCACCAGCAGCCTATGTGGCAGAGGATGGCCTTGTTGGACATCAGTGGGAGGAGTGGCCCTTGGGACTGAGTGGGTTCAATGTCCCAGTGTAGGGGAATGACAGGGAGGGAAGATGGGTGGGTGTGGGAGCACCCTCATTGAGGTGGTGGGAGGGGGTAAGTGATAAGGGGTCTCCAAATGGGAGACCTGGAAAGGGGATAAGATTTGAAATGCATATAAAGAAAATATTCAATAAATAAAAGAATGTATGGCCAAGGTTAAAGGTTGATCTTACAACATCAAAATATCTGGATTGTATATGAGTTTTCACACTTCAAATATTCTGATGATTAGATGTAGGTCTTCCTACTTCAAATGATTTAATTAAAAAATCTTAAATATGTTAGATATTTGGGTTCTAGTTAATTTCAGATATAGTCAAGGTGATAACCAAGACTAGCCATCACATGTCCACTCCTTGTCAGCCTGATATGCAATCTTATATCCTATGTCATTAATAATTTCTAAATGAACCTGTTCATAATTTTGCCTAACATTAGATATAACTATTCCATGTATAATAGCAAATTCATTATCTATTTAACTAGGGCATATTTATACCTAACAAAACTATCCCTCATGCATCCACAAATTCATTGTAAACTTAGAAAAGTACCAATTTTCTTGAAGGACATAATTTTATTATCTCAAGCTTAAATATTATAAAATATAATATTTTCTTAATTGATATTACATCACATGATGAATCGAGGGAGGGAAATCTCTACAAACACATTCTCTACAAACACATTCTTATCAAAATAGTACTGTCAGTTCTAATCCGCATTTGTTTTGGCAACTGGGCACATGGTCTTAGTGCCTTTAGATAGAATTCATAACTGCCTTCCTCTAGCACTCATTCTGTATTTTCTTCACCGTAAGTAGGCAGCTCAGCAGGTCTTCATTTTTTTTTTTTCCTGGAAGAGTCATCCATACATTCATGGTCATTGTGACTGGATTAGGTTGTTGTAGTTTCCTCTTGACTTTAATTGCAAGTCATAATAGCACCAAGAGATACTGTAAATATTCCAGACATTATATTACTTACTTTAATTGTGGAGAATCAATCCATTTTCCCTTGGTAGTGTGGATCAATCACAGCTCCTAATACTGTTATTTCTTTCTTACTCTGTTGGCTTAAGTCATCAGTATGAGCTACAAGTTTAATAGAATGATTGTTGTAGCTGCTCACGGAAGCCCTCCTAACTAGGAAAACAAAATTCTAGGTCAGATGAAATTAAGGTAAAGGTAACAGGAAGCAAAGCTTTTCATAGTGGGTCACTAAGGGTGACTTATTAGAGTGGTTCATAGGCTGTACTCCACCCAGTCCAGCAATGGCTGGGTACAAATGGTCTACAAATGTACAGTCCAAGTATTTCAGTAGTTATTCAGTCTAGGAATTTGGGTGACTTAGCTGGTATTCAGCATATGCCAGAATCCTGAAACAGAATAGGATCTAATGCCAGTGAATGAGTGTATTTCTAGTGAGACATCAAGATAAAGCAGACAAAGAGAGAGCAAACTTTATTCTTCCATGTCCCTTATGAATTTTCCTCCAAAATTCTGTATTAAAAGGTGTGTATATTCTCATATAAAAATCTAGAATAAAAGAGAGTCTTCCAATGTCAAATGGTTTAATAAAAATAAAATCCCCATAGATGTGTCCATCCTCTTAGCAGTCAAGTTGACAACTAAGAGTAAGCAGCATCCCACTGGAACCCTGACTCCATAAGGTCCTTGACTTGTATGAGAACAAACTTGACTCTTTGGATAGTCTTTTATGTTCTACAAGCATATTAACACAACTTAAATTAACAGAATAACATTAATATTTGCAGGCAGATTTTGTGAAGTCAATAGAGATAGTCACCTAAGATGTCACTCATAAAAGAAAATCAAAAGTTTTCTCTTCTTAAAAATTAAGTCTGGGAAATGGGGCACTGTAGAGATTGCTACTCATTAACATTTCATATTATATACTGTTCTGAAACTTTTGCCAATTTGCTGCAAACATATCTTCATTAAAGAACTGTCAAACTCTTTATTAATATAAAATGTCTCTGGATCCTTGAGGCAATTAAAGTATTAGGTACAAGGGATGGAAACAAGAGAATAGACAGGCATTCTTAAGTATATATGATAATAACACTTACATATGAATACAATTTAGTAAGATAATTTAAGTTCATAAAATATTATATTCTATGCTGAAATAAATGAGTCATTTAATGGATAAACTCTGGATCCATAACTCCACACCCCCACTAACTTCTATAATATAGTTATCTTCTTGAAAAGGCAGAATATATTAAACAAAATTGAAATTATCAAAAATAAGAAAAATAAACTATATGCTTTGTGTCATAATGTAAAATATTATACTTTATTTAGAATTAAGTATAGAAGAATGATGTAAAATCACTGTTCAATAGTCACAATCTAAACCAACCCCAGCCATCCTCACTTACAGATGCCCACCATTAGATGGTTTTAGCATTGACTTGATTGGTAAACTGATTTAGTGAGTAAATTCACTTGCCTCCATATTAACCCTGACTTTGACCCTATGCTGTGGTGTAGGAGTGCCACCATAGTTGAATATCTTTATCTAGCAGTCCTGTTAGCCATATAGTTATCTGATTGAAGAGATACTAATAAATATCTTGCACTGGAATAATTCCAGTGCATTGTCATTTAATTTACATTCTGCCCCTAGTTACAACAATATTATTAAATGATTTCTCTCTCATAAAATGGAGAGTCATGGAAAAGATTCCACAACGCTAAAAGAAATAATGTACTGAAAACATTTTTGCATAAAATACCAAAGAAAAACAAAGCAAATGACTATATCATATCAGTATAAAATCTTTGAAAAAAGGTACATAAAAGTGAATACCTATACGGGGAGGGAGAAAAGGGACTAATTTAATTAAAGGCTCTAAATAGGAATTATTTCATATGAAGAGATATAGATATTCTATCTGTACTAGGATGTAAAATTAACAATATTTTGTAGTAGATTAAAATTTTATAGGCACTCTGCATATGTTACAGTTGTGTGGCTTGGTGTTTTGGGGGTCTCTTAACAGTGGGAGCAGGGGCCATCTCTGTCTAGTTTGTCTGCCTTGGGAGCACTTCTACACATACTAGGCTGCCTTGTCCAACCTTAATGTGAGGAGAGCTGTCTATTCTTATTATAGCTTGATATGCCGTGCTTCTTTGATAACCATGTGAGGCCTGTCCTCTTCTGAAGGGAAATGAATGAGGATTAGACAAGGGGGAGATAGCTTGGGGGTGTTGTGGGCCATGCAGGAGGAGAGACAAATGGCTTTTGAACTCATGGAATGTGGCCCAGCAGTTAGCACAGCCATGATACGCCTGTCTGGGAGAGGCATAGGTGAAGGAACACATGTCCTGAGGATTTCGTGCTGTTATGGAGTTTAGCTCTGCTTGTTGCCTTTGCATCCCTCTTAATCTAAGAGTTATGTGAAAACTCTTAGAGGACTTCCAGGCCCTCATTGGGCCGTATCACTGACACTCACATCTGTAATGCTTGATCTCTCTCAGGAATTGAGGCCTGAACAGATTAATGATTGAATCGCCACCTTAGGAAAGAACTTAGAAATGTAGATTACCAGCAATGACCACTGTCCTAAGAAAGCATTTGAAAAAATAAATTGTTAGTGTAGCTAGCTGGTTTTGTTACTGGTTAAAATATAGAAAATTGTAGGGAACAATTTGACTTTCAGAAAGGCACACTATTAAAGCCACCAGAAAGTCACAGTTGCCAGGAAAGTAAGGGGATCCCTGGATGCAACAGGGATGACATTAGTATAAATACCCAACAAAGTGGAGAGAGAAAATGTAGAGACTATATCCAGAGGTTAGAACTAGTCCCCAGTTGAGGGATGGGGGCACATACCATCTCCAAAATTTTAACCAAGAATTGCTCCTGTCAAAAGGAAATACAGGGACAAAGAGTAGAGCAGAGAATGAAGGAAAGGCCATCCACAGAATGCATCAACTGGGGATCCATGCCATATGCAGACACCAAACAGACACCAAGTGATGCCAAGAAGTACTTGCTGACTGGGACCTGATATTGCTCTCTCATGAGAGGCTCTGCTAGTGTCTGACCAATACAGATGTGGATGCTTTCAGTCAACCATCAGACTGAGCATGGAAACCCCAATGGAGGAGTTAGAGGAAGGACTGAAAGAGCTGAAGAGGCTTGGTACCCATAGAAAGAACAACATTATCAACTAACCAGACACCCCAGAGCTCCCAGGTACTAAACCACCAAGTGAGAGATGGGGTTGCTGTTGTTGGCATTCTGTTTGGACTCTACCCACACAGATACCTGGCAACAGTGTGGTATGCTCCTCCCCATGGTTATCTGGCAACAGCCAGGTAAGCCTGGCCCTATAAAAGGGGCTGCTTAGCCCCTCCTCTCTCTCTTGCCTCTCTTGCTCTCTTGCCTCTTTCCCCCTTGCTCCTCTCTTCCCAACAAGTCAGAAAACAAGAACAATGTGTTGGAGCTCACTCCATGTACCAACTCTGTGTGTGTGTGTATATATATATATATATATATATATATACATATATATAGTATTTATATTGTATATATATGTATGTATATATAGTTACTATATAACAATGAAAAGTGATGTATAAAATTTGGTTATATGGTGCAATTATTTTATTAGGTATATTTGCTAGCAAAAATTTCATGTTGTACAATAAAATAATTTTATAAAAAGTTGCATAAAATGCACATATATCTCTTTGAAAAAATTCCATAATGGAGATTGTTATTTCTCTTAAATTTTTATATAAAAAGCAATGTATTGTAGTAAAATTACTAATAAAAATACTACACAGCTAAGTGAAGATAGACAGTGAAATAGCTACTTAAATATATATGTCTAGCCCCAGACTCTACATATTTTCATGAATTTCTATGTAGCTAGAATATTTATTCTGAAGCTTGGGACTTTCATAGGATATTAGAATTAAATATTAATTACATTTTATACATATATCTACCATAAAAATATTGATGACAAAGTTGAAATTAAAAAAATTGTTAGATGTATGTCTTTCATAATTTATGTGTTCTGTCTCTTGCCTACAGTCTGCTAATTATCAGCTACTTTCTGTAGGTTAGAAACATGACCTCTGTAAATGACAGAGATCAAGAAAGTACAATCTGCTTGTAGTGTGAATTACAATTGATTCTACACAAGTAATCTCTCCAATATTGTGGCGCTAGCTGAACTGTGTCACCAGACAGAAAAACTGCTAAGGTCAAGCAGATTAAGGAACACAGACCCACAACTGGCACCACAATGTGCACCTTCTCAGTTGATGCATACCACAGCTGGAAGCCCACAGAGACCCCTATCAGAACTCCAGATTAAACAAAGACCTTGAGTAACCCCTGGCACTTGGCCCACCAGCTTTTGGCATTAGCCCAAAAGACCCAGACCTTCCCACTGTGAAGACAGACACTCTGTCTTTTTCTCACTTTTCTTTTCAGGCCGAGCTACTACACTGACCCTTGTCTAAATTCAGGCAGCCCAACTGACCGTTAATCAGGACTCTGATCACTGCTCCTACCCTGGCCCTGCCAGTAAGGTGCCACCAAGCCCCAATGCTTCTCTTTCCACTCTAATTTTAAGGTTTACAAAAAACAACCATCTCCCAACCTTGCCTTCTGGCAATATCAGCCAAGACAAAACACACAAGAGGATTTGGGGGAGTGGGGCACTCACTGCCTGCTAGAGCAAATGGCCCCCAACCTCAGCCTGGTAGAGCAGGCTCCTCCCCCTCCATCTACATGAAAGTCCACCAAGTAAAACATAAGGGGTAAGATCTTGTTTCTGAAAATTTAAAAATAAACCACACCTGAAATCCTTAAACCCAAAATTTTCATGCTTGTTTGTTTAAATGCTTAATTGTATTCCTAACAGAAACACTTGAAATGATGTTTGTGATTTTTAATCCAAAATTGCTCTAAAATTTTTCAATTTGCTTAAAATTTCTTTTAAGCTTCAAAAACCATATTTTATCTACCTCCTAGAGATCAAACCAACTACATTAATAACTAATTTTTAATCCTTAATTAATACAATAGTACGGTCTACTTAAGCCAGTTTCTTTTCAGACAAGCTGCTTCTTTCTGCCTATCACAGATACATAATTAATATGGTATTTTCTTCCTCAGCTTCCTAAAGCAGATGAGTTCTCAATTCTTCCCTCTGCTTTCCTTAATACGACACAGGTAACTTGACACTGAAATGATCCCTTCCAGGACTAAAATTCCTTAAACACTCCTTTTTTTATAGACCATAGCAACAGACCACCAATGGGTTCCCAACCAAATTGTTATAAGCTTAACATATACAACACTTGCCCTGTGAACACAGGACACTGCTGGGATTCTGCTTCTCTGTTATGATTATTGTGCAGATTTTGCTCCAGAAAAAGGGGAAAAGACAGTGTTGTCAGTACAGGTCAGATGGAAACTGACCCTCCATCTCCTTGCACCTGCCTGGGGCTGCGACACTGCTTTTGTCCAGACAAATCATCTGACTGAAGACTTTTGAGACAAGCAGACACTAAGATCCCCAGATGACAGAAGCTTTGGTTCCTTCCAGTGACAGATGAACTCCCTTGCCAGAGCCTAATAGTTACCAAACTTGGGAAACTTACATGATCATAAGGAAAATGTTATGTCAAAATAGATAAATCAAATGTGGTTCAAGACCAGTCTTAATGCTCACACAAGCTCTGTAAAACTTACTCTCAATTTCAATCTGTGGAACCATTAATTGCTTCAACAATCCCTTGTCATCCTAGCCCACACTCCTGTCTCCCTCTGGCTTATGTTGTTTTATGCCTATGGCTTTTGTTGTGTTTTATTTTATTGCTGAGTCCCCACCCCATCCAACATATTAACTATAAATAACATAAGATACAGTGACACTTCCCCTTGGAAAAGAGAGAGAGAGAGAGAGACAGAGAGAGAGAGAGAGACAGAGAGAGACAGAGAGACAGAGAGACAGAGAGACAGAAACAGAGAGACAGAAACAGAGAGACAGAAACAGAGAGACAGAGAGAGACCGAGAGACAGAGACAGAGACAGAGACAGAGACAGGGACAGAGACAGAGACAGAGACAGAGAGACAGAGACAGGGACAGAGACAGAGAGACAGAGAGAGGAAAAAGGAGAAGTGGTGGGGCAAGTTGAACTATGTCACCAGACAGAAAAACTGGAAAGGAACCCTTGCAATTCTGATAATTGAGATGAGAACTGTAGGCATTTGAATCCGGACCTGATTACTGTCCTGGAGCCGGTGACCACTAGACCTAAAAGATATGTCTTAGGCACCCTTTTTACCATGAATAAACAGTTTGAACAATCAAGGACTGTGGTCCCCTAAAACAAACAAACAAACAAACAACAACAACAAAAACCTATGGCTTGGTGGAAGCATTCCTTACCAAGTTGCACTGCCTAAGTCTCTTGCAAAAGGCCCTTCTGCACTTCTGACACTCACCCAGAACCACAGCCTTGGCCCCACCCTGTGACTTTTCTCATCCAAAGAAACATGGGCTGAGGCCCCATCTTAGGCTCTGTTCTGCATCTCCTGAGTGGGTGTTTATGTGTCAGGAGCCCAGCACCCTGACGATGGCAAGGAAGGAATGTAGTCAATCGTAACCCTGAGTTGCATCTCCCAGAGCATCATTCACACAACACAGTGGTGAGGAGAAATGCAGACCCACAGAGTAAATATAAGTAGAATTAATAAAAGTATACTTTTGATATTGATATTAAATATTCTCCTAAACCAAACTTTAAATATCATGCTACTATTGGCAATAGCCTGGAGCATCATGAGCATTATTATGTTATAGCATTATTATATAAGTTCTCTCTCTCTCTCTCTCTCTCTCTATATATATATATATATATATATATATATATAATCTATGTTATCATTACTCATACGATGTGAATTTTAGAGAGCTGTCATCTTGATATTCATTATTTTTTATAGCAACAAAAGTAGAATGAATGAGTAAACAGACACTTTAATACTACCATTTAAAATAGCATCAGAATAATTCTACCAAAAGTTGTTTCATGATTATTATTAATTTCTGAATCTTTATCTAAATTGAGAAATATTTGGAGGTGAAGCTTTTGTCACATTTTGGCTGAGTATTATATTTAATTTATTCAATTTCCTTTTTCTCTCTGTATTATACTGGAATTTGAAACATCTGAATATTCTTGAAATGTAATATTGATCTGAACTGTCTGAACTGTTCTCAGTTATTTTCCTTGATTTTCTTTTCAGTTGCATAACTCCCAAGGATATGTAGGAAGTATGAGAGAGAAATATTGAGCTTATAGACATTTCATAGAAGAAATAACTTCACATTATTTCTATATGTTTTTATGTATTTGAGAGTACATTTATTTAAATTATAAAGCATATAGAGAATAGAAAATAATCTCCTAGTGGTTTTTAAGGTATATTTTAGTGCTGAAAATTTTCCTTTGTAAAAATATTATTCTTAAATATTAAATGTGTTAAATCTAGATTTTTATATGTATTTGGAACGAATTTACATAAGTATTATATTTCTTAATATTTTTTGCATAAAAATATATAATTGTCTATTTAGCCTTGTCAAAAAAATGGAAATTGATGCTACTTTCAGATATAACTTTTAATGACTAGATTTAAAACTTTTACTTTCTCTGTATTTTTTTCTGTTTTTGGATAGAACAATTTGAGTGCTCACTGCACTATTGTGTTTTATTAATCCCTACTTCCTCTCTCTTACTTTTATCTCAATTATCTTTCCAGACTGACAGGCAAACTTCATAAACTTCAGCAATGAAAAAGCGATTCATACATATAAATTTTTATGCATAAAATCTAATGAGAAGTGATAAATATATATCAGTTAATGTAAAATTTTGATGAATATGTCACCCTTACTATTTTGGTCTTCTTTGTTTCTGCATAAAAAAATGTCACTGTAAGACTTCACTGACAAATACTGTTTTAAATAAGAGAATATGTAGAAAAACTGGCTAAACTTTCTACTTTTAAGAATATCATCAACTTCATTGTAAAGTATGTCTATTTATCAACATTTAATACCTATAGCAAATTTTAGACCACTTTCAGAATATTTTTTCCATAATTTAAACTTTCTTGATGTAGAACCTAGCTCCCTATAGGCAGTAACAACAACACCATGCTGATGGTGAAAATTGTAGGTTGCTTACAAATGTTGCAATGAAATCAAAAGGAAGATTAAGTGCTAAAACATCAGAGTATGAGACAGTGAAGAATATAAATCAATGAACATGTAGTTGGGTATGAGATAACAATGCTAGCCAGATGATAAGGGAGAAGAATACAAGCCAGTAAAGGCAGGCCAGTTGGCTCTCAAAATCAAGAGAGAATATGAGGACACCATTATCTTTCCTTAATTATTAATTCTAATGTAACTAAGTTAAAAAGACTGAGTTACCAACAATGATGTGTTTTAACAGGAAGCTTTCACCTAAATGACACCCCCAGACAACCCAATAAACAAGGTGCCAAATATAAAGTTACCAAGAAAGCAACTGCAATTTAAAGGTTAAGATAGAGTTAACTGTCTACCATGGCTGATCATGTAAACATGACAACAAAAAATAATGTGGCCTAGTTAATAGCAAAACTCATGTCTGAAATTTCAGAGGTAATAACACTGATAAATAAAACCAATGAAAATCGAAACTCCCAAATAGAAAATCAGTGAAAAGCACAGAGCAGAATTTCAACCATACTTGTCTGGATGAACTGAGCTTACAATGTGCTTCATCATCTCTCTAGTTGAGCCAGGGCTATACAAATGTAATGTGTGTGACATGCATTTTTAATTATTTTTTATGCATTTTGATTTGTACATGGCAATCCAGAGAATTGACAAATTTCATAGCAATTACCTCAAGACTCTCAACTGAAGAGTCTCTGGATTCATACAAAATATCACAACCCGTTTCCCCTTCCACCACTCATCCTAACTTCCACTGTCACCTCCCATTTATATGTCCACTCCATTTCATCTTCAAAAGAATACAGGCCTCCATTAAACACCAACTAACAGGACTAAATAAGATAAAAAATTAAAAGGGGGAGACCCTTCTTTGGAAACTGGACTAGGCAAACCAATAAGAGAAAATGAGTCTTAAGTACAGGCAGAGTCAGAAATATACTTGCTCCCAATGGTGTCTCACAAAAACACCAATCTGAGAGCTATGCATGGATCTATGAGGGGAAAGCAAAACACATTCAGAGGGTGACCTGGTGCATGAGGGGATGGGAACTGGAAGAAAGTGGTAGTAGTAGTAGAAGAGAGGGAAAGGGAGAGGTAGAGACAGACATACACACACAAAAACAGAGAGAGAGAGAGAGAGAGAGAGAGAGAGAGAGAGAGAGAAAGAGAGAGAGAAAGAGAGAGAGAGAGAGAGAGAGAGAGAGAGAGAGAGAGAGAGAGAGAGAGAGAGAGAGAGAGAGAGAAGATGTATAGTCCCAGCTGTGAGACCATATAATAACTGCTAAGCTCAAAGTTTCTCCCTGGATCTTGGAGGAAAGCCTATTTATTACGTATACTTTCAGCATTTTCTAATTCCTCTTAAGGATGCTAGACCATAGACCAAGTTTTAATATCACAGAAATTTAGTACTTTATACTAACAATACACACCATAATTAGTGTTCACTCTTCTTCTACATGGTTATTTTTAAACTATTTTGTTTGGAAATTGCTATTGTTTAATTTCATTAATATATTGTTTCCTATGACTTTGACTTTAGTTTTGATTCCCAATATTACAATGAATGAAAACACTGACACACATTAATAGTTTTCTAAAGCCTTTGAAAGTTGTCTTCTTGCTTCATTGAAATCAATAAACATTTTGCTAAGAATTATTAGAAATTACTGCATTCTTTGCCTAGATTTTGTTACACTGTAAATATTCACAAAGTTTTCCTTTAAAAAAGGGCGCAGGCAGGTGTGGTGTCGCACACCTTTAATCCCAGTACTAGGGAGGCAGAGGCAGGCAGATTTGGATTTCTGAGTTTGAGGCCAGCCTGGTCTACAAAGTGAATTCCAGGACCGCCAGGGCCATACTGAAAAACCCTGTCTTGGTGGAACAAAAAGGAACAAAATTGTCTGCCAACTGTATCGGAATGTGTTTCTCCAGAATTAACTCTAAATGTTAAAACTAGGCTTAAAAAGTCTTGAAAGTCAGAGCCTTAGATTATGCCCTTTCCAGACTCCCACAGGATGCTCTACCTTTCCTGTTCTGATGTAGACAACCACTTAGAGATACTGACTACCTTGTAGGTCACTAGTCTATAATCCTAGCTCACATTTTATCATTCTTTCTGCCTCTGCATCTTCAGCATTTGCCTTCAGAACTGCATCACAATTATCTGTTGTAAGGATTAGAGCTCATCTTCCAGATATTTCTTTCTCTAAATGTTATTTCTAGATCCTTCAAGCTTACTAAATTTCTTCTCCTATGAGTTCTAGACTTGTGTGTGTAGCTGTACCATTTCAAATCCAAGGCTGTGTTTTAATGTTCTGTTCATCTCTATGTTTATATGTTAGTTCACCAATTTCATTAGCTCAAGGAAAAGTCACATTCATAATTGCATTATCAGCAAAGAACAACAGTCCTTCCAGAATTATTTCCACACTTGTCACAAATAGTTGCTGAATTAATGAAGAGATATATGTCCTCCCTCTTGAAGTACTAAAAACGCTGATCATTAAATATTTATGTAAAATGTGACTAAATTGTTAAAATGTGAAAGATATAAATTAGCACACCAGGAATTGAGCAGTTTCCCTTGCTTTCTGCTCAATTAACACTTGTCCAAATGTTCTTTTAAACGAACACTGAATCTAAATCTGTTTAAAAGCAAACACACACACACACATATAATCTGTACAAAAGAAAACTAACATAACTATTTTTTTTGAAATTTTGATTCTGCTTTTGAGAAATTTTAGCACATTTAAATAAAGACAATTCTAAAAATGTGTTATTTTACTAGATACTATAAACTTTCCTCCTTTAGAAAAAATAACTTAAATTGTTTAGTATTTTACAGTAGCAACCATAAAACTTAGCACACTCTTTGTCTTCATCGGCATCATTTATTTTTCCAAAATACCTTCGTGCTCATCAAAATCACTAAGGAATTTATTTAATGTCATAGCTTATTGTCTAAATCAGCTTCTTATTCTCTAATAATCTTATTACTCAATATTGTAGCAAACTTTTGTGCAGCTCTAGGGTACTTTGAACTGTTTGTATATCTGAATATGACCTGCTCCTCTTCTCTTACCACCAAAATGCTAGTACTATGGACATATTATATACCTGGTGCTGTCAATGGAACCCAGAACTTACTGTATGTTAAGAAAGCAGTCTACAAATGTTACATCCATATTCTGTGTTTACTTTAAATGCACATGTTCTTTCATTTACAAAGAGAGAAACAACTTCAAATATTTTGCTTGTTTCAATTATCTCCAAATCTTCTAGCAGAAATATGATGATTAGCATGAAACTATTCCTTCAAGGCAAAGCACGAAGTTATCACTTTTCTATAAGTTCATACTCTGAATGTGTAATTCCACATAATTTATGTTTTTCTCGTTCAACAGTTTCTATTTTATTAATAATGTTGGTAGTAGTAGTGTGTATGTGTGTGTGTGTGTGTGTATGAGAGAGAGAGAGAGAGAGAGAGAGAGAGAGAGATTTTCACATTACTTTTAGGTAAAAAAAACTAACAGTTTATTATTATATTTTTATTTTCAAAATTATTAAAATAACCCACACTAATAACATTAAAATATTTAAATAAATCATTTGATAAAGTATTATAATGTTTTTCTGGCTCTGGTAGAGTGTATATTTAACCCCAGAACTCAGACAGAAGAGTCAGACAAAGTTTCATGGCTTCAAACCAGCCTTGTCTATCACAAGTTCCTAGACATCCACAACTTGTCTCCACAGAAAAATAAAAGTTGTTTGGGAAGAAAAGAAAAATGGTAAAAGTTTTATTGTTGTTTTCATGGCATAGGAAAGTCTTCTCCAGTCCTAAGAATGTTGAAAAGCAAGAAGAAGAATTTAGGAACTTAGCAGAACATTAAAGACAAGAATAAACTAAGATTGTATCTTAAATACTATAAAGTGAAAGACTCCAAAACTCCCAAAGGGAGGCACTTACTCAAGCCTCGGGTCAGCCGCGCACCCAAGAAGACACTGAGACCGAACTTAAGATGTATAGAGAGTAAGATTTAATACAGCAATGACAAGAAAGAACATAAAAAGCACATATACCAGATATCTGGGGTCGAAACTCGCAGAGGAGATTCGGCAATTAGCCCAAACTTTTCACAAGCTTTTATAGGAAATAGCCAGGTAAAAAGTACAAGTTTTACGTCACCAAGGTGTTCTGCCAAGGGGCTTTACATAACCAAGGGGTCGTGTCCTATATTTTGG
Organism: Mus caroli; assembly: GCF_978045245.1. Taxonomy (NCBI): domain Eukaryota; kingdom Metazoa; phylum Chordata; class Mammalia; order Rodentia; family Muridae; genus Mus; species Mus caroli. The sequence continues at coordinate 87,090,480 of NW_028227267.1, read as the reverse complement.
CAATGTACTCGATCTATTGGAACATTCTGGGACAGTACCAGGAGGCCCCTATCTCAAAAATGTTCTTGGCATAGTCTTCAGTTGGGAGGGGTAGGACTAGGTTTTTTCCAGGAGACCCCTTATCTAAAAAATGTTCCTGGAGCAGTTTCCAATTGGGAGGGGGTACCTTGGGGTAAAAAGTTCAGGAGTGCTCCGGGAACTATCTCTGGATGGGAGGGGTAAGAGAACTCTGAGCTGAAGAGTTCATGGAGAGTTCAGGTGTCCAGTAATTTCACTCTTTCATTAACTCTTTCATTCCCCCCTTCTTTTAGGGACAAGCTCTAATCTTAGAGCTGGGTACCGGCTTCCTGAAGGACCCGATATTGTTGCCTTAATACCATAACTTGCACTGTATTTATTCTTTCTCTGACAAAAGCCACTAACTTATTAAGAATGCAGGGGCCGAGAGTGAGCAAAAGCATAAGTATAATTAAGGGTCCTGCTATGGAGGAGAGGAGAGTGGTAAGCCAAGGGGACTTATTTCGAACCATCCTTGTTGGCTTTCTCTCTCTCTTTTACGCATATCTAGGCGTTCTCTAAGTCTGGCCATAGAGTCTTTGATTCAATGTCCATAGCTGTACGTAATTCTTCATAGTATTGGGGGGTCTGAATTAAGGCAGCGGTCCCTGTACCTACTCCTGCTGCTACTCCCAATCCCAAAAGTACTGCCAGGGTTAAGGTAATGGGCTCTCTTCTCCAACGGACCCGATGATCAAACTTATCTAAAAAGGAGCTATCATCATGATACAGGAGTCTAGGAATAAGCTGAACTAAAATGCAGAAGTCTTTGGAACTATTAAAAACAGATAGAGATACACAAGGAGTGAGACCGGTATTGCAAGCCCATACTGTGTCTATGGGAGGCACCAGATACTGACCACTTTTGCTAGGCTGGATGTTCTGGGTCTGATTACAAAGGTGCCGTTTATCCTGAGGTGCCTGGCCTAAACAGAGTCCACTTCCTGAAACTGCTTCCAGAGTCAGCTTTCTGTTTTCTCCCCAAAGGCATTGAGAATGATCTGAAGTAGTATTATAAGTCCTGATCTGAGCAATTCCTTCATAATAAGGGGGCCTAGAGTCATAGCATAACCAACATGATTGAGTCATATTAGGATTAGTCCTATTCAACGCCAAAAAAGCTCCTTGAACTAGACTGACCAGACGGCTTTTTGTATCTAGGGGCGGTGGGGAAACTAAGGTCGATAGGGAAGGTCTCACTGTTCTGGGCTGTGGAGTTGGTGGAGCTGGTACAGCCGGGACTTGTGGGGGAGCTGGTACTATTGGGGGACCCTGTTCTGTCACAGTCAGCCTGATTGTAAAAATGAACCCAGGGTCTCTCGGTGGACTGGATACACGCCAACCCCACTTATTTCCTTTAAGCCAACTTAAACGATTTTGTTTTCCTTTTTCAGTGAATTTTATAAGTAGGGGGTTGCAGTATTTACCTTTGCATGGTCCTGGGGGGCTGTTTTCAGTAGCACACCCATAAGCTCCTATGGTGGCCTCATCTGGATGGAGGTCGCCATAGTTTGGATATTTATGGGGATCTCTTTCTCCTTGATATGGCTTATCATAACCACTACCTCGTTTTACCGTGATTAGATCCCAGTCAGAGGAAGGCTTCCAGTAGGCATCCCCTGTCGTTTCACATGTCCATTTGCCACAGAAGTAATCTGATGCCCCCCCACATTTTTGTTGAAGCTCTTTGTTTTGACCCTGACCAGGGCAAACATAAAACTGTGCAGCTCTAAGATTAGCCCGGTAGAACTGCCCTGAACACCCATACATGTTCCCTATTCCACCTGAAACACACCGCTGTTCAGGGGGTGGGTTACTAAGATCAGTATGGTCAGGGAGGTCCCAATTGGGAGATCCTGCTACTAACTTACAAATGTCAGGTGTGAGATCAGGCCACCAAGTCCAAGGGGGATGTGCTGCAGTGATTGCCCATACAATGTTTCCCTCCCCATTAAGCACTTCCCATGACTGTTGAATCGGGGCAAGAGGGTTGTCGTTCCCTAGGCTTAGGGTGGCCCCCACGACACAAGCGAAGTTTAAGAGGATTGTCAGTAGTTGCCACCGTCCAGTTGTCTTCATGGTTGCCTCTACCCTGGCTAGGAGCCTTCTTGACGTGGGAGGCGTGGAGTTGTTAACAGTATCAGATATGGTCCTTTCCACCGAGGCTCAAGAGTGCCGGTGCGATGTCATCTGACAAGGACCGAACTGCTGTAGTCTCAGGTGCATGAGCTTCTTTGATCTGGTCCCAGATCTGTGTTCTGACAACCTCCAAGGCCTTTAAATGGGTAAACAGAGCAGAGGGTGAGAAAGAGTCAACACAGGGATCCAATATCCTGCTAGACTCAGTCAAAGAAGTAAAACGTCCAGGTGTGTTTCAGACTCTGAGAAGCACAAAGGGAAGGAGGGTCACCCAGTCTTTACCGCCAGTCTCAATAACTAATTTAGTTAGGGTCTGGGCATGACGCAGGTGCACGTAGATCAGATCTCTGGCTGGAACTGGTGAGATGTCCTTGGGATATCCAGCTCGTTCACTGTAACCAGTTGTGACCAGACTTTTTTCTGTATCACCTGCAAGCCCTTTTAACTTAGCATACAGAGCATTATTAACAACATAGGTTTAAACACATCATTTGAGACTATGATGGGCATAGGAGTTTCATAAAGGATCTTAAACAGAGTAAAACTGAATCAAGAGATAGGACATAGGGAAGGAACACCAAGTCCATGCCAGTCTCCACGATTAATTTTGTCAAGGTCCGTCTTAGAGTTTTAAACTAATTTTTATCTATCCTGAGCTCTGAGGTCTATACACACAATGTAATTTTTATTTGACCTCTAAATGCTTGGCCACACCCTGACTTACCTGGGCAACTATTGCTTTTGGCACTCTGAACCTTGGAAAAAAATTTTCTTTAATAGTCTTCTTGATGACTATGTGAGCAGTATCATTTATCCATATTGAGAACGTCTTTTTCTGCAGATGTCAACAGCTTTCTTTGTCTGCATATTGTTCCATACAGTGGCAAAAGCATACCCGCTGTCAGTGTCATTTATAAAGCTTGTATCAAAACCACAAGTTCAGCTTTTTGGGCTGAAGTCTCTTTAGGGAAGCTGCTGGCCTAGATCACCTGCTTTTTGTCCACTGCTGCACTGCTGTCCCCGCCTTCCGCTTACCTTTAACCATGAGGCTACTGCCATCCGTGTAGGGTAAAAGGCTTAGTCAGATCTGGCAAAGCCAGAGCGGGGGCTGCAAGCAAGGCTGCCTTTATGCTGTCAAAGGCTTTTTGGTGTTCCTCAGTCCAGGTGAATGGGACTTTTTCTTTAGTCCAGAATCTGCAAAAGCCCACCGTTCCCAGAAACTCACGTGGCGCGGGGTGGTGGGGGTTGGGATCAGCATCACAGCCTTTTCCTTGGCTTCGGTGAGCCACCGCTTTCCATCGTCGGCACCTCGGTACGACATAGCTGAGCTTTCTTAGCCGATACCCGATATCCCAACTCACCCAGTTCATTCAGGAGCTTCTAGGAGGGCCAGAATTTTTTTTTTGTCTTTGATGTCTCTGCCTTCAGCCAACCGCAGGGCTTGGGTTAGCGCCAGGAGTTCAGCCTTCTGAGCCAAAGTTCCTTCGATGAGTAGGTGAAGACTCAGCAGGTTAGCAGGGGAAGCAAAAGTCACTTGTTCTGTCAAAAAAAGCTCTATAATGTGTCCATCAGCCAGGGAAACAATTGAATCATGTGTCCCTGACCAGAAGCCACTATATGCAGACAAGCAGGCCATCCCTCAGTCACCAGGTCTAATTTTTCAAGTGCCACTGGTCTTTTAGGGTCCCAATTTCTGAGTAAGAACCTCTTTGGCAATACTTTTGTTCTCAGTCACATTTAGGAGTCCCAAAGTTGGGGACAACATTAGGGCAGTCTCAATAGCATCCAAGGCCATCCAAGGTTGTTCTTTATTTCTTATACGAAGGGCTGTTCATCTTTTTAATTCAGCAAAACCTGGAATCCACAGTCTGCAAAGGCCTGCAGTGTCCAGGAACCTTTTAAACTTGCTTTGCATTGGTTAGTGGAGGAATATGAAAACACAGTCTCTTTTAAGGACTCAGCTTCTGTGTTAGCACCCCTTCTGCTATCTCTTTACTTTCAGCCACAAACAGGTGAAGGGTTTTGTCTTGAGGGGGGGCTCTTCTTCTTTTTGTTAGGACAGTAAACACTTTGATCTTTAGCCAAAGGCTTGCTTTTGTTGCCAGGTACTAAGTTTTCTAGTCTCCCTGACTTTTGTGACCAGCATTTCATTTCTCTTATCTTTTTTTGAAAATTTTCTGGCTCCTTATTTCTTACAGATCATCTCTAAGTGCTAGTATTATTAGCAAGTGTCACTTTGCTAGGTTCTAGTCTTTGTCATTTATTTTTCTTTGCTCCTATTTCTTAACTACAATGGAGATCTCATATAATGTCTCTCTCTCTATCTATATATATCTCTTTCTTGTCTTTGCTTACTTTGAATGTTATCTAATTATTACATCTATATTCTGTCACTTAACTTTTTTCATAGTTTACCTCTTTTTACTGT